>NC_057863.1:577702783-578327783 GCF_019393635.1 Dromiciops gliroides
TGTAAAACAGTTTACAAATATGAGGTCATTTGACACTTGCTATATAACTTTGGACCATACTATCACTATGCCCATTTTAACAAGTAATGAAACTAAGGCAGAAAGATATTAAGTGACTTTCCCAGGACCATATTAGCGTCTGAGGCCAGATTTGACTTCAAGTCTTCCTGACTCAAGGTGCTGAGTTCTACCTACTGTGCCACCTATGTGTTCTCAACTTCAGTAATTATTTTATTATACATATGTACATAAGGGCAATGATAAATTTATATGGTCAATGATCGTATTCACTGTTTCCTCATGGAAAAGTTATTTAAACCCTTGTAGGTCCAGTTTTCTCATATGTAAAATAGGGATAATAATGCCCATAGAATCCATTGGGCCATTTCTAAGAGCCTCAAATCAGAACAAAGTACTCACATGTGAGAAAATAGGTAGTTGTCTCCTCTCAATGTGGATATAACAGTCAGTCATACTCCTTCTGACCTGTTTGTAGGACAAAGGTCTCAGATCCCCTCCTCCCCTTCAGGCTAGCAAGGTCACATGGTTCAAGGAGCCCTGGTCTCAATAAAGTCCCCTCCAGAGCTGTGTCCATATAAGGAAGTATAAGGTCCACTCCTGAGTTATGCCCATACAAGTAAGAGGGGTGAGAATACTGCGTTCCGATTAGATAGTTTTTGTGCGTAGATTGTAACCCTTGAGTAATCGGACCAATGATGAAAAAAAGGAGGGTTCATTCATGTTAGGGACTAGGGTATAAAACAGGGCCTGCAAGCCCCCTTTCTTTGCACCCACTATCTGCACACTAGGGTGCCTCCTTCTTATGAGAAGGAAATAAAGAGCCTTTGTCACATTCCAGTTGAATTCCTGAGAATTATTGAGAAGAGGATGTTTTTTCCCTCACATCACAGTATCATGGAAACTTTGAAATGTTATTTAAATTATGGCTATTATTAAATCATTTTACAAATCATATATATATTATTTCACTCCAGGATTAAGTCTACAGGTTAAATAGTGAGCAAACCAAAACCAGTCTTTGATAATATCAGAAATTGTTACTACAGGTAAATAGTTATATAATAGACTTTGCATAGTAAATCTATATAATCTGAATTGACTGGTAAAACATTTTTAACATGTTGGAGTCTTGCTAAAACATGACCTGTTTAAAAATAAATGAACTGAGTTAATTTAACAAGGTCTTGGAATCCAAATAAGCTTAGTTGTGAGATATAGTGAAAGGACTTCATTTATTGTCATATCAGGCACAACATGTCCTTAGGATATGGACCATATAGTTCTACAAGGTGTCAAAATATTAACATTGAAATTTAGATATTATTACATGAAAAAGGGAGTACCATGTAATGGATAAAGTGTTGGGCTTGAAATCAGAAAGACCTGGGATACAAACAAAACAAAGCAAAACAAACAAAAAAAACAACAGCACTCTATCCCCAGATTCTGGGCATTTGCACTGACTGAATCTTATGCATGTATGAAAAGCCCAACCCCTCCCTCCCAACACTGTCTTTTGCCTTCCCTGCCTTCCTTCAAACAATTCAACTACCACATTCTACAGGCGACCTTTCCTGGACCATTCCATAGCTAAAATCCTTCAATCTAACCCTACTTTCTATCCACCATACATGTATCTTCTATGTGCTAAATAATTTACATAGTATCTGCCACACTAGAAGATAAATTGAGTGAGGTCAGGGGCTGTTTTTGCCCCTTTTTTGTATCCCCAGAACTTAGCATAGTGCAGATCACATAGTAAATGTTCTATAAATACTTTTGGATTGATCATTTGACCCTAAGCATACAAAACTAGTATAATATATAATAATAGTATAATATAGTATAATAATCCTGATGAGTACAAATAATCAAAGACTAAAGTCATTAGTTCTTTATAAATAGTATTTATTGCTTTGAAATAGCATAAAGGAACATATGCATAGATATATGCATATTCCATATGACATAAAGTCATTTTTTCCTAGTAAAGCAGCTAAATTGAATATGAAAACATATTTGACCAAAAAAAAAAAACCTTTTATGTTTTCAAAAATTTGGCCCGGGATTCTTGCCCAAAATATATCCAGTTGCATGTCTATAACCTTTGCTCAGACTTAATGTTCCCTGAAACTGATGAAAGATATTTCCATTAACAAACAAAAATATTCAACTAGTCATAGATGACAAGAACTTTTTAAGGTTTCACAATTTATGGTTAACAAACATATGCTTTCTAACTATGGCTACTGATGAAATAAAGTTATGGAAAATGAGTTACAGAGAATGTCACTTGTAAATGCTCAAGTGAAGTTCTAGCTTAGTAGCCAGTCTTCAGAAAGAGTCAATAAAGTCAATAAAGAGGGCAAACAGCCCACTTGAGGTGGAGTAGTTGGGACAGTTATTCCAGAGTGACTTTAAGCCAAGTGCTTTCCAACTATATCTACAGGAACCTTAGAAAAACTTCATTTTATTTACAACTGAACAACATACTGGCAGTGGAAGTGATTCCCCTTTTTAACATTAAGCACTTATTCATAATGTACCAATGTGTCTTCTTTTAGATTGGGAAAAAGGTACAAAAAGGTACAAAAGGTATAAAACCAGCACTCGGGGAAGCATTTCCTTTGCTCCCTGGAAAGGAACTGAGTAAAAAATCCATTCTCTTTTTCTTTTTTTCTTGCTTTCTTTTTTTTTTCTTTGCAGGGCAATGAGGGTTAAGTGACTTGCCAAGGGGCACAGAGCTACTTGTGACAAGTGTCTAAGGCTAGATTTGAACTTAGGTCCTCCTGAATCCAGGGCCAGTGCTTTATCCACTGTGCCACCTGGTTGCCCCAAAATTCCATTTTCTCTTGTGATAATCCTAATAGTTTTTAGAATTATGAATAGTTAAGAGATCTTGTCAGGAATAAGTCTCTGAGAAAAATTATTTCAAGTATACACATTCCTGAGAAAAGATGCCAACACTGTCTTGAATTGAAAAAAAGGACATCCTGGGAGTCATCAGTTCAGTTAGAAAGCATTTCAAAGATCTGGAAGGAAGAAGGTCACACAGAAAAGGGGCTTTAGAAGTTCTTCTAAATTATGTGTTCCTATTTCATCATGAAATAGCCTTATAATTCCAGTTCTTTGACATGGTTCCTTATATATTCCTTGTTCTCATTCAATTTGGCCCACATTTAATAAATGCATACTATGTCAAAAAACACAGTGATGTATCCTAGAAATAGAAACTCCTTGTTCTTGAGGAAATTGGAATTTCATAGCAGAGGATTTAGTGAGTACACAAGTAATTATACACAGTAGAATATGATAAGGCCAAAGGAGAAAGTCAGATAAAGTCCTCTAGGATAGGGTTTCTTAACTTAGAGTACACAGACTCTCAATGGATCCAAAGATAGATTACACAGAGTTCATGAACTTGGGTGGGGGAAAAGTGTATCTTGATTTCAGTATTATTGGTTTCTTTCACAAGACTACGTTTTTCACTTTAAACTTTTCAAAACGTTATCCTGAGAAAGGGTCCACAGGCATCACTAGACTGCCATAGTGGTCAATGATACCAAAAAGGGGTTAAGAACCCCTGTCTGAAGAAGATTTGAATACTTTCAGCTATGGGAATCAAGAAAGCCTTCCTGGTGGAGATTGGTTACACCTGAGTTGGACCGTGAATTATTTTTTAAGGCTTTCTAACATGTAAGGATGATGAGGAAGTGCTTTGCAAAGATGAAACTCAGCTTATGGTTGGAAAGTAATAGAACGAGTCAAGAAGCATGGGTTTTAGCATTGGTTCTACTACTGATTACCTGTGGTTTGTGACACTTTGTCCCTTTGCCTCTTTGGGACCCACTCTCTTCATATGTGAAATAAGGGGGTCCATTTATGGCTTCAGGGAAAGATGATTTCTGAGATCCCTTCCAGCCCTAAATCTGTGATCCTATGATCTTTCAAAAGAAAATTATTTTATTTGATCATTTTTTAAAGTTAGTTAGTTTATTGCAAAAACAGTGAAAAATATTTTGCAATATTACTTTTTTCAGCTTTTATTTTGTTCTTCTTTTGAAAAGGACAGTCATCATTTTGCTTCATTGCATCCCTAAGGGAAACTATGCCCTTGTATATTAAAGATTCTAATTTAAAGATTCTGTCCGGTTTTTCCAGCTGACTGATTTAGAAAATGGGTTGCAATTTACAGTGAGTCTACAATCACCATTTTTTTTCAGGATTGCACAATTGCTTTAATCAAGAAATCATCTTGGCTTTCCTCCTAAACTCTGACTGGCAAAGGCTTGTAAAGAGCAAAGCAGCAATAGTAAGAAATCATAAATGGTAGAATCTGACAAACAAATAGGCTTAGCACACACTCCTGCAGAGTTGGAGAGGGGAGATACCTCTGAGCTTGTTTACAAAAAGGGAGAGAAGCTTTAATTTGGGGTGATTTGAAAGGCACTCAAGACCATATTATTTACCTAGCAGCTGTGCTAAAATTGAGGGTCATTGGAAACAAAAATTGGCTTCCATCCCAATTCTATGGACTGTAAAACTCAAAACTCTTTAAGAGGAGTGTGGGCTACTTTTATTCACATGGCACTAAACCCGAGCCCCAATTTTTCTTGAAAGTGTCATTGGACACTTGCATGGTCATTATTTCTAGTTAGATCCATAAAAAGAAATTGTATGCTAAAACAACTACATAAACAATTCTGGAAAGGTGTTCTCTGTGTGGATATTTGTATACACATACACTTTTCATTTAAGCTTCTATTTAATATAAACAGATGCAGGAAAAGTGAAATTTACATGCATGATATATGTATGCAAATGTTCCTTTAGAGTTAAACCAATTTTTGCACTTTTTACTTTTTTGGCGGGGCAATGAGGGTTAAGTGACTTGCCCAGGGTCACACAGCTAGTAAGTGTGAAGTGTCCAAGGCTGGATTTGAACTCAGGTCCTCTATCCACTGTGCCACCTAGCTGCCCCAACTTTTGCAATTTTAAGCTACCTCTGTGGCACAGTGGATAAAGCACTGAATATGGAGTCAAGAGGATCTGAGTTCAAATCTAACTTCAAACACTAACTGGTGTGATGAAATAATGGGATTTTAGCAGATACTCAAAGACCCACCTGTAAATTAATCTATACTGATTGAATCAAGTGAGAGTGATTGACTGCTGATTAAACCTACTTCGAGTTAATTGGATTGTATCAAGTTAACTGGATTGTAATCACACCTGGCTATCCCTTAAGAAGGTATTGTTCTCAGAAACTAGACTTGTGAACTCAACTTGAGAACACCTTCAAAGACAATGGATTTGGATGACGCCAACCAATCACCTTGACGCAGGGTGTAAGGACCGCCTCTGTTCCAGATGTATAAAAAAGCTTCCACAAACAGCTTGCGAAAGGGTGTTCCTGATTAAAGCAGGCTTGTGGAGGAGGACTTCAGAAAGAACCCAACCAGGCTGGAACTCTAGGCTAGACTGGAGCTGAAGCTTCTGATTTAAGGTGACCACAATTTAGATTTTAAACATCACAGTTTGGCTGACCACGAAGAGGAAAACCGAACAATCATCTTCTGATCTTCTGATTGGGTAAGATTTACAGTTTAGATTTTATACATCACAATGCCATATAAAGCTTAAAAGCATGTAAATTCCTTTCTATTCTCATTCTATAATTGTCCAAGATCTATTACCTCTAATTTTTCTAAAGTCCTATTATGGTCCTTAACTTTTTTGTTTATCTATTCTTTAGATTTGTACAGACTTTAAAAGGATACATTGAGATCCTCCACTATTGTGGTTTTACTATTTATACCTTTCTCCAAATTCAATTAACTTTTTCCTTTTAAGTATTTGATACTTAGCTATTTGATAGGTGTATATTCAGTATTGATTTTGATTTGTTATCTATGGTGCCTTTAAGTGTAATGTTATTTCCCTGCTTATCTCTTTTTAATCTTGCCTATATTTTAACATGTCTATATTTTCTATACCCTTATCTGAAATCATGATTGTTACCCCTGCTTTTTTGAATTCGTGATAAATTTTGCTCCAATCACTCATTTAATTTTAAGTGAATCTTTATCTTGAATGTTCATAATCCTGTAGTTTTTTGTCTCTTCTTTCTTTCTCCATTATCTTTTTCAACACATTTCTAGGTTCTATAGATTCCTTTTCAATAATATCTAGCAAGCCGTCCCCTCCTTTCTATCTTCATTGCCTCTATTCTAGAATGAGAAGGAACCCTGTTACCTCGAAGAAGTGTTTTGCCACCATTATTGTGTCCAAAGTAGCCTCTTTGTAGGTGTTGCTATCTCCACTCTCCTCATTCTAATCTAACACACAAACACACACACACACACACACACACACACATTTCATGCATAGATCTTGTGGTATCATTCCTTTGCTCAAAAATCATCAGTGGCTCCCTAGTGCCTTCTGAGTAGTTCATACAATGTGGCCCCTGAAACTGAAGAAACAACAAGGGATTCTAAGTCATAATATGAAGAAGCATAGATTTTGACCTCCACTATTATCATAGCTATTCACATTCAATGGGGGTTGGAGGGTATCCAGTAATCCCAAATATATTTCCCTTCTTAGGAAAGTCCAAGTACCCTAAAATGCCAGGGCATTGTCTGTCTGGCTACCTCGTTTGTTTCTCATTAGAGGAGAGACCAAACCCCAGGGTTGTACTATGAATCAGGAATATTAGAGGGCCCTAGGGAAAGGTAGGACTCACCATAAGGGTAGCAGAATTTGTATGAATTGTTATGTGTCTTCTAAATGTTCTATGGAGTTGAATAAAGGATGTCCAGTACCAAATATATACATTATTAAATTGAGCACTGGATCTGTGGATTCTTTTACTCACACCTGTAGAGACCTAGATGAGTTATTTTTAGAGATTACCCAAGGGAAAATCTGAGTGAGGTTTAATGGACAGGACACCAGAAAATATGATAAATATTGCCTTCTATAGCCTCCATACTCTGAAAAAAGCAGGGCCACATCATGGAGATCACTTGTACTGTTCTGGGGCTGACTGGCTACAAAGAACATACTTTTCTGGAAAAGAATTGGAAATCGAGGGATGGAGAATGGCTGAACAAGTTGTGGTTTATGAATGTCATGGAATATTATTGTGCTGTAAGAAATAATGAGCAGACTGATTTCAGAAAAACCTGGAAAGACTTAAGTGGACTGATGCTGAGCGAAGTGAGCAGACTTGGGAGTACATTGTACACAGCAACAGCAACATTGTGTTGATGGTCAGCTGTGATAGGCTTAGCTCTTCTCAGCGGTGCAATGATCCAAGACAATTCCAAAAGATTCATGATGGAAAATGCTCTCCACATCCAGAAAAAAAAAGAACTGTGGATTCTGAATGCAGATTGAACCATACTGTTTCTACTTTTTTTTTCTTTTTTGAGGTTTTTCCCTTTTGTTCTGATTCTTCTTTCACAACATGACTAATGCAGATATATGTTTAATGTGATTGTATGTATATAACCTATATCAGATTTCTTTCTGTCTTGGGGAGGGGGGTGGGAAGGGAAGGAGGGAGAATAATTTGGAACTAAAAATCTTATGAAAACAAATTATGAAAACTATCTTGAAATGTAACTGGAAAATAATAAAAATACTTTTGTGATGGTAAGAAGTGTTATAGATTGCATAACTACCTCAACTCTCTATTATATAAAGGAGGGAATGTAATGGAATGTACTAAATTTGATCATTGACAAAGCTATGCTAAGGTTTAGTAAAAAATCCAGCAATTCTGTTAAAGAAGAAGAATCCAGCTTTCCAGACCAGAATCCAGCTTCCTCCTGATGACATCTTACCACTCCAAGAAGACAAAAGAACTGAGAAAAGACTTACAAAGACTTAATTATTTTTTTTTTACTGTTTCATCTAGGAATGCCTCTTCCTAGAAGAAACAAAGGGGGGAATGTGATGAAATAATGGGATTTTAGCAGATACTCAAAGACCCACCTGTAGATTAATCTATACTGATTGAATCAAGTGAGAGTGATTGACTGCTGATTAAACCTACTTCAAGTTAATTGGATTGTTTCAAGTTAATTGGATTGTAATCACATCTGGCTATCCCTTAAGAAGGTATTGTTCTCAGAAACTAGACTGTGAACTCAACTTGAGAACACCTTCAAAGACAATGGATTTGGATGACGCCAACCAATCACCTTGACGCAGGGTGTAAGGACCGCCTCTGTTCCAGATGTATAAAAAAGCTTCCACAAACAGCTTGCGAAAGGGTGTTCCTGATTAAAGCAGGCTTGTGGAGGAGGACTTCAGAAAGAACCCAACCAGGCTGGAACTCTAGGCTAGACTGGAGCTGAAGCTTCTGATTTAAGGTGACCATAATTTAGATTTTAAACATCACACTGGGTAACCCTGGGCAAGTCACTTAACCATGCTTTCCTCAGTTTCTCCCTCTGTAAAATGACCTGGAGAAGAAAATGGCAGATCACTCCAGCATCTTTGCCAAGAAAACCCCAAATAGGGTCACAAAGAGTCAGACATGACTGAAAAGACTAAACAGCAACATACAATTTAGTACCCTCACTATCAGCAATATTATTTTAGAAAAAGGTAATCCAATTTACCTAATTCACTTTCAAGATACAGCTAAGCTGGCTGAATTACAGATATGATAACCCTCAGAAGTTTGACCATCACAAAATCCTCACAACTCCCATAAGGGCATATTTTTTATCATTGTTTTACACAATCACTCCCACTGTTCCTGCCTACCACCATTCCTGTGGTTTGTAAAATAATTTCATATTCCAATAAAAAAGGCCTAAGTTTCTTGGATGTTCTTGTACTGTAGCTACATACACATCCTAAGTTTTCAGACAGGAAATGGTATGGAACAATGGAAGGTTTAGATAAATTAAGATTTAAACTACATTCCTAATCCTTGAGGATGTCATCAAGAGTTACCACTCACTCCGCCAGGAAGCCCCTCATGTTTTACTATCAATACCAGAATTCTGAGCTTGGTGAATCATTAGTTTTATCCATCACTCTCTAAAGTTGAACAGACATATGAAGAGAAAATGAAGAAATATAATAAAGTATTGAGAAAGGAGTGGAATAATGCAATGAGGAATGAACTGGAAATCTGGAAGCCTAATTTCTGGAATCATAGGATAATTGAGCTTATAGAGATCTTAGAGGGCATTAATTGAATCACAAAGATTTTTTGGATGAGAAAATCAAGGCTCAAATTTTGGATTTTAAGTGATTTTCCCAAAGTCACACAGATAATAAGGTCACACATATATTTACAGGATTTGAATCAGTCATAGGACAACAAGGTAGGGGTTCATTCCACTATGCCATCCTGTCTTTACCACGCTTTTGCTCACTATATAGCCTTAAACAAGTCACTTTGACTCTCTAGGTCTCTTCATATGAAAGATTAAAGGGTTGTACCAAAGTATATCTGAGATTCCTTCCAGTTTTAATAGTCTATGACTGCTAAAGGAATAGCAAGCCCTATCAGGTTGATGTCACAGTGGATAGAGCACTGGGCCTAGAATCAGGAAGACTTGACTTCAAATCTAGCCTCAGACACAACTCTGTGATTTTGGAAAAGTCGCTTAACCTTTGCCTGCCTAGTTTCCTCATCTACAAAATTAGGATAATAATAACAACTACCTCATAAGGTTGTGGTGAGGAACCAATGAGGTAATATTTGTAAAGCACTTACTACTATGCCTGGTACAAGTACGCAATTAATGCTTATTTCCTTCTTCTGAGTTAATTGGTGACAAATTTGGCCTCCTTTTTAAAGTGTCATTGTTTTATTTGGAGTCACTGTATGGCACTTTTACTTCAATATTTTTCCTTTCTTTTCTTCATCCTTTAAAAATTATTCCTTGATCTTACTTACCATGAGCTACTGTTGATGTTTCCACTTTCTTCTTCCTTCCTCAGTGAGTTCAATGTCTTTTTTTAGTCTTTCCTCCCCAACTTTTGCCCTCATACCAGTGTACTACAATATACACATTGATACTTCACACTTGCCAGTTCTTGTCTACTTATTCAATCACCATGAACTACCCCAACCTGACTACACATAGAGATGATTGTAACTTTGATCTTGCCATCACCCACAAATATCCCACCTCCATGTTCATGAACTCCAAAATTCCTTTGTCTAATAATAGACTATATTCCATTTTCCCCTGTGCCGTATGACCACTAATGCTATTCTTTCTCCTCATCATGATCTCCATTCACTCTACCTTTAATTTTTTCCCAGGCTAGGACCCCTTCCAAGGCCATTCCTCCCTTCCCTATTTTGATCCCCCAGTTAATCAATTAAAATATGCACTTTCTTCCTCTCTCAAATCCTTTGCCTCCTTTTCCTATCACAGATCAAGTTGCCAAATCGCAATCCTAGATTACCCCAATCTTGAACCTTCTTGGCTCCTCTTTATGTGCTATTGAACTGAGCTGGAAGAAATCACAAAACCATGCTGATGGGGTTCACAACAAATTGAGATTAACTGATCTCTCCTAGGTTCTCACTGTAACACAGAAATCATTCTAGTTCTTCCTCATCAAATTCCCTATCTTACTCTTCAAAGAAATGCTCCAATTCTTCTTCTCTTTCCTGAAACCTCCCACAGCAGCCCATTTTTCCACCTTCTCTGCTGAGGGCTTTTCTTTATATTGTGTTGAAAAAAAAGTTGAGACTATTAGTCAAGAGGTCTCCTTCTCATCTCTCAGTACAGTGTTTTCTAAAATGATTGCTAATACTGTGCTTTATACATTAATTGCTATTGCCCCCATTTTGGCAGTGAGCATTTATTATTCATTAATATCATGTTTACCAGTAAAAAACTGACCCCATGTCGTTCTAAGTTATCATAGTCTCAGGCCTTCATGCCTATATAGTTCTAAGAGAAAGAGCACACACCAAGTGGGACCAAGGCTAGAGAGAGGGACAGGAGAGGGCAAAAAGAGAGAGCCTAACCCTGGGATGGCCAAGGGTTTTTATCTTCCTTATATAGAAGTGGATCACTACCCATTGAACTAAGCCAGTTGGTTATAGCATCATTTAGTTCCAAATTCCAGTGTTTAGGTGTGCTTCTTCACTTAGCTAAACAAAAGAATCAATCTCCATTTCCTTTGTTCCCTTGGACTCATCCCAGATAATAACTGACCTGGGGTGAGAGAGAGAGAGGATTGAAACTGATCTCTTGGTCTCCCCTAGAAATACATGATTAATAATTATTTTCTCACAGTACTCATATCTTCCCCCAATAGCTAATTGTTCATTCCTGCTTTGAACAAAGAAGACTTTCTCCTCCAAAGAAGAGGCCCACCCCTGTATGTGCACTTGATTTCCCCCCTTCTGTCTTCTCCAGTCAATTGCCCCTACCATAATTCACAATATCTCCTATTTTCAAACTCTCCCTTTCTACTGGCTCCTTCCTTCCCTGTTGCCTAAAGGCAAGCCCATTCCTCTCCTATCTTTAAAATTCAACTACTATTACTACATATTACCTTAAAGTTCTCCCTAAACTCTTTGACAAAGCCAACTTCTCAGAACCTTCACTTCCTTTTCTCTCATTCTCTGTTAAACCCTCTGCAATTGGGTTTCTAAACCACTTTATTCAACTGGAACTTCTTTCTGCAAAGTTAAAAATGATTTCATATTTCCCAAATGTAATAGACTTTCCCCCTATCTTGATCATTCTTGACTTCTCTTCAGAATTTGATACTGTCAATCACATTCTCCTCACAGATATGCTCTCCTTCCTTTAGTTCTCCTATCTGACAGACTGCTGTTTCTTAGTCCCCTTTGCTGGTTCTTTTTCCAAGGAGCAGTGGGTCTAATAGTGAGTCTATCATTCAAGGATCTGTCTTGGACCCTCTTTTCCTTTCCCTATATACTATCTTGCTTGGGGATCTCATCAGTTCCCACAAGTTTAATTATTTTCATGTAAAATTCCCAGATCTATATCTCCCTTCAAACTCTGTCTCCTGATCTGCAGCCTCATACAAACGACTGCTTTTTTAGATATCTCAAACTATATGTCCTATAGGCATCTCTAACTCAACATGTCAAAACTTAATTCATTATCTTTACCACCCAAAATTCTGTTGTCTTCTGAACTTTCATATTTCTGCAGAAATTACTACCACCTTCCTAGTCACCTTGGTATTATCCTTAACAACTCACTCATTCACCTAACATAGCTTATATGTTGCTAAATCTTGTTATTTCTACCTTCATAACATCCTTTTTACATGCCCACTTCTTTCTGCAAGACCACCATTTTAGTTCTGACCCTCTTCATCTCATACCTGGACTATTTCAATAACTGTCTAATTAGTTTCTGTCTCAAGTCTCTATTCTATCTATTTTATCACTTTATTCTCTAGTCTATCAGTTTATTCTCCATTCAGCTACCAAAGTGATTAAAGTAGAGTGCCTAAAGTAGAGCTCTGATCATATTGTCCCTTCCCATCTCCTATCCACACACACAACAAACTCCAACGGCTCCAGGATCAGAGTCCTCTGACATTTGAGACCTTTAAAAAATCTCACCCCTTTCTCTCTTTGCAGTCTTCCTATATCTTAGTCCTCTCTATGCACTCTACAATACAGTTATACTTGCCTAATAGTAGATGATACTCCATGTCTCATCTCTGTACCACCTTTGCACTACCTGAAATGTTCTGCCTCCTCACCATCACTTCTTAGCTTCTTTAGCTTCTTTCATGACTCAGACCATCAGACCAAATCCTCCTGCCTTCTTCAGAATGCTTTTTTCTGTTGTCTCAACTAGTAGTGCTTTCCCCCTTTGAAATCTTATTATCACCTTCTCTCTCTCTCTCTCTCTCTCTCTCTCTCTCTCTCTCTTTCTCTCTCTCTCTCTCTCTCTCTCTCTTTCTCTCTCTCTTCCTGCATATGATGCCACCTGCTGGAGAGTTACTGGAGGAAAGCTCTACCATGAGAAGGTGTCTAAGGGCAAGCCATGGAGCTTTCCTTCACATCAGGAAGTGACGTTTGCTTGTGGGTACTGTCAATCAAGGCTACCAGCCAATTAGCTTGGAGATGTGTGTGCATGTGGATAAGATTTTGCCAGTTTCACAGGAGGCTTGTGGGATGAAGGAGGTGTGGCTCACTCTCTTTCGTGAAGACTCTTGTGGAGAGTAGAGCTAAAATGCACTCTCCCTTTGATAGATAGATGAATCTAGGCCTTTCTCTCTCTCTTCACCAAATTCTTATTCTCCTTAACAAATGCTTAAAAGTCTAAACTCTTGTTAAAGCTTATAATTTATAGGCGACCACTCATTAGATATTTTAGACAGACTAGCTAGAATTTTAGCCTCTTACACACATATATATGTATGCATATATACATTATATACATATGCATACACACAGACATACACATATACATGCATACATACCTTGTATACATTTATTTATTTAAATGTTTCTCCACCCAGGATGTGAGCTCCTTGAGGGTAGAGACTGTTTTATTTTCTTTGTAATACTAGCACTTAACACAGTGCCTAGCACATAGAAAACAGTTTTGAAAAAATGCTTGTTGACTTGCCTTGACTTGAAAAGGAAATCCTTTTCAGTTTAACTCATTAAAAGAGCTTTTATTTAAAAATCACACAATACTTAATTGAGTTTCCTGATCATATCATCAAGTAAAATGCCTATGGTCAACTCCCCCTGCCAAAGGCTTGCTGCCTAATGTAACAAGGAATGGGGATCATTATTCAGCTTTAGCTCATGTTGGTCTCTGTCTGCACTGATATTCTACCATGAGGACATTTTCTTCACTTAAAATAACTGCTTTACCACAGCTAAATAAATCCATATGACGTGTCATCTAAGCTCTCTCTACTATATAAAAATGACCAAATGAATTATTATGAAATTTAACAAGAACATGAATACTGACTTCACATGAATATCATATTGCTTTATTTCTCAATGGGTGAGGGAGGGGTTGAAAAGAGGGAGAAAATTTGGATCTCTAAAAAAAGAATATTAAATTTTATTAAGAACATGGATATACACTTTTAAAAGAAAATGTCTGGAGCATTTGTCTCACTGACAGAATTGCTTAAGTGGGAAGAGTGGCTAGGTGGTGTGGTGGATAGAGCACTGGTCCTGAAGTTGGGGGGACCTGAGTTCAAATCTCACTTGAGACATGTTCTAGCTATGTGATCTTGGACAAGTTACTTAATCTCAATTACCTTAAACATTTGGGGCCATCTCCAGTCATCCTGATATATATCTTGCCATTGGATCTAGATGGATCTAGAGGAAAGCATGAGGCCAATGACTTTGTACAGCTCTACCTCACTTAAATCCAATTCTCTGCAAGTCATGACATCACCCTGATGTCATGGTTCTCTTTGAAAACGAAGGATAAATAACAGCTTAAGTGGATGGTGGTCCAATTCATCTAATTTAACTTTAAGATACTACATAGGGGTTGAGGTTATTGATATAAGACTTCTTAGAAATTTTAACATAAAACAATACTCATATCCTAATATGGTCAAGTTTTTATCATAGCCTTATACTTTAATTCCTACTGTTCCCACCCGACTCAATCCAAGTATCTCTTGATCCCTAATACCAAAACTTTTCAAGTGTCAACCATCCATGCTAGCACCAAGCTTTTTTGATTCAATGGTGGCAGGGAATTGTCTCAGTAGAAGGCTCTGGACAGTGTTTAGGGCTACCCTAGTAGACAGACAAAAGTTCTGAACAGAGAATAAGGTTTTTGTTTCCTGGGTGAAGTTTTAGCATTTCTGAACTAAAACCAGAACCAAAATCTCCTGAATGCTAGTCTGGCACTATTCCTTCTCTCATACTACTGTTTTGTTTTGTTTTTGTTTTTGTTTTAAAAAGGTGCTATACAAGGAACAGAAAATAATTCAGGGGAAATCATTTGACCTCCTCTTTATTTCTCCTAACTCTTTCTCTAGTTCCTCTTTGAATTCCTGATACACTCTCCACTTATCAGCCCTTAGTCCCCAAAAGAGCAGCTAGGTGGCACAATGGTTAAAATTCTGGGCCTGGAGTCAGGAAATCCTGAGTTCAGATTTGATCTGACACTTCCTAGCTGGGCAAGTCACTTAACTTTTGTTTTCCTCAGCTTTCCTATAAAATGGAGATAATAACAGTAGCTACCTTCCAGGGTTGTTGTGAAGATCTAGAGATAATATTTGTAAAGTGCTTGGCACATCACAGATTCTTATTTGTTTGTTTCCCAAACATCTTGTCCAAATTAAAATCGTTTTCTCTGTCATTAAAAGTCTCATCTTTCTCCTCTTACATTTCTCCAAATGAGTCAAGATTATAAATAAATCACTTGAGTCTCCATGATTTTATTTTTCATGAGTTATTCCAAATTTAGGCTTAGAAAGGCTCTGCATGTCATTTTCTAGTGTTCTTAAATGGTACTTAATTGAGTAAAACTTAAAGGTCTTTGTCAAGAAGACCTGGGATCAAATACTGTCTTGATACTGGGCAAGTCACTTAACCTCTGTGCACTTCAAATTCCCAGCTGTAAAATGCGGATAATAATAGGACCTACTCCCAAAGTTGTGAGGAGGAAGTGAGATTTGTATAAAGCACTTAGCACAGTGTCTGGGACATAGTAGGTACTTAATAAGTACTTATCCCCTTCTCCTCCCTCCCTTCCTTCCCTTTTCCTTCCTTCCTTCCTTCCTTCCTTCCTTCCTTCCTTCCTTCCTTCCTTCCTTCCTTCCTTCCTTCCTTCCTTCCTTCCTTCCTTCCTTCCTTCCTTCCTTCCTTCCTTCCTTCCTTCCTTTTATAACATTAAAAAAGAAGTCTCTACCCTTCTAGAGGCTGCCACTGAGGTAAATTTACTTGAAGAATATAGTCAAATAGTATTATTTTCACCAAAACATGTCTTCTCTTCCATGATAATTGTTTATATACCATGCACTAAAAAGTTGTGAGAATGGCCCTGCCATTTGCTTGAGTGGTCTGGTCTTAATGACTAAATCATATAGATTAGTTCATGAGCAACATTGCTCAAATTCTCAGCAAGATTTAGGTCATTTGTGATCAAGCTTACGAAACTTCCAGATAGATAAAGGAATAGTGGGGATATCAGAAAATAATGAAAAACAAAATGTTGAACTTGAGACACAGACAAGGTCAGACTATTGCACAGAGCTTGACTAGATTTCCATGATTTTTCCCTAGGCAAATTTATTAAATAAACAAAGTTTATATGTCATTGGCACACCTCCAGTTTCCCTTTTGGAGCCCCTCTTCCCTTCTGATTACTCTGAGCCCAGGTTTCTGGTGCCTTCATGAGTGTTCAGAATTCATTCCCCTATTCCTTACTGTAAGAATACACTTTCATAACCACAGCTTCCTCTTGCCATTAAAACTTCCCAAACATGTTCCTTTCCATCAGAGTGCTGCTGATGTAGTACTAATGGGTTAATATTAGATAAAATAATGCCTTACTTCAGCACCTTATAAAACATAATGTTGAGATTTCCTCCACTAATGATAGATTTCAATGGCAAATATCACATTTAGTTGCTGTGGCTTAAAAAGGTCATCATCTGGTGCCCAGGCTTCTATTGATGAGTCTATCCAAATTTAGCCAAGCTTTTTTTTTTGGAATGCAGACAAACAGGCTGTTGTTGTAGGGACCCATACACAATTGCTTCCTAGCTGGGGAAGAAATTCTGGAACTTGAATTCAGATAGTCTGAACTTAGAGACCCTAAGATTATCTCCATATCACTATGTAGCAAAGAAGGAGTATGTGAATAGATTAACATGATATCTTAAACCACTTAAAATTCACAGCTGCATAAGTTCTTTAAAGAGTAATGCTAGGGGCAGCTAGGTGGCACAGTGGATAGAGCACTGGCCCTGGAGTCAGGAGGACCTGAGTTCAAATACGGTCTCAGACACTTAACACTTACTAGCTGTGTGATCCTGAGCAAGTCACTTAACCCCAATTGCCTCACTAAAAAAAAAAAAAAAGAGTAACACTGATATTGGGTATTTCAAGAATTGGGATAGAAAAGTATATGGAACCACCTTATTATAAAATCAAATGATGCATGGTATAATGGATAAATATTGGATCTCAATGCCAGAAGGATCTGAGTTTAAGACTAACCACCTGCATATACTGGATGTGTGGTTCCAACAAGTCATATACTCTAAGACTATCAATTAGAGAGCAGTTGCTACTCTGCAGTGGTAGAGAAAACATCTAATTGGGTGTTCCCCATTGCATCAAAATCACAAATTTGGAGCACAACTATAGACTCACAGAATCTCAAGGTCGTAAGTGACCTTAGGGGCTCATCTATTCCATCTCAGACCAGAAGAGGGATTCCTTCCATAATATCCAGTCTCTGAGAAACTCTAGTGTTTGGAAAACTGCTGCTTCCTAAAAGCATCCCATTTCACTGGTGACAATTGTAATAGTTGTTACCACAGGGAACCCAAATTTGTCTCTCTGAAGCAAACTACTCCTCATGGATGTGAATTATGGGGAACAACAGAACAAGTTCAAATTCTCTTCAAAATTACATTCACTTTCAAATCCAGCCTCAGACACTTGACACTTACTAGCTGTGTGACCCTGGGCAAGTTACTTAACCCCAATTGCCTCACTAAAAAAAATATATCACATTCACATTATGGTGGTTGGATCATATATTTAAAGCAAGGAAGGACTTTGGACATCATCTAGTCCAATTCTCTCATTTTAAAGATGAGAAAACTCAGAAATGTTCAGTTCTTTGCCTGAGGTTACACAGGTGCTAAGACATCACCATTATGTTCCTTCTAAATCATTCTTTTCCCAAGACAAACAGCCCTTGTTCTACAGTCTTTGCATGGCATCATTTCAAGCCTCTCACCAAACACACAGTACTTCTAATGTTCTTCCTAAAATGTGTCAAAGATATTTTTTGTTTCTCACTTAGTTATGCTTCAAATCAAAATATCATTCCATTCAAATCCAGCCTCAGACACTTACTTATTAGCTGTGTGACTCTGGGCAAGTCACTTAACCTCAATTGCCTCACAAAAACATTTAAAAAATATGTCATTCCATATACCTAGAGGGCCTATCTGGATGCTTACTCACCTGGTGATTTCTAAAGTCTGTCAACCACTATTATTTTTCCCTTCATAAAAATCATAACTCAAAAACACCCCAGAGGACAGCTATTCCAAGTTTCCTACCAGTGGAGGACTCCACTTTAAAGCATTCCAGCAAGATAATCCTATATGCTCAAAAACAGAGTGAAAGAGGCCTTCACCTTGGGAGGCAGCCCCTTCTATTTTTGTTGTTTTTAACTTTATGAATAACATTTCCCAATTATATGTAAAAACATTTTTTTTTATTTTGAAACATTTTTCTGTTCCCAAATCTCTTCCTTTCTTCCCACCCTCCTTGAGATGGTAGGCAATTTGAAATAGGCTATATGTGTGCAACCATATGAAACATTTTCACATTAGTTATGCTGTAAAAAAATAGACAAATGACAGCTGGTGGCACAGTGGATAAAGCAATGGCCCTGGATTCAGGGGAACCTGAGTTCAAATCCGGTCTCAGACACTTGACACTTACTAGCTGTGTGACCCCGGGCAAATCACTTAACTTTCATTGGCCTGCAAAAAAAAGACAAAAACCCCAAAAATAAAGTGAAAAATAGTATGCTTCAATCTGCATTCATATTCCATCAATTCTTTCTCTGGAAGTGGATAGAATTTTTAATGATAAGTCCTTTGGAATTATCTTGGATTTATTGCATTGCTGTAAATGGCTAAGGTATTCATAGTTGATCATTGCACAATATTGCTGTTACTATATACAATGTTCTCCTGGTTCTGTTCACTTTACTCAGCATCAGTTCATGTAAGTCTTTCCAGATTTTTCTGAAATTATCCTGCTCATCATTTCTTATAACATAATAGTATTCCATCACAATCACATACCACAACTTGTTTAGTAACTCCCCAATTGATGAAGCCCATTCTATTTTTTTCAGCAACTCTGTTAGGAAATTAATTACATTGAACCAAAACCTGTCTTCTAAAAATTTCCTTCCTTTGGTTCTGCTTCTGCTCTCTGAGGCAACAAAAAAGATCTCTCTTCTCCATAACATCCCTTACAATATTTGAAGATAGAAACCACTCTTTATCTGACATTGTTTCCAAATTCTCTGATATCCTGAACACTCCCCTCTAGAAACATTCTATCAATGTCCTTTTGAATGCCTGCCGCCCAAAACTAAACAAAATCTACATGTGATGTGACTAATTTTAAAATACAGATTAAGCTAGAGGACAGCATGCCGATGTCCTCAAAAGATGATCATGTTAGACTCAAGGAAAGTTTTATTAACATAGCCATGATGTTTTCATATTTCAATCACTTCCTTTGCCTTTCTATTCAAGTTCAGTCTCTTATGTAAAACCCACCCTTCTTTTTTTCTTGGCCCCCATAGAAGATTTTTATTAGCTATTAAATTTGGGTATGCCCAGGAACCACTTTCTTTTTATGAGTAACTAGTAAAATTCTCTCACATCAAATTTACATTTTAATAAGTTCAGTCAACAGATGAACTATTTGGAATGATACTCCCCAAATACATATATATGACCAAAGAAATATTCAAACATAACTTTGGCCTGAAACAGAATTCCAAGGCAAATTTGTTCTTCAGTTTGGGAAATTCTATCCAAACCTAGATGTGATGGTCCATTAATTTTCTGAGACACAGATAATGTACAGGGAGAAACATTTTAGTTGATAGCACCTTTACACATCTGTGTGACATATATGAGTGTAAAAGGCTTTATTTGCAATGATCCTTGGAGGTACTCAGTATACTCATTTTACCTAAAGCAAAATTAGGAATCAGAAAGGGGGAAATAAGCTTTCCAAGTTATTCAACTATTAAGAGGTAGGACTTGGACTTGAAAAAGTGGCCCAGTAAAAAACCAACAGCTTTCATTTAAAGATAATAATGACAGTAATCATCATCATCTCATTTATATAGTGCTTTGAGTGCTTTGCATAGGCGATCCCATTTCATCCTTACAACAACTCTGGTAGGTCGGTGTTATTATTATTCTCATTTTATAGATAAGGAACTTGAGGCAGACAAAGATTAAGTGATTTGCCTGGGGTCCCATAGACAGTATCTTAAGCAAAATTTGAACTCACATCTTCTCCACTCCAGGTCCATTGCTCAATCTCCTGAGTCACCTAGCCACTTCAATTATGACATTTCCAAAATATTCTCAATAAAATTTACACAAGAAACAGTGATTCTTCCCAATTTGCACAGCAAATACTGACTGACATAGACAATTGTATTCTTCAACTTTTGTTTCTTTTTCTTTCTTTTTTTCCTAACAAAGATTTCTCTAAATCTTGCTTTATCTAACTATGAAACTGCTTTATGTCCTTAAAGGGTGTGTAGAGGGGGAAATAGTGTATTTTTTTTTGTAGGGCAGTGAGGGTTAAGTGACTTGCCCAGGGTCACACAGCTAGTAAGTGTCAAGTGTCTGAGGCCTCATTTGAACTCAGGTCCTCCTGAATCCAGGGCCACTGCTTTATCCACTGTGCCATCTAGCTTCCCCTATTAAGTACATTCTAAACCTGATGTCTCTCACTACTGTACATTTATTTCTCACAGTCAAACTCCAGGAAGAGATGATTCTATTTTCCTCTTGCTGTAAGTCCTAAGCACTTAAGAGCTCCCTGCACAGCTCCCTTTGCTGTTGACAGCTGTGTCAACTTTCCAAAATCAGCCATCTTTGCTAGCCAAAGTTTCAAAGCCAAATGAAAAAATAAAATAAGAGAAGAAGGAAGGAAGGAAGGGAAAAAAGGAAATTGCTTAGGGGAAACATTTTTATTGGATATTTTCCATTCTCAGAGTGGAAATGAGATTATAAGGAAGAAAAATACATGAAAAAATTCAATAATTTTCAAATCATTTGTACAAACTAATGTAAAGCCGTAAATAAAATTTGCTAAAAGTAAAATATTACATGAATGCTCTGTTCATGATCAATGTATGTGAAAATTTACTTTTACTAATCATTGGTATTTTCACTTCTAATTTGCTAAACCATTATTATGATACTTTGGATTTACCCATTTGGGCACTCCATGATGATATTTATCCTATTACTTCTCCCCTATTAGTAATTATTCTAATGTTACAACATATTTCTATCCATTATATGTCTTTCTATTGAATTTTGATTCTTCAGGGATTATGGTGCATCATTATTTCCAAAATCAGGAATATCGCCTAAAGCAGAATGATATTAAAAACAAGGGCTCTGGACACTCAACGCAGGTTAAAAATTCTATCTAGCATATTCTCCAATACAATTTCAGTCACAGCTCATCATTCATCTGCATTGCCTTTACATGACATATATTGATGGATTAATTTTCATTTAGCTTCCCATTTACTTTTAGGTCAGAAGCTGAACAATATGGTCTCTTCTTCCACTTGGTTTATGCTGTGCAGACTACAGTGTATATGAATGGCTTAATTAGTAAAGAAAAGGGTAACCAAGAAGATATAAGTAATTAAGTACTCACATACTTTCTCATTTCTGGAAAATTTGTATAAGAATTTTCACTAACTTTATCAAGGTTATTCTTGTAGAAAATATGAGAAGGCAATAGAAAGAGTTTCATTGTTAGTTTTCTAAGACAGATGACATCTTCCATATTAACTTAGAGTTAATACAGAGGACTACTGTGTTTGTTGTTTGTTTATTCATTTAAAAAAGCATATGACTTCATGGAACAAGACAAACTCTCTCATGCTTCTGTTATCAAATGAGGCACCAAACAGAAAGATGGTGGTAACAGGATCCCAGAATTTCAGAAGTAGAGCAGAAGGGACCTCACAAACCATCAAATTCAAATGTTCTACTTTAAAGATGAGGAAACAGAGTAAAATAAAATTTAAGTACCATGCCCAATCTCACATAGTATTCACCAGATTCATTGAAGATGTACTGTGCAGAGTCCAGTCAATCAGCCAATAAGTACACTAGAGTGCCTAGCACATACTAAAGACTATTGTAATGGAATTTACTAATTTGATCACTGACAATGCTATGCTAAGGTTTGGTAAAAAATCCAGCAATTCAAACAGTTAAAGAAGAGAATCCAGCTTTCCAGTCCAGAGTACAGAGCCCAGTTTTCCAGACCAGAATTCAGCTTCCTTCTGATGACATCTTACCATTTCAAGAGGACAAGAGAACTCAGTGACTTTATATGAACAGCTTTGTTTTGTTGTTTTTGTTATCTCCTTCTGTTATTATATACCATCTGTAACATGTGCTCTCTGCAGAGGACCTCCCTCTGCAAGACCAATGTCAAAGCATCACGTTCATGAGGGACTGCCCCTCTGGATAAAGCTTTTCTCTCTCCCTTTTCTATATTGATATTAACATATTGTTAGTTAGCATAGGATATTATTTTTGGCTGTCTCATTGAGCAAACTCATTTGTTTTTCAAATGAAACAAGGGGGGAATGAGGTAAAATTATTTTTGGTAAAGATTAGTATCAGAAGTTTTAGCTGAATCATTTGAGAGATTGCGCATGCTACTGAAGCGGCTTTTGAAGGACCTCCCTTTTGGGGAGGAGAACATGAGGAACATCCAGGACTCCAACTTAAAAGTGAGGGCAGGAACGGAAGTTCTCTCTCTCTGGTGGCAAACTTAGTAGCGACAAAGCGGGATTGAAAGGAGTGCACATGGTTTGGTGTTCGATCTTTTCAGGGGTTCGTGGTCTGGTGGGCAGTTTCAGATTCGATGAGTTTTATTAAGAAATAGACTAAGCTTAGATCTAAGATTATCCATTTGTATTTCTCTTTCCTTATTTCCCTAATTGGTTTCAGGTCTTGTCTAATTAATTCCCAAGCAATAAAAAAAAACAAAAAACTGATCCCTCACAGATTAAAGCTCAGTGGCTCTTTTTTCTTATTGGTCTGTGATATATATATTCTTATTGGTCTATGAGATATACATATATGGCAAAGTTTAAAGGGGGAGATTAATGCTCCATGTATCCAATTTGGCTCTCACACTATACTAATATATTATGAGGTAAAAAGAAAGTACCAGCTCTCAAGGAGCTCACAGTCTACTTAAGGGTGTAAGGAGAGGATGGGAGGACAACATGCTATGTAAAAACAGGATATTCACAGAATAAATAAAAAATAAGCAACATAAGGAAGGCCCTAGAATTGGGAAGATCCTTTAGAGGGTGTGGCTCACTAAATAACCATGTTAGACTATTGTTCTATGTATTGATCTATTTAGTAAAATCCACATAGACTCAAAAATAGGTCTACAAAAATAGTTATCCTCATAGTTACACAGGAATTATTGGCAAAGTAATTTGGAATTTGGGCTCTTTCATATGCCCTCATCCTGTGAGCATCTCCTTATTCCTAAATCTCTGCTTAGAAGATATCTGCCATTCTGGGTCAGAACTGACTCAATACAGTTCAAATTACTTAGGCTTAGAGTTAGAGTGCATTGAGATATTCATGAATCATAAAATGCAATAAAATGATTTTTTATTAGTAGCAAAGTATTTTAAAAAGATATAATTACTAAGATCCAAAAAAAGGAATAATTCACATAAAATAGCAACTTCCCTCTGCTTCCAAATTTAGCACCAATGGCAACACTAGGTCACAATATTGCTCCCATAAGAGTAGTGGAAATTCCACTAAACCCAGTGACAAGGAATTCAAACCAATGAAAATCCCAGAAATATCCTCCTCATCTGCTTTAAAGGAAAATCAGTCCAATGTATATAAAATAGGTGCTATGGTATTGATAGCTGTTTATACAATGTTGCTTTTGTGCCTCTGAGAAAATCAGAAAGTGGGGCTGGGGGAAATTTACATAAATGTATATATATATATATATATATATATTTTTTTTTTTTTTTTTTTTTTTTTGCAGGGCAATGAGGGTTAAGTGACTTGCCCAGGGTCACAGAGCTAATAAGTATCAAGAGTCTGAGGCCAAATTTGAACTCAGGTCCTCCTGAATCCAGGGCTGGTGCTTTATCCACTGTGCCACCTAGCTGCACAATTTACATAAATATTGATAGGTAAGACTTAATCTTATACTACTTATTTTTAAGTTACATGTTTGAAATGCATCTGCTTTGAATATATGTTATCCTACATCACCACTTATGTCTCTCCAGAGGAATAGAGGAGTATTTAGAGATAGAACAGTTCTACATCCTTAGCCTCAGAGATTAGGAGTGAGATTAGTGGTAGCTATTCAGGGATAAATGATAGCTCACATCTTCCTTTACTCCAGCAACCTGAGGTTTTAGTTTAACCCTTTGTCTATAATAACCAAGATTCTTCTCTCAAAAAAGAGATTTGAGTAGGTACCTCCCTTGCTTACTTCTGCAGATAGGAGAACTGTGGGAGTGGAACACTTAATGTCAGAGATTTTTTTTTGGTGTGTTCTTTAATTCTGCTGAAGTGTTCCCCTCTTTTTCCTTTTTTGTTATATGAGATTTCTCTCTGGAAGGGGAAGGAAGTAGAAATTGTGACAAAAATAAAAGACAATATGGTTTCTTTTTTAAAAAAATACAATATTTTGTCTTCCTTGGCATGGAAAAAAATTTATTCAATTTAAAGAAGTCTCTAGCCTAGTGGGAAGAAAAGTTATTTCAAAGTAGGAAAGAAGATGGTATGAAAAGTTGTGCTGTAATGGAAAAGATTGAGAAATGAACAGAGTATGGATAAATGCAAATAACTGTAGTCTAAAATCATTTTCCATTAAAATAACCTCAACATACAATGATCCAATAAAAAATATTAAAACAGCTATTATAGAGAAAAAGAACGTTAAATTTGGTGTAGACAGATGGTTTAAATCTTACCATTGGTTTATAACTGGTCATTTGTTTCTTGATAAACCAATTGCCCCCTTTTTGATACTCACAGAATCTTAGGTGAGGAGGTAGGGTGGGGGAGTATGATGCAGAAGTAATTGTTCCTCCTTTACCTGAATAAGAATGTGCTCTCCAACATATTCTCTGAGACTTATTTTTCTTATCTGTAAGATAGAAATAACAATACTTATATAACCTACCTGATAGAGCTGTGGTCATGATGCTTTATAAACCTTCAACTGGATTTAATGGATCCATGATCTCATCTATGTGGGTATTTTCTCTAGTCATGCCAAATCACCAATAATCTATATTTCCTCATGCTGTGTGACTCATGCCAGTGTTCCCCCATAAGTCATCCATAAAGTTCTGCCAAAAGCACACGACACATTCCTTAATATTTTTCATCATTTTCTGGGTGCCAAAGAAACACTCTCACTATCCAATTAATCCATCTCCTTTTCTGATCATACATTTCCTAAACAGTATTTTTTTACCACTTCTTATATATGTCTTCTTTGAAAATATGCTAGTTTACTTAAGCACATATTTTTTTCTACTAGCCTTTGAGTCACTGTAAAGTTGCTGTCTAGCTATACTGTCTAAAATATCGAATGAGTGGTCACTAATAAATTATAAGCTTTAGCAAGATTTTAGACTTTTAAGCATTTATTAAGGAGCATAAGAATTTGGTGAAGAGAAAGAAAGAGGCCTAGATTCATCTATCTATCTCAGGGAGCCAGTGTCTCCTGCTCTGCTCCCCGCTGAGATCCTCGTGAAAGAGCGAAAGAGCAAGCCTTACCCCTTCTTCTTCCCACAAGCCTCCTGTGAAACTGGGAACATCCCATCCACACACACACACACACACACACACACAGCTCCAAGCTAATTGGCTGATAGCTTTGATAGACAGTACCCACGAGCAAACGTCACTTCCTGACGCCAAGGAACTGACCACATGGCTTGCCCTCATATGCCTTCTCCTCATGGTGGAGCTTTCCTACAGTAACTCTCCAGCAGGTGGCTTCACTGCAATTGTTACATCACCCATAAATTGGTTCTGCAGTGATAACAGTGTTCTCTGATTTATGAGCATTTAGCATCACTAGATTAAAATTGATATTAAAAATTTTTTGTCAAAGAGGAACTTTGGCTTATTTAAGGTGCTAAGCAATTTTCCACATACATTCTAGTTCACTCTATTTCTCCTATTCATTTCTGGGCTCAGTTTACTACCCATTTGCTGTGTTTGGTGAATATATATACATTGATATACTAAGTCAACAAGATACTCATCCAGAGTATTTCATAATCTAAACAGGAGGCATACTTCATGTGTTTGGCTTTTTCTTTGTGTATTGCTAAATAGATCTTTTCTGAGTGGTTGTGACTATCATTAAAGCTTTGTGGAATTATGATGGAAGACCTCACCATCTAAAGGAAATGTTTCTCCCAGTTGGACTCTGCTCTGGAAATCATACAGTACTTGCATACATGTTTGGTGAACACTTCCCTCCCCTTAGCCTTAGTTTTATAGGCATGAGAGCAAAAGAAATGAAGCATTATTGAACAATCATCTTTTTATCTATCATGGAACTGATTTTTTTTCCATTTCATGAACCACAATTAGTTTATCCATTCCGCAGTTGGAGAGCATTTGCTTTGTTTTACTTCTTTTCTACCAAAAAATGTGCTGCTATGAATATTTGGTATATTATGAACCTTTCTTTCTGTCTTTGAATTCCTTGGTATATATATTTAGCAATAGGATCACTGAGATAAACAGTATACGTATTTCCATCATTTTTTAGCATAATTCTAATTTAACATAATATGGGCTGTTCTTGATGAAGCCATGTTTCCTTTTCTCGTTGTTCACTCACCTCTTTGGAAAAACATTAACGAATTTTTCCAAGAATCATTCATGGCATATAATCTGCAGATTCTACTCTCTTCTTCTTTTTTTTTTTTTCCAAAACTTGGACATCTACTCCTGTGGCACCATTCCCATTCTCCATGATCTTTCAAAGATCTGACAGCAACTCCAGAATCACATCTGCCAATCCTTTTAGTATTTTAGGATGTAGCTTGTTTAGACTTGTTAACTTGAACTCACTGATGGAAATTAGGTTTACTCTTATCACATGTGTTCTCACTTATCTTTCTTTGGATTTAACTCCTATTTGTTTTAACGTTTCCAGAAAAAAAAAGATAAAGAAAAACAAAAATCAGGATTGAAAAATTCATTCTTTTTATCATTATACCCTCTCATCATCACATCCATCCAGTATAATGACTCTATTCCTTATTTGAACTATCACCCCAAAGATAGCTTAAAAACTAATTCCCCTGTTGCCTTAATATTCATCACCAGTCTCACCTCATGCTCCACTATCTTAGTATATATTTACCTCAGAGTGGTCCTGCTCAGAAGACAATTTTTCTACCCCCAAGTCTTAAAACAGACACATCTAAACCAATCTTAATTATATTGATCATGAATACAGAAATAGACTATCTTTAGTAGGTTTTAGGTATTGGCATAAATTCTGTCTGAGATACCTCTGCCACCTTAGGAGATTCACAAAAGGGAATACAGGTCTAGATAAGGAAAGACTACTAGAATCTATTTCAGAATATCTGAGTACATTTTCAGTCTTGACGACTTATTAGCTATGTGACTCATAACAAGTCAATTCATCTCTCCTAGTCTTTGGTTGTATTCTCACTTGTAAAATAGAGATACCAATACCTATATTCTCCATGAGGCTGAGAGAATCATATTAGAAATTGCATAAGAAAATGCACTGTAACCATAATATAAGCTATTATTACTAAAGATCTCAAAATTTTAGCAAAGGCCCCCTCACACTCTGGAGAAGTATGTCATGTGTAGAACCAGATGATAGTTCCAGAACTCATAGGGGAATTGTAGACTAAGGCCAGGCCAAATAAGCAGATAGAAGCTTCCTAAATAAACAAATAAACAAATAGCTAACATTTACATGGAGCTTTAAAGTTTATGGTTATAAGTCATCTAAAGTTGCTATCTAGCTATACTGTCTAAAATTATCTAATGAGTGGTCGCTAATAAATTATAAGCTTTAGCAGAGTTTAGACTTTTAAGCATTTATTAAGGAGAATAAGAATTTGGTGAAGAGAGAGAGAAAGAGGCCTAGATTCAGCTATCTATATCAGGGAGCCAGTGTCTCCTGCTCTGCTCCCCCATGAGATCCACTTGAAAGAGCGTGAGAGAGCTCAAGCCATGCCCCTTCTTCGACCCACAAGCCTCCTGTGAAACTGGGAACATCCCATCCACACACACACACAGCTCCAAGCTAATTGGCTGATAGCTTTGATAGATAGTACCCACGAGCAAACGTCACTTCCTGACGCCAAGGAACTGACCACATGGCTTGCCCTCAGATGCCTTCTCCTCATGGTGGAGTTTTCCTACAGTAACTCTCCAGCAGGTGGCATCACTCCAATTGTTACAGTCATTCATGTAGAGTTTTAAGGGTTTATCAATATTTCATTTTTTCCCTTATGTCAAACATTTTAATCCTCATCTTACAGATAAGGAAACTAAGGCAGGCAGAAATAAAATGACTTGTCCAGGGTCAGAAAGCTCAAGGGTCTGAGGCTGGATTCAAACTCATATCTTCCTGATTCTAGGTACAGCACTCTGTCCCCTAGGTCACCTAAAAATAATGCTTCCAAAAACATTGAAGAAGAGATAGAAACTGTTTTGGGGTGTTTTGTTTTGTTGTTGTTGTTGTTGTTGTTGAAGGGTCATATTGAAGAAGAGAGACTATGAAATTTCTTTGCAGAGAGTTCAAATTTTGAAGTTACACATTAAAGTTACATTTATAAAATAAATTTTTTGAGTTTTACAAAAAGGCAGCTCTAGTTTTGCAGTCATACTCATGGAATGCTTTTCAAGTGACCTAAAGCAAGACTTGGAGCATATTACAAATGTGCAATGGATGCTTTGTAAAAAGACATAGACAAGAATTATATAAGATGAGAAGGAAATTACCCATACTAAGATCAAAGATTGATTGAAGTGCTTAAATACAGAATGTTAGCACTGGAAGAGACCTCAGAGAGCCCTTAGTCCAGTGCATTCAGTTTATTGATGAGAAATCTGAGGTTGAGTGATTTTCCCAAGGTCACACAGGTATTAAGTGTCGGAGGGAGGATTCAAAGAAACCCAGAACTTTGTGGTTCCAAATCCACTGACATAAATAAGTATAGAAAGTTCTCACTAGAAAAGGTCTTAGGGATCATTTAATACAGTTGATTCATTTTAAATATCTGGAAATGAAACTTGGAGAAGCTAAGGTCACAAAACTTTTTAATTTATGGTAGGGTTGAAATTACAATCCAAGTTTTTGGACACCTGGTCATGTGTTCAAGACAATAATCACCCAAACATAGATAGATATAGATAGATATCTACATATATATACATACACACATGTGTGTATGTGTATATATATGCACACATGTGTGTATATGTGCACATGCATGTATATGCATACACATATATGTGTGTGCACACACATATGTTTTTCCCCCCATGGGTTGCCTCTACAATTGGTTGGCCCATTTTTTAATAGAGGCAGTGAAACATTTAAAAGGATTTTTACTTAATTTCATTATTATTTAATTCAAATAGTTTTGGGGGGGGTTGTTTTTGTTTTTAATTTCAGTGCAGCTAAGTGGCTCAGTGGATAGAGTCAGGAAGACCTGAGTTCAAATCCAACTTTAGACACTCACTAGCTGTGTGACCCTGGGCACTTCACATTATTTGCCTCAGTTTCCTCATCTATAAAATGAGCTGGAGAAGGACATGGCAAACCACTCTGGTAACTCTGCCAAGAAAATCCCAAATGTGTTCCCAAAGATCCAGACACAACTCAACAATACAATATTTCTTATTATATTATCATTATTTATTGTTTTAATGAATTTCATTATTATTGTTCTAAGTAGTTCTGAGTATACTCCTAATGAATCACTTCTTTTATTATTAAGCTTCATATTCTCATATTCTTTTTCAGCTTCTTTCTTTCTTTTTTTTTTTTGGTTCTTTCTGAAGACTGAGCTTTTTTGTCTTTTTATTCACTATCTATTCAAGTACCCTGCTAAGAAGACATCAGACTAAGCCCAGGAAACTTGGCAGTTTCTAATCATGGGCCTGGTGCCATGCTTCATGAATGTGTAAACTGTTAAATCATTAGATCAAAGAATGGAAAAGAAGCTGTCATATCCCTCAGTGTTCCTCACAAGCAAGTATACAGAAATGGCAATCACTGACACAAAGACTTGCCTCCTCAAATCATTTCATAAAAGCATGATGTGCCACCACTGTGGATTAATTTCATTATTTCCTTTTATGGAATCATGGAATCTTGAAGTCAGCAAGGTCCTCAGAGGTCAGAGTCATAAAGCTGGGGTGTGTCTTCTGTATCACCCAGTGCAATCCCTTCATTTTATAGAGTAGCGATTTTGCCCAATTATGTGCCAGTAAAATTGACAATCTAAGTGAAATGGATGGATTTTTACAAAAATATAATTTGCCCATGTTAACAGAAGAGTAAATAGAAGACTTAAGTAACCTGAAGTTAGAAAAATAAATTAAACAAGCCATAAATAATTTCCCTGACAAAAATTTACTAATGTCAGTTGGATTTACAAGTGATTTCTACAAAACATTTAACTATCTGAAAAAATGAAGTAAAGAAAGATTCCTATCAAATTCCTTTTATGACACAAATACAGTTTTGATATTGAAACCAAAGTGAACAAAAATAGAGAAACAGAACTATAGGCCAATTTCCTTAATGAATACTAATGCAAAAATTTTATGTAATATACCAGCATAGAGATTACAAGCAATATAGCACAAACATCATACACTATTACCAGCTGAGATTTATACCAAGAATGCAGGGCTAAATCCATATTGGGGAAACCATCAGAATAAATGACCCACTAACAAAAACAACACAAATAATATTATTTCAATACATGCAAAAAATGTTTTGGACGAAATATATTACTCAAACTTATTTAAAACATAAAACACTAGAAAGCATAGGAGTAAGTGGAACTTTCCTTAAAATGATGAGTAGTGTCAATCTAAAATCAAGAGCAAGCATTATTCATAATGAGGATGTTAGAAGCTTTCTCAATAAGATCAGGGGCAAAGCAAGGCTGCCCATTATCACCTCTATTTTCAATATTATATTAGAAATGTTAGCTATGGCAATATGACAAGAAAAATAAACTGAAGGAATAAAAATAGGCAATGAAGAAAAAAAGACCATCCCTCTCTCTAGATGATATGATGGTATACTCAAAGACCCCTAAAGCATCAACTAAAAAAACTAGTTGAAACAATTAATAACTTCAGCAAGTTTGCAGGTTATAAAATAATCCCACATAAATCATTATCATTTCTATATGTTATCAATAAAGCACAGCAGGAAGAGATAAGAAGAGAATTTCCATTCAATATAACTGCAGACATCGTAAAAGATGTGGGAGTCTACCTGCCAAGTCACTGTATGAACACAATTACAGAACAGTTTTCACACAAAGACATCTCTAAGCAATTGGAGAAATATTTAATTGCTCATGGGTAGCTTATTCAGTAACATGCCAATCAAACCACAAAAGAATTATTTTATAGATCTAGAAAAAATAATAACAAAATTCATCTGGAATAACAAAAGTTCAAGACTATCCATGCAACAATTGATGGTCAAAGGATATAAACAGGCAATTTTCAGAAGAAATTAAAGCTGTCTTTACTCATATAAAAATGCTCTATATCACTACTAATTAGATAAATTCATATTAAACCAACTCTGAGTTACAACCTGACACCTATCAGATTGGATAAAATGACAAAAAAGGAAAATGACAAATGTTGGAGGGAATGTAGAAAAATTGGGACACTAATACACTGTAGGTGGAGCTGTGAACTGGTCTAACCATTCTGAAGAGAGATTTGGAAGCATGCCCCAAAGGCTATAAAATTTGTGCACACCCTTTGATCCAGTAATACCACTACTAAGTCTGTATCCCAAAGAGATCAAAGAAAATGGAAAATGACCAATTTGTTCCCACAACTCCCAGTTAAGCAAGAAATGGTAGATATTGATTCTCATAAGTTGCATATGAAGAAAAACATCAGAGGAATGGAAACACATATTGGAAAAGTACAGAATACATGCTAAATGTACTCAAAGTCATAGGTTGAAGGGAAATCACTTCAGACATGAAAAAAAATGGGGCCAAAAATGCATCTATGGCCAGTACTCCCCCAAGAAGTTACTCAAAGTCTGAATCTTGCCAAAATAACCTCTGCTCTGTCCCAACATAAAGACATTAAATTTACCCATCAAACTAATATAGGGAATCAAGCAAATAAAATGATAGAGGGAATCCTAAAATTAGAAAAGAATGAAATTGTCAAAAAAAAAACACTAAAGCTCTTTAAACAAATAAAATATGAAGGAAAATGAAACACTCAGGCAGTGAAATAAATTATGGATTCCTCACAAATCAATCACAACAATAAGATATGTCAGTATCATAAAAAGAAAACTCTTAAAAGAAGAAATTAGAAATCAGCTTAGGATGGAAATCAGATATGTCAAATAAGAACTTTTTTTAAAGCAGCCTAAGAAAAATTAAATGTTATAAAGAAGCTTTCCAAAGAAGAAAATAAAAAACTGAGGGAGAGAATTGGAACACAGGAAAGTCAAATCAAGTCAACTCATCTTTACTAAACTCTTATTATGAGTCAGTGAGGGGCAGCTAGATGGCTCAATGGCTACAGTGCTGGACCTGGAGTCAGGAAGAAAAATTCAAATACAGTCTAAGCCACTCACTAGCTTTGTATCCCTGGCAAGTCATTTAATATCTGTTTGCCTTAACCAACTGGTAAAGGAAATGGGAAACCACTCCAGTATCTTTGCCAAGAAAACCCCATGGATAATATGATCCACAGAATGAGGAAGAGTAAGACATGACTAAACAACAACAATAATATGCCAGGCAATGTGTATAAGGCACTATATGGTAAGTACTGAGGATACATTATAAAAACAGAAAAACACTCTCTGCCCTCAAGAAGCTTACATGGTAAAGGGGGTGGGGAGAGGGAAAATAACACATAAAAGGAAGCCAAAAAGGGAAGGTGGTGAGGAGTCAAAGTACTTGGCCAGGGAATGGTCAAGAAAGTGTCAGCAACAACAGCATTCATTCTCAAAGATAGATGCTCACAAAAAGAAAGATATTTTTATCCTTTTGCCTCCTCAAAACCCATCTGAGGCATATTATTCAACTTGAAAATATCCAAACAATAGAAGCAGAAGAAAAATAAGTGCATTATTCAAGAAAAGACTAAGTAATGAAATTAATTCTCTCCTGTTGATATTTATTTATTTAGTTGTTTTTCCCCCCAGGGCAATGGGGTTTAAGCGACTTGCCCAGAGTCACACAGCTAGTAAGTGTCAAGTGTCTAAGGCCAGATTTGAACTCAGGTTCTGCTGAATACAGGGCCAGTGCTTTATTTACTGCACCACCTAGCTGCCCCCTCTCCTGTTGATATTTAAAGAAATCAGGAAAAGAGAAATTGGCAAAGTTGAGTTGCTATATCACAGACTCACATTATGTGAACAGGAAAAAAAGAATAACAAAAGAAGTGGAGGAAAAGATTACTTAATAAAAAAAACTAGAAATTAACAATTTATGTAAATTAGCATAACTTGGAATAGGGTGGGCAAATTAAAGGGGGTGGAGAAACCTCTGGGTATTAAACTAAGGAGAGTTAATCATAAGGACAATGTATATTACCTTAAAAGAGGAAGGGGATTTAAAAATCAATACAAAATAAATTAATTAGAGGGCTATTTTCAATGACTTTGGTAATGTTTGGCCACTAGCTAAGCAGACAGTGGTGCTGTGAGCTCAGCAGCATAAAAAGAATGTCTGGAGGAGGAGTAGGCAATGTGAAGTGAGAGTACAGAGGAACTGTGAGTCATTTTGACAAGGCAAATGTGTGAGTATGGGGGCTTAGGGCCCACACACATTTTGGCCATAATGAGAAAGAAAATGTGATCATACATTCAGGAGTGATAAATGGAGAACAGAAACAATTTGGAGTTTATTATGGAATTCCTTTCCCTGTGTGGTTTGCCATAGGTATATAGTAGGGAAGGGCTAGAAAGAGTTAAAGGGGCCAGGACATGGGGTTGTTGATATGATCAAATGACCTGGTTGTTAGTACAACCCAACATACACACATAGCACGAGCTAATATGGAATGGAACATGATGAAAATTATAATATAGTACAGTAAATAGAACTTGTGGGCACATCTGAGCTTACCTCCAACTTTTTATTTCCAAAAAATAGTGTATAGGTGAAGAGATGGAGGTAGGGAGAGGGAAGGAAAGGGGGCAGGAAGCAACCTAATACTCAGGTCTTTTGCTGAATAGTCTACTAAAAGTAATCATTTCTCTCTATGTTCTCCTTCCCCCCCCCCAACCCTCTTTCTCTCACACACACAACCTCCATGTTTGCTCTTTGGCAGGATTGCTTAAAACAAAGTATAAGACTTGCTATTGTCCTTATTAAATTTCATCTTCACACCTTTGTGGATCTTTCAAGGAGAGCAGGAGGCATGTGGACAAGTAGTGCTGAAAAGAAAATTCTTTGTTCAGGCTTTAAACCTGATTAAGGAGGCAAAACTCAGAATAAAGAATTTTAAAAACTTTATTAAAATTACTTCAAAGTAGCAACATATGGGGGGCAGCTAGATGGTGTAGTAGATAAAGCACCGGCCCTGGATTTAGGAGGACCTGAGCTCAAATATGGCCTGACACTTAACACTTACTAGCTATAACCCTGGGCAAGTCATTTAACCCTCATTGCCCTGCCAAAAAAAAAAAAATAGCAACATGTAGATGCACTGATCACTGGAGATCAGCAAGGGCTTCAAGATGGAGTCAGATTTTATTTATAACTTTCATAATTAGATAAAGACAATTCAGAGAGGTCCAAATCAGCAAAAGGAAATGGGCCATTGAATCTCAATTCCTCCTCATTTGCCTTTATGTGATGTTTATCAGGGACAAACAGTAAGGGAGTAACTTGCTAAGTAACAAATAGCAAGTAACACAAATCTACAGCCTGAGTGATGCCTCCTCCAACACTGACAATCAAGGCTGGAAAAAAGGAATCACTGACTCAATATAACTTTGAATTACAGGAGTAACTAAATTAGAACTAAACACATAAATTGATCTACAACTTGAAAAGTATGAAAATACAAATTTAGGAAATACAGTTAATTCAAAATGAATATACTACCTAATTTATACAGACCAAAGAGAATGTGAAAATGGGCTACAAGGTTATCATTAATTGTAATTTAAAATTCCTGCGGCTGTTTTGTTGTTGTTTTCCTTCTTAAATACTGAAAAATTTATGTTTAAATCAAATAATGACCAAAAAAAGATAGAATACTGGACCTATACTTTTGAGGACCTGAGTTTGAGTTCAGTCTCAAGCACTTCCTAACTATGTTACTTTAAGCAAGTCATTTGGCTTCTAGTTGCCTCAGTTTCTTCATATGTAAAATAATAGCACCTATCTCTCAGGATTGTTGTGAGGATTAAATTTGTAAAGATCATGTTTGTAAATGGCAAAGCACAGTGCCTGGGATTTAGTAGGTGCTATACAAATACTCATTATTATTGCTATTATTATTTAAATGGAGATAATGATAGCACTCACCACCCAGGTTTGTTGTGGGTATAAAATGAGATATTTGTAAAACACTGCAAGCCTTTAAATCACTATGTAAATGCTGGATGTTATTATTAGCAACTCAAGACATCATTCACAGAATCACAGAGTTTCAGACCTGGAAAGGACCACTGAGCTTTTCTGAAGGCAGAGAGTCAAACTCCTTAATTTTACAGGAGAGAACTGAAGCCCTGAGAAATTTATAATAAAGAATTGCCCTGAGATTACATAGGCAGCAAATAACCTAACCAGGATTAGAACCCAAGTCCCCTCATGCTAGTCCAGTGTACTTATAGATGCATTGTGTTATCTCTGTTATTGGATTACTTGACTATTGGATCATATGTGATCTATCAAATTCAAGGAATAGAGAAGCATGTCTTAATATGTTTTCATGAAATTAGGTATGAGAGTGATATAAATCATTTTTGATATGTGATGATTATAAAATCCTCTTCCTCTTTTTCCCTGTTCTCTCCTATCCAAACAACTGTGGAAAGACAAGCCAAAAATGTACAAACAGTTTATACTAGGATGCTTGAAGGGCAATTCTTTTAATGTTAGTTGCATGTGTTTTAATTGGCTTCATGAAATCCAATCAGTATTGTTGATGGTTGTTCATTTGGATTCATATGAGTTGAAAGAATCATATGTGTTTGCACTGTTTAAGTCTGTTTGGCCTGTAGGTATAATTAGCTTTTCTCATTTGATATATATGCAGTATTTTAGCAAGCCAAATAAACCACTGTGAGCAATCATCACTGACTACAGAAAATATTGCTTGCTAATGAGACACTTATTTATTCAAATACCATATTCTATCCAAGTGTGTTCACAATCACCTTTTTTTTTTCTGGTCAAAGACTGAGAAACTTTGAAGTGGCTCCAAAATCATTAGAGTCCCAGGGATTATCTGCCATATTCTTATATTTTTACATCAGATTTGACAATAATAGCATTTATATAACACTTTAAGACTTGCCAAGTGCCTTACAAATATTATCTCATTTTATCCTCATGACAACCCTGTGAGGTAGATGCTATTATTTTACATTTTACAAATGAGGAAACTGAGGCAGATAGAAGTTAAATGATTTGACCAGGATCACACCCTGATGCAGAATTTGAACTCATTTCTTCCTGACTCCAGGTTCAGTGCTCAATCTACTAAGCCACCTAGCTACATATAATCTTCAAACTGTGCATACTCAGAATCAAGCTTGCACTATTTAGCATCTCCAAATCTACTCTTTCGACCTTAAATTGTGTTTACAAAAAAGACATCCGTTAAATTTGGTACATTTCTCAGAATTTGTCTGTCATTAGCATTTCATCCACATCGTGATTCTACTCATTTTCTCCAGGTTGTGCAATAGAAAAGGCCCCTCATTAAAATATAGCCAAATATAAGTAAAATTAAAATATAACCAAATTCCTGTCTATGGTGTTTCTATGAACAAAGTTAATCTCAACTTCTGACTTTCCAGAAAATTAGCCTAGTAATTCCAACCAACATTAAACTCTTCCCTTCTTGGTTTCCCATAGTATGTGGGGCATTGAGGTGGAACAGTGGATAAAGCACTGGCCCTGAAATTGGGAGGACCTGAGTTCAAATCTCATCTGAGTTAAAATTTCAAAATCTCACCTCAGATACTTACTAATTGTGTTACCCTGGACAAGTCACTTAATCCCACTTGCCTTAAATATCTGGGGCCATCTCTAGTCATCCAGTTCTATATCTTGTCACTGGAACCAGATGACTCTAGAGGAATGAGGCTGGTGACCTTGCACAGCACTCCCTCACTTAAATCAAATTGAGTGCAAGTCATGACATTATCCTCATGTAATGAACAGTCCTCTTTAATAATGAAGGACAAATAACACCTGTAGCATGTAATATGGCCATCAAATTGGCACTTCAGTACATTCAATTTAGCACATATTGTTTTATACATCTCACCTGGGCAGCTAGATGACATAGTGGATAGAGCAATTGGACCTGAAATCAGTAACACCTGAGTTCAAACATGGCCTTAAAGACTTACCTGTTGGTTTACCCTAGGCAAGTTATTTAACCTCAATCTGATTCTGTTTCCTTATATGTAAAATAGGGATAATAATACTTCCTGAAATTGATGTGAAGATAAAATGAGATAAAATTTGTAAGGTGGTTTGAAAACCTTAACACAATATATAAATGTGAGTTATTATTAATTATTGTTATCATTATATTATTATAAGTCAAATTTCCAAAATAACTCTAAGTTATTGATATAGAGACCATGTTGTGATGTTTGTAAAACCCTCACTCCCTTCACAATGCCTTGCACAATGCCTTATACATCATAAGATGAATAATAGTTGAATTAGCAAAATGATCTTTCAGCACAAGATCAGACTCTATTTATCCCTGTGGGCTTGATCAACACAGATTTATGCTGTATGATAAAGAATCATTAGAATGGTTCAAAATCTTCTATCCCTATATTCACCTAAAGGATTATGTGGCTCACGTGAATCAATAGGCCCATTAAAGACTGTTTCTAGAGCATCTCATATACGGTTCTAGGTACTCTGCACACCTGGAATTTCTGCCAGTCACACAGCTATTACCATTGCACTAACCCAGTATTAGCATTTGTATACTACTATTCAAGCAAAATGAATTAACTATAGGTCTATGACTAAAGAAAAAAATTAGCTCTGGAGAACTGATTTCCTACCCTGAGATGGACCAAGCTTCATGTAAAAAGATGAGAAGAAAGAGAGGAGTAATTTTCCCATCCAACCCAAAGAATTTAGATTACTTGGATTTTAAGAACATATACTAGAAGCTTTAAGGGGATATTGGGGGCCAACTTCAACTCTGTGATTCTAAAGCTATATTTACCTAATACCAAATTATCAGAAGAAAAATGTTGCAGAGTGGGAGAGACTTGAAGAATAAGTTTGTCATTCAAAATTTTTGTTATGCCAGACATCAATTTTTTAAAAAATATCTGGATGTGTTCAATGTTCATGAAATGTTCAAGTTCATGAACAAATAGATCAAGTTTAAGGCCCAGATGTGCAAACAATAGCAAGTGAAATCACAAATCTACTTGCCCTATGTAGTAACATTAAGTTTTGGGGGACTGTGGTAATATTAAGATTTAGAGGAGTGTAGTAATATGTTTTAGAGAATGTTTCAATGTTTTTGTTTATATTATATGTTTCATGTGTAACAACTAAGATTCTGAATTCCCTTAGGCATGTTTTTAAGAACTCTCATTGTTTGATTTGATTATTGACAAAGCTATTTTAAAGTTGTGTTAAGCTCAGTTTTGTAGGAAATTTGCCTGACTGATTACCAGAATCCAAACATCTGAAGAGACTTCCATTCCACAACTATACCCAGAGGACATCCCAAGAATCATTTGAGAAAAGACTTCCAAAGACTTAAATGGACATTTTCATGTTTTTTTTCTTTTTCACATTGTATACACTGTTTACAATGTCCACTTACTAAAGGGGAGTTCCCCCTCTAGTTTTTCTGCTTGTGATATCTAGCTGCTAATAGGGGAGTGTCCCCTTTAGCCTTTATCAATGCATCACTCAATTTCTTTTTCTCTCTTTTCATTCCCTTTACTTAGTTAGTCATAAGCATCTGTAGTGTTATTGCTTTTTCCTCACATGGGGGGACTGTGACAGTTGGAGTGATGCCACCTGCTGGAGAGTTAGGAAAGCTGAGCCATGAGGAGAAGGCATCTGAGGGCAAGCCATGTGGCTTGGAAGGTCAGTTCCTTGGCGTCAGGAAGTGACGTTTAATGTTTCTGCTTTAGACAGGAGGCTTCTGGGAGGAGGAAGGAAGCATTGGGTCCTTTTTGTTCCTGACCTTACTATGGCAGGTCGGATGATGGGGTCTCTTAGATATAGTTAGATTTTTACCTTTCTCTCTGATCATTAGATCCTAATGCTCTTTAATAAATGCTTAAAAGTCTTTTGCTAAAGCTTCTAATTTATTGGTGACCACTCATTAAATTTTAAGACAGTATAGCTAGATAGCAACCATTCACCTATAAAGAGTGGTCATATCATCAAATGGGTACTTGGCCCTATACAAGTCTTTTCACATACACCTGCACATAGATGTAGCAATCACATGATTGTATATGATTGCATGCAAAGGACAGAGACACCAACTCTGGAAGCAAAGGGATCTCAATATCCCTTAGATAAAACATATTTGAAAATGCAAAAAAGAGGGGAAAGGCGTTGGGGGACATAGGGAGTATGAAGTACTTAGCAGGATGTATTTGAGTAATACACACATACAAACCTATCCACAAAGGAAGAAGGAGCTCCCTAATTTAAGTGGGTCATTGTTGCTTCACCCTGTATTTTGTGGGAGTTTTTTCTTGCCTTTGGGTGCATTTCGCTTCCCAAAGTTACCGCAGTACACAGCCTGCTGTTGCCCTCCTCTGCTGCCCCCCAAATCAAGATCAGCTTGAAAACAAAGAAACTAAAGTCAAAGGATTTAAGTGGTCTCCCTTTCTTTCCACTTTATCCTGAAATCTTTAAAACTATAAAGAAAAATAACTATGAAGAATTTTGAGATGTAAAATGCCAGTGCAGGAGGTGGAGGATGAAAATCATCTGGGCCTAATATTTCAAGCCTTTTATTTTTCAAAAACATCTTTCCATCCTCAAACTCAGAAGCTTCATTTTTTAAAAGAAAAAAAAAGGTTCTTGGTAGAATGTGAGCTCTTTAACAGCAGACACAATGTTTCTCTTGTCTTTGTATCTCCTATGCCTAGCACAGTGCAAGGACATAGGAGTATATATGGATATATAGGAAGATATAGATATAGATATAGATATAGATATATAGATATATATATATACATGTGTATATATATATGTATATATATAATGCCTATTGAACTGATCTTAGATTAGAAATAAATTTTTGAAAATTGTTTCAATTACATGAATATCTCATTTAACAAGTGGTAAAGCTTTTCCTTTTTCATTTGAAAATATTTCAGATTTTTTCTCTTACATTATCAAAATGCTTATTGGAGAGGCTAGTCTAGTATTAATGTTAAAATCTATTTAAAATCATTATAAAATTAATGTGAAGAAAGCAATTCCTTAGTTACTCATGTAGAATGTAGACATTAGCTATCTAAGATAAAAGAGCCTTTCCTTGAAGAATTAGTCATTACAGCGGGGCAGGAAGTTGTTGCTATTTTTAAGTTAATGAAGACAAGAGACAGAGACTTGTACTGTTTTACATTACTTACTGTTCTACTAATCCATCTTAAAATTCACTTTATTTTATCAAATGGAAATTCTGCACCGAATTTTGTGGTTAATTGTCTTTTGTTTTCTGTTAAACTATCATTGCTTAAATACTGTGGTTGTAAACAATCTAGAAGGCATGTGCTTTGCCATTCAAAATTTTATTTTCCCAAATTACTACTAAAACATCAAAACCCTTGAGAAGAAAATGCACTTTTTATCATCAGTAACTACATGACAACTGCCTAAATAAATATAAATGATAGACACATATGAAAAAGCTCCACGAATTTCCTAATAGGAACCTTTTTGATAAACCGATTCGTTTTACAATACCTGTCAAGCATCATGCTTTTATTCCATTGAGAATCACAAGGACTAAGAACATTAAGAAAGAGCAGCCTAGTTCTGTCCTCTGTATCCCTAGAACATTGGTGGCTAGAGGAGTCTAATTCATTATTCTACCTCTATCTTCTTCAATTAAAGTTGTTGCAGCAAACAAAGTTAAAACTACAGTAGTCATACCCTGTAGCCTATTAATGGGTAATGAGTCAGAAAGAGGAGAAAGAGGCCACCATTATTCCGGAGAGAACAGAAATCAGTGTATACAGTCCCCTTGACCCCTATCATATCCCATAGTATTTGTGCCTTTCCATCCACATAAAATCATATAAATTACAGCTGGAAAGGATCTTAGAACTCCAATTCAATGAAATTCAGCAAAATCTTTATTACGCACTTCCTATATTCAAGGTTTTGGGAAAACAAAGACAAAATCAAAAATAGTCCCTGACCTCAAAAAGTTTAAACTGTATTGGGAGATAATATAGTACAATCTCTTCATAATTCAGATGAGGAAACTGTCATGGTTCTCCCTCCTGTAAAACAGACAAACTAGGAATGGTTGCAAATGCCTGAAATTCCAGTTACTAGCAAGGATAATGCTAGAACTCCTCTTTAGGTGTTATGAGATGTCATGGATGACGAAGATTGGGTGTCTGAACTCAATTCACCATCAGTATGGTGAACCCAGGGGAGCAATAGGAGGTTGCCTAATGAGTAGCAAATTGGACCATGGAAAATTGGAAACAGCAGTGTAAGGGGCTAAAATTCTATCTAGTCTGTCTAAAATATCTAATGAGTGGTCACCAATAAATTATAAGCTTTAGCAAGAGTTTAGACTTTTAAGCATTTATTCAGAATAAGAATTTGGTGAAGAGGGAGAGAGAAAGGCCTAGATTCATCTATCTATCTCAGGGAGCTACAATTCTCCTGCTCTGCTCTCCACAAGAGTCCTGGTGAAAGAGATCAAGAGAGCAAGACTTGTCTCTTTTATAGACAGTATCCACGAGCAAATGTCACTTCCTGACGCCAAGGAAAACCGCATGGCTTGCCCTCAGATGCCTTCTCCTCATGGCAGAGCTTTCCTACAGTAGCTCTCCAGCAGGTGGCGTCATTCCAATTGTTACAGCAGCATAAAGCTCTCATCAAAGTAGTAGAATAAGTCTTTGAGAACTGGAAAACCCAATTTTTAAAAATTAAAAAATAAAATGAAACAAATGACTGACTGAATGAATGAATGAATGAAATAAAATAGAGATGATTCAGGTCTATTTGTATTTGCACAGGACAAGTGCCAAAGTTTTGCATATAGGAGGTGCTTAATAAATGTTTTGCTAGATTTCAAATCCAACACTCTATTATACCAGGAGCAAACATATGGCCTTTCCAATTCCTGAGTGAAGCCCAAAGCAGATTAAAATGTAATTGGGAAATATTTAACAAAAGAAATAAAAATACAGCAGAGCGCAAATAATGTTAATCGGTGTTTTTTTTAAGTCAATACAAAGCCCCCAGGGATTCTCATACGTGGTTTAGTGGCTCTGTTTCTATTTGAATTTATCACCACTGCAGTATACCACCTAGCTGCTTCTACATGTCATTCCTCCAAGTTAGATCGTAATTTTTTTTTTCTCTTTCTATACCGAGCTAGCACCTAACACAGTTCCTGGTACCTTCTAAGTACTTAATAAATTCTTGTTGGTTTATTGATTCTCTTATGCAACCCTTGGGTCTTATAACCTAAGATCCTATGACCTAAGACCCCATTTATAGAAATAGACCCATTTTTAAAAAAACAGTGGAATAATATAGGAGCTAAGTAGTCTGCTAGATGCTCTACCAGAGTCACAGAAGATTGGCCATAAAAGAATTGAAACATCTGCTTACACTAATAGATTTTTCTTTCCCAAGTTCTTCTTTCCTAAATTACCAGTGTTAAAGGACCACTAAAATTCAACACTATTTCTCAAGCAGGCTTGGAAGGATGCAAAAGTTTATATATAACTTAATGCTCTAGGCCCAGTCAACCAGACCTAGGAAACACTTAATGGATTCATTTATCCTAAAATGTGTTTCTTCTTTCCATTTATCCAAAATCCAACCATGGCCATCCTCAAGGTCACAAAGTTCCAACTTTGCCTCACAGCAGTACCACAGGACAAACGCAAGCCAAGGCAGCAGAGGATAGAAGAAAGGGCCCAGGATCTGGGCCCTTCAGTGGATAAAGGCAAGATCTGGTGTAAAAGTTGGATTTGACCTAAGCCTTAATTGGAGAAATGGATTCTGAGAAGTGGAGATGAAGAAGGTAAGCATTCCAGTGATGGAAGACAGCCTGCACAAAGGAAATGAGGTGGGGGACAGAATGTTTTGTTCAGGAAATAAAATAGGCCAATTTGTCTGGAACATAGAGTGTATGAACAAAGCAATTTTTGAGCTAAGTCTGGAAAGATAGTTTAAAGCCTTATTGTGCAAGGATTTAAAAACCAAACGGGATTTTTTACTTAATCCTAGTGGCAATAGGGAGCCACCAAAGCTTTTAGAGCATATCATGGAACCAATGAATGAACATTCCACACCTTTCTCTGGCTCCCCTGGCTTTCCTATGACTGTTTAGGATAGGGAATAAGGTATCACCAACCCTTCTGGTATAAATTTATGATTGAAAAATATATTGTAATACAACAAATAATGGACAATTCCTCATGATCAACAAGGGCAGAATAATGATACAACTTAAGATCTCTCATATACAGGGTGGGCCAAAAGTCATGATGCTTTACTAACTTTTTCAAAATTATTATTTTTTCTTTATTTTTCAACATTACTGAAATTTGATTTTTCATATATAATATAAATTCATTTCCTACATATACTGCACATGATGTCATTGTATTGTAAATTAAAAACAAAAATAAAGGAGCTATTAAATATTGAAATCCCCTTCTGACTTTTGGTCTACCCTGTATGATCATATCCTCTTTCCCATTAAGCTCCTGCTTCTCAATTCACCATATTTTAGTGAAACCGCCTGACCTACCAAGTTCAAAGTTCAAAACCTTGATGTTATCTCTTACTCCACCCTCTCCTTCACCTTCTATACCTAATCAGTTACCAAGGCCTATGAGTCCCTCTTCAGAAGTTCTCATGCATGTATTCTCCTTTCTATCCTCACTGCTGCCTCAACACATGCCCTCATTACCTCCCGTCTGGATTCTTACAACAGTCTTTTTTACTGTCTCAGTTCCTTCCCTCCTCCAATATCACAATCACATTTCCACCAGACTAATCTTTCTTATATTTTATCTGTTTAGGTCACTCCCCTTCTCAAAATTCTTTAATGACTTTCTATTCAGTGGTCTATTGAATAAAGTTCAAAATTTATTGCCTGATATTCGAAACTGTCCATAATTTGATGCCTCTTACCTTTCCAGCTTTAGCTCATAAATCTCCCTTCTATATAATTGAAAAATGTCTTGTTCGTGAATAAATAAGATTTGACAGTTCCCCTCAACACCCTCCAACAAGGGCAAGGTCACAGAGCCATGAGAGGTTGTCTTGATTGAGAAATAAATCTCAGGACTTAGAAGAAGGAAGACATGGGTTTGAAACCTACCCCAAATACTTACTATGTGACCCTCGTCATCACCTCTTAAAGATTTAGTTTTCCCATCCATCATATAGAGGTAATATCATTTACCTTGCAGGGATGAAGTGAGGTTCAAAAATAATAAAGTATTTTATATATTTAAATTAATTTAAAATTAAATACTAATATTAAGTAAATATTATATTAAATATAACAAAGTAGTTAGAAGAAGCTGGATTGATGCTATAGTTACCTTTTTTGTTATTTTACAATTAAAATCATCAGTTTTCTGTAAGTGTAAGTGGGTAGCAGGACAGCTAAGGTGGTGCAGTGGCTATAGCATTGAGCCTGGAGTCAAGAAAACTGGAGTTCAAATACAGCCTCAGATATTTACTAGCTGTGTGACCCTAGGAAAGTCATTTAATCTAATTTTCCTCAGTTTCCTTATATGTAAAAATACTCTGGAGAAGCAAATGGTAAACTGCTCCAGTATCACTGCCAAGAAAACCCTAAATGGGGTCACAAAGAGTCAGCTAGGATTGAAACAACTGAGCGACAACAATAAAATGTGTACAGCTTCCTATTCTCTTCTATCATGCACTTTGAAAAAAACAAAAAAAAAAATACTCTGTGTTAGGAACAAAGAAACCTTTTGAAATGCAGGTGAAGATGTTGGGCTTGACAAGTCTGAACTGATTTTTCAGCCCGCTCATTCCAAACAAAAGGGGGAAAGGAAAGGGAGCACACATTCTGGACCTCCAGGCAGGTTTTAATTTCAAACATAAGGCTCTGTGGTCAATCGGTATGTGCTCTGCTGGGATGTAGGCAAAGAGCCATTCTGCAAAGCTCAAGGCCTTCTGCTGCCTTAAGCTGTAATTGCGGGAACAGTATGTTACTGATCCATTGAAAACTAATACTGCACTTTCCTGTGTAATGTACATTGGCTGGTATGTCCAATTCTCCTCCAGCTGAAGCCAGAATGTTTATATGTTTCAGCCTCACTGTTTGTAGAAAGAAAGCTAGACTGAGGAGTCATAATCTCTTATTAGCTGCATTTTTAAACAGGGTTGGAAAAAAAACACAACTTGTGGATCCCCTTGACATAAACATGTGCCATACTGTTGTGTTGTGCTATGTGCAATACAGTATAATTTATATTTAATAAATCTTTGAATACTGTACCTCTTTTGAAGGTAAGGATTTAAGAATAAGTGGCGAGAATGAAAAACATATGAGTTATTTGGGCCTTATTTATATATTAATTACATTTAAACAAATTTGTCATATATATTATTTATATCAATCGATCTGTATGTGTTATTTATAAAACTTATTTACCTGTATATATGAAAAAAGAAAACTGCCTGTTTATAAAAAAAATGGAGAGGAAGGATTTAAAACACTAAGTTATATGTACTAGAACATATCTAGTTATATCTAAATGTAATAACATAGAAAATATACATTATATATGTCATATATGTATGCATATATATATCTATGTTTGATATATGTATAAAATGTAATTATATATCACATATTTTAAAAGAAAACATGGTACTCTTGAAGTGGAGCAATCTGGATATGACTCCAAATGCTGCTATATGCCATCTTGGTGCCTATGAGCAAGTCATCTAACCTTCGAATCTTGATTTTTCTCATATCAAATTTGGACAAAAGTATAGGTATCCTCCTACTTACAGAGCTATTGTGAGTAAAGAGTTTTGTTTCTTTAAAAAAAGAAAAAAAATTAAAAATAAATCTCACTTCCTGAGCATTTTCCCACATTTTTATATGATGAATGTAATTATTAAAATATGTAAAACAAACACCTCTACTGTTCAGGTACCTAACTTTGCCAGAATTCACTCAACAGGCTTCTACAGTATCCAATGGACAATCTCTGTGCAAGGTAAGTTATGAGTCCAAAGAAGTTAACTTATTTTTTTGTGGTTTAGGACAGTCAAACTTTATGAATGGTCAAAGACAAGTAGAAAAAAAATTTTGAGTATACACCTGCAATATGTAGTAATTTACACACATGCATATATGTATAAATATATACATATATAAGTTCAATGCATATATATAGCAATACACACACACAGACACACAAACACACACTACTCTACCAAGGCTAATCCCAGTTAAAATCCAGCTTTCTGCAGGAGAGTTTTCTGAATTCCCTTTAATTCTAGTGTCTTTCATCTTGATTATTTCCAATGTATCCTATACTTATCTTGTTTGTACATAGTTGTTTGCATGTTGTCCCTTTCATTAGACTGTGAGACTCATTGTATCCCCTGACTGAAAATAATAGTAATTTTTAAATGATGAGATAATATTTTAGGGGCAGCTAGGTAGTACAGTGGATAAAGTAGCAGGCCTGGATTCATGAGGACCTGAGTTCAAATCCAGATTCAGACACTTGACACTAGCTGTGTGACCCTGGGAGTCACTTAACCCTCATTGCCCCATAAAATAAAAGATATTTACCTTCTATTATCCTTAGTTCCTCATCAGTAAAATGGGGATGAAAAAGCACTTACCTTCAAGAGCTATTGTGAAGATAATATGAGGTAATATTTGAAAAGAGACTTGCAAACCTTAAAGCACTATCCAAATGCTATTTATTATAAATGAGGAAGTTTGGAAGAAGAAAGATAATGCAATCTGAGATTGCAGATCTGACATCTGTAATGATCTATCTTGTTTGACCTGTGTAACTCACCCCTTCCCACACAAAACAAAAGCAGGGGAAACAGGCATCTTGTTCATCTATCATTGCCCCACAGTCACTATATGATCTGACTGGAAACTGGAGAGCAGCTTGATATTTTGAGAGGGTAGGGGAAATTTTCCCAGTGGCACATGCATAGTTGCTTCTCTAGTTCCCTCCTCTCTCTCTCTCTCTCTCTCTCTCTCTCTCTCTCTCTCTCTCTCTCTCTCTATATATATATATATATATATATATATATATATATATATATATATATATACACACGTATATATACACATAGAAAGAGAGATTAGGTTAGGTTATATTTATTTATTGTTTTGGTTTTGGGTTTTTTGGGGTTTTTTTGTTTGTTTGTTTGTTTTTTGCAGGGCAATGGGGGTTAAGTGATTTGCCCAGGGTCACACAGCTAGTTAGTGTCAAGCATCTGAGGCTGGATTTGAACTCAGGTACTCCTGAATCCAGGGTTGGTGCTTTATCCACTGCACCACCTAGCTGCCCCCAGGTTAGGTTATATTTATGCTGAAGGGTCACCTTGGGAGTGGAGGAAGTTAGGGACTTACACAGACAGGTCAGAGTATGGCAGTGTTGATAGAGTGTTAGTCCAGCCCTATAATTTGTTATTGCTGGAAGAGTGGGATAAGATCCATCTTCTCACACTCTTTGGAATCAGTCCATGACTCCCACTTTGGAAAGCAACCAACCAGTCAGTCAATAGTCAACAAATATTTATTAAGCACCTTCTATATGCCAAGCATAAATGCAGAATAATGATAACAATGATGACGATAGCATTTATATAGTGCTTTAAGGTTTTCAAAGTGCTTTAGAAACCACAAAAGCCTGTGTGACCCTGGGCAAGTCACTTAACCCTCATTGCCCCCCCCCAATAAAAAAAGAAAAACCACAAAAGAACTTGAGGGTACTGGTCACCTATAGGGTGCTGCCAGAGGCAAAATGGTTTAGCAGAAGAAACACTAGAGTGGAAACCTGCAACATATACCTGCTTTGCCACTGACATGCTGGTGTAACCCTTGGTTCAAAGGGCCAATTTTATAGAACTCTCCTCATTCATGGAAATTGATCACACAATGTTCCATTCCTGAATAAGAGGTAGGCAGTTGGGTGAGAGCTAGAGAGAGAGAGATCTCACGGTATTCCGCTTCCAGTTTCAAGAGAGAATGCATGAGTCTAACCTCTCTCCAGGTCTCTAAAGGGAAAAAAGACTGGGAAAAAGTCAACATGAAAGTAGGAAGCACTCTCTATTATGTTCCTTCTATCAGGATAATAGACCAAAGACTTCAGGGAAATTTCCTTTGGGTAAGATCTAAGATGTTCCTTCTTTCAATTAAGATGAGTTATCCCACTCCCAGTGGAATGATTCACTTGCTCTATATGTTGTCTGGAATGTATTTTTCTAGGTATATTTTCTTTGATTACTGTTTTGCTATAGACTTAGATAAATGGTTTTGCTATTTGCCATGTGTGTTCATTGCAAAACTGGCATTTGGTGGGAAGGGAGTCAAGCCTTGGATAAATAACTCAAGAGAATCTTACCCCTACTTAGAAATAGCAATCAGGAATTCAACATGAACCTAAAAATTACATCCCTATCACTAATAATTTTAAGGAGCAGATAAAATATAATTCTAGCCTCGTACTACCCCCCTCTGTGAGTGAGATTTTTTCCCCATTCTTTACTTATGAGATTTACCATAGTTATAAGTGATTAAATTAAGATAATAATCAATATATTAACTAAAAATGTCCTTTATTATATTTAGATATTATTTTATTACAATTATATAAGGTCAATAGGTTAAGTCTCTCTTCTGACTAACTTTCCAATGTCAAACATTAAGTAATATCACAAGATACAGTAGTCAGCAATACCATATTTTAGAGACCACGAGTGACATGCTTGATTCAAGGAGTTCACGCAGCTCATCAGTGGCATGCTTGAATAATAGGAGGAGGTCATGCAGCATGACTATGACCCACCCTGTTGTCATCATAAGCCTGATAAGAAATTATTGGAAAATGCTGACATTTATGGTCGCATAAGCAGTTTCCCATATTTCCTAAGAATAAGTTTTAATTTTAGAAGTGTAACATTAAGATTAATACTATGTTATATAAGTGTAACTTTTGGAAGGGTATATAAACCCATGGATCTTGTAACTCTGGGTCTTTCAGGGCCAACCCCTGGATGACTGGCTTTATTGGGGGACTAAACCTCTCTTAATAAACCTATTTGCTTCAGCCTGGAAACTTTGTTGTTTCTGTTCCTCCATCGGACTTAGAAATTTTCCCAACACCTCTTCCTCAGGAGAGCAGAGTGTCCAGCCTCTGGCTCTAACCTCTTGCTTTCCCTCCTGGTAGGCAAAGTCTCCCTGGGAGAAGGGTGAGGTGAGGCACACTAGTGATGTCTATTCTTACCTCCTTCCTTGGAGCCAAATTCAAATAGACCCATAATGTCATACATAATCTATATTATTCTTAAAAGATATTTTTAAAAGACAAACTAATGATCATGAATAAGTCATGTGAACTCTCTGGGCCTCATTTTCCACATTAAAAAAAATGGGAATTTGAAACTGAAGTTACTTCCAGCTCTAAAATTGTATTTCTATGTTTCCTCTTGTTAACAATACCTAGGGCCAGTCCTACTCTCATATCACCATTGTTATAGACACATTTCCCACATATGCTGTACCCTCCATGTATTGTTAATCATGCTCATATCTCAAGTCTGGATCCCTTGGTTTCTTCCTAAGCATTCACCCTTATGCTATGGCTCAGATCTTTACCTACCATAAGTTCTTATCTATCAAGATCTCTAATATGTTGCTATTGCTCTGTGGGGATCAGTACAGGCCCCAAGTCCTAATATCTTCTCTAGTCAGTTCCCAGGCCAGTGATCTCTCTCTCTCTCTCTCTCTCTCTCTCTCTCTCTCTCTCTCTCTCTCTCTCTCAGTGAGGCAATTTGGGATAAGTGACTTGCCCAGGGTCACACAGCTAGTAAGTGTTAGGTGTCTGAGGCCAGATTTGAACTCAGGTCCTCCTGATTCCAGGCCAGTGCTCTATCTACTGCACTACCTAGATGCCCCAGTGTTGTCTCTCTTTATTTTATTTTTTTAAATTAATAAAGTATTTTTTCCTGTACATATAAAGATAGTTCTAAACTTTTGTTTATATAAGCTTTCCAATTTCAGATTTTTCACCCTCCCTCCCATCCCTCCCCCCTTCCCTAGACAGCAGGTAATCTGATATAGGTTATATATATATATATATATATATATATATATATATATATATGTGTGTGTGTGTGTGTGTGTATATATATATATATATATATATATGTGTGTGTGTGTGTGTATATATATATATATACACACATACACACACACACATATATATATATACATACATAATAACATTAAACGTATTTCTGCATTAGTCATGTTATAAGAGAAAAATCAGAGCAATGATGAAAAACCTCGAAATAGAAAAACATCAGCACCAAAACCAAAAGAAATAGTATGGTTCATTCAGCATCTATACTCCACAGTTCTTTTGTTTTTTTCCTCCTAGTTTTGGAGATCCTCTTCTATCATGAGTTCTCTGGAACTCCTCTGTACCACTGCATTGGTGAGAAGAATATAGTCCATCACAGTAGATCAACACTCAATGTTGATGATACTGTATACAATGTTCTTCTGGTTCTGCTTATCATCAGCCCACGCAACCCTCCAGATTTCTCTGAACTCCTCCTGCTCATCGTTTCTTACAGCACAATAGTATTCCATTGTATTCATATACCACAACTTGTCCAGCCATTCCCCAATTGATGGGCATCCCCTCAACTTCCAATTCCTTGCCACCACATAAAGAGCAGCTATAAATATTTTTGTACATGTGGGTCCCTTTCCCCTTTCCATGATTTCTTTGGGAAAAAGACCCAAAAGTGGTATTGCTGGGTCAAAGGGTATGCACAGCTTTATTGCCCTTTGGGCATAATTCCAAATTTCTCTCCAGAATCGTTGGATCAGTTCACAGCTCCACCAACAATGCATTAGTGTTCCAATTTTTCCATAGCTTCTCCAACATTTATTATTTTCCTTTTTTTGTAATTTTAGCCAATCTGATAGGTGTCAGGTCGTACCTCAGAGTTGTTTTAATTTGCATCTCTCTAATCATTAGAGATTTAGAGCATTTTTCATATGGGAATAGATAGCTTTGGTTTCTTCATCAGAAAACTGCCTGTTCATATCCTTTGACCATTTCTCAATTGGGGAATGACTTGAATTCTTATAAATTTGATTTAGTTCCCTATATATTTTAGAAATGAGGCCTTTATCAGAAGTACTGGCAATAAAAATTGTTTCCCAGCTTTCTGCCTCCCTTCTAATTTTGGATGCATTGCTTCTGTTTGTACAAATTTTTTTAAATTTAATATAATCAAAATCATCCATTTTGCATTTTATAATATTCTCTATCTCTTGTTTGGTCGTAAACTGTTTTCCTTTCCAAAGATCTGATAGGTAGACTATTGCTTTCTCTCCTAATTTACCTATGGTATCATCTCTTATGTCTAAATCATGTATCCACTTTGACTTTATTTTAGTATAAGGTACAGTGTTGTCTCTCTTGACCTAATTTATAGCTCCCTCTTCAACCTCCCAACCTGGAATCAGTTCCTGAGATCTGCTCTCATTTTCATATCCTGGATATATAAAATTAATTTCCAAGTTCTATATTAGGAACTAGAGTCACTTGACTTAAGTTTGAACCCCAGGTCTGCTACCTTATACATGTCATCTTAATCAAGTAAGAGTGTTGCTTTTAGAGTCAGAGTGCCCCCACTATTTCACTTATTAACCTGTGGAATTTTATACAAGTGACTAAACTAGTTTAGACTGTTTCCTCATCTATAAAAATGAAGGGATTGAACTATATTTCCTCTCAAGTCCTTCCCAATTCTAAATCAATAAAGCTAAGCTATTTAATTTCTCTGTTTCATTTTGTCTCAATTGCAAAATGGGGGTGGGGGGTGAGGGGATAGATAACCACTAAGTTCCTTTAAGTTCCAAATGTAGGATCCTATGAGGTCTTAACTATCTTTCATTCCTTAAATACATGGCTTCATATTCAACAGCCTGCTTAGGAAATAAACAGTAACTAATCCACAAGCTCTACTTTCTTATCTTCTGTCTAGTTGCATTCTACCTTACTCATTTAATTATCCTTGCTCACCAGGGGCCAGACCTTGCACCTACCACACCCAAATACCCAAATCATCACTGGTACTCAAGAGGGCTCCTTGTGTAGATGAGGAAATAACTAAAGATGAAGAAAACTCCATGAACACTGTGTCTCAGAACATACACAGCCTTCTTCCACCCCATATTCTAATCTCTAACCATGCCATTCCACATGCCCACATTTATCTAAAACCCTGAGTAGTGTGTGTCTGCTTACTAACTGTCAAGGTATCATTTACAAATACGAGGTTCATTCTCACAGCAGAATTCCAAAGTTAAGAGCATTTTCTCTGGATTCTATGACTCTTGAAACAACACAGTATTTCTCTACAGTATAACTAAGGTAACCAATCATGAATTAATATGAAATTCATCAAATAAACATAACATTTCTGTGGACCTAAGTTGTGCAAGGCACTGAGCTTGACACAGAGAAGTGTGACACATAGTCACTTCTAGAAATCACCAGTCTAATAGAGGAGAGAAGTTGTAATTGCTGAGTTGTTTCAGTTGTGTCCAGCTCTTTGTGACCCCATTTTGGAGTTTTCTTAGTGGAGATACTGTAATACTTTGCCATTTCTTTATCCAGCTCATTTTACAGATGAGGAAACAGGGTAAAGTGACTTATCTAGGGTTACACAGCTAGTAAGTGTCTGAGATCAGATTTGAACTCAGGAGGATGAGTCTTCCAAACTTAGGCCTGGCACTCTATCCACTGTACCACCTAGCCACTCCAGAGGAGAAAAGACATGCATATAAATATGTGCATTTAATTCTTGCTTCTATGGCCCCCTTCATTAGCCACAAGCTAACATCCCTAACTTTTTTTCTCCTATTTCCAACTTTTGGAAATGTCCCTTTCCCCACACATATAATTTCATATGTCTTCACAGACTCTTACTTCATGGGAAACAGCACTAAGACACATGCGACCCATTATGGTGAGAAAAGGGGAAAAAACTGTACTTTGTAAGAGCTGCATGAGTGTAGAAGGGAAAACGAGGAGGGGATGATTCAGCATTCCTGTACAAGATGAAATTATGGGTCCTTCTTGTATTTATGCCAAGTCTTCAGGAGGAAAATATAAAATTAAAGGATTAAATTTGTTATTATTCTTTCAGGTAATGGTTAAATTGCATGGACTCATAAGCATAGCTAATTGGCTGATATCCACTAAGAAGGCACAGCAAGACACATCCCATGATGCCAAGACAACAGGCAGGGTTTCCAGTGGAAGCCACCACTACCCCTCCCACCCGTGGTGGGAAATTTCAAGTCACCTCACAGAACATTAGGAAAATCCCTGCTAACTCCCTTGAAGTAAATGATCCCCTTCATCATAATAAGGTCTAGACAAGTAATCAAGTCTTCTTTGGCTCTGCCTAGTTCATCCCCCAAAAAATTAACAACCATTTATAAAGATTCTTAAAGACTGCCTGAGAATGTAAACTCCCTTTCATCTGCCACAAATACCATACATAGAGTTGGTCTCCCTTTTTTTCCCTAAAATGTAATTAGTGTATTCCATTGAAGAGAAAATAAACAGTTGTGGGATGTATTTTTGTGAGACAACATAACTAGTTTATTGGTTGTGCTGATTTGTTGGCTGCTCAAAAGGCCACAAATATTTTTGTTCTCTGTTATCATTTATTGAATAAATTTAGCTCTACCCTAAAGGGAATCACATGAGTACCTTTTTCAGAATGATTATCTATAGTTAGATTTCATTTTGTAATGTCAGTTGCTACTTGCATATGTCTTTGTATTGAAATACAAGCATAGAGAGGTTTAGAAAGGACATGAGTATTTGAAATACTGGAAGGGCCATCATAGAAAGAAGATCAGCCTTATTCTCATGAACCCAAAAATCTGAATTGGGACCAAGAGGTTGAAGTCATAGAACAGTAGAGCTTGAATTGACATAAACAGTCAGTCAGATAGTAAGTATTTATTGACACCTACTTTATGCCAGGCACTAAGCTAAGTGCTGTGGATATAAAGAAAGGTAAAGACAGTCTCTGCTGTTAAGGAACTCAGAATTTAATGGAGGAAAAACCATGAAAACAACTATATACAGTCAAGCTATATAATATAAACTCCCATAGCTTTAGAACTGTCAAAAAATAGAATTTGCAACTTTGGGAACTAATATGTACCTGTCCTTGGAGCTGGAAGCTTAATGTTGGGGAATTTTTTAAGACTAATTTTTGCTTAAGTATTCCTGGGGCTAGGTGACCTCTGAGGTCCTTCACAAGTCTAAAATTTCATGACTCCACTATCCTGTTACTATCCATAGTATGTTCCTCATCATTAAAAATATTCACATAAAGCCTGGATACTGTCAAAAATTCTGTAGAAAGGATTCCTGTACAAGAGTGTGAGTCTCACACAATGCATGATTAGTACTCCTTTCTTCATGAACTAGTACAAGGGAGGCAGGTCTAATATTGTATGTCTTGTGTGTCACAGGGAAATTAGAGACACTTAAGTGGATCCCTGCCTTCTGTGTCTGTCTGTGAGTGTCAGGAGGAAACTGGGCAGCTGGTCTGAATGGATCAGGTCACTAGGGGATAATGGCCACTCCTTAGAAATATGTTCAAGGTAACATAGCAAGGATATTAGCAAGAACCTCATATTTTAATAGTGGTGTAGAGGTGTGCTATTCAGACATAAGCCAGGAAAATCAAAGGACTCTGATATAAGGATCTGGAAATAAATGACTTAACATGAGACTTCCTTTCTAGCCAAAAGTCAATGAGCAAAGCAATTGCCTATTAAACAAGTCACTACATTTCTCACTTTGGAAAGTGTGTTTTTAATTAGTCTCAGATACCTTCTGGGAGGAAGTAACTATTTCATGTGGCAATTTGTCAGTCAACTATTATTTTAACTGTGCTTAATTTTTAAATTATTCATGAAGCTCCCAAATTTTGACACAGATGTCCCCCACATTTTCTGGCTTGGATCTCTGTGAATCTTGCTTGTACAAAGGGAGGAGACTTTTCATGTATAACACTTTATATCAACATTAAAAACCCCTGGAAGACAGAACTGAATGAATGATGAATGAAAATGTATTTATTAAGTGCATTTGATTAAATTTATTTCACAAATTAAACAAAATGACTTCTGTGATATATTAGTTCTGGTAGAAGTAGATTTAAAAATCAGCATCATCAAAGCCTTTCAGTTATGGCAGAACTATTCTCAATTTATATTGAGACTTTTATTGGCCTCCATATGCCTGATTCTCCACTCAGCACTGAGAATCTTAAGTTCCTCAAATACAGAAAAAAGATTGACATCCTCTGCAATTCCTCGAATATTTTTATCTCTGAGGCCCAATCACTGACCCAAGTGCTTGGCAGTCAGCTTCAAAACTCTAACAGCCCTTCTTTTTTTTTTTTCTTTTTTTGGTGAGGCAACTGGGGTTAAGTGACTTGCCTGGGGTCACACAGCTAGTAAGTGTTAAGTGTCTGAGGCCGGTTTTGAATTCAGGTACTCCTGACTCCAGGGCTGGTGCTCTATCCACTGCTCCACCTAGCTGCCCCCAACAGCCCTTCTTAACCTTTTTTTTTTTCTCTGTATGGTAAAGCCTATGGAGCCCTTCTCAAAATAATATATTTAAATGAGTAAATAAAATAAACAGAATTACAAAGGAAAAGCTCTATTGAAATAGTTATCAATATATTAATAAAAGCAAGTTTACAGACTTCAAGTGAAGCACTTTTTTTTTTCTCTAAAAGGTAAGTAGAGGAAGGAGCAATCAAAATGTTGAGGTCATTTCTCTAACCCCACAAAAATGCTCAAGGATATTCTTGGTTCCCATAAAAGTAGCCGAATAGGGAGTCAACTAATCATTTTATCAAGAAATATTTATTAAGTACTTACTATGTGCATATATATGAAATACAAGGAAATGGGGCAGAGGGAGGATCAGCACAGGCAGCTAGGAGGATCAGGAAAAGACTTCTTGAGGAGATAGTGCTTAAGCTGAGCTTCCAAGGAAACTAGGGACTCAGAGGCAAGAAAGTGACAAGATTAAATCTACATTTTAGAAATATTACTTTGTGTCTTTGTGGGTGATGGATTGGGGAAGGAAGAGACAATGCAAAAAGACTATTTAGGAGATTATTTCAATAGAACAAGCAAAAGGAGATGAGGACTTAACCTTTATATGGAGTGTGAGTCATTCAGTCCATCAGTAAAGATTTATTAAGTACCTACCATGTGCCACATCCTGTAGTAAGTGCTGAAGAACACAAATAAGCAAAAAAACAAACAAACAAACAAACAAACAGCCCTTGTGCTCAAGGAATCTACATTTTAATTGGAAGAAGATAACACTTAAACAGAGCTAAAAAATAGAGTTGGGAAAGTAGAGATGAGAAGGTAACAACATAGGTACATCACGGATGGTGAAGTCTGCAAAGTCAGAAGTGAATGGAAGAGAAGAGTCATAGTTGCCTAGCCTAGGCCCTTCCTCCAAATGAAGATTGAAGGAGGAATGTACCAACAAAAGGCGTGAGCCTCAGGAGTAAATGGATTTTCCCAGGTGGAAGGTAGTTGAAGCACAGTAGCCAAGTCTGAAGAGTCAGAAGCAGAGCTGGAAGAGGAGTGAAGGTGATCATGGATTCTAAAAAGTTAGAAAGGGCTTGGATATGAGTCAATATAGGGGAATTTTGTAGTTTCTATCTCTCTTTCAGGCTACCCACATGTATGTATTCAGTCTCCATATATACTACTGCATTTGACAATCCATAAACTTCTTATTAACTTAATTTCTGTGTCCTGATTTATACAACCCAACATACCTCTAAATTTAAGGTCTCTTATGATCTCTGCAAATAACAACACCAAGAGGAGCAAGATTAAAATCAACATCCAAAGATGTCACTGTTTCTTTTATACTATCTGCTGACATCTGTTACTATTTTGCTTTTGTGTCTTTCTGGCATTTTATAGACATAAAGAGAAATGATTTGTGTTGGGGTTTTGTTTTGTTTTTTGGCAGATGTTATTGAACTTAAGAAGAAAAAAGGTCACCATTCAGTGAGAAAGCTTCCAAATTGTAGTTAGTGCATTGACATTAAAACATAAAGGCTGTTATTATGGGCGATTTATTGAACTGCATGCAAACAGAAGTCAGAGTCAGCAGAGTGCTGTCATCTGATTCCACTGATTGGGGGAGGGGAGAAACTTCACTGGAGGTTGACTGTACTTGATTCCTTAAACGTATGTCCTAGATATTCTCTGGCAATGTTGTAATTTCTTTTCCTTTGCCCCTCAAGGATCAAAAATTTGTAACATTTCAAACCTACTCTAAAGCTTTGTCTTCAACACTCCCTCTCCACAAATCCTTAGCCTCCTTCAAAGTAGTCCTAGTTGGCGAGATAGCCAAGTACATTCCCCTTCAAACAACTTTAAAATAACACCTTAAATCATATTTTAGAGAGACAGAGCCAATAAAAGGTTGGCAGACATTTTTCTAGCCTAAGACAACTTAGAAGGTCCACAGGAAATATCTACAGGCCCAGAGCACAGTGGGAGTACTAGTGTTGGGCCTTGGAGGTGCCACAACAGGAGTAGCTTCAGGATCTCTCAACCCAGAAACAGTAAAGGCAATTGAAAAATTGATCAGAAAGAGATTAAAGGAAACATTTTGTAGTCAATTGGTATAGTTGGTGCTGACTGGCAACTCCATTGCCCATATGAACCTCTATGTCCCAGTTCTTGGGCAGAGATGAGGACTTGTGATTGGTCACAAGAAAAAAGGGACCCTAGTCACAGTTCCAGAGCCAAAAGGAGTACTATCACTTATGACTACAGGGGACCAGGGGCCTTTAGTGGGTAAAGACTAGAAAATAGAGCAGAAGAGAAGGAACCACACCTCTCCCAGGATAAAACCACTTTGGAAGAACCAAAAACCGCAGACCCCTCAGAACTCATTCTGAAAACAACAGCACAAAGGAGCCTGAAGCATGCCACACTTCCTCCCTCCCCCAAGTTGAGCATAAAGTTCAAAGTTCAAAGTGGACTTGGAAGATGAGTAAACAACAAAAAAAGAAATTGACTATAAAAAATACTGGGTCAGCTAGATGGTGCAGTGGTTAAAGCACTGACCATGGATTCAGGAGTACCTGAGTTCAAATCTGGCCTCAGACACTTGACACTTACTAGCTGTGTGACCCTGGGCAAGTCACTTAACCCCAATTGCCTCACTAAAAAACAAACAAACAAAAAATACTATGGAGGCTGCAAAAACTAAAACATAAACTGAGAAGGAGACAACAGTGTAAAAACAGCTACCAAGGAAAGCCTCAAAAGAAAATGCTAATTAGACCCAAAGCCAGCAAGAATTCCTGAAAGAGTTAAAGAAAGGGAGGGATGAGAGTGATGCAGGAAATTTATGAAAAGAGAATGCTTAGTAAAAGAGGTAAAAATTAAGTATACTGAAGAAAACAACAGCTTAAAAAAGGAGTTGGCAGCCTAATGTTCTATCCATTGTGCCACCTAGCTGTAATGAAGTAATATAAAAATTATTTTACAGTAAGTTTCTCTGATAAAGGCCTCATTTCTCAAATATATATGGAGTCAAATTTATAAAAATAAGCCTATTTCCAAATTGATAAATGAACAAAGAATGTGAACAGGCAGTTTTCAGATAAAGAAATAAAAGCTATCAATAGTCATATAAAAATGCTCCAATGGAGCAGCTAGGTGGCACAGTGGATAGAGCACTGGCCCTGAAGTCAGGAGGACCTGAGTTCAAGTCTGGCCTCAGACATTTAACACATTAGCTGTGTGACCCTGGGCAAGTCACTTAACCCCAATTGCCTCACCAAAAAAAAAAAAAGCTCCAAATCACTATTGATTAGAGAAAGTCAAATTAAAACAATTCTGAGCTACCACCTCACACGTATTAGAAATTACAAATGTTGAAGAGGATAAAGGAAAATCTTATATTAATGAAGTCTTGGTAAAACAGTGAACTGGTTTAACCATTAATAAGAAAAAAAAGCAAAGCCCTATATGGGCAGCTAGGTGGTACAGAGGATAGAGTGCCAGGCATAGAGTCAGGAAGACTAATCTTCCTGAGTTCACATTTGGCTTCAAGCACTAGCTGGATTACCTGGGCAAATTATTTGACCGTTTGCTTCAGTTTCCAAATATATGAAAAGTGCTAGAGAAGGAAATAGTAAATAGTTCCAGTATTTTTGCCAAGAAAATACTCCCACCTCCAAGAAAGGGTCACAAAGATACTGACAAAACTAAAAATGACTACACAATAACAAAACCCTAGATTAGTTTCTTTAAAATAAAAACCACACATTTTATTTTGTCTTAACATCAGTTATTTCCCAATAGGAAGAACATATCTCTATAACAACAATAATAAAAACTCAACCCAAACCATTATTCAAAAATTTCTTCTAAAGAGACAATTCTGTCCTTCCTCAACTCTTTGCTATGAGGCTTGAAGTAAGTTTCTCAATTTCTTCTCCAATGACTTCAATGTTTTTTTCCATTACTTAAAGTTCAATTTCTTTTCAGTGATCTTTTTTCATTGACATTTTCTTGTCCTTGTGTATATTGTTTTCTTGGCTTTGTTTATTTCTCTCTGCATAACATCATACTAGTTCACTCATGTATTTGTCATTTTGTCCTGTACCAGTCAGTATGGGCTATTCCCCTTACAACTTCCATTCTCAAGTTATGTCCCCATAAGGACTTTTTTTTTTCAATTTCAAGGTACTCAATGAATCCAAATTCCTAAAATGGAAGCTCTTTATCCTCCACTGGTCCATTTACCTATCTTTTGATCAGCCAAAGGACACAATTAGTTCAAGACAAAGGTATTCTTAAAATGACACAGTAGAGAAACCATAGTAACAAAACATACCCCTCCCCATAAACCTCAGGCACACTTTGTCAAAAACATATACAGAATTAGTGGGAAGAGTGCATACCCACAGAATAGTGGAGAAGCAGACACATAGAGAAAACATATGGGCAAGATATGCAGGACCCCAATGTCTTTCTTTTTTTTTTTTTAGTGAGGCAATTGGGGTTAAGTGACTTGCCAAAGGTCACACAGCTAGTAAGTGTTAAGTGTCTGAGGCCGGATTTGAACTCAGGTACTCCTGACTCCAGGGCTGGTGCTCTATCCACTGCGCCACATAGCTGCCCCTTCCCAATGTCTTTCTCATCTCAACATATCCTGGTCCTAGTCCTTGCTGGATAGGCTCTCTGTGGATTTTTAATTCCATGTCAGGCTACAGTCCCCATGGTCTCCAATCTTTGGCCAGAAATCATACACTAGGATCAATAGTAGCCTTACTACTTCTGTTTTCTCACAATCTCTGCTTTTGACCTCCCAAATACCAAACAGCAGAATTCTGGTCCCAAAAACCAGACTCCTTTCCTACGCACAGTTGGCTTGATTCAACACTGCAGCTGCACTACTGCCCTCTTTTTTTTTTTTTAATATTGGTTTTTTTTCTTTTTTGTTATGAGGGATGTCTCTCTTGGGAGCAGGGTATGGTGACATAGGCTTCTGGTTGTTGTTTTTTTTTTTCTAAAAATGAAATGTTATTGATATCTTAATGTTGACATCATCTAAATTCCCCATGCTTCCCTCCTAAGAGAGTCATCCCTCATAACAAAAAAAAAAAATTTTTCGAAAACCTTAAAGAGTACGAAGAGAACAAAATTTTAGCAAACTGGCCAATACATTGAAAATCTCTAACATTATATTTATTATTTTGCACCTGTGACTCTTCCCTTTTGCAAAGGGGTGAGGTAAATTGTCTTCTCATTTCACTTCTTTGGAGCTAGACTTATTTGTATTTGGGGGGCTATATAGGATTAAAAGACCCAATGAAAGTTGCTACTATTATTTGAACTATATTGGACCTATATTTTGGTCTATATGGGGCCTTTGTTTCTGTCTGATATCCTTGGGGTATATATCCAGTCATGGCACTTCCAGGTCTTTATTCATTTCTATGACCATATTTTATATTAAATTCATTATTCTATTAGAAAAATTTTGACTTTCTTATCATTCTAGTTTATTGAGAAAGAAAAAAGGACCCTAAAATATTGAGTGTTTTCTAGAGAAAAAGGGCAAGTTATAAAAAATGGAAAGAACACCTTATATCTGCAGTCCATTATTGTAAGAGACATGATTCTATTTCTATACATTGAATACTAATTTACCATAATATCTAGAGCTGGAAGAATACTTAGAAACAATCTTGTCCTATACTCTTCCTTCCAAATGTGAAGAAATTGAAACTCATAAAGATTGTGATTTGTTTAGGGTAACATGTCAAAAATGATAGTAAACATTAGAGTCAGGTCTTCTGAACCCATAATAGATTTAACTCCAAAGTAGTCAGGGTCTTGATTCAGAGTATGACTAGCATTAGCCACCTACTGCTAGAAACTACCTCTTCAATGAATATCACAGAATCATCACCATTATTACATGTGTGAGCATAATTTCTTTGCCCTCTGTGTTCAAGTCTGACATCACCCCAGATCATAAATTTAACAGTGAATTAGGATGAGCTGCTATTATAAAGATCCTTTAGATTTAGCACATTTAGAATTATAAGAAGCAGACACTCCCCAAAAATTAACTATAGATGGTCTCAAACCCTTCCAAAAATGGGATGAGTACAATACATCAGCTGAATTATGTTGGGTCAATACAACCTTGAAAATCCTTTACAGAATTAATACTTTGATTTAGGAGTAGCTATGCAATCAAATATTACAAAAAGTCTTCAATTTCATTCCAAAATGTAAAAAAAAAGTTATGCAAGATCCAAAAGATATTAAAAAAACAACTCAAATTAATTTCAGATTTTTTTTTGAATTGCTGATCTTGACCTACCCCACTCCAGTATGAAGCACAAGAAATTATATTTCCAAATACATAATCCTAAAGTACAGGTAATCAAACTAGTCAGTACACATTAAAACAATTCATATGTAAAAATAGCCATTGTCTCCTGGTTCCTGATGCTAAAGACTTTCCCCCAGCAGAGTTGTTGTGGAAGACCCTTCCTGGCCCACATTGACATCTGAGATTAGTGTCCAAATCCCCTGCCTTCAACCAGCTGCAATCACTTTCTTTCTTTTGTCTTTTTCCTTTTCTTTTCTTTTCTTTTTTTTTTTTGTGCAGGCAATGAGCGTTAAGTGACTTGCCCAGGGTCACACAGCTAGTAAGTGTCAAGTGTCTGAGGTCGCATTTGAACTCAGGTCCTCCTGAATCTAGGGCTAGTGCCTTATCCACTGCACCACCTAGCTGCCCCTTGCAGTCACTTTCTAAAGCATACATCCCCTTGCCATAAAAATGATCCAATATCTACTCCACAGATTTAAAGAAGCACCAAATATTAGAGTTAGATGGGACTTCAGATATAATCTTGTATAATCCATACTAGTTAGAGTTCTTGGTAGCCTTGATTATGGAGGTAGTTGAAACTGCTTTATCTCTTGCATATATTCCTTTTTTTGGAGACATTTGAGAAGTAGGGAGGATTGGAGACAATATTTAATCCTTCATCTTGTTCATCACGTGACCCAGAAGTTTTGCAAGAGGTTCCTAACAATTGTTCTTTACTCTAGTTGTTTTATTTTTTTTAATTCACAGCTTCCAGGTTCACCATTTTTACAATTCTTCTTTGATTGTATTACTTGAAATCCTTCAAAGACTCCCTACTGTCTGATGGTGAAAGTCCAAACACCTTAGATCATCATTAAAGGCTCTCCATACTCAGGCACTAACTTAGTTTTTCAGGCATCTTCCACTTCCCCGTGTCACAAACCATATATTTTTTTTATCTACAGGACTCCTTGTCCCTCCCCAAGTACTTGTGATACTTTCCAACATCCATACTTTGCAAATACTCTTTCTTCTGTTTGAAATGACTGCCCTTCTAAGTCACATACCACTATTTTATCCTTCCTTCAAGAACTAAATAATTAGTTATCAAGTCCTGTTGAGATAGTCTCCACAATATATCTCCCAATTGTCTCTTCTTTTCGATCTCAGAAACTACCAACTAAGTGACAGTTAGGTGACATGGTGTTTAGGGCATCAGACTTGGAATCAGGAAGAGTCGAATTATAATTCTGCCTCAGACACTAATTAGCTATCTAAACCTTAACAAATCATTTAACTTCTCTTGGCTTCAGTTGCCTCATCTGTAAAAGGAGAATAACAATTGTACTTATATCTTGGGATTTTTAAATGATGAAATGAAATATTACATGTAACCTTTTTTTTGTAAACCTTAAATCATTATATGCATGTTAGCTGTGATTATTATTCCTTCCAATTCTCATTACTGCTCATCTTGGATTTCTCATTACTCCCTCTGACTCCAATCTGTCTACCAAGGTGATATTAAGGCAAAGTTAATCATGTCATTAATCTGCTTAAACACTATTAGTGGTTATCCTTTAGCACATTCATCTTTCAAGTGAAATATAAGCTCATTAGCCAAAACTTCAAGGTCTTTCACAATCAGCTTCCATCCTATGTTTCTATCTTTATTTCCCGCTATTCTCCTTCATGACTCTACATTGTATCTATACTGGATTATTGCTATGCTAGGTGTTTAATTGATTAATTGCCTACTATGGGCAAAACACTGTGCTAATTTCTGGACATACAGAGACAAAAGTGAAATAGTCCCTGCCTTCAAGGGAAGATGACATACATATATATCAGTAAGTACATAAAGAAAATAAACAAAAAGAAGCCAGTAAAGTTTATGTTCTATCAGGTTTAATTAAGAAAGGCTTAGTGTCCATGACTAGTGAGGTAATACTCCACATGTCTTCTTTGCTGAACAATTCATAACTAGTATTGTGCTCAATTTCAGGCATTGTATTTTAGAAAGCACATTTAGGAAAAAAACTCTTTACTACCCACAAAATGTCAGAGGCAGAAGGGACAATAGAGATCACCTAGTCTGATTCTTTCATTTCACAAATAAAGAAACTGATACTTGGATATCTGAAAAGACATCAATGACCTTTTTTTTTTTTTTTTAGTGAGGCAATTGGGGTTAAGTGACTTGCCCAGGGTCACACAGCTAGTAAGTGTTAAGTGTCTGAGGCCGGATTTGAGCTCAGGTACTCCTGACTCCAGGGCCGGTGCTCTATCCACTGCGCCATCTAGCTGCCCCGACCTTTTTACAATGGTAAGCTGTGACCATACTTCTGTTTCTTCTCCCTCTATTTGCCAGGAAGTGATGGGACCAGTTACCAAGATCTTAGTTGTTTTTGTTTTTTTCGATTTTGAACTTCAAGCCAGATTATCCACTCTTGTCTTTTACCCTCATTAAGTGGCTTCTTAATTCCTCTTCACTTTCTGCCATCAGAGTAGTATCATCTACATATCTGAGATTGCTGATATTTCTCCTGGCAACTTTAATTCTGGCTTTTGATGCATCCAGCCTGGCATTTCACATGATGTACTCTGCATATAAGTTAAATAAATCAGGTGATAATATGCAGCCTTCTTTTTTTTTGTTTGTTTGTGGGGTTTTTTTTAGTGAGGCAATTGGGTTTAAGTGACTTGCCCAGGGTCACATAGCTGTTAAGTGTCTGAGGTCGGATTTGAACTCAGGTACTCCTGACTCTAGGGCCGGTGCTCTATCCACTGTGCCACCTAGCTGCCCCGCAATATGCAGCCTTCTTGTACTCCTTTTCCAATCTTAAACTAATCAGTTGTTCCATGCTTAGTTCTAACTTCTGCATCCCAGCTTACATCCAGGTTCCTCAGGAAACAAATAAGATTCTCACTTTATTTTTTGCATGTTTTTTTCTACACAGAGCTAGAGAGGAGGTCAAGAGTAAGCCAAAGTGGGGACCTGAAAGGATGTGGCCCATCAACAAACTCAATGCAGATACTTTGCCACAAAAATGTATTTAATAAAAGGTTTGGTGAAATATTTCATATGACAGAACTTTGAAACCTGGAATGCCTATAGAAACTAAAGTCACATCCATAAAAAGTGAAAATTTAAAAATATTTATTTGCTGTTATTTGTCTGTAGCTTTAGACTAAGTCCACAAATTCTTGACACCTATTTTTCTTTTTGTCTAGATATTATTGACCTCAATCAAAGAACCTGTTATTTTGAGAACTATCATGCAGCCAGTTTTTGTTTGCTGACCTCATCATTTTTCCTTCCACAATTGTCCTTTATGTCAAATTCCCTATTTCCCTTAATGGCACCACCATCTTTCCAGTCATTCAGAATCAAAAAACATTTGACTATGCTCTTTTCCAAATCCTCTATGTTTAATCAGTGACCAAGCCCTGAGAATTTTATCTCCACAATATCACTTCTATCTGTCCCCTCCTCTACATTCACACTGACATCACCTTAGTTCAGAGCCTCATCACCTTTTACACAGACTATTTTAAGACATTAAAATCCTGTCCTTTGTTTTCTCCTTCTCAAGTTCATCCTTCATAGAAGTGCTAAAATAATCTTTCTAATGCACAGATCAAATCTGTATTTCACATGCATATATTATATACTAACCTGTATTACAATTTTATGTACAATAACAGAATCTCAGAGTTAGATGAGACCTCAGAAGACTCTTCAAACAAACTTCAGCAGTTAGTGTTGACATAAGTTGTACAGTGTTAACAGACAGGCAAAGGCTGACTACTGACGTGGAAATCATTTTACAATATTCAGTCTGAGAAATCAGATGAACATGTTTCATCAAATGGTTCAAACAAAGACAAAATAAACACAAAAGATAAGGAAGGAAAAATATGGTAAAACATCAAAGAATTAAAATGCAACCAACCTGAGCCATTTAAACAAACATTTGAGTTTGAAAAATAGAAAACTGAACAAATACGTTGGCTCCATTGCCATTTCTAATGGAAGTTCAACATATATAAAAGAATCACCAAAAGAGATAAAAAATTCATCTGGCAAATAATTGACATCTGGCTAATTGAAAAAGATAACACAACAAAAAGAACAAACAGTTTAGAAGATCAATTGCAAAACACATAGGAGCAGGGCAACTAGGTGGCACAGTGGATAAGGCATCAACCCTGGATTCAGGAGGACCTGAGTTCAAATCCAGCCTCAGACACTTGACACTTACAAGCTGTGTGACCCAGGCAAGTCACTTAACCCCCACTGCTCCGCAAAACCACAAACAAAGCAAACACACACACACACACAACATGTAGGAGGAGGATGTCACCTTAGCAAGTGTAGTGTATATGTAAATGAATCTATAAAAATGTGAGAACTAAGCCAGATCACAAACAGGGAATTTGTAAAAAAAAAAAAAAAAAACTAGAATAGTAAATAAATATGAGATTATCAACATTCCTACAAAGATCTGTAGATGACATCAGTTAGTCAATAAACATTTGTTAGGCACCTACTATATGCCAAACACTGCTAAATAATGGAAATACAAGGAAAGGGAAAAAAAAAGAAAGGAATAATAAAAAAGAAAATACCTGCCCTCAAAAATACAATAGAATAAATATTTAATAACTGCCTACTATGGGCCAGGCACCATGCTAAGCTCTGGGGATACAAACAAGAAAAAGAAAGACAGTTCTTATTCTTAAGAATCTTATAATTTAATGGGAAAGACAACACATGCAAAAAAAAAATGAAAGCTGGAAAGTAGAAAGGGGATAGCAGAGGTATCTGGCACTAGGGCATCATGTTGTTTAAAATTTAAACCAAGTAGAGCTGCATAGAGAAAGTGGAGAATTGGTTGTGAGGAGTTCACAATCTAATGAGGAAGAGAATATTTATAAGCAAATTGTATACACAGTAAATGGGAAATAATTAAAAAGAGAATGCACTAGAATTGGGGGGTTGGAAAAGACTTCCTGTAGAAAGCAGAATTTTAGTTTATATATGAAGGAAGCCAGGAAAGCAAGGAGACTTGCCAAAACAGGGTAATTTGTGTTTGATCTTGGAGGTGATAGAAAGCCATTTGAATTTATTGAATGTATATCAGGGGATGACATGGTCAGCTCAGTGGTTAGACATTGGTAAAAATATAACTCTCATGTTTGGACTCTTTGACATTTTGATAACCAATGCCCTATGTGAGGATGCTAAAATAGTATGTAACAAGATGAAGTGCCTGAAAGCTCTGTCTAAGTCATGACTCCAATATGTATGTTAAGATACTGTATTATACTCTATGAACACAATTACAAAACACTTTTCAAACAAATAAAATCACATCTAAATAATTGGAAAATTGCTCATGGATAAGCCGAGCTAATATAATAAAAATGATCATTCTCTCTAAATTAATTTACCTATTCAGTGATGTATCAGTCAGACTACCTAAAAATTATTTTATAGAGCTAGAAGAAATAACAGAATTCATGCAAAAGAACAAAAGTTGAAAAATATCAAGGGAATTAATAAAAATGCACAGGAAGGTGGACTAGCCATATTAAATCTGAAGCTATACTATAAAGTGGCAGTCATCAAAACTATTTGGTACTAAGAAATAGAGTAGTGGATCAATGGAACAGGTTAGGCACAGGAAACACAGTAGTAAATGACTTAAGTAATCTACTGTTTGATAAACCCAAATACTCCAGATTCTGGTATAGGAACTCAGTGTTTGACAAAAACTGCTGGGAAAACAGGAATATAGTATGGCACAAACATCTTACACTGTATACTAAAATAAAGTCAAAATGGGTAGATAATTTAGACATAAAAGGTGATACCATAGGTAAATTTGGAGAGGAGGGAATAGTTTACCTCTCAAATCTATGGAGAGGACATCAATTTATGAGTAAACAAGAGCTAGAGAATATTATGAAATGCAAAATGGATGATTTTGCTTACACTAAATTAAAAAGGTTGTATACAAACAGAAGCAAAGCAACCAAAATTAGAAGGGAAATGAAAAGTTTGGAAATAATTTTTATAGCCAGTTTTCCTAATAAAGGTCTCATTTCTAAAATATATAGGGAACTAAATCAAATTTATAAGAATCCAAGTAATTCCCCAATTTAGAAATGGTCAAAGGATATGAACAGGCAGTTTTCAGATGAAGAAATCAAAGCTATCTATTGCCATATGAAAAAATGCTCTAAATCACTATTGATTAAAGAAATGCAAATTAAAACAACTCTGAGGTACCACCTCACACCTATCAGATTTGCTAATATGACAAAAAAGCAAAATAATAAATGTTGGAGAAGCTGTAGAAAAATTGGAACACTAATGTATTGTTGGTGGAGTTGTAAACTGATTCAACCATTCTGGAGAGCAATTTGGAACTATGCCCCAAAGGCTATGGGACTGTGCATACCCTTTGACCCAGTAATAGTGCTACCAAGTCTGTATCCCAAAGAAATCATAGAAAAGGGAAAAGGACCCACATGTACAAAAATATTTATAGCAGCTCTCTTTGTGGTGGCAAAGAATTGGAAACTGAGGGAATGCCCATCAAATTGGGAATGGCTGAACAAGTTGTCGTATATAAATGTAATGGAATACTATCGTGCTGTAAGAAATGATGAGCAGGAATATCAGTGGGGTGGAGCCAAGATGGCAGAGGAGAGGCTGTGCCTCCCACATGCTCCTGATGAACCCATTCATTGACCCCAAAATAATGCCAAAAACAATCCCCAAAGCAGCGTAACTAACGTAAGAACAGAGTGAGACTATTATCCAGCCAAAGATGGCAACTGGGATTACCTGCTGATCTGGCTGAAAGTGGAACTCAGAGTGTGGTGGGTACAGAGCCCGAGACCAGACAGTGCATCCAGTGCTACAGAGTCTTCAGCACCAGCAGCTTCTTCTGAGACTCAGCTTGTGGACCAGTGAGGGGATTCTGTCATTGGCCATGGTGAAGTGGCTGCAATCTCTGCTGGAGTTGGGGTGAAGCACCCTTGTTCTGAGTGGTGATGACCCAGTCGGGGAGGGGAACAGTTATGCCAAGCTTCCAACCATAGAGAATCATATTTCAATCAGAAATCTGCTTCCAGGTTGAGATGAGTAAGTAGAGAAAGAAGCAGACAATAGGAAGCTTCTTTGGAGTAAAAATAGACCAGAACTCACCCCAAGAAGAAGATAATAAGAAAGTCAAAGTTCCAATATCCAAAGCTTCTAAGAAAAATATGAATTGGTGTCAGGCCATGAAAGTGCTCAAAAAGGACTTTGAAGAGAAAGTAGGAGAGATAGAAGGAAGATATAGAGGGGTGGAAGAAAGAATGAAAAGAGAAATGAGAGCAATGCAGGAGAGTTGTGAGAAAAAAGTCAACAGCTTGAAAAGCCAAGTGGAAAAGGAGATAAAATAGCTCTCTGAAGAAAATTATTGCTTAAGAATTAGGAATGAGCAAATAGAAGATAGTGACTTTATGAGAAACCAAGACACAGTAAAGCAAATCCAAATGAATTAAAAAAAAATAGAGGGCAATATGAAATATCTCCTTGGAAAAACAGCTGACCTGGAAAATAGATCCAGGAGAGATAATTTGAAAATCATTGGACTACCTGAAAACCATGAACAAAATAAGAGTGTAGACATCATCTTCCAAGAAATTATCAGGGAAAATTGCCCTGATATTCTAGAAGCAGAAACTAAAATAGAAATTTAAGAATTCACCAATCACCTCCTGAAAGAGATCTCAAAAGGAAAACCTCCAGGAATATTATAGCCAAAGTCCAGAGCTCCCAGGTCAAGGAGAAAATATTGCAAGTAGCTAGAAAAAAAAAAGAATTCAAATACTGTGGAGCTACAGTAACAATAACATGAGATCTAGCAGCATTTACATTAAATGACTGGAGGGCATGGAATATGATATTCTGGATGGCAAAGGAACTGGAACTACAGCCAAAAATCACCTACCCAGCAAAACTGAGTATAATCTTTCAGGGGAAATGATGGGACTTCAATGAAAAAAAGGACTTTCAGGCATGTATGATGAAAAGACCTAAACTGATTAGAAAACTTGACTTTAAAACTTAAGACCATAGAGAAGCAGAAAAGGGTAAACAGGAAAAATAAATCAAGAGAGATATTAAAAGATTAAACTGTTTCCATTTGTAAGAAAATAATGGACTTTGCCAATGCCCAAAGTCCACAAATTGTGTATACGTAAACCCTAGATATTTTTCCCTACACTTGGGACAAGAATTAGGTGAATACACATTAAATTTTAAATATCACACATTCCTCCATGGGAAGATAATACTTCTAACTCATAAGATCTTTCTCAGCAGTAGGGCATCTGAAAGGAATATACTTAGAGGGCACAGGTGTGAATTGAATATGAAGGGATGATATCTGTAAAGTATTTATTTGTTGTTTAACTTTGTTTTCTGTGGGGCAGGCAGGGTGGGGTGGCTTATGTCTGGGGCAAGATTTGGGCTCAGGGCCTCCTGGGTCCAGGGTTGGTGCTTTGTCCTCTGTGTCACCTAGCTGACCAATGATGACAGCTTCAAAAGAATGTTAAGGGGCAAGGGGAATGCACTGGAAGAAAAGGAAGGGGAGAGATGGACTGGGGAAAAGTAGCTCACATAAAAGAAAGAAGAAAAAGCTTATGGAGATGAGGGGAAGATGGGGAAGGAGTGGGGGAGTGAGTGAACTGTACTGTACTCTCATCAGAATTGACTCAAAGAGGGAATAACATACACACTCAAGTGGTTATAGCAATATATTGTGCCCTGAGGGAAAGTGGGAAGGGAAGGAGATGGGGGTGGGGCAAAGGAAGGAAGGGCAGATTGAGGGAAGGGGCAGTAAAAAGCAAAATATTTTTGAGGAGGGATAGGGTGAAGGAAGATAGAAAATAGAGTAAATATCAGAGGTAGGGAATAATATGGAGGGTAATACAGTTAGCAATAGTAACTGAAAGAAATGCTGAGCAGGGTGATATCAGAAGGACATATGAAAAATGCAGATCATCAACAGAGGAAGAACTGATGGTATCTGAATACAGATTAAAGTATAACTTTTATTGTTAGCTCCTCTTTCTAAAGGTATTTTGTCTATTTTCTTTTACAACCCGACTAATGAGAAGATATTTTGCATAACTGCACATGTATGACATATAGAGTTGTTGGATTTCATAAGGAGCATAGTGGAAGGAGGGAGGAACAAAATTTAGAACACAAGGTTTTAAAAAATCAATGTGAAAAGTAATGATGAGAAAGAGGAGCTCAGAGAAACCTAGAATGATTTACATAAACTGATTCTGACTGAGAAGAGCAGAAGTAGGAAAACATGTTACACAGTGACAGCAACATTGTATGATGAACAATGTTGATAGACTTGGCTCGTTTTAGTAATGTAATAGTCCAAAACAATTTCACAGAACGTCATGATAGAAAATGTTCTCAACATCCAGAAAAAAGAACTGTGGTTTATGAATGCAGATTGAACCATATTGTTTCTACTTTGGGGCTGTTTTTCCCTTCTTTTTTGAGGCTTCTCCCTTGTGCTCTGATTCTTCTTTCACAATATGACTAATGCAGAAATATGATTAATGTGATTGCACAAATATAACCTATATCAGATTGTTTTCTGTCTTGGGGAAGAGGGAGGGAGAACAATTTGGAAATAAAAATCCTGTGAAAACAAATATTGAAAACTATCCTTATATGTAACTGGAAAATAATAAAATACTAAATAACAAAATTTTTATAAAACGAAAAAATTTAAAGAAATTATGAGCAGACAAATATCAGAAAAACCTGGAAAGCCTTAAGTGACCTGATGCTGAGTGAAATGAATATTACCAGGAGAACACTGTACACAGTAACAGCAACATTGTGTGATGATCAACTGCGATAGATTTAGCTCTTCTCAGTGCAATAATCCAAGACAATTCCAAAGAACTCATGATGGAAATAGTTCTCCACATCCAGAAAAAAAAAAAAAGAACTATGAATTCTGAATGCAGATTGAACCATACCGTTTCTGGTTGTTTTGTTTTCTTTTTTGAGGTTTTTCCCCTTGGGTTCTGATTCTTCTTTCACAACATGACTAATGCAGAAATATGTTTAATGTGATTGTACATATATAACCTATATTAGATTACTTCTTGTCTTGGGGAGGGGGGAGAGAAGAGAGAGAGAAAAATTTGGAAATAAAATCTTATTAAAACAAATATTGAAAACTATCTTTACATGTAACTGGAAAATAATAAAATACTTTTATGATTAAAAAAATAGTGTGTTATGCTTTGACGGATATAACTGCAGAGCCAACTTTGGCCAAATGATCTAAGTACCAATTTAAAGTGAAACATAAAACAAGGAGCACTCATCAAACATTTTCATCAGTTTCACAGAGGGTATCTGGATCAAGTACAAATAGAAGTACAAAATACAAGTACAAATATGAGTATTGTCCTGTTCATCATGTCATTATGTTAATCTCATCAAGCATTAGAACATCCCATGGTCTTTTCACAGAAATCCACAGACACTCAAATGGAAGTGGCTGAGCAATGAACACATGAAAATACAAATAGATAAAGAATGAATTGCACAGAGTCAAAGAGTCAGTCCATTGAGTGACTTTATCATGGTACGTGTACTGTACTGACATTGCAAATGTATAAGCAACTCAATCCAGAACTGGATAAAATGATATGTGCAGGCTAGATTTTAAGAAACTGTATGGTTCTTTCAGTGTTACCAAAATCCCTAGCTGTTTCAGTAAATTCAGTCAGGATTTTTTTCTTTCTTCCAACTGGTTTGTGCCTAGGGACACCACTAATGGATTTAAGTTTGATTACTTCAGGTTTACAGCCTAGCCCAGTCTTACAATCACTTAGATCTGGTGATACTAATAAGGGCATCATTCCAAAACCATGTAAAGATAAAGGAATGTTTTTATTGGTCTAATAAATCACAGTAGGAGCTTAATAAATGTTCATTGAAATCAAAATAGCATGCACAGAGATTGCATGCGGTAGAATATGTCCCAAAACATTGAAAACAATAACTTTAAACAAAGGAATTTTAAATGTGCTCTAAATTCTGTCAGTCAATTAGAAGTATGGTATTACTTCTCCAAAATGGGCCATGTGTTTTTTCTTTAAATCCACTATTGCTTAAATTTGATCATCATCTTTTTTCACATTTTACTACACATATGAATTTTATGACTTTGTTTAAATTGAGACAGCATGGGCCTGAAGGAAAAGTGCTATATTTTAAAACAAAAGAAAGCTAGGTTCAAATCTCAATCGTGATATTTGCTTACTAGTTATGTAGTTCTGGACAAGTTAAGTGACTTTTCTTAGTCTCACTATTGAGTTTCTTCTGAGGCTCACCTCACTTAATTTCCAAATGTGTAATGAGGGGATGGTAATATTTTCGGTATTTTTGCTTGCTGAGTTGTTAGAAAAACCATGAAGTTCTCTAGAAATGAAAATTGTTATTACAGCATAGCAGAGTGAATAGACTGATAGAGTCAAGATGTGTCTGACACAGATATGTGACCCGTATCAAATTACTTTGTCTCACTTATCTGTAAAATGAGAATAATGCAGATACTGCAGTTCTCACAGGGTTTCCAAAGGTCAAGTGAGATAATCTATCCAAGGTGCCATGCAAACCTTATAAATACATGCCCATTATTATTATAAAAGGATGCCAATGATTTTGTGAAAAGGAAAAAAAAAACTATTCCCAATGAATCTATGAAGCTACATTCTTGTCTTTGTACCTCCATACAGTTGTATTTAAATTCAAAGTTAAAAACAATCCCAAAAGAATTTTTTTCTTTTTTTGTGGGACAATGAGTGTTAAGTGACTTGCCCAGGGTCACACAGCTAGTAAGTGTCAAGGGTCTGAGGCTGGATTTGAACTCAGGTCCTCCTGAATCCAGAGCTGGTGCTTTATCCACTGCATCACTTAGCTGCCATAATCACAAAAAAATATTGAAGAGACATACTATCCACCTCCAAAAAAAGAATTGATATTGATGGAACAGACTGAAGCATGCTATTTCTCATATTCTTTCATGAAGTGACAAATATGATGGTGTTTTGCATGATCATATATGTATAACCCATGTTAGATTGTTTGCCGCCTTGGGTAGGAGGGAGAGAAGGCAGGGAAGGAGGGATAGAGATTGGAAAAAAATATATAAATATAAATGTTTAACCTGAAAAATAAATAAAAATAAATTCAGAGTCATAGGGTTATTTGGAAAACTTTCAAACATCTCTAGGGTGCATCTAGACAATGACACAACATGAGAAATTTTTAAAATTCCAGGTCAGTAAAAGAACCAAGGTCTGGTTCGTGATACATTTAAGTAGACTACATCATATTACAAATAATTTGTACACAAGGCTGGATAAAAAGAAAAAGACATTATCAGCAGAAAAAGAAGCGGGTTGGTTATATAGCAAGTATGAAGGATAACAGATGATTATGATAATGATGTCTGAGAGATACTAAGAAAAGCAGAGGAACTACTGTCACTAACCGGAAGAAAGATCAGCTATAAATGGTTTATGGAATGACTTGGACAATATTTGTATAAGATGACAAGATATGGGAGGATTGTCATTGGCATCTGATGAGGTCAGATTGCCACAGAAATATTAAAATTACTGAGTCATCTTCCCCAATAGACAAGATCCTCAAGCTCAAAAGTATCTATTAAACTTAGTCATTATCCATTAACTTATTTTATATTTAATTCTAGCAAAAGCAGTGGATTTGGAGTTAGAAGATTTTGGTCTGGGTCACAAGTCTGATATTCACTAGTTTCATGACCCTAAGGAAGTAATTTGATTTCTCTGAGCCTTAGATTCTTCTCCGGAAAATAAAGGCAATTAGATTAAACAGCCTCTAAGTTTGACCTTTCTCGAGAAAATATTCTGTGATCCTAAAAGTATGGCTACTATCCCATTACATTATTATAGTAAAAACAGTAAAAATCTCTATTCATATTGGCATCCATTGCTTAAAGTTAACTTTTGCTTTGGGCAGACGAAAAATACTTGATATCTACCTTTACATTTTTTCTTCAAAGAATGGGAGAAACCTGAGGAAAAAACTTAATATCAAAACAAACAACATCTCTTCTTAGAAATAAAATCCAACTAATGTACAACCCATTCATTATTTGTATTCGATTTCATAATCAAAGGCAAATGCACTAACTTTTTGAATATAAGTGTGTGCATGTACCCATGGAGATGACCTGTTGCTATTTATAACCACACCCTTGAAGTTGAGGAGGAAAACTAATGTATATAACAAAGCTTCTTAAACTGTTGGTTGAGACCCCACATGGGGTCACATAACTGAATGTTGGAGTAACAAAATATTTGGCAGTAAATGTTGGGTTTATATACCTATTTTATATACTTATGTATGTAGGCTCACATAAATATTTCTCAGGTGAAAAGGGGTCACAAGTGGAAAAAGTTTAAGAAACCTTGATGTAGAAGAGAGCTGTGTCCAATTTTGGACCCCACTATTGAATAAGCCTGAGAACAACTTCATTTGAGACTTAAGAAAAAATATTAAAATAATGATGATGATTTTGCCAGAAGAATTAAAGCCTACTGGGAGATTCAAGTCACAGATACAGACAGTCAGAAAATCATGACACTAAGATAACAATAGCAAATCAAGCCTAGAGAAATTACTAAGTCTAAACTGATCAAACCATATCTTATTGATGTCTGGCATTTAAACCATTTGACTCAGTTGATTAAAAAAATCATGTAGAATATAATTTAAATATCAGAATTTGTCAAAAGTAGGAAGAAATATTTAACCTCATCATGAATATAAATGGAAGCTGGTGATCTGCTGTTCTCCATGTGTAGGAAATGGAACAAATTTCCTTCCATGACAGCATGGAAGTTTTTAATACAGTACTAATGAAGATGTTCCTCATGGTGTTGGTATTGGTTTCTGGACATTAGGAAGGTTTTGTTTAAAAAAAAAACATCTGTGAAGATCTTCCCTATGGCATCTTTAATATGGTATCAATATTTATTTATCTAAATGGCTTAAGACTTTCAGTGTTTTGAAGTACATGATGAAAGAGGGATGATGCCTATAGATCTCTTCCAAACTGAAAATTCTACATTCTTTGTTCAGGATCAATGCCTACTGTGCCTATTAAGTCATTTTAAAAATCACGTTTGGTGGTATTTTTTTTTTATTCAGCACATAAGATATCCCCACCATCACAAGAGCAACAAGAGAAACCCTGAAGTTCTTTGCTGCATAAAACAGAGAAAAGACCTTTGGATTTATACCCAAATTAAAATCACAGGTCTCCAATTGCTTCCTGTGTGACCATAAACAAATCACTTAATTTCTCTTGGCCTAGGTTTCTGCTCATCTACAAAAGAATGGCGTTAGACTGTATGACCTCCAAAATCATTTCAAGTAAGAAACAATGAGCAGGTGGATTTCAGAGAAACCTGGAAGGACTTGCATGAACTGATGATGAGTGAGATGAGCAGAACCAGGAGAACATTGTACACAATTTCATCAACATTATGTGATCAACTGTGATAGACTTGATTCTTCTCAGCAATATAACGGTACAAGTTAGTTCCAAAGGACTCATCATGGAAAATACTCTCCAAATCCAGAAAAAATGAACTGTGGAATATGTATGCAGATTGAACCATACTATTTCTTTTGTTTTTAGTGCTGTCATTTTGTTTTTTTGTTTTTTTGAGGTTTTTCCTTTTTTGCTCTGATTCTTCTTTCATAGCAAGACTAATGAAGAAATTTGTTTAATGTGGTTGTACATATATAACCTAAATCAGATTAGTTGCTGCATTGGGGAGGGGGGAGGGAGGAGAGAGAGGGAGAAAAATTTGAAACTAGAAATCTTATAAAAGCAAATGTTGAAAACTATCTCTACATATAACTGGAAAATAATAAAATACTTTTATAATTAAAAAAACAAAGTCATTTAAAACTCCAAATCTATGATCTTGTGGTTATGCTAGAACTAGAAGTATAATTAAGTCAAATTTAGAAATAATAATCTTACACTCAAGCTTTTTATTATACTGAAAATGTACAAAAGGATTTTTCCCCTGATAGCATTTTTTTTAATTTTTATTTTTTTGGCAGGGCAATGAGGGTTAAGTGACATGCCCAGGGTCACACAGCTAGGAAGTGTCAAGTGTCTGAGGTCGGATTTGAACTCAGATCCAGGGCCAGTGTTCTATCCACTGTGCCAGCTAGCTGCCCCCGAGATAACATTTTAAGTTTCTATAATGTTTGCATGATTTTTTTTCTTAAGAGTCCATGTACTCAAATGTATAGTGTAAAAGCCAGTGGATCCAAGAAAAAATCCTATCTCCATGTCTTAGTTGTCACACATGAATAGCTACTATTCCTAGAATGCTGCAAAGTTTGCCAAGTATTTTGCAAATATTATCTCATTTTATCCTCACAAAAACCTGGAAGAAATATGTTATTATTTACAGATACAGAAACTGAGGCTTCAGGTAAATGGTGTAATGTATAGACCTCTGCACTTAGAGTCAGGAAGATCTGAGTTCAAATCCAGCCTCAGATACTTACTATTTATGTAACTCTGGGAAAGTTACAACCTCTGCCTCAATTTCTTTATCTACAAAATAAGGATGTTAATAATAACTACTAGCACCTAACTCCCAGGGTGTTGTTGTAAAGATCAAATGAGATTATATGCACACACACACACACAGTGCCTTGCAATCCTTAAAACATTATGTAAATGACTATGATGATGATGATGATTTGACTTGTCCAGGGTCACACAGACAGTGTCTGAGGCAGAGTTCTAACTCAGGTCTTCCTGACTACAAGTCCAGTGTTATGTCTCCTGAGTTACCTAGCTGCTTATAGCTGTGTGATCTATTTTTTGGGGAGGGGGGATGGGCAATGAGGATTAAGTGACTTGCCCAGGGTCACACAGCTAGCAAGTGTCAAGTGTCTGAGGCCGGATTTGGACTCAGGTCCTCCTGAATCCAGAGCCAGTGCTTTATCCACTGTGCCACCTAGCTGCCCCATAGCTGTGTGATCTTAAAGAAGTCTCTGATTGGAAAAACAATTAACTTAGACTAGATGAGCTATGAAATACTTCCAACACTCAAAATCTATGATTCTATGAAATGTCCTATAGTCTTACTTTACACATGAGTTCCTATTAAGGAAAAGTAGAAAAAGAGAAAAGTTATTACACTAGCTTTTCTTTCCAAATAATAGAAAATTAACAATAACTTCAGTAAGAAACCAATGTGTACCAAAGTAAAAACATCACAAAACCTTCTGGGAAAAAAAGTATTTTTTCCTTTAAAATGTGTTTCATGGTAATAATCAGAATTAGACACACATGTCAGTATGTATTAAAATAATACATATTTTCCATATTGCTTTGCATCACTGCAGGGCATTCATTAAATTTACCAGGTCAGGCTCAAAAGTTCAGAAGATTCAACACATCTGCTCAGTGGTCCCTCCTAGAAAGGCAGTAAATTATAATCCCTTCATTTTTTTCATCATGGAATATTTGCTTCACATGGATGATATAACCCTTTACCCCCATCCAAAGTTTTTCATAAGCACAAAAATTCATTGATATTCAAATATAAGCCATTTTATTTATTCCTCATGGTGATTATCCATATCGTGATTATCCATAAATGTTTTGTCTTCCTAGGTAATGTCCTCCTTCGGATAAAAGACCCAGTGAAACATGTAATTTGATTATTCATATGAAACATAAGCTTCACTAGCCCCTCCTACTGATCCTAGAGATGACTGTTTCTGTTCTTTTTAGAGAAACATTGAAAATAGTGTTAACATTCCCTTTAAGTCAAATCTTTTTGTAACTTGGACTTTGATACATATTTTCAGATCCTATGAAATGTTTAATAAAGTATATGTGTTAAATACATAACCTATGGAAAAGAAAATGTCTTACAGTGAAAGAAATTTTGAATGTCTAGACAAAGGGCATGGGCTTTGTTATCCCAACACTGCTAACTACTTGGAGTCATTTTGGGCAAATCACTTAACCTCTCTGGGTCTCAGATTTCTCATCTGTAAACTGAGGGGTTTGGATAATGTGCCCTCTTATGTCCCTTAGTGCTCTACATTGGGATTCAATAGGAATAGGGACTGGTCAGGTAGGTTGCATAGTGGATAGAGCACTGGGCTGTGAACAAGGAAGACTCATCTTTTTGAATTAAAATCCAGCCTCAAACATTTACTCACTGTGTGATTGTGGGCAAGTCATTTAACCTCATTTGCCTCAGTTTCCTCACCTGTAAAATGAACTGGAGAAGGAAATGAAAAACCACTCCAACATCTTTGCCAAGAAAAAACAAAACAGAGTCAGATATAACTGAATAGCAACAACAGCAAAGGAATAGGAACTAGATCTGTGGTTTTATTAAGGTCGCTGATAAAACTGAAAAATCAGATAATTACGTGGAAAAGGTTCATTGAGGTTCATACACCTACACATATCACCTTGCTCTCTTTCACTATAAGGATGATGTACTATGTCTCACTGTGTAAATGAGAACTATTCTATCCATGGCCTAAAAAGGTAACGTGGTGAGGTGGAAACAGCAGCAGATTTAGAGCTGGAAAATCTCAGTTCAGTTTACAACTCTGCCACTTATTTATTTTGTGGACATAGCCAAGTCATTTAACTTTCTGCTTCTCTGTTTCCTCAGCTCAAAAGTGGGGGGATTGGGCTAGAGGATCTCCAATGATCCCCTTTGCCCCCAATATTCTGTGGTCAGTCAACTAGCATGTACATACCTACTACATGTAAGACACTGTGCTATTCACTGGAGAATATAAGAAAGGCAAAATACAGAACCTGCTCTTAGGAAGCTCATGGTCACAAGGGGTAACAACATGCAAAACTATGCACACACATACTATATATATATATAACATATTATAGTATATAGTATATATTATATTTTATATATATATATATATATATATATATAGGGGCAGCTAGGTGGTGCAATGGATAGAGCACCGGTCCTGGAGTCAGGAGTATCTGAGTTCAAATCCGGCCTCAGACACTTAACACTTACTAGCTGTGTGACCCAGGGCAAGTCACTTAACCCCAATTGCCTCACTAAAAATATATATATATATATATATATATATATATATATATATATATATATACATACATACATATATACATATATATATGTGTATATATATATATATATATACACTTGAATGTAAACTCAGAGGAAGGGCAATAAAATTAAGGAAGACTGGGAAAAGATTTTTTGTGAAAAGTGGGACTTTGAGACTTGAAGGAAGTCAGGGAAGCTAGGAGTTACAGGAGGTGAAGATTAGGAGGGAGCTCCAGGCATGGAAAGTCAGTGACAATGGTCAAAGTTGAGAAATTGGAGAATCTTGTAGAAGGAATAGTAACGTGGTCATTATCATTGAATTGCAGAGTACATTGAAGGGAATAAGGTTTAAGAAGATTAAAAAGGTAGGAACAGGGCAGGTTATTAAGGACTTTGAAAACTCAAGAGAGAGTTTTACATTTGACCTTGGAGGTAATAGGGTGCTGCTGTAATTTAATGAATATAGAAATGATATGGTTAGATCTGCACTTTACTTTAGAAAGTTCAGTTTGAAAGTTTAGTGGAGCATGGATTGGAGTGAGGAGAGACTTGATGCAAAAAGACCAAGTGGCAGGCTATTACAATAGTCCATGCATGAAATGATAAGGTCCTATACCAAGCTGGTGGTATTGTTTGAGGATAAAAAAGGGGTCATATATGAGAGATTTTACAAAGATGGAAACAAAAATACCTCAGCCATGATTGTATATTAGAAATATGGGGTAAGAGTGAGGAGTTAAGGGTGATATCTAAATTCTGAGCCTGGGTAACTGGGAGGTTGATAGTACCCTTGACAGTAATAGGGAAGTTGGGAAGAGAGGGGGTTTTGAAACAAAGATAATGACTTAGTTGTAGCCATGTTGAGTTTAAGATGTCTGCACAACAACCAGTTCAAGATAATTAAAAGATAGTTGGAAATGTATGACTCAAGGTCAGCAAAGTAGTTAAAGATGGATAATTTGGTTAGAGAACAATCTGCATAAAGAAGGTAATTGCAACAATGGGAGCTGATGAAATCACCCAGTGGAATACAATAGAGGAATAAGAGAAAATGAATCATGATTGTTTTTGTTTTAATTTGGCCTCCTTTAAAAAGAATTCTGATCTTTGCATTTTTCATATTTCATACAAATGTGCTTATCCAGTCATCACTTAGATATATCTATACAATAATTTAACCAGTGTTGGGTGTGTATACAATTGTATTATAAATTTTACTGATAAGAAGAATATGAAGCACAATTTATAAATAATAAAATACGCAATAATCTATTATAAATTCTATATATCCAATTAATTCTCACAGGATTTTTCTTATCAGTTCTGCCAAACTCATATCTGTAGACAACCTATTATTTCAAATCAACCTCAAGGGGAGTCGTAACCCAATCTGCCTCTTTTCTCAATAGATTTATTGTTATTCAGTCTGATATGTGATATACTATTAAACTAGCATCCTCACAAATTGTATTAAACTAAAATCTCTTTTAACTTAACATCCCTGATAGCAATAGTGCTTACTATATTTTTAACTTTTGTATAGATGTAGGGATCATTTGATTCTGTTATTATCCACAAAATCCTCAAAATTGATCCAATTAGTTTCATGTTTTATGAAATTTTTTCACCAGTTGTCTATGATGAACTTAGTTCTTCAAAATGCCAAGTAAATAGTTCTAATAAATCAAAATAATTAAAAAATGCTTTCATTAATGCTTGTGTCTAACAAGATGTAAGTTCACATGTTAAATTAAGTTTTCCAGTTATATATTTCTAGAGTGAGCATGAAATGTAATATTTTTATTAAGTGAAATGTCTGTAATCATATCTTTCCTTAAAGCTTCAAATTGACATTCATGTTTCCCAGTAATAATCTTTAAATTTTCCATAGCATTGTGGTACATTTGATTAATACTTGTGCTTTCTAAATATTAACTCATCTTGACTATAATGCAGTTGAAAGTAATGAAATTTTTTAATCAAGTAGGAATGTCAATAATTGAACCAAGGTCTTACAAAAATTTAGATAGCTAACTTTGCCAAGCCAAAATAAAAATGAGAAAATGCATACATATATATATGTTACATATGTGTATGTATATTCATGTGTATGTATATATGTGCATATATTTATTAGACATGTGCACCATACAATAACAGCACCTTGTAAACAACATACTGCCTATCTCAGTCCTAATATTTAACCATTTCAATAATTTCAATTTCAAGTTCTCTTTTAATAGTATTTATTTTTTCCAATTACATGTAAAGATATTTTTCAACATTCATTTTTGTATGATTTTGAGTTGCAAATTTTCTTCCCTCTGTCCCCCCTCTCCAAGACAGCAAGCAATTTGATATAGGTTGTACATTGTAATCATATTAAACATATTTCCACAATAGTCATGTTGTGAAATAAGAATCAGAACAAAAGGGGAAAACCACAAGAATCAAAAAAATAACAAAAACAAAGTAAAAAGAATGTGTTTTTATCTGCATTCAGACTCCATTATTCTTTTTCTGGATGTAGATAGCATTTTTCCACATGGGTCTTTTGGAATTGTCTTAGATCATTGTATTGCTGAGAAGAGCTAAGTCTATCATAGTTGATCATCACACAATGTTTCTGTTACTGTATACAATATTCTCTTGGTTCTACTCACTTTACTCAGCATCAGTTTCATGTAAGTCTTTCCAGGTTTTTCTGAACTCTGCCTGCTTGTCATTTCTTATACTAGAATGGTATTCCATTACATTTATATACCACAACTTGTCATTTATTCCCCAGTTGATGGGCATCTTCTCAACTTCCAATTCCTTGTCACCACAAAAAGAGCAACTATAAATATTGCTATACTTGTGGGTCCTTTTCCCTTTTTTATGATCTCTTTGGGATATAGACCTAAAGTAGCATTTCTGGGTCAAAAGGTTGGCACAGTTTTATAGCCCTTTTGACACAGTTCCAAATTGCTCTCCAGAATGTTTGGGTGAGTTCACAATTCCATCAACAATCCATTAGTGTTAGAATTTTCCCACATCTCCAAAATTTATTATTTTCCTTTTTGTTGGTCATATTTGTCAATCTAATAGGTGTAGGGTGGTACCTCAAAATAGTTTTAATTTGCATTTCTATAATTAATAGTGATTGAGAATATTTCTAATATGACTATAGATAGCTTTAATTTCTTCCTCTGAAAATCACCTCTTCATATCCATTGACCATTTCTCCAATGGGGAATGACTTGTACTCATATTTGAGTACAAATTTTTATATTTGATGCAGTTATCTATATGTTTGAGAAATGAGGCCTTTATCACAAACATAGGCTGTAAAAATTGTTTTCCAGTTTTCCACATTCCTTTTAATCTTGGTTGCATTGGTTAATTTCAAGTTCTTTACATGCAGTTTCTAGTTCAACTTGATTTTCATTAAATCAGTGATAAATGGAATAAATTTTATCCAGAAATATTTTAAATGATTGTTATTTAATTTCAGATACTGAATAATCAAGTTATAATTGTAATGAGTGATTTCAACAGTGGTAAATGATGGTTTTGGGAAAATTTGTAACTTCATAGCTATTCCAGACTTCTTCCCAGCACTGGATCCACACCATGAAACTAAAACTGCAATTAAGTTTATTTCCAAATATTCATTATTAAAGCCACAAATCATTTATAGTAAACAATAATGTAATAGGAATGTAGCTTCCTGTGCTAGACACCAATTCTTTTGATGCAAAGAATAACAATACTGGTGTAGGAGTTGAACAAACTGTGACCCGTCTGTGTTTAACAACTGGTTCACAAAATTCCTGCAAATTTAACAATCAACTTACAAGGTAGTACAAACTGTATCCAGCAAACCACAAAAGCAAAACAGCTGCTGCATAACCAAGCTAGAGTAACACAGCATTGTCCTTGTTATCCAGGGAAAGTTCCTTAGTATTTACTATATTCTCAGTAACTAGAGATACAATGATATGACAGACTTTAAGTACTTAAAAAGCCACCAGGTAAAATAGAGACCAGATCTTTTCTATCTGGCTCCAAAAAGCAGAACTGAGAGCAATGGGCAGAAGTGAAAAAGAAGCACATTTAGACTTGATGGAAAGAAACATTTCCTAACAATGAGGATTTTCCTAAAGTAGAATAGACTGACTCGGGAAGCAATAGAGGCATGAAATGGAGGAAGAATAACCACTTGTCAGGTATATAAAGTCCCTTTAAGATCTAAATCTATAATCCCCTGAGTATCTATTATATAGGTTATTCCTTTCCAAGTATGGATTGGACTAGATGAATATATTTCTAGGGGCCTTTGAACTTGGATAGCAAATGAATGAATTCTATGTGACAGTGCTTCAATGATTTAAAGACAGCTAGGATAACTCCCATAAATCTCCTTTTTAAGCTTATTTCTACATGTCTTCTTCCCTTGATGATATTTCATATGCTTTTAAGACCCTTTACCAGGTTGTTATCCTCTGGACACTCTAAATTATCAATATCCCTCTAAAATGTGTCATCTAAAGAGGAGGAAAGAAATACTCTACATGTGGTCTAACCAGTGGAAAGTAGAGTGACACTACATTACCTCATCTAAATACCATATTTCTTTTAGTAGAGCCTAAGATTATGTTGTCTTATTTTTAGCAGTCTTATTACATTATTGACTTATCTTAGTCCTCTAGATAACTAATGATTAGACTCCTGAGTTTCCTAATACCTGTATGACAATGTACAGGTCATTTAATCCTTCTAGACATGGGGTTTTTTATCTTTAAAATGAGTGAGTCAGAATAGATAATTTCTTAGACTCCTGGTTCTATAAATCTGGGTTACTTAGTTCTTAATACACTCCCTTTTATTCACATCAATTGCCATTAAGTCAAAACTCCCATTTGCATAGTTGATTTTAAAACCAAATGTAGGAATTTAATTTTTCTGTCAAATTCTCTCTTTAAGGTTGTTATTCTAAGCTAATCATTTAAAAATTATTTTTGAATCCTGAATTTGTAATTTGTTGTTTTTCCAGATTTACATCATATATACATTTAATGTAGTTGTGTATCTGACTCTTCAAGACCCCATAGATCATCACTAAAGCTTGTCTTCCTCAGTTTCCTCATTTGTAAAATGAGCTGGAGAAGGAAATGGCAAATCATTATAGTATCTTTGCCAAAAATAAAACCACAAATGTGCTCGCAAACAGTTAGTCACAACAGAAATAGCTGAACAACACAAAGTGCTTTGTTTATTTGTTTAGCAAAGAACTAGAAATAAAATAGGTTCTCAAAAACTATGGAATGACTAAATAAATTGTGGCATATGGATGAATGTAAAATATTCAGAGAAGCATGAGAAGACTAATGAAAAGTAAAGTAAGCAGACCAGGAAAACAACAAATACAATGACAATGACATAGAGAGAATAGCAAAAAAAAAAAAAAAAACACAACAATTTTTTATTTCAATAAACTCTTCTGCCTCTAAGAAGAGAAAATGTACTTCCCTTCCTATTTCACAAAAGTGAGGGACTCAGAGTGTAGAACATAATATATACCATCAAATTCAGTTGAAGTTTTCATTTTAGCTTAACTACATTTTCTCTTCTCTTTCTGCTCTTTTTACAATTTTTGTTACAAAAGATGGCTTTCAGTGCAGGGAAGGGGAGAGGCATATTTAGAAATGAGGTGACATAAAAATCAAAGCTATTAATAAAAACTCAAAGTTAAAAATAGGTGAATATTTTCCCCCTTCTATCATCTATCAAAACTTACCCACTACTCTTTGGCAGTAAGCCTATTACTTCCTAGTTCATCTCCAGATAGGTTTTACAAACCCTTTTTGCTCTCCTTAGTATTTTTTTAACAGCCTCAGATCATTCTGGTCTCCAGTTTTCTGGACATTAGATAATTGATGACTCAGTGATCAAAAGGAATAAGCCAAATGGTTTAGTAGTATTTTCACTACTGAGTCTATAAGTAAACACTAATTATAGAAATGAGTAAAGAGTGATCATTCTTTTCAGTCACACTTGATCAAGTAACACCAAATGAGCATGAACAACTTTTGAACATCTAAAGTAATGTCAAATAAAGAAGACTGGGTCTCTTTATGGAGATAAATTTCTGCTACTAAAAGGATTCATCCAAAAGTGGATAGTTCACCACCAATACACCATTTAATTTATAGCATGGGAAAGTGTTTCAAGTGACTTTTAGAGGTTGTATGATATACTGGATTAGCAAAATGGCCTTAGAGTCAGAAAGTGTTTGGGGTAAGGAAGTCCTCTAACATGATTTAGTTGTGTGACCCTAGGAAAGCCACTTCACTTTTAAGGACCCTGAACAACTCCCAAGACTATAAATAACAAAGAAATTACAGATCTTAATTGGTCGAGAAATTTTCCATGGTGGGGATTCCTACACTGATGTCTTTGTTCTTGTCCCTCTACCAAATAAAATAATTCTAAAATTTTAATTATAATTGTTCCCATCTATAAGTACTTCATGTCTTAATATTCTTTCTAAAAAAAAAAAGAAAAGAAAGAAAAGAAAATGCAGCTCAGTAAATAACAAAGCATTATTACACCTATTTTATATATGAGTGACTCCTGCTCAGTAAGGTTGAATGAGGTTACCCATGATCACATAGATCGTAAGAATCAGAGTTAGGACTCAAACCCAAGTGCCCCATTCCAATGTTCCAATTCCAGGGCTATCTTTCCTCACAATAACCCTTTGAGGTGGGTAGTGTAAGTATTATAATTCCTGGTTTACCGAGTAGGAAATAGACTCTTAGGGGTTACGTGGCTTGTATCTGGCCATTCAGCTAAGAAAGTGTCAAAACCAAACTGGCTCAAAGCCCAGCAATCTTTGCATTCTCATTCAAAGTTATTTAATGCAGTTAAAGCTCAGGCCTTTGACTTGGTCTTTCTTCCACATAAGGGATTTCTTGGTTGAATTGTATTTTTGAGACCAAGAGCTTAAAAAAAGTTAATTTAAAGGTTAAGTTAAATACATGTCCATGGAAGAAAGTCATAAGAATAATAGTTTGTCCCCAGAATTTTGAGACATATATTTTGACTAGTACAAAGAGTACAATTAATTTCAGAAGTTTCATGGTTTTGGGGGAAATTTTCCCAAAATAATGTAGTGTTGCTGTTAGTCAGTGTTTGGTAGACCAGTGGAAAAAGTGTATCTTGGGAAGTATGGGAACATATGGGTGGAAACACTAATTCTTTCATATCTCTGGAATGTAGGCTACTAACTAAATACTATGAAATATAAAGCATTTTCCTTTGGTAGGCACTCTACATGTCCTTGAGAAACATCTCCAAAAAAAAAAAAGTTTTTTTGTTGTTTTTTTGTTTTGCAAAAAAGGAGCTAGCAGAAATGCTGACTATCTACTTTAAGGCCATGAAGTGAAATCAATCACACTTCTGGCCTGACCCCAAATGCTGAGCAGTGATCATTTGTTCCCTTGGCTGTTGGAAAAGAAGACTGGCAAGCTCAGTTGATTGGAGAATCCTGAGGCTGAAGTCATGAGTTCAGTTCTTTTGTGGTCCAGTTAGCTTTGCTCTGTCCCATGGCCCCAGGCTGCACCCTTAACCTTGGACAGGCATCTTGCAAATGTATCTTTTGGCCACAGAAGAAACCATGTAAGAGTTCATGGAAAGCTCTAAGAAATTTCATCAATGTTACTGTAAAAACAACAATAACTAATGAGCAACAATTTTCTATTCTGATCTAGAATGCCTAAAAGGCCGGTTTGAGATTGGATTGAGTTAACAAAATGCAGAAACAGTATCCAATATATTGGAAGCCTATAGGGGTCAGTTAGTCAAACCTTCCAGTTAGTTAAAAATTAACCACTGACCCTGAACATAGGTAAAGAATCTAAGCCATCCTCTTGGCCTGCTTTTTGACAGATCTATGGACTAATCATTTTAGGAGAGAAAGCAGATCATTAAAATTAGGCCCAATGTAATCCCAAAGAAAGGGGAAGGGGACAATCACATTTGAAATATTTCAAAGATCAAACAGGAATTTGCTGGGCAGCCTGTGACAGAGTTTGCCATCTTTGCACTCTTAGAGAGATGGGGAGAGAAAGAAGCAATGATCCTACTCTGCATCTAACCACATCTGGCTGGCATATAGCATGCCCATTCAGAAATCATTCTCCCCCTCGCTTCCCCTGAACTTTTCTGACTCAATGGGTTCTTTGCTCATACTGTTCCTTCTGCTTGAAAATTCCTCCCATCTGAAGTGATCTCCCCCATGTCTACATAGAGATATCATCTCCACTATTCAAATTCCAATTCAAATGCTACACTCTCAATGAAGTCTTCTTTGAATAATAATTACTCCTTCCTCTCTGAATTTCTATAGCACTGTCTGTCTTTTTATGGCACTTATCCCTTTCTAAATTTTACTTATTTTCAGGAATTTTTCCTACTAGGTTATAAACTATGCATAGAATGTAAAGTCCTTGAAGTTGGGGACTGTCTAATTTTTATCTTTGTGCTGTCAATGTTTAACATATAGGACAATAATAAGGACTAGACCAGTAATTTCATTGATATAGGTGAAAAAATGTCCTCCACTACTGTAGTTATTCACTTTCTCTACAATTTAGAGTTATGGGGACTTTCTTAGTTCTGTTAAGGGCTAAAATTCTAGCTAGTCTGTCTAAAATATCTAATGAGTGGTCGCCAATAAATTATAAGCTTTAGCAAGAGTTAGACTTTTAAGCATTTATTAAGGAGAATAAGAATTTGGTAAAGAGAGAGAAAGGCCTAGATTCCTATCTATTAAAGGGAGAGCACATTTCTAGCTCCACTCTCCACCAGAGTCCAAAGGAAAGAGAGTGAGAGGGAGCACCAGTCTCTTCCTTCCTCCTCCCACTAGCCCGCGTCACTTCCTGACGCCAAAGAAAAGACTCCTGGTCTTGCCCTCAAAGACCTTCACTTCATGGGTGGAACTCTTCTACAGTAAGTCTCCAGCAGGTGGCGTCATTCCAGTCGTTACAGTTCCCCGCTTTGTTTCCTCAAGAAACGGTACGTTTCCTTGATGAAACAGTAGCACCTAGGTGATTTGATTTTCCCAGTATACAGATATATCTCATACAATCAGTGTGTGTGTGTGTGTGTGTGTGTGCGTGTGTGTGCGTGTGTGTGTGTTTATATAGTGTGATGTTTAAAATCTATATCGTGTGATCACCTTAAATTAGAAGCTTCAGCACCAGTCTTTGGGCCTATCTATCCTAGATTTCCAGCCTGGTTGGGTTCTTCCTCAAGTCCTCCTCCATGAGCCTGCTTTAATCAGGAACTCTCCAGCAAGCTGATTGTGGAAGCTTTTTATAGGTCTGGAACAGAGGCATTCCTTACACACTGCTTCAAGCTGATTGGTTGGTGTCATCCAAATCCATTTGTTTTGAAGGTGTTCTCAAGTTGAGTTCAAAGTCTAGCTTCTGAGAACAATACCTTCTTAAGGACTAGCCAGGTGTGATTACAATCTAGTTAACTTTGAAGTAGACTAATCAGCAGTCAATCACTCTCACTTGATACAATCAGTTTAGAATAATCTCCAGGTGGGTATTTGAGTATCTGCTAAATCCCATTATTTTATCACAATAGCCAAGAGGGAACTTAAATCCAGGTCCTTCTGGTTTCAAGTCTGTCTTTCTATCCACTGTCATGCTACCTGGAACATAATAAGCATGTAATAAGTGCCTGTTTTTAAAAATTAGTTTCATTTATTTAATTAAAAGAAAACTATTTCTTTCACTCCTAAACCATTGAAAAAGAAAAAAAGAAGGAATGGAAAAAAGAGGAGGAAAAGGAGAGGAGCAGAAGGAAGAGAAAAAAAGGAGAATATTGTAACCAATATGCATAGTTAAGCCAAATGAATTCCCTCATTGACCATATTCAAAGAATATGTCTCTTTCTACACATTGAATTCATCATCTCCATGTCAGGAAATGGATTGCATGCCTCATAATTGGTCCTCTGGAATCATGCTTGTAAAATTAAATGGCTGGTAACAGGAATGTTCTTATTTGCATTTGTAGATTCACCCACAGTGACCCTTATAGTGCCCTAGACATGGTAGGTGATCAATAAATATTTGTTACAAAACATATCTCCCAGCTAGCTGCCAAGAATTCTGAAAACCATTGGGATTCTGATAAAACATAACATGTTATGACTGGTATCATCACCAAACACTAACTGAGTATTCACAATATTCAGAATACAGTGGTGGGAGCAGCTAGGTGGCACAGTGGATAAGGCACCAGCCCTGGATTCAGGAGGACCTGAGTTCAAATCCAGCCTCAGACACTTGACACTTACTAGCTATGTGACCCTGGGCAAGTCACTTAACCCTCATTGCCCCAGAAAAAAAAATTTTAAAAACCAGAATACAGTGGTGGATGCTAGGTTGTCATGTGTGATTCATACCAATAAGATGTTTCCAAGTGACAGAGAATTAAACTCAGTCCTGGAGGATCTAGCTCTTTTCAGAATTGAAAAGTAAATGGTCATCACTCAATCTCTTTTCTGATTATGCTCTGTCTTAGATATAGGGCCTGGCCATACATCCATAAACAGGCACACAAAAATGCCACATAATATGTTACCTGATTTCCCCAAAGATTTAGAAATGAGAGTAAGTACACAAAAAATACAATGAAGATTACCAGACCACCAGAACAAAGTCCATACAAAATTTTCAGAGCCTTACTTGGAGACCTCGTTTCTTTCACCAATGTACTCTATTGTAAACTTAACAAAAGATGAACCAGCCTAACAATTAGATTAGGAACTAGGACTTTATTTGTTAGGCAGTAGAGAGTCTTTGAAGATATTTTTTTAACTCATTGAAAGCCTAGTCTCTGAAGCTCATTTCCATTGCACAGATTCAGCTGGATAACTCTCTCCTAAAATCTTCTGCTTATATGGATTATGTCATGACTCTGGGAGCAATTACCCTAGTGAACCTACAGAATAAAGTTCAAATTCTGTCAGCCTAAAATCCAAGGCACTCTATAATCTTTTCCAGTCAAATCTTTCTATCCTGATTAATTATTTATAGCCTTGAAAACTTCACTGCAGTAAAAATGAAATCAAGCCAATAAAGTTGTGTTACTCCCATTCTAGAGTGTCTTCTAGATTGCTTTCTTTCCAAAAAACAATTAAGACAAATCTCATATCCAAACTCCTCCATAATCTTTCAAATTGACCCAGTACTTAGTAATGGTTCTCTTTTCTAAAATCTTGGAGCACTAATTGCTTTTACCTTTTGTTTGTCATTTAGTGCTTTTTTTTTTTACCTATTTTGCATTATTATATTGAAATGCATCTCCCCTTTCTGCATTATTTCACTCTTCACATATTTATGATCTATTTCCCAAATTAGACTTAAGACACTTGAAGACAGTGAGCATACATGTTATATGGTACCTCATTGTACACCCACAAGTATCTATAGTAATGATTTTACATGGTGAATTCTTCATAAATGTATCATTTTAGTGCACATTAATGCATAAATATAAGACATGTTATCTCTCAAAAATAAGTCAAAAAGAGCAGAAATTCATAATTATGTTTAGAAAAATTAATTGAGAAAAAGAAAGGTATAAATTACATTATTTCTTGTTTTCATGCCTTTAGCATCTCTTTTTTAGACCCTAAATTATTTATTAGTCTTTACCCTCCTTTCTCTTACCATCTTACAAATATTTGCTGAACATATTCTATGAGCAAAGCACTGGAGGTAGCGCAAAGAAGAATGAGACATGCCCTACACTGTGCATGAGCTTACAATATAGTAGAAGAGTTAAATAAGACAAGAACAAAAGTACCTGTAATACAAGGCAAAAGTACCAAGAGGTAGTACATGAATTCAGAGAACAAAGATCATTCCATCTGACTATAGTAGAACAGAGAAGGCATTGTGGTGAAGGAGGCATTTATGCAGACCTTGAAGAGTAAATAGGAATTTTTTAAAAAAATGAATATTGAGGCAGTATTATTCCAGAAGGGAATGTCATGAGCAAAGGCATGGGGGTAAGAAATCATGAAGCATACTCCACTATGCTAGTTGCATTTGAGTAAAGTCTGGGGAGCATGAAGGGAAGTATCATAGTATAATATTGGGAAGATTGGGGTAAGATTGTGCAGGGTCCTGAATGACAGAACTAGAAGCTAGGACTTTATTAGGCAATGTTGAGATTTTGCAGATTTTTGAGCATGACAGACATAACAATTGGGGAAGGAAGATTAATCTGGAAGCAATATGGAGAATGGATGTGCAGAGGAAAGACTATAGGCATGGAAGTTGGTATAAAGTCTATTATTTTAATTGTCTAGGTGATAAGGTGATAAGGGCCTGAGTTACCAGGTTACCCAGAATACTTTTTAAATGACTATTTAAACTGAATTAACCAATCCAATTCAATTCATTTTTTCTGACTTTTCTTCACTATGCTGATTGACTTCTTGACTGTATCAGTCAAATTTAATGGATAATTGGGGTTATAATGTATCTTTAAAATGGAACTTTTCAGAAACTGAGTTTCCAGGTTTATTAGAGAAGCCAAATGGGAGCTTCCCTCCAACTAATTCAGTAGGAGAAATTGCCGAGCTAAGCCCTGGCTGGACCTTTCTGCAGGCAGATCACTTGAAAGGGCCAGAACATCTGTCCAATTTCACTTTCCAGTAATTTTATTGCCTTCTGAACTAGCTGTGAATACTGCATTTTCTGGGCTGCAATGGATGGCAGTCTTGTTCAAACTAGACAAAAATAAAAATCTGCCTGGTAAACCCACATCTCCTAATTTCTCTGTCCCAAAAAAATGACACCAGTAAAAGGGGAAAAATACAAAATAATTGGTCAGTCTCTAAGAAGTTGAAGGTAGTTCATATGTTAGAAGACCATTGCAATTTTTGAAACTATTCAATTGGCTTTATATTCTTCTTTCATTTACTTAACCTGGCTATGACTTTGGAACTTCTCTGACTTTTCAGGGAGCAAAATTAGCACAGCTGTATTTGGAGCCAAGAAGACCTGAGTTCAATGCCCTCCTCTGACATATACAGGCTATGTGACTCTTGGAAAATCATTTACACTCACAGATTCTTTTTTCATTCAAGGGCTATGCCCTCTGCCTCTCCCTATCTCCACTTTTAGAACCTTGTACATATCATGCCCTGTGGGTTTCTGGAGCTTCTTATTCAATTTAATGAGTTATATAACCACATTTTGCAAACAGAAAAGAAATTCACTATGAATTTGTTTCCAGTTTTGTCTTGTTGATTTTAATATCACTTTTTTACTTTGTCTGAACATGGACCCAGTTGTGGATGCTAACTCCAAAACCAGTATTTGACTTATTACTTCCATACTTCAAAGATTGATGGCTTTATTATTATGAATACTTCCTCTATGAATGGAACTGAGACTACTCAATCAATCCACAGGCATTAAGTGCTCACTATGTTGAAGGTCCTAAATCTTAGTAGATTGTATGACTTCTTTGAGAACAGGGACTGTCTTTTGCCTTTTTGTGTATCTCCAGCACTCACAACAGTACCTGGTACATACTAGGTGCTTAACAAATACTTATTGACTAAGTGACTGCTATGTAAATTTTAAAAATTGTCTGCTGATCAACCTTGTATAAAAACTATAATAATAAAATAATAGCTCTTCTCAGTACTTTAAATTGGGATTGACAAAAACCCTGAATGTCTATTTCACCATCCAGGAAGCTACACTGTCAAATTAAGTATACATTATAGTGGAAGTTAACTAAAAGATACATATAGCAAAATTAGGAGGTAGTTGAATAATGAGTTAAGAAAGGAGCATAGAGATGTTTTCTCTCTTTATTTTTTATCATAAAAGTATTTTATTTTACATTTACATGTAAAGATAGTTTTCAACATTTGTTTTCATAAAATTTTAGTTCCAAATTTTCCTTCCCTCCCCCTCCCCAAGACAGAAAGCAATCTGATATAGGTTATATATGTACAATCACATTAAAGATATTTCTGCATTAGTCATGTTGTGAAAGAAGAATCAGAACCCAAGGGAAAAACCTCAAAAAAGAAAAAAGCAACCCAAAAGTAGAAACAGTATGGTTCAATCTGCATTCAGAATCCACAGTTCTTTTTTTTCTGGATTTGGAGAACATTTTCCATGATGAGTTCTTTAGAACTGTCTTGGATCATTGCATTGCTGAGAGGAGCCAAGTCTATCACAGTCGATCATCACATAATGTTGCTGTTACTGTGTACAATGTTCTCCTGGTTCTGCTCATTTCAGTCAGCATCATTTCCTCTCTTTAAGAAAAGATTTTAAAACCCAAACAGCTTCAAATGACTCTTAAAAATTCTGGTTTTTAATTATTACAGGGAAATTTTTCACCAATATGGACAGACAACCATCTATTTTGAGGGATGTTGGGAGAGTCTCAGATACAAAATGATTATCCTATTTATCTATCACTGATGCCTGAAATACACCCATACCCACATATACCCACATATATACATATATACATACACATAGATAGATGACAGATAGATAGATAATAGATAGATACAGATATAGATAGATTTTACCTTCTTAGAATGAAAGGAGGAAGGGAGAAGGGGAAGGGGAAGGGCCAAGAATAAGCATTTATGCAGTACCTACTGTGATAGGCACCATTATAAGCACTTTACAAATATCTCATTTGATCTTCACAACAACCCTGTAAGATAGGTGCTGTTATTATCTCATTTTTACAGTTGAAGAAACTAAGCAAACATATGTTAAGTGTCTTGTCTAGGTTTTCACAGCTAGTAATTGTCTGGGGTCAGATTCTTTATTTATTTGCATGTTGTTTTCCCCATTCAAGTTTAAGCATTTTGAGCTGGGGTCAGATTCAAACTCAGATCTTTCTAACTCCAAAACCAATGCTCTATTCACTGTACCACCTAGCTATCTTAGTCAGTGAATGCATGAAAAAAAACATTTATTAAGCATCTATTATGTACTGTGCAGATTTATCATTATCTCCAAGTGAAAATACTAGTTTCCCTATATATGGCATGTGACTCTCAACATTTTTGGTCCATGTATTGCTTTTTTATGATTAGTGTCATTCTGCTTCAGCAATTCAATTCATTTTCACAATCATTTAATAATCACCTTTTATATTTAAGACATAGATGACACTTCTGAGGGAATAGTATCTGAAGTTGAATTTCTGTTACTGAGACTGAGAGATATCATTTCTTTCTTTTTTTAGGTCTTCAGTATCTTATTGAATTAGATGTTAAAAGCAAGAGTGTACTAGGATTCAAGGCATTCTGAAAGTCAGGATACAAGTCAAAGGACCTAGCTAAAAAACCTCATTCTTCCACTTACTACCTTGTGATCTTAGACAAGTCATTTTAATTCTTCATGTCTTGGCTTCTTCATCTGTAAAATGAGAAGGCTGGACAAACAAGAAACATCAAGATTGATACTAGCTATAACTCATATTTTGTATAAAATCCTTACTACTTCAGTTTATGTTATCTTATTACTATTGTTATTTAGTCATTTTCATTCAGGTCCAACTCTTCATCAGCCCTCTTGGGGTTTTCTTGGAAAAGTTGCTGGCATAGTTTGCCATTTCCTTCTCCAGATTATTTTACAGATGAGGAAACTGAGCCAAATTGTGAAGTGACTTCCCCAGGGTCACAAAGCTAGTAAGTGCCTGTGGTTGGATTTGAAGTCATGAAGATTAGTCTTCCTGACTTCAAGCAAATCACTCTATCTACTGTGCAACATAGAAGCCAACAATAAATATACAAAAATTAAACAGTCAAAAGGAAATTATTACCTAGGAAGAACTTGTTTGTTGGTGGCAGAATTTTAAACTGATTTAGTCTGTTTTCTGTCAAGATTCACATTCTGAGTTATTCGTATACTGTGTAGTACATGCAGTCACTGATATTTTATAGAGTATTATTGATTCAATCTTGGTTGGTGGTGACTTTGGTTAAACACACACAAATTTGTGATACTGTATAATAAGAGGAGGTTAAACAGGAGTAGGTAGATGGATTTATTTTTTAATAATCTCAATTAGCAATACTTTAGTAACTATTTTCTGAAATAAAATTTTCTTTAAATCCTTTTCCTTATTGTGTAAGCACTTGTTTCATTTAGACAGCATCCTTCAAACAATTTAAAAGAAGGAAAAAGCATACAATCCATTATTCTGTGGTAATAGCACCTTGTCCAATTCTATTAATTTTCAACTTCTGATCTCCTTCCACCACAGTAAATAAAAGGTTTAAGCCAAAGGAATATGTACAGAAGAACATTATTGTGCATCCTTAGAAACTTGATTACATATATTGACCTAGCAAAGGGGAAAGAAACAGGTCACACAAGGCTCTATAGGCAAGATATGGTATGAAACTATCTGTGATCCCACTGAACCTTCAATCTTGATGCAGCCTTTTCTTTCTTTTTTTTTGGTGAGACAATTGGGGTTAAGTGACTTGCCCAGGGTCACACAGCTAGTAAAGTGTCAAGTGTCTGAGGCCAGATTTGAGCTCAGGTCCTCCTGAATCCAGAGCTGGTGCTCTATCCACTGCACCACCTAGCTTCCCCAATGAATACTTTCTAGAAATAACTTACCAGCTTATAATAATTGCTTTTACCTTTTGCACTTAAATTACAGATCATCTCATCATGTCTTTGGGAGAAGATTCACTGATAAAAAAGCTAGTCAACAACTTGTTTGCCAAGAGCTTGTACCTTTGTCAAGTGTCATTGGTCATTGGTGACTGGACACAAGATGATGGAAAAGCTTTATAGGATCCTCTTTATAAGGCTTTTCCATCATCTTGTGTCCAGTCACCATGACATTATTTTTTTGACCCAAGCACAGATGTATTCTTTCCAGGTGAGTATAAGAATTTCATTGACTCATAATAAAGGCCCTTTAATTTCCTCAGGACACAGCCTTAAGTTCAACAAATACTGTCTCTGCTTTGTCTACCCCCTTGTATCCCTATTACACTATTATCCTTATTACCTGACTTTAGTCACAGAAATCAGACTATGGTTTTGGGGAGTCTAAAATCCTTGATGCTATAAAAACCTATCTCTTTAGCACAGCTTTTTTAGGTGTGATACCATAGTAATACCATATATTAAATGAGAAGGGGTATAAAGGCCATTATCAAGAAGTGTAGAATACAGACAATGCTTGGCAAAGAAGAGTAGCTGGCATTCAAGAAATAGGGAACAATGGAGTTATAGGTGCAGAATCACAAAAGCATGTTTCCTTATTAGGGGGCAATGGGTGGATAGGTCAAACTCACCTAAAAATTGACCAAAGGCAAAAATCGGGGTATTCATTTGGAGAGAAAAGTAGAGGCCAAATTATAGGGGAACTTGAATACCAGACCACATAGTTTGGACTTTATGTTCTCTAGGAATTGGGGAGTCATTAGAAATTAGTGTTGAGGTTTTTTGGGATCATGGGTAAGAAGAGCAGAGAAAGATAATCAAAGTGGTATATTAGGAAGCAAGAATAGACTGAAAGAAAAAGAAATATTAGGCAGGTAGATTCTTTAGGATAATCTTGTAACAGTTCAAGAATTGAGTGTTGAAGTTATGAACTAGGCTGAGACAGTGGGAATGAAGGAGCATAGAGAAAGGTAAAACATTATGGTGGAAAATTAAAAGATCTCAGTTCCTGACTAAATGTAAAAGAAAAGAATAAAAAATGATTACAATACATTGAGTCTGTGTGACTGAGAAAATGATGGCAAATTTGCCAGAAAGGGGATAGAAAATTATCCAGTTGTGAGGCAAAAGTCATGTTTGGTTTTGCTATCTCAAAAAGAGACTTGCATTAGCCCAACCAAATAGGAGCTTAATAATGATAATCATGAAGACATAAAAGGGATAGAAATGTGGCTTAAGCTTGTCAATTCTATCTAAAATATATCTGTGATGCTAGTAAATGATGTCTTCCTGTTGAATTACAGGGAAAATTAGAGTTTGCTCACATAATTATTACCCAGAATTGCAAATAATATCTCAAGGCATTTACATCTCTATTGTCACAGCAGTTTGGATGAGTTAGATATCATCTGTCAAAATCCTATTTCACTATAGATTTATTTCCTTGATTTCTTGTAAAACACTAGTGGATGACATATTGCAAAAAATTAGGGTTTTAAACTAACAATATAAATTAACAAACAATGAGTTCATTTCATAACCATCATTTCCCATAAACTATCTCAACATCTTCAACCAGAAGTAACATTTTCCTTTATCTTATTTCTTGGCTCAGTAGATCTTTTTAGAGATCTTAAACTGCACTTGGCTGATTCTCTTCCTCCACATGGGAAACTCAAGCTGTTTAATTAAGACTATGAGAACAGATGATACAGGCTGGATATAGAGGTAACTATCTTGATTAATAGAGTTTTTGTTCTTATTTTTAACCCTTTCATTCGAGATAAAATCATATGAGAAGGAATAGCTGTATTAGAAAAATCCTTACACTTAAAATTGGATTAGAACTGGGTTTGAATTACACTTCTCAATCTTATTAGCTTTTTGTTAATGATAGTATCTTTTTGTATACCCTATGCAACCTTGGCTTCAGAGACACTCCACTCTCCTAGTTCTCTTATTTGTCTAATCAATATTCTTTGGCCTCTCACTTCCTTATCCTTTCCTAATAACCCTTGGATAGTTTGGGGGAGGGGGGTGTTCACCAAGGTCCTGCCTTCTCTTCTCTTCCCTTCCCTCCCCTTCCAACTGTATTGTCAACACTTAACACAGAGATTTTTACATGGTCAATATTCATTGAAATAGATTAACTTCACTATTCATACTGAGGAGAAAATAGATAAATATATGCCATCCAGATTGGAAAGCAGCCTATCAGCATATGCACACTGATAAATGAACAAAAAGCTAAAATATGAAGTGAACAGGAAGAATTCAAACTGGACTATATTTAGGAAATTTTACTGCTCCTTCAACAATCTAAAAATGATCACTTCCATATAAGCCCATCTTTTAGCATATCTCCCCCTTAGGGATGCTATGAGGTTGTGATCTCAGAATAACACGATCTCAGAAATATAGAAATTGAACATAACTCAAAGGTGAATGGAAAATTCAAATGATGGATGAAAATGGGCTTTAGCATCTAGTCAATGATGACTGGTTTAGTAAAAGACATCATCAGATGTATATGGCTAGGAAAGGAACTAGGCCAGTCAGGTATTAATGGTGAAGAATAACAGGTAGGAAGCCTGAGTGCTTCTCTAATTCCAGTGAAATATTTAAAGGTAAGGTAAAGAGGTACCTTTTCTATAGTAGTAGGAATACAGAACAAAGGCCACTAGCTTTCTCCCTTCCACAACGTGCCTCCTTTTGAAGTCTATCAAAACTTAAAGGTAATTTAGATTATTTGGACACTTCCTTCTGTGGTAAAAAGTTTTAACAGTTGGTTAGCGATAATGGAGAGATGCCAGTTTTTTTAAGGACCACCCTTTCGGAGAAGAGACCAACGGCATGAGCTACGCATGCCAGTCAGCCTGCTATGCACGCCAGACTGCCTGCTAAGCACTCGACTTCCGGGGTGCGAGCTTAAAAGGCAAGGAGAGAATGGAAGTGGGAGCTTTTTCCTGCTCTGCTGGTCCCCTGACTGTGCTGCACAGACAGATGCTGACTGGAGTTCGACTCGGCCCAGCTCGCGGTTAGCAGCACGTGCTTGACTTGGTCTCTCTCTCTCCCCAAAGGTGGCCTTGGGCTTTTGGTGAGTTTTATGTGGAATATAGACTAAGCTTAGACTTAAGACTATTTGTTTTGTATTTCTACTTCCCTATCCCTCTAATAAACATCACCTGGTAACTACCACACAATAAAGGTCTAACTAGAAAACCAGAAGCTTCTTCCATTTACTAGTCTGGGAGATAAATTAAGGGAAAGGTTAAAGAGGGGAGATTTATGATCTAATATCCAATTTTAAATCTCACACTTCCCAGTGCATGATGAGAAAAGAAAGGAAATTTTTCGCCCAAACTTAACTAGGAAAGAAGCTCCCATTGGGGAGAGTAGTGTGCTAGTGGGGTTTAAAATATATTGACAGGGGGCAGCTAGGTGGCGCAGTGGATAAAGCACCAGCCCTGGAGTCAGGAGTGCCTGGGTTCAGATCTGGCCTCAGACACTTAACACTTACTAGCTGTGTGACCCTGGGCAAGTCACTTAACCCCAATTGCCTCACTAAAATATATATATATATATATATATATATATATATATATATATATATATATATATTGACAGTCATCTGATGGGTCCTTTTGTTTCACCACCAGGCGTGATAAAAAACTTGAGTAGCAAAAAAGTTGAAAATGTGTTGAATAAGCCCCAGAAATGTTGACTAGGGAAATGTCTTAAAGGAGCAATAGCACTTCCCCAAAGGAAGCAACTGATGACAATTCCAGTAGATATCAGGGGGAATTTAGCCAAAAAAGTAAAACTAGCAGCTTCAATGTCAGAGAGGAATGGCTTCTGTGGAGACAAAGTACAGCAGCAATGAGACATGACTAGTGGCAGAAGATGGCACCCTAAGAGATGTCACAGTTATGACACCCACCAATATGGAAGCTTATGGGTGATTTTACCAAAAGGGGAGGAGAGCAGAGGAAAGGATAATTATTCTACTAGATAGGTTGCATGATGTAGTAGATTCGTTAGTAGATTTAATGGGCCTTTAGATATGGAGTCATGAAGACGTGGGATCAAATTCCACTTCAAATACTAGCTATGTGAGACAAGTCAACTTAACCTCATCCTCTAGAAAAGAAAGTTATTCACTAAGATGAAACTGTTTTCATCCCTATGTGACAAAATCATACTTGTAATTCTTGAGAACTATTTCTCTATTAGGGCAGTTGGAAGGAGTATACATAGAGGGTGTGTGAATAAGTTGATCTTGATGTTATGATATAAAAAGGGGGTGAAAAAAAGAGAATTGTCCTAGGAGGAGGACAGGGGGAGGAAGAATAGAGTAAATTACATCACATGAAGAGGAACAAAAGACCTATTATAATAGAGGAAAAGAAGGGAGGGGTGAGCATTGTTCAAACCTTACTCTCATTGGATTTGGCTGAAAGAGTGAATAACATACATACTCAGTTGGATATAGCAATTTTTCTTGCATTTAAGTAGGAGGAGAAAAGGGAAGTAAAAGGGAGGAAGGGGGAACTTATAAAAGATAGGGCACAAAGGAGGGCAAAAGTAGAAAGAGAAAGGGAAAAAGGGAGGGGAGCTAATAGAAGGGAGGACAGATTGAAGGAGGAAGTGGTCAGAAGCAAAACGCTAGTGAGGAAGGAAAGAGTGAAAAAAGAGAGAAGTATAAACAGGGGAGAACATAAGATGAAGGGAAATACACATTTAGTAATCATAATTGCAAATGTGAGTGGGATGAACACTCCCATAAAATGGAAGCAAATAGTAGAGTGGATTGAAAACCAGAATCCTATAGTATGTTATTTAAAAGAAAAAAAAAAAAGATGTGAATGGGGGCAGATAGGTGGCACAGTGGATAGAGCACCAGCCCTGGATTCAGGAGGACCCGAGTTCAAATCCAGCCTCAGACACTTATGTGTGAGCCTGAGCAAGTCACTTAACCCTCATTGCCCCACCACCCCCCCCCAAAAAAAAGTGAAGCAGAGGGATACAAACAGAGTACATAGAGTAAAGGTAAAAGGTTGGAGCAGAATATATTATGCTTCAGGTGAAGTAAGAAAAAAAAAAAGCAGGGGCAGCAATCCTTATCTCAGACAAAGCAAATGCAAAAATCGATCTAATTAAAAGAGATAAGGGAGGAAAACTACATCTTACTAAAAGGTAGCACAGATAATGAAGTAATATCAATACTAAACATGTGTACCAAATGGTATAGCATCCAAATTCTTAGAGAAGGAGTTAAGTGAATTACAGGAAGAAATAGATACCAAAACTATACTAATGGGGGATGTCAACATTCCCCTCTCAGAACTAGATAAATCTAATCATAAAATAAAAAAAGAAAGAAGTTAAGGAGGTGAATGGAATTTTAGAAAAATTAGATATGATAGATCTCTGGAGAAAATTGAAGGGGGATAGAAAGGAATATAACTTTCTCAGTGGTAATGCACTTATACTGAAACTGACTGTGTGTTAGGCTATAAAGACCTCATAGTCAAATGCAGAAATAGTAAATGCATCCTTTTCAGATCATGATGCAATAAAAATTATGTATAAAAAGTGCCATAGAATGATAGACCAAAAATTAATTGGAAACTAATTTCATCCTAAAGAATGAGTGGGTCAAACAACAAATTATAGAAAAAATCCATGATTTCATTAAAGAGAATGACAATAATGAGATAACATACCAAAACTTATAGGATGCAGCCAAAACAGTATTCAAGAGAAATTTTATATTTTTATATTACCTGAATAAAATAGAGAAAGAACAGATCAATGAATTCAGCATGCAATTTAAAAAATTAGGAAAAGAACAAATTAAAAATCCCAATTAAATACTAAATTAGAAATTCTGAAAATCAAAGAGATTAATAAAATTGAAAGTAAGAAAATTATATAATTAACAAATAAAACAAAGAGCTGGTTTTATGAAAAAACAATAAAATAGATAAGCCATTGATTTTTTAAAAAGAAAGAAGAAAACCAAATTACCAGCATGAAAAGTGAAAGGAGTGAATTCACCACCAATGAAGAGGAAATCAAAGCTATAGTTAGTAGACATTTGGCCCAACTGGGTGACAATAAGTTTGACAGTATTTACAAAAATATAAATTGCCTGATTAGCAGAAGAGGAAGTGAAATACTTCAATAATCTCATTTTAGAAAAAGAAGTTGAACAAGTCATCAATGAACTCCCTAAGAAAAAATCTCCAGGCTCAGATGGATTTACAAGTAAAATCTACCAAACCTTTAAAGAGCAATTAATTCCAATGCCATATCAACTATTTGGAAAAATTGGCAAAGGAGTCCTACCAATTCCTTTTATGAGACAAATATGGTGTTGATACATAAACCAGGCAGAGACAAACAGAGAAAGAAAATTACAGACCAATTTCCCTCATGAATATTGATGAAAATTTTAAAATAAAATATTAGTAAAGAGATTATAGCAACTTATCACCATGTTAATACACTATGGCCAGGTGGAATTTATACCAGGAATAACTGTCAGCACATCAATAACAAAACTAACAGAAATCATATCGTTACCTCTATAGATGCAGAGAAACCTTTTGACAAAATATAGCAACCATTGCTATTAAAAGTACTAGAGGCATAGGAATAAATGGAGTTTTCCATTAAATGATAAGTATTATCTATCTAAAACCATCAGCAAATATTGTATGTAATGGGGATAAGCTTTCCCAATAAGACTGGGAGTGAAACAAGGAGGCCTATTATCACCATTATTATTCAATATTGTACTAAAAATGTAAGCTTTAGCAATAATAGGGGGGAGAGAAATTGAAGGAATTAGAATAAACAATGAAGAAAGAAAACTATCACTCTTTTCTGATAATATGATGGTATACTTAGAAAATCTGAGATAATCAACTAAACAACTATTTGAAATAGTTAACAACTTTATCAAAATTGCAAGATAAACACACATAAATCTTCAGCATTTTTATACATTTCCAACAAAGCTGAGCAGCAAGAACTAGAAAGAGAAATTCAATTTAAAATAACTGTAGACAATATAAGATATATAGGAGTCTACATGCAAGACAAACCCAAGAATTTTATGAACACAATTACAAAACACTTTTCACACAAATAAAGTCAGATCTAAACAATTAGAAAAATATCAATTGTTCATGAGTAAGCTGAGCTAATATACTAAAAACAACAATTCTACCTAAATTAATTTACTTATTCAGTGCCACAATGATCAAACTACCAAAAACTTATTTTACAGAGCTAGAAAAAATAATAATAAAATTTATCCGGAAAAAGAAAAGGTCAAGAATATCAAGGGAATTGATAAAAAAGAAAATGCAAAGGAAGGTGACCTAGCTGCACCAGATCTAAACCTATATTATAAATCAGAAATCATCAAAACTATTTGGTATTGGCTAAGAAATAGAGTGGTAGATCAGTGAAAAAGATTAGGTAAACAAGACACAGTAGTAAATTACTAAAGTAATCTACAGTTTGATAAACCCAAAGATTCTAGCTTCTTGGATAAGAACTCTCTATTTGATAAAAACTGCTGGAAAAACTGGAAAATAGTATGGTAGAAACTAGGGATAGACCAACATTTCACACCTTATACCAAGGTAAGTTCAAAATGGGTACATGATTTAAGCATAAAGGATGATACCATAAGCAAATGAGGAGAGCAAAGAATGGTTTACCTGTCAGATCTATGGAGAAGTAAAGAATTTATGACCAAAGAAGAGGTAGAAAACATTATGAAATGCAAAACGGATTATTTTGATTACAATAAATTAAAAAGGTCTTGCACAAACAAAACCAATGCAACCAAGACAAGAAGAAAAGCAAAAAGTTGGGAAACAATTATTATAATTAGTGCTTCTGAGAAAGGCCTCATTTCTCAAATATAGGGAGAAGTGAATTATAAGAATACAAGTAATTTCCCAATTGAAAAATGGTCAAAGAATATGAACAAGTGATTTTCATGTGAAGAAATTAAAACTATCTGTAGGCATATAAAATGCTCTATTAATTAGAGAAATGCAAATCAAAACTACTGTGAGGTACCACTTTTCAGATTGGCTAATATGACAGAAAAGGAAAATGATAAATGTTTGAGAAGGTGTAGGAAAATAGGAACACTAATGCACTATTGGTGGAGAGGTGAACTGATCCAACTATTCTGGAAAGCAATTTTGAACTATCCCTAAAGGGATATAAAACTCTGCATACCGTTTGATCCAGCAATACCACTACCAGATCTGTATCCCAAAGAGATCATAAAAAAGGGAAAAGGACCCACATGTACAAAAATATTTATAGAAGCTCTTTTTGTGGTAGCAAAGCATTGGAAATTAAAGGGATGTCCCTGAATTGGAAAATATCTGAACATTTTGTGGTATATAGATGTAATGAAATACTATTGCGGTATAACATGATGGGCAGGTGGATTTCAGAAGAATCTGGAAAGACTTACATGAACTGATTCTGAGTGAAGTGAGCAGAACCAGGAGAACATTGGAAAGAATAACAGCAAGAATGTGCAATGATCAACTATGATGAACTTTGATTTTCTCAGCAATTTAATTATCCAAAACAATTCCAAAAGACTCATGATAGAAAATGTTCTCCCCATCCAGGAAAAAAAACTATAGAGTCTGAATGCAGATCTAAGCATACTATTTTCATTTTTTCTTTTGTTTTTCTTTCTCATGGTTTTTTCCTTTTGTTCTGAATCTTCTTTCACAACATAACTAATGTGGAAATAAGTTTAGCATGATTGTACTATATAACCTATTTCAGATTAAGGAGTAGGGAAGAAAGGGAGGGAGCAAGAAAAGTTCGGAAGTCAAAATCTTACAAAAATGAACATTGAAAACTATATTTACATGTAACTATAAAAAATATTATTGGGGCAGCTAGGTGGTGCAGTCAATAGAGCACTAGCCCTGGATTCAGGAGGACCTGAGTTCAAATCTGGCCTTGGACACTTGACACTTGCTAGCTGTGTGACCCTGGGCAAGTCACTTAACCCCAATTGCCTTACCAAAAAAAGAAAAATATATTATTAAGATGGGAAAAAAACTTGACTCATCCTCAGTTCCTTCATGCATGAATTGGGGATTATAATAGCACCTGCCTCACAGTGATTTTGTGAGCATCACATGTACATAAAGTGGGTGGCAAATTTTGAAGTATTATTATCACTGCCTGATTTTCATGGTCATTTAATAATTAAATGCTGTGTGATTTGGTAACTATACAGACTACTGATATAAAAGGCATTGGACTAAGGCTAAAACACTATTTACAAAATTGTGATACCTGAACTTGGGATAACACAGAGTTACAGAATCATATGAGACCCTTGTTATAGAAAGAACAAGGAGAGACCTTTATTACTTTGGGTACATTCTCCATCATAGAATTACAAAAATATATGGACAGAAGAAGGCATAGATGGTCTGTACTAGCGGATATGATATTCATATCTATAAAATCCACTAAGCTATAAAAGTATCAAAGTAATTATTTGTTCTTTGCAGCATCTTATAATTTATAAAAGTCCACAAAGTGCAGCTAAATTAAAATTATATGCTTAAATATTCCTAAGCAGAAATGGGTACATAATTCTCTACCTTTGCATGGAGAATTTAAGCTGTGCAATGAGAAAACAAAGAATATTAGATGTTTTTCCTTCTGGAGAGATGAGACACTACGGGTTCTATGACTACCAGAAAAAGGGTTTTCTAAAAAAACACTTGCCAGCAATAAAGCATTTTCTTTGGTAAAATCCTAATCTTGGAAATGCAGAATTTATGAGCAAGTTGATGTATGCCTGGCAAATGGAAGTATTTCTTTTAACTCTGAAATACAACATTCAGTTTATAGGCAAAATTTTGCAATTATTTTTATAAGCTGGCTTCCTTTCATAAGCACATTATGTGTCATCTCATTACCAAGGATCTTTGTGATACTGCCCTATATTTTTGGTTTGTTATAATATTTCTGAGACTATTGCAGCTCAGACCTTTTCAAATCCATTTTCTTTTTATATATGACAATGGTTAACACATTTTCCTTCCAAAACTTTGCACATCTGTACAATGTTTGTCTGTAACAAATGCTTTACATACATATGTTTTATGCCCCAGTCTTTACTAGCTGGCCAGCAAGTTATCACATCAAGGTTGTAGAAGAGGATAAATTACCCTAAGCTTCAGAATTCAAGTCCCAGTCAACTTCTTGCATATATCTCTATCTCTATCGCTAGCTCTATCTCTATCTCTATATACTCACACATACATACTCACACATACATACATGCACATACACTCACACATGCACATACACATGCACTAAGTTGGCAGCCAAGGTTGTCAGCCTCCCTGGCCCAATACAGAAAGACACCAAATTCTCTTTGAAAGACAATAATTCAGGTCACCAAGAACCATTAAAATTTTGGAATAACAAGGAACTTTTAGAGCTTACAAAAGCCAATCCCTATGTAAATACAGATTCCAAACCTTGAAATCATTCTCAAATACACATGACTTCATGCAACATAAAATTTTACTTTAAAATGAGCTATAAGTTTTGAAAATGAAGCAGTCATTGTTTATCACAGATGTGCCCATAGTATAAACCCCAGCAGGCATCACTGACTCATACAGTATTTATATTTAAAAAATAGGGGTAGAAAAACTAGTTTTTTTCCAGCATCCAGTTTTCCAATAAACTGTTTAAAAATCTTTCTTCATGGATTCTAAATGCAAAAACCCTTTCTGAGAAGTTAACCTATGAAGGTGTACAGAGGGATCCATAACTCCAATCTGGAGGTCCTATAATAGTTAAGTGAAATTTCTAAGCACACTTTTTAAAGTTTTAGTGAAAACTCAATTAGTTTGCTGAATTCTTTCAGCTCTCTTTATTGTCATTATTATATTCATATCCTCAAATGGTGCTTACCCTAAAGTGTAGACAGCACATGGTTTGTGTTGCAATTTGAGAGTCATTCTCCAAATATTTCTCCCTTTACAACAAATGTTTTTGTTGCATGAAATCGAAAAGTGTTTAAACAAAGAAAAGCAATAGTTATAATAAGAAAGGAAACAACTCTCAATTTGGGAGGGGATCTTTTCATCAAATATTTCTGATAATGCTCTGATATTGAGGATATATAGGAAATTAACACACATATAGGACCAAGAGTTACTCCATAATCAATGATCAATTGCCAGTTGTGGATAATAATATGAAAAAGTGTTCCAAATCTCTTAATCATATGAGAAAGGCTTATTAAAACACATCTAATATTTAATCACCCAAAGTCATTTGGGAAAGATCAGAGAAGTGAAATACTCAATGTTAAAGGAACTGAAAGAAAAGATGCATACTAATATACTGTTGTGTATTATAGAATTGTGAAATGGTCCAAATATGCTAGAAAATAATTGGAACTAAGGTAGAAAGTGACTAAAATGATAAAATGCCCACGATCCTGTTTCTTGGCATATACTCCAAGAAAGTTAAGGGTAAAAAGAAAGGTACTCTATGTTTGAAAATATTTATAGCAATAGCAACTCATTTTGTGAAAACAAGGAATTGGAAATGAAGTAAATGCCTACATATTGTGAAATGGCTAAACAAATTGAAATACATGAATTCATTGAACTTTGACAGTGCCATAAGACATGATGATTGTGAGGACTCCAGAGATACCTGTATAAACTGATGCAGAACCAGCAAAACAATATATATGCTTCCATTAATTTTAACAAAAGTAAAAAACAAAACAATGCTGTATAATTATAAATATCAATCTTGAACTCACACAAGACATGAATAAAGGCACCTACCTTCTTTCACTGGAGAAGTAAAGGATTACATGTGAGATCTTACATATACTGTGACATGTAGTTGATAAAGCAATTTTTTTACTCTTACTCTGTTCTATTTGGTTCCAAGGTATGGATCAGTGGATAAAGGAAAGCAAGTCATTCAGAGATGACTGTGATGTAAAATCAGAAGACATGTATACAACTTAAAACATTTCTTGGGATATGACATGATTTTCTTGATAAGGAGAATTTACAGATGAACAATGAGCTATAAATACAAGTCCTACTACCAACATAAATCAAAACCTTTGCAATTTATAGTTTCAGAGACTTTCCTGGTACATAAATGTTAAATGATTTTCCAAGAGGAACAGTCAATATGTGTCAGATGCAGGACTTCATGTATTCTTGGCTCTGAGATTTGTTCTATATCCATTATGTCATGATGTTTCTCAAAATATCTGTCAACAGCTAAGTGGCACAGTCTTGGATGAGGAATACCTGAGTTCAAATGTTGCCTGAAACACTTATTAGATATGTGCCTATGAGCACACTATATAACCTCTACACATATGTTTCCTCAACTGTAAAATAGAGATAAGAATTGCACTTACGTGCCAGGGTAGTTGTGAGGATCAACTGACATAATATTTGTAAATCACTTAAGACAGTGCTTGGCACATCAATAAATGCTTGTTCCTTCCTTTGTATATCTCCCTTTTCCAACACCATCAAACATCCATAAATCCATAATGTCATGTATGTGTACTTTATTTTGAAAGTCTACCATTAATAATTCATTCCTTTGGATTACACATGGATATTGTTTTTCTCTATGTTAGTAGAGTCAGGACAACAGGATAGCACTAAGGTCTGGAGGAAAGGGACATCAAAAGGGAAGAGAAATGTACAGAAAAAAGAAAGGGAAAGGACACTAAAAACAAATTGGCTTTCCTTCATAAATTAGCCTATAGTGGATCCTGCACAGAATGAAAATCCTCCTTTGCCCCAAGTTGCCTATATCAAAATTAAGAAAAAACCTTTTTATCATTCAAAAGCATTTAAGCACAATGCACACACAACACTGAAGAAAGCTCTATATTATGGTAGGAAAGTCGTTCGAGACTTTATGAATTTTGATAATTATCACTTTATAGTACAGTTTGAAATCTGGTACTGCTAGAGCACCTTCTTTTGTTCGCATATAAAACTAATAAAAATTAAATGAGTAATAAACACAAGGAAAGACAAAGAAGCAACTTTTAAATAATATTGTACAAATACACATAAAAGGTATATTTAACTATTTTTATCAGTCCTTTATGCTCACCACCATGTTGACTGTCCTAAAATTAGACATTCTAAAGCCCAGAAAACATTCTTCATGAGTTTAAATTATTTGCTTCTTCAAGTGTGATACAAGTGAATGTTTAATAAAGTTTAATTGTTCTTTATAGGAGCGTGCAATTTCTGATTTCTTTCCTTTCTAAAAACCAAACTAAATAAATTTGTTTGATGTTAGAATAGTATCTTTTTAAATACTTTAGACCTATTGAAAATGCAATAAATACTCTTAACTATGAGCCTGATAAAACTGTAAAGTCTTGTGAAAGCTATGCATTTTCATCTTTTTGAGCACTTGCTAAACATAGTTTAACTTTCAGATAGAAGCTTACTTGAATAATCATCTTCTTCTCCTTCTCCTTCTCCTTCTCTTTCTTTTTGCAGGGCAATGAGGGTTAAGTGACTTGCCCAGGGTCATTCAGCTAGTTAAGTTTCAAGTGTCTGAGGCTGGATTTGAACCCAGGTCCTCCTGAATCCAAGGCCAGTGCTTTATCCACTGCACCACCTAGCTGTCCTCCTGAATATTCTTAAAATTGCTCACAATTTAGCAATTTTATATTTTGTAACATCAAAGAAAAATAAATACTCATGGTTTAAATAGTGCTAAAATGTCTCATTTTTTTGGCAGGGAAATGAGGGTTAAGTGACTTGCCCAGGGTCACACAGCTAGTAAGTGTCAAGTGTCTGAGGCCAGATTTGAACTCAGGTCCTCCTGAATCCAGGTCCAGTGCCCTATCCACTGCACCACCCAGATGCCCCAATGTGTATCAATTTTTAAGAGTTATCTTGCCTATATGATTTGTATACATAGTGAGAACCTGAATAATTGAACTTTTCTCTTTTCCTATTACTATTTAGGTATCAATTTCATGTAGTCTTAAATTGCTTCTTAGAATTTAGTGTGAAGGAATGTTAAAAAATATTAGTCTAATATTTTCATTTTATAGATGAGGCAACCAAGGACAGAGCCATCAAGTGACAATTCTAGGATCATCTCCCTAGTTATTGAAAAAGTTGGTCTTTTGTGTCCATGTTCATGGCTCCTTTCATGATAGCTTGTATCAGTTAGCTCTCATCATTCCTCTACTCATGGACCTAAGGACACAATATAACTTAGTTTCCAAGAAAATGAAAAGAATTGGGTAGCATTAGTATTCCAGATAGGACAGCAAATCCTAAGGAAAGTGTCCTACATGTGCAAGAATAGCTCAACCTTTTTGGATTTCCTTGAATTTCACTTTTCTCCATACTCAACTATATTTGCATTTGTAATATTCCAAAAGTCTAGAGTAATATTTTTAGGAACAACTATGGTCACCACATAATGCAACAAAATGGAATATGATAACACATAATTAAATAAATTCCCTAATACTTATATTACACCTCAAAGCTTCCATACCTTTTATGTAAATTATATTGGTTTCTTTATACAAATGGGAGTGTATTTTATTCCCTCCCTGAATCAAGTCTGATGAGAGTAAGGTTGAAACAATGCCCACCTCTCCCTTCTTTCCCTCTGTTATAATGGGTTCTTTTTGTGCCTCTTCCTATGATATAATTAACCCCATTCCACCTCTCCCTTCCTCTCTTCCCCTTAGTCTTCTTTTATTCTGCCCCTTAAGAGCCTTTATATCATCATGTCAAAGATGATTTAATAACAATATCTTTACAGAGAAACAGATCTCAAGAGTTAAAAGTATTATCCTCCCTCATATGGATTCAAGCAGTTTAACATCATTGAACAACCATTTTCTCCCCCTTGTTTACTTCTTTATATTTTTCTAGAGTCTTGTATTTGGAGATCAAATTTTCTGTTCAGTTCTGGTCTTTTTCTCAGGAAGCCTTAGAAGTCCTCTAGTTCATTGAATGTCTATCTTTTCCTCTGAAAGAGAATGATCATTTTTGCTGGGTAGTTGATCCTGGGTTGTAATCCAAGCTCCTTTGCCTTTCTGTATATCATATTCCAAGCCCTGCGATCCTTTAATGTTGAAGCTGCCAGGTCCTGTGCAATCCTGACTGTGGCTCCATGGTATTTAAATTTCTTTCTGTCTGCTTGTAGTATTTTCTCCTTCACCTGATAATTCTGGAGTTTGGCTACAATATTCCTTGAAGTGTTCCTTTTGGGGTCTCTTTCAGGAGGTGTTCAATGGATTCTTTCAATGATGATTTTTATCCTCTGATTCTACAATTTCAGGGCAGTTCTCCTTAATAACTTCCTGGAATATGGTGTCTAGGCTCTTTTCTTGATCTTGGCTTTCAGGTAGTTCAATCATTGTCAGAATATCTCTCCTGGACCTATTTTCCAGTTCAGTTGTTTTTCCAATGAGGTACTTCACATTTTCTTCTATTTTTTCAGTCTTTGGTTCTGCTTGGCAGATTCTTGTTGTCTCATGGAGTTATCCACTTCCATCTGCTCAATTTTAATTTTTAAGGCCTTATTTTCCACAGTAAGCTTTTGCACTTCTTTTTCTGTTTGGCTAATTTTTTTCTCTCATTTGATCAATTGTATTTTTTAAGGAATTGTTTTCCTCAGTCATTTTTTGTGCTCCTTTTTGCAGTGTAACTCTCATTTCTCTTATTTCTTTTTCCATTTTTTCTTCTACCTCTCTTATTTGGTTCTTAAAAGCTTTTTTGAACCCTTCAAAGAAGGTTTTTTGGTCTTGAGACAAGATCATCTTCCCTCTTGAGTTTTTACTTGTGGGTGTTTTGACCAACACATCTGCATTTGAGTTTTGTTCTTCCCTTTCACCATAGAAGTTATCAATGGTAAGGGTCCTTTTTTCTTTCTAGCTCATGTTGTAGGCTATTTTTAAACTTATCAAATTGAAGTCTGCTCCTGGGGCACAGGGTTCATGGTTGCAAGCTTCTTACTGATCTCAGTTGCCTTCCCTTTTACCCAGGTGAGACAGACCTTTTCTGAATTCTTCTAAATTATCTCACATAGCAGGATTTTGTCTCTCTTTTTGTAGGTTGTGTTCTGATTCTTCTCATATAACATGACTAATGCAGAAATATGTTTAATGTTATTATGTATATATAACCTATACCAGATGGCCTGCTGTCTAGAGGAGGGGGGTACAAAAATTTGAAATTAGAAATCTTATATAAAAAATGTTGAAAACTATTTCTACATGTAACTGGTAAATAGTAAAATACTTTTATTAAAAAATAAATTATACTGGTTGAAGAGACCAACTCTTTCCACTTTATTACAAGATAATTTCCAAATGGTTACCTGCCTTGGATATAAAGTATACCATCAGGGGCAGCTAGGTGGCGCAGTGGATAAAGCATCGGTCTTGGATTCAGGAGTACCTGAGTTCAAATCCAGCCTCACACACTTGACACTTACTACCTGTGTGACCCTGGGCAAGTCACTTAACCCCCATTGCCCTGCAAAAAAATAAAATAAAAATAAAAAATAAAAAAATAAAGTATACCATCATAAATAAATTAGAGGAGCAAGGGAGAAATTATCATCTATGGATAGAGAAAGTGTTTGTGAGCAAACAAGAAGTAGAAAGGACCATAAAAAATAAGATAGACATTTTTATTAGATAGAATTGAATATTTTTGCACACAAAAAAACAATTCAGCTAAAATTAAAAGAAAATCATGTAAGTAGAAAAGAACATTGCATAAAGTTTCTCTGATTAAGGTCTCTAAGATACAGAAGAGACTGGTTCAAATAGATAAGAGTAAGAACCATTCTCCAACTGATAAATGGACAGAGAAAATAAGTAGGCAATTTTCATAGAAAAAAAAACTATCCATAGCTATATGAAGAAATTATAGAAATCACTAATAGAGAAATAAAAGTTAAAACAACTCTGAGGTTCCACTTCACACCTATCACATTGGCAAAGTTGATGAAAAATTAAAATGGCAAAAGCTAAAGGGCTGTGGGAAAATGGGTGCATTGATGCCTTACTGGAAGGATCATTAACTGCTCCAGCCATTCTGGAAAGCAAGTTAGAACCATGCACTTTGAATCAGTAATGACACTGCTAAGAGATAAGAAATAAGGGGATAAAATAGATTGAAAGGACATTTATGTACAAAATATTTATTGCCATTCTTGGGTCAATTGGAAGTGAAGGAAGTATCAATCAATTAAGGGATGGCTGAAGAAATCAAAGCTATATAAAGTTATATAAAATGCTCTATATTAGAAAAAGGAATATTAAAACAATTCTGAGGTACCACATCACACCTATCAGAAATGACAAATGCTGAAGTGTATGAGTTAAAAAATGGAAAGTAATGAATTGTTGTTGGAGTAGTGAACTGGTCCAACCATTCTGAAGAACAATTTAAAACTAGGACAAAAGCACTTTACAACTGGGTTTATCCTTTGACCAAGCAAGAACACTACTAATTGAATGAAGATGACTATTTTGGAACACTTATTTGTCTTCACCTGGGCTTTCCCCCCAAAACCTCCTGTAAAACTGGAAACAGGGTTGTCCACACACACACAGCCCAAAGCTAATTGGCTGGCAACTTTGATCAAACAGATAAAAGGAAAAGGAAAAGGACTTACATGTACAGCTCTTTTTGTGGTGGCAAAGAACTGGAAGCCAAGGGGATTCTCATCAATTGGGAAATGGCTGAACAAGTTATGGCATATGATTATGATAGAGTACTATTGTGCTATGGTTAATAGTGAAGGTATCAGTTTCAGGAGAAAAAAACATGGCAAGATCTGTATGAACTGATGCAACGTGAAATGAGAAGAACCAGAAAATCATTGTGCAAAGTACAATGTTTTAATCATAATCAACTGTGAAAGATTTAGCCACTTTGATCAATACAATGACCCATGACAATTCCAAAGGACTCATGATGAAAAAGTGTGATCCATCCTCAGAGAGAGAAACAATGAACTTTGAGTGCAAATTGAAGTATAATTTTCTCACTGTTGTTCTTGCTTTTTTTTGGAAATATGACTAATAAGGAAATACATTTTGCATCATTTCACATGTATAACTGATAACATTTGCTTACTTCTTAGTTGATGTGGGGGGGTAGAAGAGAGGGAGAGAAGTTGGAACTCAACATTTAAAAAAAGAAATATTTTTTTTGAAAAACAATGACCAGGGCAGCTAGGTGGTGCAGTGAATAGAGCACCGGCCCTGGAATCAGGAGCACCTTAGTTCAAATCCGACCTCAGACACTTAACACTTACTAGCTGTGTGACCCTGGGCAAGTCACTTAACCCCAATTGCCTTACTAAAAAAAAAAAACAATGTCCAACCATAATCCCAGAAAACTCATGATTAAACAGTCTGTCTTTCTACCTGCTGAGAGAGTGCTGATGCACTTAGAGTATAAATTGAGACTCCTTTTTTGTACATGAACAAGGCAATACTTTATTTTGTTGGTCTATGGAAGTGTGTAACAAAGGTTTTTTTCTTGTTTTCTCCATGTGGGGATTGGTGGTGAGGGGGATGAGACGGAAGGGGTAGAAGGTAGATCTTCATTAAAATAAAATTTTAAAATGAAGTGTAAATTCAAAATAAACTTTAAAGAAAAATAATTCATAGGTTTTTTTCTCATGTAATTCAATACAATGTTCATCTTTGTGATTAGTCATATCTTTTTTTGTTTTCTTTGTTTCAGCTTCCTTACTTTTGCAGGTACAAGAAACTGTAGTCACTCAATGTATTTTCTAGTCTATGCCATTCTGAAACTTCATGTTTCCATAAGGATCAAAGTCCAATACCCCTACACATTTGATTCACTTCAGATAGATGGAAAGTGGACACTATTTCTTCATCCTTTAACTAACAATTATGACAGAGGTGAAATTTTTCCAACTTTTTATGAGAAACATAAAACACATTAAAAAAAACTGAACATAGTGGGGCAGCTAGGTGGTACAGTGGATAGAGCACCAACCCTGGATTCAGGAGGTCTTGAGTTCAAATCTAGCCTCAGACACTTGACAGTTACTAGCTGTGTGACCCTGGGCAAGTCACTTAACCCTCATTGCCCCCAAAAGAAAAACAACAAAAACTGAACATATCTCACTGCCAGGTACAAAATGTTTGCATATTCCTTCAGCATGATGGAATAATGCACCTACACCTATGTCCCTTATAAGCCAAAAGCCACTATTCCTAGCTGACACATGATGATAATGTAGCCTTTCCTACTTAGGCCTAAGGGAGGGAGTATGTTCAATTCTATAATACTTAATCCACTATCCCTCAAAAAAAAAATTGCAGTAAATCTGAGGAATTAGACTTGATATGGACACTTGTCACTAAACAGTTCTGTTTTGCTCCATCATGTTCTTAGCTTGTCTACATCATTGTAGACCATATGAAGTGACCAGTAGATTTTCAGGGACTTCAAAATTATTTTCCATCATCTCTCTGTTCAGTGACCCAAGAAACAACACCACCAACAACAGTTTAGATCCATCAGGGCTTGAAAAGTCTCATAGAGTATTTGAGGGGTTGGGGGCTACATTGGACACATTCCTGAATAGTTTTCCAAATCTATTGACCAAAATGTTCTGAGTGACCCCTCCAAGATAATAGACTATTCATTCTGAGTTAGTTTCAATGGCATCTTCATGTTACCTCACATAACCCAAGGTAAAGCTCTAATATATCAGTGGTTTATGCCAGTTCTATGTCCCATTCGTTCAGTATAATAGTCTTTAAGAAAAATGCATTTATGGCCATGGCCAAAAGGCTTTGCCTATAATGCCTGACCTAATCAAAATATTTGGGAACTAGGCTACTTAGTTTGACCTCAATTTCCTCATCTACAAAATGAGTAGATTTAGAAGTAAGATGAGGGGATTTGATTAGATGGCATCCCGAATCCTGTGAAATATGTTTGACACTTACCATAGTGAGTCTGTAGTAACCAATTAATGAAATAGGCATTATCTTTTATACACTCTATTCTTACAACTAATTCACATTTTTCCTTCTCATATTACCTTCTTATCATCCCTTGATTTCCATGTTAGTGTTATTTGTGCATATCATAAACCTTCAATTGCCATGGTAAACAGTGGGTAACCACTCAGAGTAGTGGAAGTCCAGCCACTGGTTCCCCTAGCTTTCTACTGATGTACTGTTCCCTGGGCCAATATTCCCAGTTACTGGTAGAAGTAAAGACTTCACGGCATTGTACCTTAAATAATAACAATAATATAATTTTAATCAATATTGCGTTCCTCTCTTCTTTTACTTTTAATTAGTCTATCTTAAAGTTGTTCAGTCTCCTTGTATTACTCAGTCTGTCTGGCAGGGTATTTTTCAACCTGATCTCCCATTTCCCTGAATCATTTCTCCAGATGCTTGGCAAGTTCCCCCCCCCCACTTAATACAAACTCCAGTTTCTCTATGTTTTCCATCAGCTCTCCTGGGTCTTTTCTTCAGACACCTGGATTACAGTTTTTCAGAACTAGAAATGGATATTTTCCCAGTAAGTAAACACATTTCCTTAATGAAGAGAACATTATTTCTTCTTAATGAATAACCTTATTTTGCCAGGAAATTTAAGGGATAAAAATCAAAAACCATATTCAGCCTATAATCTTCCCATCTGGGGAAGATTATAGGAAAAAAAAGGCTAAAACAAAGTTATTTTAGCATTGTGTTCACTTGAGTCTATATTGATAGTGGCTATAGCATGTGTCATCTTACTTAAAGGAGGGATTGAGTATATCTATGCAAAGGTAAAGAACCCCAAAATTCGCCTTCCCTTTAAAAGTTTATATTTTTTATTGACAAGTCAAATCAGCCAAAACAAACAAGTGCTCATATATAGGCAACTTCATTCAAACTTCCAGTGAAGTCAGTCCATAATGCAAGATACATTCTTCCATTCAGTTGGTGAATTATTATGGAAAGGCATATATTCCAAAAAAAGGTCCAAAGTGGATGAAATTCATTAAAAGAGTAAATGAGTGAAATTTTTTGATTGCTCAGACTCAAGAATAGTGACCTAGAATCATGATCATAAATAAGTACTTTCTTTTAAAAAATAGTTAACAACGGCAAAATATATAATAATGACATGAGACTAAATAGTGTTTCCATACCATGCATTGGAAAAAAACAATCATAAAATGGCATATTGATTATTATTACACATTAGGAATAGAGAAGGATAAAATAGTTTGAAGGCATCTATCATAAGTTTCTATAAAGAAAAAGTGATTACATTACCTGTCATATTTTATTCAAAATAAATGATATATTAGATATAATATTTGAAACATTGACCTCAAAGTCCCAATAAAACTATCCCCTCCACCTAGAACAGTGCTTCTGGCACATGGTAGCCAGTCAGACAGCAAACATTTATTAAGCACCTACAATATTCCAACAAACATTGTTAAGTCCTGGGGATACAAAGAAAGGCAAAAGGCAGTCTCTACTTCCAAGTTCACAATCTATATACATAAAACAGTACATTAAAAGAAACTGAAGGGGAAGCTAGGTGGCACAGTGGATAAAGCACCAGCCCTGGATTCAGGAGTACCTGAGTTCAAATCTGGCTTCAGACACTTGACATTCACTAGCTGTGTGACCCTGGGCAAGTCACTTAACCCTCATTGCCTCTTTAAAAAAAAGAGAGAAAAGGGTCAGCAGTTAGGTGGCTCAGTGGATCAAGCACTGGCCCTAGAGTCAAGAGGACCTGAGTTCAAATCCATCCTCAGACACTTGACACTTACTATCTGTGTGACCCTGGGCAAGTCACTTAACCCTCACTGCCCTGCCCCAAAAAAGGAAACTGAAAATAGGGTAGAAGTAGATAGCTCCTATTTGTCTGATCAGCCATAGTCAGACACATTGTCACTTGACTCTAAGATAGTGATGTCATTTTGGTAAATAACCAGTACAAATTATAGGAATACAGTTAGGTAGAAAATGAAGACAAGGTTAGCCTAGGTGCTCTCCTTAAATGAATGATCTGGGAGGAGTTCCCCACTGTCCTATCAGAGAGAAGGAGGGGCCCCAGGGACAGAGGGTACAGGAGAGATATTACTTCCAAGGTTCTTATGATCTTAGAAAATGATGAGGTTCCTTGAACAGGAGAAGGGGGAAGAAAGATCATGAAATTCATAGGAATACAATCTGATGGGGAATGAAACATTTAAATAGTTAATTAATCAATTAATCAATTAATTAATTGTGACATTTGTGACATGAAGTGCCATGGTTTCTAGAGATTATAAAATAGTCCAGATGGAAACCATAACAGAATAGTATACTTAGGTGGCCATTTGAATAAACTCAAATCAGTTTACTGTTTGGTTGCCAAGATTATTTTCTTTTCAAAAGATGAAAGTCATAATGAACCAGTGTCATTGGATTTTAATTAACAGACATACATTTTATTGGGTGCTCCTAGTGTGCTAACACAAATATTTATTTTCTCCCTTTTGTAATGAGAACAAGAGCTTTTAGCACCAGGCCAATTATCTGGAAATGGCTATTTCTAGGTGCTTATGAACAAAACATTAGCAGAAACATTTGGAAGCTATGTTCTACATTGTGAAAGTTTTAAAAAGTATTTCCAGCCAATAAATGTAAAATGCAAATATAAAGACAGATGCAAGATATCATGAAGTAAAATCATCCCCTGAACTAGACTTTATGAGAAAAGTTTAATAGATTTTTAAAAATAGGTTTAAGTGCAGACTTTTAGGTTTTAGAAGTAAGAATTCACTTGAAAAAGTATTTCAATATCTCCTAACCCTTTATCCTTTGGACCTGATACTCTAACAATGTATCCTTTGGGGTTTTTTTTATTCCTTTCTATCTTCAATTGGTAGCAGGTAAATGCTTACTATGAAGACAGAATGCACTAAAGGTGGTATAATAAATCAATGAGGAAGTAGAGCCAATCACATTGGAAAAGATGACATATGGAAAGCCTGTATGCTATTCTGTCATGAAGGTAATGATAAGAGAACTTGAAGTAGGCTCCCTAGTACTTCGTGTTTTGTTGTTGTTGTTGTTGTTGTTGTTTTGTGTGTTTTTTTCCCAGGGCAATGATGGTTAAGTGACTTGCCCAAGGCCTAGTACTTTCAATAAATCTCCTCTGGCTAATTTAGGATGGGACAGAGACAAAAGCTATATAAGATAAGAGGCTGTGAATGGTCTGTTTTGCATCATTGAAGGGAAGAGCTCATAGGTCCTTCTGTGTATTAAAACAAAATCTCTGGGGGCAACTAGATGTCTCAGTGGATAAAACACCAGCCCTAGATTCAGGAAGACCTGAGTTCAAATCTGGACTCAGAAACTTGACACTTACTAGTGTGTGACCTTGGGCAAGTTACTTAACCCTCATTGCCCTGCAAAAAAAAAACCTCAAAAATTTCTTTGTTGCTCAAAAAACCTTTGACTGACAAGATCATGATTGACCTAGGCAATGACCAAGCAATGAGTTTGTTTCTTCGTTTACATTAGAAATGCTAGCAGACAATCAATAAATTGATGGTCAATGATCTCTCTAGGTAACCAAAGACCAAAAAAAGAGGCAGCTAGGTGATACAGTGGTTAGAGCACTGGCCCTGAAGTTGGGAGGGTCTGAGTTCCAATCTCACCTCAGACACTTACCAGCTGTGTGACCCTTGGCAAGTCACTTAACCCAAATTGCCTTAAGAAATACAGGGCCATCTCCAGACATCCTGATAATATATCTTGCCAATGGACCCGGATGGCTCCAGAGAAGAGAGTGAGGCTGGTGACTTTGCATTGCAAGTCATGACGTGTCATGGACCTCTTCAAGAATGAAGGACAAACAACAACTTTAGAAATGACCACTTTCAAGGATGCTGTTTTTGAGTATGTTACCCAATCAAGTTAGTCCAAACTGTGAGGGTTGGAATGATAACCTCTGCTAGGAGGAACATTGTGAGCTCTGGCCTGAGGGGAGACCAGGTGACTTTAGCACCTAGAAGTGACCTTTTCTGGGGCTTCAAAGGTCAGTTCTTCAGTGTCAGGAAGTGATGTTTGCTTGTGGATCCTTTTGATCAAAGTTGCCAGCCAATTAGCTTTGGGCTGGGTGTGTGTGGACAACCCTGTTTCCAGTTTTACAGGAGGTTTTGGGGGGAAAGCCCAGGTGAAGACAAATAAGTGTTCCAAAATAGTCATCTTCATTCAAAGAACCAGTGAATTCAGTTGTGAGGCATTCCACCATTAAATTAACTATTTTGTTAGTAGGTGGACAGTAGCAATGCTTTGCTTTCACCTTAATTATTCAGGTAATTAGTTCTTTAGAAGTTTATTGAAAAACAGCTTTACATTTTTAAAAAAACTGTTTTTATACTTGTTTTTATAGGGGTTTAAAGGATTCTTATGCTTTGAGTCAATAAAAAATAACAACATTCTATTTCTGCCAGCTATATGATGTTTTCCCAGAACTTTACTATTAGGGCCAGCATATGACTAAATAGCTAAATGATTTAGTTGTCCAAAATAAAAGCATTCAAACCACTGGGGATTGTACCACTTTCTAACAAGGGTTTGAAAACTACTGGCATCCAATATTTTAGAACTTGGATTAAAAAGCAAAATATGTGTTTTAGTACAAGTTGAGACATTTTTGTTACAAAAATAACTAAGAAAAGTTTATTTTCATCAGCCTGCCTTCTCAAGAATGGTGACAAATAAATGCATTTATCTAGTGAACAAAATGTCGATCATTGCTGAAGCTGCCAGATTATCTGAAGTTACTATAGTTACATATTTTACCTCCAAAGTGATAAGGTTTTCATTTCTATCACATAAAACACATTGTATGGTTTGCTAATTTGTATATGTACTTTCTCTGAAGGAATCCAGGTAAGACAATATCAGGTCTGCTTCTCCTTTCTTTCAGAGGAAGACGATAAAAGAAAATGCCAGCTTTCCTGGAACTGTGCTTAAAAACAGAGATGTATTTTTGTTCTATTTAAAGTCAAATCAATTCCTTTGATTTGTTTCCAAATCTACTTGTATATTGTTGTTCAGTCATTTCAGCCATATCCAACTCCTTGTGGCCCCTTTTGAAGTTTTCTTGGTAAAGATACAGGAGTGGTTTACCATTTCATTTTCCAACTCGTTTTTATAGATAAGGAACTAAGACAAACAGGGTAAAATGACTTGCCCAGGGCCACACAGGTAGTAAGTGTCAGGCTGTATTTGAAGTCAGGAAGATGAGTTGTCCTAACTTCAGGCCCAAGAATCTATCTACTGTATCACTTAGCTGTTCCCTAAAAAAAAATCTACTTATATAACATTCATTTATTTACTCCATTGAGCCAGCAAATTCAGATTAATCACTAACCAGATATAAGATATATTGCTAGGTACTAGAGGAAAGAGAAATGTTAATGACATATGGTAGACTACTAAGGCAATGCAACCTTTTCTTTACTTTCTTGCTTTGCCTCTAAAACAGAAATGAGAATTGTTTGAGCTCTGGAAGCAACTGAGGATAATAAGTACCTTACACACAATAGGTATTCAAGTTTCATTTACCTTATCTCATGATAATTTGTCAAGATATAAATGTTTGTTCAGTCATTTATTCACTTAGCAAAAAAACATCTATGACTTTACTGGTTGCTTTGCCAGGTTTGATGCTTATGAAGGATTCCCTATCTTCATAGAACTTAGAGTATTATTTTAAATAGTACAAGAGCACATACATAATAGTGATCCAAGGTAGAATGTTGTAAATGACATAGAGGTAAGATATTCTGCTAATAGTTCAGAGTAAAGAATGGTTACTTTGAAGGATCAGGGAGAGCTCAATGTAGAAGATAACATCCGAGCTGGACCTTGAAAAAAGGGTAGAAATCAGGCAGGCAGAGCCATAGAGAAATGGATTTCTGTCCAGAAAAAAAAAAACAGGAACAATGATAGGGGGTAGAAAAGGATGGGGTTTAACCAGGCAGCAGTGCAGTGAATAGATGTCTTCAGCCAGTATATAATAACTAAGGTTTTGTTTTGTTTTGTTTTTTTTAATTTTATCAGGGCAATGAGGGTTAAGTGACTTGCCCAGGGTCACACAGCTAGTAAGTGTCTGAGGCCGGATTTGAACTCAGGTACTCCTGAATCCAGGGCCGGTGCTTTATCCACTGTGCCACCTAGCTGCCCCCATAATAACTAAGTTTTATAAATTACCTTAATGTTTGCAAAATTTTCTGCCTTCATTTTCACATTTGATCCCCACAACAACATTATGAGGTAGGTGCTCTAGTTTTCCAGATAAAGGATTCTAAGGGTAAGGTTAAACTCCTTTCCCATGTTCACACAGATTGTAAATGTCGGAGGTGGAATTTCAATCCATGCCTTCCTGACTCTTCAGTCTAGCACTCTATCCAACTCCTATAGATGCGTATAATCTGAGATAAAACTGAAAAAAGTAGAGTGAAGGAAATTAATGAAGACCTTTAATACATGGCAAAGGAGTCTACATCTTACTTGATAGATAATAGGAAGTCATTGACTGTAATCAATGTTGTGATGTATTAAGTAAGAGCTGTGGAAAAGTTGTGTATACTTCATCTTAACTGGAAGGTTGCTACTATGAGCAGGAAAATTAGTCAGCAGGTTGTAATAGTGGCAGCAGCTCTCTAAATGAATAAATGTTTATATATTTGTTATGATATATTGGATGGTTATAGATCCAGAGCTAAAGGTACCACACAGGACATTCCTTTCATTTTATAAAGGAGGAATCAGAGACCAACCCAAAGAGGTAAATTGAATTGCCCAAGGTCACTTATATGACAGAGGTAGGATTTGAACCCAAATCCTCTGACCCCAGAGCCAGTGTTTTTTGTTTTTGTTTTTTCCACTGTACTATGTGGCCTCAAGGTAGAATAATAGGCAGCATGGCTTAGTGGGATAGAGTAGTGAATTTGGAGTTAAAAAATTAGGTTCAATTCCTTCCTCTTTGGACCTAGGCAACTTACTTGACCTCTCAGGGTCTCAGTATTCTCAACTGTAAAGTGAAGGGGTCAAATAAAAAGGAATGATGAAGGGCTGATTTCTGAGAAACCTTGGAAGACTCAATGAATTCATGTTGATTGAAGTGAGCAGAACCAGGAGAACAATTTACACAATTGTGTTAATCAAAAGTTTGAGAGACATAGTTCCTGGGTAATTTAATCATTTTATTTAATATAGCCAGTGGATTATTAGTAAAGTGAAGTCTGTGACCATCTCTCTTTCAGACCAAAGACCCCCTGTTGGATGGGCACAGATCTTATATGCCCTTGAAACAGTAGGTGGTCAATGGGGCCAATAATTGACACCTGCACAGAGAGATTATCTCCAGTCCTCAACTATCAATTCAAAGAATATCCTCCTTTTCAATGGGAGGCCCTTGAGCGACCCCTACCATGGAAATGTATTAATCTTCACCCAAGATTCCTTGTGAGCTAGGGTTGGGCCTGAACCTCATTGAGAGATTTGATGAAATTTCTCAAGGAGACCTTGCCTTTGAGTAGAGGGAAGAGAGGACAAAGAAAGAAGGGAAGATCACTGGGTCCCCCCAGATATCCATTATTAATAATTATTTCTCACATGATAATAATAGCATTGTAAAGACAAACAACTTAAGAATTATATGATAATGAAAATGACTAGTGTTTATAAAGTGCTTTAAAGCTTGCAAAGTGCTTCATCTTATTCCCACAACAACTCTAGAAGATAGATGTTATTATTTATCCACATAAATGAGGATAGATGAGAAAACTGAGGCAAAGGGAGGCTAAGTGACCCAGGATCACACAGGCAGTATTTAAGGTTAGATTTGAACTCAGAGCTTCCTGACTCAATGTCCAGCATTCACTCTACAGAGGCACCTAACAACACTGACAAACCATCATTCCAGAGAACCCATGATGAAACTGTCACCCCATGTTCTAACAAAAGGGTAATGATCTCAGGAAATAGATTAATTAGATAGATAGATATAATGTATGCATTTACACATACATATATATATATATGTATATGTATACACATGTGTGTATATATATGTGTCTATGCATGCACATATATACATACACACATACAAATACATATAAATACATGTCATATGGCCAATGTGAAAATTTGTTTGGCATGACTATGAAAATTTATTACATAGGTTTGGCTTTTATATTTTTATCCATTGGTAGGGGGAAATAGGAAGAGGGAAAATAGATTGAAGAAATTAAAATAAAATAACCACTAAAATAAATAAAATGAGGATCTATGATCCTAAGAACTCAGAGACTTATGGGATGTGTTGGATAAGAGAGAGGAAAGAGTCAAAGATGATTTTAAAGTTTTGAGCCTAGGTGGCTGAAAGGATATTGACATTGTCAGAAATAGCAAAGTTCAGAGCAGGCAAATTTTAGAAGGAATATGTTGAACATCTATATATAAATGTCTAGGAAACCAGTAGAAATTTTGTTTGGAAAATTCTGGTTGGGGAGAGAGATGATGGGTAGAGATATAGGTTTGGGAATTATCCACTTAGAGGTGATGCTAGAAATGCTTGAAGTAGGTGATATCATCAAAAGGGAAATTATAGAGGAAGGTAAAGAAAAGAAAATCATCAACTGAGAACAAGGGGTGGGGGTGGGGTGGAAGTATTTAGATAGTAGGAAGAAAAAGTGACCGGCAGATATACATGAAGCCTTTTGTTCTGCACTTACTATATGCCAAACTTGGGCTAGGTACTACATATAGAAATACAAGTGAGGAGCATATGAACTGATACAAAATGAAGTGAGAAGAATCAGAAGAAGACTGTACACAGTAACAGAAATATTGTACAATGATCAATGATAAATAGCTTAGCTATTTGGGTCAATACAATGATCTAAGACATTCTCAAAGGATTTATGATGAAAAATACTATCCATCTCTGAGAAAGTACTCATGAAGTCTGAATGCAGATTAAGCATGCTGTTTTTCACTTTATTTCGTGGGTCTTTGCACATGGCTAAGGTGGAAATATATTTTGTATGAATTCACATGTGTAATTGGCATAGCATGTCTTGGCTTCACAATGGGTGAAGGAAGAATGGGAAAGGAGAATTCAGAACTCAAAGTGTTGTTTCATCATTTTTTTAAAAAGAATGAATAATTTTCTTTACAAAGAAAAGAAATGCAAGTGAGCAAAATAGTTGCCGTCCACAAGTAGCTTACATTCTAATAGATGGAAGACAATCCATAAAAGAAAGCTGCATGCAGTGCCATAATTTGGTTGAGATATAACATAGAAGCTTGATTCTGGAAAAAATAAGGTGAAATTTCAGGAGTCAAAAGTTCTCAAAGGAGAAAGGGGAGAAGGAGAAAGGTGAACATCATTCAGGCAGCATGATTTGGAAATTGTGACCTGTTTATTTTGAGAGGAAGATATCCAAGTTATCAACAGTCACATAAAAATATTCTAAATCACTAATAAATTTGAAAAGTTAAAACAGCTTTGAGGTATCACTTAACACTTATCACACTGGCAAAGTTGACAAAAAGGGAAAATATTAAATGGTGAAGGGGTTATGGGAAAACAGATACATTAATGCATTATTGATGGAACAATAAACTGTTTCAGAATTTTTGGAAAACTACTTGGAACCTGCCTCCGGAGCTATTAAATTGAGCGTACCATTTGACCCAGTTATACTATAACTAGTTCTATGCCCCCAAAGAGATCAAAGAAAGGTGAAAAGGACCTATATGTACAAAATATCCCCAGTTGCTGTTTTCATGGTATTAAAGAATTAGAAATTAAGAAGGCACTCAGAAAATGGGAAATGAATGAAGAAGTTATGGTATATAGAAATGATAGAACATTATTGGGCTATTAAAATTATTGTGGGGACCAATTTTTAATTGGGGAGTGTTAGCTAAGCAGCTCACCCCAATAAAAACCTCAAATAACAATTAATTCTTTACATTATGAAGAATGGTTTTAGGGAAATCTGGGAAGAATCATGTTAACTTATGCAAAATGAAGTAAGGAGATCCAAGAGAACAATTTAAACAATAACAACCATAATATGAAGACAAAGAACTTTGAAAGATTGAGGAACTCTGATCAACACAATGGAATGAGCTACAATTCCAATGGATTCATCATAAACATGCTATATACCTCCAGTTGGCATAGACAGACAGACAGACAGACAGACAGACAGACAGACAGACAGACAGACAGACAGACAGATAGATAGATAGATAGATAGATAGATAGATAGATAGATAGATAGATAGGTAAACAAGGCCAATGCAGGAGTATGTTTTCCTTTGACCATGCATGTATGTAATTAAAAAAAAATTAATGGTAATGGGGGTTAGGGAGGGAAGAGGGAAGAAGAAAATGTGGGTCTGAAAATAAAATAAAATTGAATTTTAAAAAGTAAGGAGATGGGTCCTAGAAGTACAGCCACTAAAAAAGAAATAAACATAGTAGATAAAAGAGAGCACTTTTTTGGAAGTCAAAATAGCATTTGAAGAAGGCAACAGTCAAAGTGTCTAAAACATTAATAGGTTTGTTTGGGTTTGTTTGGTTTGGTTTGGTTTGGTTTGGGTTTTTTTAGTGAGGCAATTGGGGTTAAGTGACTTGCCCAGGATCACACAGCCAGTAAGTGTTAAGTGTCTGAGGCCAAACTTGAACTCAGGTACTCCTGACTCCAGGGCCGGTGCTCCATCCACCGGGCCACCTAGCTGCCCCAGTTTGTTTGTTTTTAAAGAGGATTAATTTGAAAATTGGTCATTTGATTGGGAGATCGTGTATTTCCTTAGAGAGAGCAAATTCAGTGGACTTCTAGGAGCAAATGTCAGATTTTTTAAAAGATGACAAGTGAATTGAGTGGTGATGAAGTTCAGGTAGTAGGTAAAAAATTCTCACTTGAGAAGTTTGGCTTTCCAGGGAAGGTGATATATAGGACGTGTTTAGGATAGGAAAGCACATTTTAAGTTGGGGGAGAATGAGCTAGTGTAGCTAGCTGTCTCTATGGCTGGTAGAATAAGACTATGGAAGTCTGGAAGGGATGTCTACATGAACATAAGTGAAGGGTTTAGCCTTATAAAGCCTTATGAAGAAGGCTTCAGAGACCAAAGGGAAAGTGCCAAAACACAAGAAGAAATTTTTAGATGAAAGGGGGAAGTGATCTTTCTTTCTTTCTTTCTTTCTTTCTCTTACTCCCTCCCTCCCCCCTCCCTCCCTCCCTTCCTTCCTTCCTTCCTTCCTTCCTTCCTTCCTTCCTTCCTTCCTTCCTTCCTTCCTTCCTTCCTTCCTTCCTTCCTTCCTTCCTTCCTTCCTCCCCATTGATGGCTTCACTCATGATGGGCCTAAATAGCAATTGTATCTCTTTAGGTCAAAAACCCTGAGGGTCTTTCTCCCACCACCAATCAATTTTATCTATTTTTTTTTACTAAGTAAAAGACTTTTTTTGCCTCCCTACTTACCTAGCCTTATTCACTGAATGGGTGTTGGCTCAGGCAAACTAAGAGCTATGAAAAGCCTAAGCTTAAAAGGTCAAGGTCTCCCACTGAATTGGGCCATCTCTAGTTGTCCTGATAATATATCTTATCACTGGACACAGATAGCATGGTCCTCTTCAAGAATGAAAGACAAACAACAGCAATAATTCTTAATCACCTAGTGGTTCAAGAAAGGTAATCTTTTAACTACCATGACCAGTCACTTCTGTAAGTATCTTGTGTTACCACATTGTATTTTAATTTGCCCAAATATGAACATTATTATCATCCTACTCCAAATTATGAAATATTTAATAAATCTCCAAACATAGGGATGAGTAAATAAACATTCAAAATTTTCTCACCTTATTATCTTAACATGTCACATTAAGCCTTTGAAAAATGAAATGTTCTCTTTTTCATTTGCAGAAATGATATTTTAGAGAAAGTAAAATTCCAATCCTTTATCATCTTTTGGCTGATGTTATTTCTACGTCCCTGTGGATTTATGTTCTCATATTGTGAAACTGAAGTATTCAGAGCAAAAGTGAACTGTGGATTATCAGAGTACCCAGAATGCTGGCTGCCTTTGTTATTTACTTATTGGAACAAGAACATAGAGGGAGGTGGGTCAAGTGAAATGTCACACATGGACTGAAGTCACATAAACAATTTGATAATAGATGTGGCTTCAGTATCATTTCAATTCATCCTAGGGACTATAATTTAACTGCCTAATAAAAATCTACGTGAACTAAAAAGACATATCCTTGAAAATTATTGAATATTTTCAAAATATAATGCAAACATTAACAGCTAAATGAAAGCCAGAGTTTTATGAATCCTAATAGTCATTAGATATACAGTAAGAGTGCTTTTCACTAACATTATTTATTATAAACAATCATGGTGATGTGTTTAAGTAATGAATTTAAATTTACAAAGTTCTTTACTTTTGATAATGCCAGGACATAGGTATTACTATATGTATTGCTTAGGGGAAGTTAGGTGGCACATTGGATAGAGCATTGGCCCTAGAGTCAGGAGGACCTGAATTGAAATTTGGCTTCAGACACTTGAGTTACTAGCTGTGTGACCCTGGGCAAGTCATTTAACCCAAGTGCCTGAAACATCTGTGTCTATCTCTAGTCTTCCTGATGTATATCTTGCCACTAGACCCAGAAGGCTTTGAGGAGAAAGTGGGGCTGGTGACTTTGCACAGCCTTCCTCACTTAAATCCAATTCATTGTAAGTCATGACGTCTTTCATGGTCCTCTTTGAGAATGAAGGACAAACAACAACATTAACACGTGGCACAGTAGATAGATTGCTGACCCTGGAGTCAAGAGGTTCAGAGTTCAAATCCAGACTCAGACACTTACTAGCTGTGTGAACTGGGCAAGTCACTTAATGCCATTTGCCTCAGTTCCTCATCTGTAAAATGAGCAAGGAAATGGAAAACCATTCCAGTATCTTTATTACCATTAAATCCCCCAATGGAATCACCAAGAGTTTTATATGATGAATTGACTAAACAATACTCTAATTCCATTTTATAGATAAGGAAAATTGAGACTCTGGAATGTCACAGAATCTCAGAGTCAGGGAAACCTCAGAAGTCATCTAGTCCAACCCATACCTGAAGAGAATCTTCTTTAAAATACTTTGACAAGTATCCATCCAAGTTCCACTTGGAAACACATAGTAGGCACTAATAAAATTTTATTGAATTCAATTAATAGGGCACTCGTTACCTCCCAAGGCAGCTCATTCTACTGTAGGATACTGCTAAATATTAGGAAGATTGTTTTTTTCTGTGGACCCCATTCCCAGTAACTTGTAACCTTTGCTACTAATTCAATACTCTGCATCTGAACAAGATAAATATGGTCCTCTTTAAAAACCTGAAGACATCGAGTCTGCCCTCCCCTAAGCATTTTCTTTTTCAAGCGAAACATTCTCAGGTCTTTCAGTCAGTGTGACATGATCTCCAAGCTAAGCTCTAAAAATGAATATTTTCTTCTTCTTTCTTCATGTCTCAGAAAAACAAAATCCTAACTACTTGTCATTGATTCAAAGTGTTTTTTTCTCTCTAATCTAAGCTTCCTATCATTCTAATAAAAAACTTTGAAAACAAGACAAACAAAAAAAAGGCTTTGAAGTCCTTGGAAGAGGGCTCTTGAGGACATTCTCACTTCAAAAAGTATTCAACCCATCTATCCACATGCACCTCCCAATAACCAAGTACAAGTTCTTAGAGGTCAAATGTAATTTAGGAATCTGAAAATCAGAATTTTTCTAAATTTTTAATAACATCTTTGCATGTGAAACTCATTTTCACACCTAAAAGTATCTAAGTACCCTTGAATTTAACTTCCTAACTGGTGGAGAATCTCACACAAGGTTTATAATTGTAATAAATATTTTGTACAGGTGTACACAATAATGATATAAGTGAGATACTACCAGTAGGACTCCTGGAATTGGAACATAAGACTATGCTTGCCTTCACCATAGTTGTTAGTCCCTATAGAAGTTTTCGTAAAGAGTGAAATTAGGTTTTATCAGTGGTAAACATTAGCCAGCAAAATGCAGGTATCTGAAGCAGTCAGTTCAAGATTCACAAAATCTCATATAACTCGAAGGTCATGTTTGAAGTTCCAGAAACTCATTAAAAAATAAATTAAGTTTGGGAACTCTGGTCTTATTACCATAGGAAGGGCAATGGATTTGATGCCCTGCCAAGTAAACTGGCTGTGAGTCACCAACGGTTCAGCCACTAACAATTGAATCTGGCTAACAATTGAATCCGTCTTGAACTTCAGGCCATTGTCTCACTTAAATCCAATTTAAGGTACGAGTCAAGACATCCCCCTTCTGATATCATTGTTCCTTTTCCAGCAGGAAGGAAGAACAAAAACATCTGTAAAAGGAAGAAAATAATACTTGCATTACCTCGGTCACATAGATATTCTCTGGAAAACACTTTGGAAACAATAAAACCAAATAGAATGAACTAAGGTTATGTGAATGTTATCAGTCAGTCAATAAAGTTAATAAATACCTACTACACATGTGTCCCTGTGCTAAGTACTGGGGATATATATATATATATATATATATATATATATATATATATATATATATATCCAAAAAAAAAACCCCAAAACAATTCCTGAACTGGAGGAGTTTGCAATCAAATGGAGAAAGACCATATATAAAATAAAGTGGGAAAAGAGGAGGGGTTGTAGGGAGGACAGGTGCTTAGTGGAATGATGGAATGCAGCTGGATGATGAATGAAGTGATGACTAGCCTGGGCATTCTCCTTACATGGAGGTTCTGGAAAGAGCTCTCCACTCTATCCTCCAATCAGATAGTAATGATATGAATTTTTTCCAATGGAATATAAATTGAGAACAGGGGTGATTTTGTTTATGTCTTTGGAGCTTCAACACAGAACACCTGAGAGGCATCATAGTGTACTTAATAGGGAGTTGGTCTTTGAGACATGGGGCCTAGGTTTAAGTCCCACTTCTTACATATATTAGTTCTATGTGGGCAATTTAAGCTCCCAATTCTTTAGGCAATTCTCTAAGACTATAAATTGCAGAGCAGCAGCTAACATGAATGGATGGAGAAAGTCCATCACAAAGATCTCCCTAAACCATTGAAATTACAAGTCCACTCCCCATCTTGTAGACAGTCCCCAGCACCAAGAATAGTGCCTGGCACATAGTAGATTTTTTTTAACAATTGATAATACATAACTGAACAAAGTTGGTAGGGAATAGGTTCTTTGGTTGACAAAAGATAAATATTTGCAGTAATTTTATTTTGCTTTAAGGAAATCCCACCATTGTTAAAACATTTTCATGCCTTTTTGAAATAGGCCAAGGCCCAGAGCCTGCTACCATTTGCTGCCAATGGCAACAGCTGCTTTCTCTGTTTCTCATGCAAGCTCTTGCCTTCCATTTATTCCCTACAGGCAACCGAAGCAGCCCAACTGAATGATTCATCATATTCTCTACACATTTTATTAATTTATGACTAACTTGGCATTTTTTATCCATGGGTTTCATTCAACTTCTTATGCTCTTTATCTTATGAAAGTAATTTTTCATTGATGATTTGTAGATTTTACTTTTCTCCAGATGACCTCAAATCTCATCCTTCAGGAGGAAAGATAAGATTGAGTTACATGGAGCCTGCTTAGGTAGGTTCTCTCACATGAATTAGAAAGAGGAATGACATACTCAAATTCTAGCATCTATATCATATGTGGAGCTTATAGCCTATTATTTATTCTGTACTGTTCCACTTCTTTGGAACTGGAAATAATTTTTAAATATTGAACTTAACTTTACCCTTGAACTTTGTGTTGGGGGCAGGGGAGTACTTGTACCAGTATCTTAGGTGAGAAGGAAAGGACTCCATCCCTGTTTGTACTTTCTGTTAGCCTTGTCTCTAGGTTTCCAGTTACTTGGTAGCATATAAAAAGTTGATTTTACCTTGTTTAACCAATCCTTCACACATTTTATTTTTGTTAGCTTATCTTGGGATAGAAAGGTAGAACATCTCCTTCTTAACGATTTACTTTTTCACTGGGTTCAGAAGGCTTGGTCCAAGAATTCCTCAAAACTTCACTGCTACTGCTATTTATTGCTATCTCTAAAGTCTAAGGCTTTCCCTTCTTTCCTGGGGCTACACAGTTGTCTCAAAATATTTTGCTATTTTGTTTGTTACAGGATCAAAGAATTACAGAGTCAGAAGGGAACAAGGTGTACATCTTATCCAAGGAATATCTCTATAATAGTTCTTCCTGTATGACTAGGATTATCTCCTCATGTGGAAACTCACTCCACTAAAACAGATTGCAAAAAAATTCCTAAGACTTAAAGTTTAAGTGATTTGCATAGTAAATTTTTCTTGTGGGATTTAAACTCAGATCTTCCTGATTCCAAACTCAGGAATCTAGCCATTACACTATTTTATCTCTGCAAATATGGCCACATTCTTCAAAATGGGGAATCTAGTTGTATGGACAGCAAAATTATGATGTGAATATACTTGGTTAACTTCTCCTTGTTGATTCCTATCTGGCCACATTTCCTTTTGGGGCTAGGTATGAGACCTGGTCTTTCTGACATTCCATCAAAATTGGGAAGTGACAGGGTAATTATCTTTATTTCTGAATAAAGAGTGCTTCAAACTTATGAGGACATTGATAGGTTGAAAATCTTCTGAAAGGGAGAAAGTAGAAATATTCACTAAAGGGCCTTAAGGTCATGTTCAACAAATACTGGTTGAAGGAATAGGTGATATTTAGCCTAGAAAAAAGAAGACTTGGGACAGATGATATCTATGTTCAAGTATTGAAATGACTGTCAAGAAGCAAAAACTTAACTTATTCTGGTTGACGCCCAAAAGCACAAATAGAAGTAATGGAACAAAGTTATAAAGAGGCAAATTCAAGCCCTAAGAATCAGAGCTATCCAAAAGTGGAATGTGCTATCTCTATTTTTAATTTTTTCATTTTAAAATTTATATTATTTTATCTTTGGAATAGAACAAATATCTCCATAACATAATAAAAATATGATTGCGCATGAAACTGCAAATGTGTTATATACAACTTACTATTGCTTTTTTTTTTTTTTTGGAGCGGGGCAATGGGGATTAAGTGACTTGCCCAGGGTCACACAGCTAGTAAGTGTCAAGTGTCTGAGGCCAGATTTGAATTCAGGTACTCCTGAATCCAGGGCTGGTGCTTTATCCACTGCACCACCTAGCCGCCCCCCCTACTATTGCTTTTAAATGTATAATAAAGTTATCATGTAAATTTTTTCCTATTTTTCTTCTGTCCCCTCCCCCACTCCACTATATGGTTCCTCTTCCTAGCAAATCTTCAAGCAGAGGCTTCTCAAGTACATGGTAGTGGAAATTCCTTTTCAGTTATAAGTTGATTAAATAGCTACTAACTCGATAGCTATCTTCCAACTCCAAAATTCTGTGATTCTTCAAAATAGTTGTACAAGGACACAAAATAAGTGTTCCAATTCACAAATTGGGCAATGAATGACATCCTCAGAAGTGACTCTCAGATCTGTAGCTGATTCCCCTATCACCCTCCTTTTTCATTTTGTTGTCAGAATGCAGGCAGACATTAATGTTCAATCACCAAAAAATCTCAGGGTTTTGAGGAGTAGGGCCCAAGCCCTTAGTTAACTTTCCCCAGAAAAAAAGAAACAGCCAAGAGAAACTATGAGTTTCTTAAAGACTTTTAAGGCTAGCATGAAGTCAGTAATGCGGTTCTCTGGGGAGAATAGTATAAATGGTCACATTTTTATTAAGCATTTATATTGCAAGAACATTTAAGGGCTGAGCCAAGGTACACCCCAAGGGAAAGCAAGACCTTATCCAGTCCATTTTTAAGACAAAGAAACAGAGATAGTACTGGGTAGAATAAGACTCCAAGACACTACATAAATATTTGGTTGATAGTGACTTCTCACATTCAGCCACTAACTTCTTGGATAACATATAAATCCAGGGGTTAGAGTTTACTTAGTCCACCATGCCAGAAGCAAATGAAGAGGCAGCTGGTGGTCACTGCACCTGGAATCAAGAAGTCCTCAGTTCAAATTTGGCCTCAGACATTTACCAGCTATATAACCCTAAGAAATTCATTTAACTTCTGTCTGTCTCAGTTCCCTCAACTATAAAATGATGATAATAATAGTATTTATTTCCCAGAGTTGGGAGGATCAAATGAGATAATATTTGTCAGAAGTGCTTACAATAGTACCTGGAATATATTAGGTACTAAATAATGCTTAATTTCTTCCCTTCCTCCTTCATAATGGGTGGGGTAAATATGTACACATACACACATATGTATAGAAATGTTTGTGTGTATGTATATATACATATATACATACATAATTTCTGAGAGAAAGAGAGAGAAAGAGAGAGAGAGAGAGAGAGATGTGTTTCCAAAATCTTCAGATCGTTTTATGCTATCAAACCATCAATATTAAACTTAAGCTACTAAACCACATTGAGACTTTTGAGACACACTGTATAGGCACATACATATGCAATACAAAGTGTTATGTGTATGTATATATTTATGTATACATATCTGTATAGGTATAACTTCCTCTTAGCTGTCAGAAAATGTGACTTGACACTAGGGCATCAAAGACTATCATTTCAAGAACATGGGAAACCACAAGAGAATCCAAGAAGAGGCTTGGTGAAACGGTAGCTTTTACCCTTGTACAGAGATGAGTGTAAAGCCTCCTCCTTTCTAAAGAGTCAGAGAGCATGGAGCTACAGGAGCTGAGTCTGAGGAACTGGAGAATAGATGTTGATGGCTCCCAGAAAACTCAGGGAATGAGGCAAGCGTGAGCCAGAAAGAATTCTGAACACATTCCCATTTGTGTGTTCTGCCTATAAAGAAATTTTCCTGCCAACATGAGGGGCTGCAACAGTCCTTTTTGATGTTTCCAAGAATATTTTTGCATGGGGGTTCTGGCACAGAATGGAATATAGAGTCCCCTCAGTAGCGGCTGCATTTCTTAGATGGGGAATGTGATCTTTCCACAGAAGAAGAGCTGTATAATTTTTTTTAAAAGGCATAGGTCTTTTTTTCTGGGTAAGAGCCACTAAAAAATAAACAATTTTAGTGAAGAATAATTCTTTCTTTTTGTCAGATGACTTATTTTTTTGATTAACTATTATAGCCCCTACTACTTGGTCAGAAATCAAGATCTTTGAGATGTATAAATATGACCCCATTAATCTCCTCATTCTGAAGCCATCTTCCACTGCCTGGGTTTCACTATTACATAGTGTAAGGAAAAAGTTACAGAACATTATACTATTTATATGAGTCAGAGTACTTATTAACTCCATATGACAGAAATCATTTCTTAAAATACAAGGGTCCAGAAAATGGAAAGTAAGCAACCAATTTCTTGATCATCTTATGCCAAAATGGTCTTTTCCTACAAAACAGAATCCAAGCGTCATTAGCTACAGAGAGCTATGTAGCACACAAATTAATTATGAGATAGCCATAGTATTCATTTCCTAATCTCGAATCAAAGAAATGGGCAAATTCAACTAGATTTCAAAACTTTTTTAGTGTCCTTTTGCTCCCCATTTTCATGCAGAAGATTACTATTAAAGTGAAATAAATCTGACCATTGTCAACATGAAAAAATAGTTTAACAGTTCATAAAAGGCTGGTAAATACTATCAACACCCCAAATTGGCAGAAATGCCTCTAAATATGCTGCCCCTCCAGTATCCCCAGACCTAAGTGATTATGCCTGGACCCAGCAATCCTGAAAAATATTATATCATATAACCTAATAATAATTGAATCTCCAAGAATATCATTTTAAGGAACCTCAGGATTCCTATAATTTCTCACACACACACACCCTGCTCTTTTCCCAAAGCCATAAAAGGTAAGTCATTGAGAACCCAGTCATGTATACAGATAAAGACAAATTATCCATCTATCTAATTATATATATATATATGTATGTATGTATACATATATTTATAATCTAAGCTATTAGACTACATTGAGACTTTGGGGATACACTGTATATGCACATACACACGAACATACAAAGTATTATATGTATGCTTATATGTATGTATACACATCAGTGTATGTATAACTTCCTCTTAGCTGTCAGAAAATGTGACCTGACGCTATGTCATCAAAGATTATAATTTCAAAAACATGATAAACGCACACATATCTCCATGTTATAGATATAGATATAGATATGTCTGTCTATATATCCAGGCAATTTAATCAATAAACAAATGTTATTAAATTCTTAATGTGTGCCTGAAATCTTGTGAGGAGCTAGGAATATAAATAAAGAAGTGAGATAGTCCCTGGATTCAAAAAGCGTTCATTTTATTGGGTGAAAAACATTCTTAGATAAATACAATATTTTTAAAATAGCAATTGTATTCTTAACTGGAACAGTAATCTCCAGAGGAATGAGGAAAGAGCTCTTTGAAAAAGTTGCACTTTATCTGAGTCTCTCAGGGAGGTACAGCTTCTAAAAAGTAACAGAGTATTCCAGGTATGGGAGACAGCCCAGGTAAAGGTACAGAGGGACATAGAAAACCATGTATAAGGAAGAGTAAATGGGCTAATTTGACTGAAATTTAATAGTTCATGACAGGGAATAATATATAAACTGCTTAGAAAAATAAGCTGGTGCCATATAGTGAAGGGCTCTAAATTCCAAACAGGAATTTGAATTTGAAGCTAAAGGCAATGGTGAGCCATTGAAGCTTATTGTGCAAAGCATAAACATAGTCAGACCTATGCTTTAGAAAAAGCAATTAGACAGCTATTTGGAAAGGGAATTGGAATCTATAGGATGCCACTAAGTAATATTACTTACACCAAAGTAGTATTACATAGGATAATACTTATATCTCTAAATTCTTACGTAAATAAAATAGTGAAAGAGCAGATCAAGAAATTGGGAACACAATGAAAATAAATAGAAAAAAGAACAAATCAAAATCACCAGTTAAACACCAAACTGGAAATCCTGAAAATCAAAAGAGAGTTTAATAAAGTTAAAAGTAAGAAAACCATTGAATTCCTAAATAAAACTAGGAACTGTTAATAAAACAAAAGTCAAACCATTGGTCAGTTTGACTTTTAAAAAGAAAAAAAAATCAGATTTCTAGTATCAAAAATGAAAAGGGTGAATTAACTACAAATTAAGAGGAAATTATGGGGCAGCTAGGTGGCACAGTGGATAAAGCACCGGCCCTGGATTCAGGAGTACCTGAGTTCAAATTCTGCAAAAAAAACCCAAACAAAAACAAAAATAAATAAATAAATAAATTGCCCAGAGCAACAGAAAAGGAAACAGAATACTTAAATAACCCCAACTTAGAAAAAGAAATTGAATGTCATCAATGAACTTACTTAGAAAAAATCTCCAGAGCAAGATGGATCCAAAAGTGAATTCAACAAAACATTTAAAAAAACAATTAATTCCAACACTACATAATTTCTTTGTGGAAAAATAGGCAAAGAAGGAGTCTTACTAAATTCCTTTGATACTACATAATTAAGAAGTTTTGTAAAGTTGCAGGACATAAAATAAACCCACATGAGCCATCAGCATTTCTATATATTGCCAACAAAGTCCAGCAGTGAGAATAGAAAGAAAAATTCCACTTAAAATAACTATAGAAAATACAAAATATTTGGGAGTTTACCTGCCAAGACAAACCCAGGAATTATATAAACACAATTATAAAGCACATTTCACATAAATAAAGTCAGATCTAGCCAATTAGAAAAATATAATGCAAATTCATGGGTAGGTTGAACCAATATAATAAAAATGAAAAATTTATCTGAATTAATTTACTTATTCAGTGTCATACCAATCAAACTTACAAAAATTATGTCATAGAGCTAGAAAAAATAATAACAAAATTCATCTGAAAAAAAGGTCAAGAATATCAAGGGAATTCATGAAAAAAAAAATGTGAAGGAAGGTGGCCTAGACACACAAGATGTTAACAATTTGGAAGTGGCTAAGAAATAAAGGGGTGAATCAGTGGAAAAGATTAGCTACACAATACACAATAGTAAATTATAATAGTAATCTAGTTTATGATAAACACAAAGACCCATGCTTTTGGGACAAGAACTTACTATTTAACAATAAGTGCTGGGGAAACTAGAAAATAGTATGGCAGAAACTAAGTATTGACCAACATCTTACACCATATACCAAGATAAGTTCAAAATGGGTATATGATTTAGACATAAAGGCTGATACAATAAAAAAATTAGGGGACTGTGAATAATTTACCTGCCCTATCTATGGAGAAGTAAGGAATTTATGACCAAATAAAAGATAGAGAGCATAGCAAAATGTAAAATGAATAATTTTGATTAAATTAAAAAGGTTTTGCACAAACAAAACCAATGCAACCAAGATTAGAAGAAAAGTAGAAAATGGGGGGAAATTATAGCAATGTCTCAGAAAAGACCTCATTTCTAAAATACATAAATAACTGCATCAAATTTACAATAATACAAATCATTCCCCAAATTGATAAATGGTCAAAGAATATGAAGATTCAAAAGAAGAGATCAAGCTATCTATATAGTCATATTTTTAAAGTGCTCTAAAACACTATTGATCAGAGAAATGATAATTAAGACAACTCTGAGGTGCTACCTCCTATCTGTCAGATTGACTAAAATGACAGAAAAAGAAAATGATAAATGTTGAATGGGATGTGGGAAAATTGGGACACATACACTTTTGGTGAGGTTATGAACTCTGTGTACTCTGAAGAACAAATGGGCTATAAAACTCTGCATAACCTTTTATCTGGCAATACTACTACGAGGTCTATATCCCAAAGATATCAAAAAAGTGGGGGAAAGAACCTATTTGTATAAAAATATTTATAGCTGTTCTTTTTGTGTTGCCAAAGAATTGAAAATTGAGGGGATGTCTACTAGTTGGGAATGAACAAGTATTTTATTAAATCCCTATTATGTCCAAAGTACCATTCTAGGTTTTGCCTACACAAAAAGAAAGAACAAAAAAAAAATTATATATACACAAGTTCATACATAGAAACATATATGCATATGTATATGTATATATATATATTTATTTTGGGGGGCGTGGCAATGGGGGTTAAGTGACTTGCCCAGAGTCACACAGCTTGTAAGTGTCAAGTGTCTGAGGCCAGATTTGAACTCAGGTACTCCTGAATCCAGGGCCGGTGCTTTATCCACTGCACCACCTAGCCGCCCCACTATATGTATATATATATATATATATATAACCTAAATATAAAGTTAAGAAATAGAAATACATAAAATATAGTTAAATACATGATAGTTTGGGAGAGAGGGAACTAGCATTCATGGTATCAAGAAAAGTTTCATGTGGTATATGACATTTGAGATGGGTCTTTAAGGAAAAGAAGGATTTGGTGAGGTAGAGGTAAAGAGTGAGTACATTACAGGCATAGAAATAAGAGAGACAGTGCAATGTGTAAGAAACAGAGAGTAGGCCAGTTTGGCTGGATCACAGGCTGCAAGATGGAGAGTGAGTGATATCCAGTGAGTTTTTTCTAGGTTGTTTAGGATGTTAGAAGTTAAAGACATTTATATTTTATCTTAGAGACAATAAGAAACCATTGTAGCTAATTGAATGGGGAAGTCAGATGGTCAGATTGTCACCTAAGTAAAATTGCCTCATAAGGGTTATCCTTATTTCTGATTCTCTTTACCAATATTACAGAAAATAGTAGTGACTCAATTTCTTCTTTTGCAGAACTAGAAAACTGTGTAAGCTTTGTTAAACTCCTTTTTGGATGTGTTTTTTTAAAAAAATGTATTTGTTTCAAGAGTACAGCTCACTGGGTAGGGGGTACATAAATGGAATGAAAGTGATATAAAAAATTCAATAAAACATTTTAAAATAAAAAATGGAAAGAAAGTAAACTAACACTTACAAAGTGCCTACTTTATGTTAGGCATTATTCTAAGCACTTTACAAATATCTCATCTGATCCTCACAATAACCCTAGGAGGCAAGTGCTATTACCCTTTTACAACTAAGGAAACTGAGATCAACAAAAGATGAGGGACTTACCCAAGATTACACAGCTAGAAAGTATCTGAGACTAGATTTAAATTCAGGATTTCTTGATTCCAGGCCCAAACTCTATCTACTGCACCACCTAAGTGCCCTAATGTCTAGAGCGGTGAGATAAGGTATGAAGACCATTCAAAAGGCTGTTGTAATAATCTAAGTATAATGTAATGTAATGTGGAGGTTGTCTGGGTGAAGAGAAGGGTTTGGATGGAAAAGGGTTTGTGAAGGTAGAAATATCAAAATTGGTAACTAATTGGATGTGGCATAAGAAATAATGAGGAGCCCAGGATAATGCTGGGAGCCTATAAGGATGGTGGTACCTTTGACAAAAAATAACAACGTTTGAAAGAGGGGAGAGACTAGGATGAAAGATAATACATTCAGTTTTAGAAACATTTAGTTTAAAATGTGAATAATGGACCAGCAAATGAGACTGAGAAGGAGGCTCAAACAAGTAGGAGAAGACCAAGAGAAATAAGCATCATAAAAAACTCAGAGAAGAGACAGTATCCTTGAGGAGAAGATTTTCAACAGTCTAAACTGCAGCAAACTTAGGTTCAATTTCCACCTTGGATACTTAATAGCTATGTGACCATGAACAAGTCACCTAAATGTAGCCCCCATTTATTCATCTATAAAATGATATTAATAAATAGCACTTAACTCTAGTTATAGTGAAGGTCAAATAAAAGTGCTATATGAATGTCAGCTCTGATGAGAAAATATTAAATATATCATTTGATCCTGATAATAACCCTGCAGTGGTGCTATTATTACCCCATTTTATACATGAGGAAACTAAAGCAGACAGAGATTTGGTGACTTGTCCAGGGTCATTCATCTAGTAAGTTTCTGAAGTAGGACTCAAACTCAGGTTTTCCTCACTCCAAGTCCAGCACTATACCCACTGCACTGGTTACCTGCATATGTGTTTGTGTTAATGACAGTGAGTTGATTGTTTCTATGTGCCAATCAGCTTGCAAAAGACTTTTGCCACATTATGCATTCATAACAATTGTTCTTTGCAGAACTCCCAAGTTACAATGTTCTGGTAAACCCAGTGTGAATGTGACAAGCATAAACATGCATTTTTCAAACTCTCATTTAGCTAAAGAATGTTATGCATATGCAAGTGTGTGCGTTTGCGCATGTATATGTATGTATTTTTAGCCACAATGGTTATGACTATCACCTATTCAGATATATAGAAAGCTTGTTGGGGGAAGCAGGCTTAGACAACAGTTTCTGTGAAAAAGATCTGGGAGTTTTATTGGACTATAAATTCAATGGAAGGCAGCACTGTGCTGTGGCACTTGAGAAAGCTAATGTCATATTGAGCTACATAAAGAGAGGTATAGCATCCTGGAATAAGGCACTGAAAGTCCCTCTGTACTATGCCCTAGTCAATCCACATAAGAAACACATTGTGTTCAGTTTAAGAAGAGCATTGATTGGGGCAGCTAGGTGGCGCAGTGGATAGAGCACAGGCCCTGGATTCAGGAGTACCTGAGTTCAAATCTGGCCTCAGACACTTAACACTTACTAGCTGTGTGACCCTGGGCAAGTCACTTAACCCCAATTGCCTCACTAAAAAAAAAAATAAAAAAATAAATAAAAAATAAAAGAGCATTGATTTTTTTAAGTGTCCAGAGGACAAATAAGATAGTGATAGGCCTTGAGTTAGTCATATAAAGATGGGCTGAAAGAACTTGGGTTATTTAGGCCGAGAAAGAGAAGACTCAGGGTGCACATGACTGATGTCTTCAAAAATCTGAAGGACTGTCATCTAGAAGATGATGTTCTCTTTACCCCAGAGGCAAAACTAGAAGCAACGGATAGCCATTTCAAAGAGACCAATTTAGATATCGTAGAAGGAAAAACTTCTTAACAATTAGAGCTGTCCAAAAATGTAATGGTCTGCCTCAGAAAAAAGATTGGTTTCTCCCTATTGGAGATCTTCAAGCAGAAGTGACCACTTATGAGATTTGTAGCAGAGGTGATGCATTTTCAGGCATGGATTTGGACTAGTTGCTAATATCCTTTCAACTCTCAAGTTTTGCGTCTCTATGTGTCTGGTTGCCAATTATATCAGTGAAGGAATTGCACCAAGAAAATAATGAATCTTTTAGATATTGAAATAGTATACATATGTAAACACCAACGTCTTACTTGGTTTTCTGAACAAATATGCGGGAAAACTTGTATACTTGAAAACAATGCTAATGGTGTGCAAACTCTGAAGAGGAGTTTAATGGATGTTAAATAGTTACCACAAACCATAGGCCAAAAGATCCCAGAAACCACCTCAGCCAGCAAACATTTGATATCCCTGCCAAGCTAAGAATCATGGCAGCCAAGAGTGACACCGGCTTAGTGTAGAAGCTCATTTGAAAAAAAATCTGGAGAAAGATGACAGAAGATTATATGTAGTATCACCTCATAAAATGGAAAAAGTTCTGGAGGATAAATGTGTCTTCAGAAATTTTGGCTTAAGACCCAACCAAACCAGACCATCCCAAGGGCATTATAGATAAAACTAGGAGAATAAAAAAAAAAAAAGGTGTGAAATGGAAAAGGTTTAGTATAGTTTCTATAGTAATATCTTTTCATTATTCATGACAATGGAACTACCATATTTCAATTCTAATACCTCAATACCCAATGTTCTCTATGAAGAATTAGAAAAGGCATTAAAAGATCAATTTGGGAAGTGATTACGCTAGAACGGGCACATTCATAAGAATCCATTCTGGAAGTGAAACAAATTTGAAAGCAGTAAGGCAAGAATTAGAGGCACGTGTAATAGATAAAGTGAAGGCTAAGTGTAGCAGCACACCATGAAACAAGCATTTCCCTTTTGCTGAATGGTCTAGCTCATGCTCTATGCATACATATGGAAAGGATACCAACAGAAAGGGAGAAAAATCATAGATGATACTCCTAACCAAGAGACGAAAATAGCAGCAATTATCAACCTTTATCTCTACTTCCTATAAAATCTTCATGTGCATGGTCTATTGAGGATATATTGCTTGAAAAAATAACAGACGAGCTTCAGAGATGATTTTTTAAAATACCATATCTTCACATCACACGATTAACTGGAAAGGGTAGAAAACACAAGATTCTGCTAGAGTTTACTGGTTGTTGATTACAAAGAAGCATTTGATTCAGTAGAGCAACACAGCTCTTCTCTCACATAAAGATCATAAAAGATTGCTTATAAAGTATAAACACAATACCATTTTTTCATTTATTGTCATTTTAAATATAAAGAAAGGCATAAAATAGATGTATGTTTACCCAGAGTATATTTCCCCGTTACAGAGAAATCCAAATGGAAAAGGAGTTCCCAATTGAGGATAAGGTTCTCCAAGTCTTCTTCTATGCAAATGGTGTTGGCTGGTTGTATCAAGCCTCAGAATATTAGAGGGCCTCCTTAGTGAGACTCACAGTTACTAAGAAGAGTAATCCAAAATTTTAAGAATAGTAATCCAGGGGCAGCTAGATGGAGCAGTGGATAGAGCCCTGGATTATGCATACATATGGAAAGGATACCTAGTATTTATAGAAATTCCAGTAACTGAACTCATACAAATAATTTATCTGCCAATGATGAAAAAGTCAGTGTTCTTGGAGTTTTTGCTAATGATACACTGAAACATACCCACAAATACCACTGTAGTGGAAGTAAGTTGGTTAAATAACTTTAAATAGGCTCATATTGGATTTCAGATTTCTATCTTTCTCTTACAGTAAATTTTCTTAGACTACTTTGAACGTATCTTTCCTTTGCTCTCAGCATATTCTGCCTTGTTTCATACTGATCTGTGCACAAGTATTTTCACCAACACCACCTTCATTAGACTATAAGCTCCTTGAGGGCAGGAGTTCTTCATTTTTATTTTTCTATTGCCCCTGCGTAGCACTATGCCTGACACATGGCAAGTGCTTAATAGATTCACTGTGATGCCATGGAAAATAGGTTATATTTTAAGCAAAAGGACCTGTGAGTGAATCCTAACCAAGCTAGTGACTACCTACACGAACTCTGAGCATTTATGTCACCTCTTTGGACCTCAGTTTTCCAATATGTAAAATGAGGGAGTTGTGCTAGATGACCTCTGACCTCCCTTCCAATTTTCTCTGTATGATCCAATGAAATTTGATTAACAAATAAATGTTGTTGAATGAACAAATGTAAAGTACTAATATAGTTCCAAGACCATAATGAAAACACAATAAATATTTTTGGACTAAAAATTCACTTGCCAAATAAATTTATTAAATTATATTCACCAAATGATTCTTAATAGTTGGACTTTTAATTATCTTCAAAAATATAATTGAAACAAATTTAAAGGAATCTCTGCTGTATGTCATTCCAAGTCCTTGATAAGGAAATGACAGTGATTCAATGCTAACAAACATGGAATTCTCAACTATAGAATCAGCCTATGAAAAGCATTTCATAATGAAAAGTTGATAAAGAACATTTTATTACTACACATTTATACTTCAGATCAACATTGCATAAGTGTAGTTTCAGTAAGAGATCCCCCCTGAAATATAAGTACATAAAAGAATTAGTTTAAAATCCTCATTTGTGGGGGGTTATCTAGGTGGTGCAGTGGATAAAACACTGGCCGTGGATTCAGAAGGACCTGAGTTCAAATCTGACCTCAGTGACCCTGGGCAAGTCACTTAACCCTCATTGACCTAAAATAAAATAAAATACTTATTTGAAATTCAAGGAAAATGAAAAATACCCTAGAGCTAACAAATAATAAATATATTTCAAATAATTCTATTAATGAATACTGTTGCTTTTGCCTCCAGTTGCTCTTTGTTGGAGCTAGATTCACCTCTAGAAACAGGTGTAAAAAGCTGAATGTGAAAGCAATTAATAGAAAGGCACCACCAAGAGTAGAAGCTATGGGTTAATTTGACCTGGTGCTGATAGCAAGAAGAAAGACAAATAGGCAAATAGTGTAGATGTCATATCCCTATACAGCTTTCACTCCACCAAAGTCAGTTATAAGATCCATTTAGAACTATGCCATTTGTTATCTTTCTCTCTTATTTCCTGCACATATTAGAAGCTTAAACATTTTATTCAATTTTTGTTAAAGACATTGTTCACTGGCAATTAAATATGAGAATCTTTTGGAAGTAAAGAAACTGCAGTCTCTTAGCAAAATCATATCTGAAGGTAAGTCTTCATTATATTCCATGGTAAAAAAAAGAAAAAGAAAATTGTACTCCTTAAACAAATAAGATAGCTCTAAAACCATGCCTTAAGTTATATATGGATCTGAAAAAGAGAATGAGACTATAATGATGTAAATTTATAGAATTTATTCCCTTAATTATAGGACCATCGTTTCATTATAACCCATGAATAAGAAAAGTAGTTTTTATGATCAGTTTCACATATATGTTAACTGAAAGTCAGAGAGAGTATGTAACCCAGTTAACTGGTGGGGCCCCAAACTCAAGCACAGATCTTCCATTAGTACTGTGCTCTTTATATTATATCACAACAGGAAATCTGAAGAAAACTCAAATGGGTAACTCATGAGCTATGCTGGCATTCACCTAAAGACAAAAGGTTCATAGGAAGGCCCCTAATTGTCTGGCTTCCTCTGTGAAGAAGTTAAAGGGCATCAACAAGAGTCCTGTTGAATGAAATATCTTGAATGACTTTTGAACTATACCATTGGAAGGAAAAAATTCTTTAATGAAATCATATATCTATTCACTCACAAATCAAAAAAGAATTAATAGCTTCAGTAGATTACCATAAAACTAAAAATCTACTTATAAACACACATGCATACACATATACACACTACTCATTTAGCTCAAGTTATGAATTTGAAAGGCAATCTGATTTGGTGGTAAGAGCAATGTACTAAAAATTAGAATTAGATTTTCCTCCTTGATCTTTCACTAACTGTAAAATCTTAGATATATTGTTTAATCACTTAAGACCTCCATTTCCTTTGTGTGCTGTAGTAAAAAGAAAACTAAATTTGGAATCTAAAACTTGATTTCAAATCTCCTTAAACAAGTCACTTCTCCCCTCAGTTTTAGCCTTAGTCTTTCCATATGTAAAATAAGGGGTTTCAACTAAATGATCTTTAATGACACTTTCAGAGTTCAAATCTATAGTCTGCTCCTTAACCCACCTCCTTACCACATAATGAAGACACATTCTTTTGACAATTTATTATTATAAAATAATTTATCAATTAAAAGAGATAGAAAAGGGTGATATAAAACTCAAAGCAATTTCAAATAACTGTATGTCAGGGTGACTTTTAAATTTATGGATAACAAAAGTTTTAAAGTAATATTAAGTCAGTAGAGAAAACATTTTTTTTTTCTGTGCAAACCTTGGCTCTATTCAATAAAAATAACAAAAATTATGATATTCTCTTTACCAGTGGATAAATTTTATGATACAATGTTAGAAAAGTCCTATCTCAATGCCTCATTGTAAGATGAAGATGTCCTTGAGGTTTGAAAGCCACGCAAATCATAAACTCCAACAAGTTTTAATGGTCTGGAAAGGCTTCAGTTACCATCTTGGTAACAGATCTAGTTTGGTGTCCAAGACCTGACCTCTCTCAGGAGCTGGGGACTAATCACCAACAGAATGGCCAAAAGATGATGAATAATTTTACCATGGATCAAATGACAAAAAGGAAAATTAAAAATGATTATCAGTCCCAAGTATGCCCTTCTTGCTTCTGCCGTGACAATGGTAAAATGATGGAAGATGGGGTATAGAGCACTAAGAAACACATAGCTTTCAGACAGTCTATAAACAACAAGGTAACTATTGGTAGCTAATGATCAAGGACATGGCATTCTTTTGGAAGAAGTGAACCACATCACTACTGATGTTCTTGTGATTAATGAAATCAGAAGGAAAAAGGATTTTGCAGCTAAATTCACAGAAAACTCGCACATTCTTCCTACAAAGGAAAATGAAAGGGTTGGCAAAGTTAGTTTCATTTTGTACCAAAAGACAACAGAAAACTTTACTTCCACAAAAGCAAAAGATTTCAGAGTTGAATGGAGCTACAGAGATCATCTATTTTCACCCATTCTAACATAATGATACCCTCTGTAATATAGCTGTTGAAAAGTAAACATCTAGTCTTTATTTAAAGACCACCAGTGAGGGAGTCTGCCACTTCATGGTGAAACTCATTCTACCTTTGGAAAGCTCTCACTACTAAAAACAATTTGTTTACATGAAACCTAAATCTGCCCTTTTTACAACAGTCATATGTGGGTCCTAGTTATCCCCTTTAGGGTCAAATGGAACAAATCTAATCCCTCTTCCAGGTGACAGCTCACCATGTCTTCCCTGATTCTTCTCTTCTCCAGGTGAAACTATCCCAATTTCTTCAATCTATCCTCAATAGTGTGATTGAATACCTTTTCAAGAAACATTTAGCCTTCTTACAAAACATCACTCATGATGAGACGATGCTTCTATTAATTATTGTTCTCATTTATGAAGTGCTTTGTATTATAAAGCACTTTATATACATGATCTCACATGATGAGCAAAAAGAAAGAGAACAACATGAAGATTTTGGCAGCTTATACACTAGTATTTCTTTCAGAGGATGAAGTAGAGAACTTCTGGGAAGAACTTGAGAATATCTTCCCAACAAATGTAAGGAATACTGATAGTGACTTCACTAGTGAATGTAGGAACAGATGGCAAAAATGGAATGTTGGAAAGTATAGCTCAGGACTGAGAAATGAAGAATCCAATAAATAATGACTGTAGGTTATTCATAAGCATAAAATTCATATACTTAGAAATCTTCCTTCACAAAATAATTAGAGGCTGTGAGACAGGACAAACACTAAACATACAAAAGTGAAACTATATCTTAAAAGATGGTAAATGACTTGTTACAAATGTAAACGTTATTACTGAATTAGCTGTAATTATGTAGTCAAGTTAGACCATAGATCAAAGTCAAGAAGAAATTAGAACAGATAAAGATGAGAAGTCACAGTAAACAATTGCAATAACACACTCAAGATGTGACAGCCAAAGAAGTGACATCTAAGGCTGCAGTAATAGAATTATCATATCCCACCTTGTCCTGCCTTGACCAAACCACATTGAGAACATTGCGTTCTATGAATCCAATACTTTGTTTTCATAATCAGTAGCTGAAACTAATCCAGATGAAGGCAATTAGGATGTTAAAGAGGAATCATGGTGACACATGAGGATCTGTTGAAGGAACTAAGTATGTTTGGTCTTGAAATATAAAATTTAATGGGCAGATGGTGAGTGACTTCAAATATCTGACATAATAAAAGACTGGAATTATTTTTCTTGATCTTAAAGGGGAGGGTAGAATTCATGGAATGCAAGGGGGTAAAGAAGTTACCAGAAAGCAGAAGTCAATTCATTATAAGAAGAAATTTCTTAGCAACTAGAAATGGTCAAATGTATAATAGCCTTGCTTAAGAGCAAATGAATAGATAAATGAATTAATGAAAAAGCATTTATTGAGGATTTACTTACAGTGTTAATCACTTTACTGTGAAATGAAAACAGATCAAGTAGATCACACTCTAATTAGGAGAAAAGACAGTGAACCCCTTATTGGATAAACTCAATCTAAGATTTGATAACCACTCACTAGGGAGCAGATTCATGCTTTCAGTAATTTCCAGACTGGAAGATCTCTGAAGATTCTCCCAATTCTAAGAATCTATCATTTTATGAATTATACTGACCATTTATAGTTAATACTAAAGCCTCCCCTATGTGGAAAGTTAGGAAGATGATACTGAAACCAAATAAGAGCACTACTAACACCCCAGGTACTCAGACTACTCACATATCTGATCAATGAAGCAAAGACAACACCCAAACTGGGGAAATGGTGATCTAAATTTCTGGGGTACATCCAATCTGGAAAGAATACACAGTTTTCCTTACTACAGAAGTCATAGTTACTTGAGAAGTCAATATCTTCTTGTCTATAGCAGTTTTCTCCATTATTTTGGGTAAACTCTTAGGATTTGGGGGTCATTACAGGACCCTAGCTTGACTAATCAACAACCTGGAAATCGAGTAAAAGTGAGCCAATATGCTGCTACATGGTTTTCTTTTTTGTTTTTGTTTTGGGTTTTTCTGTGTGTTTTTTGTTTGTTTGTTTGTTTTTGCAGGGCAATGAGGGTTAAGTGACTTGCCCAGGGTCACATAGCTAGTCAGTGTCAAGTGTCTGAGGCCGGATTTGAACTCATGTCCTCCTGAATCCAGGGCCAGTGCTTTATCCACTCTGCCACCTAGCTGCCCCAACATGGTTTTCTTATGTATGAAGATAATTCTGTTGTCCATTCCTTAACCAGAATCTGGATTAAGGTTTAAAAAGGTAGTCAACCGCTATGAAATGAAATAGGTGGGTTCTTTTACTTCTTAAAAGGTGCATTGGGGGCAGCTAGGTGGTGCAGTGGATAAAGCACCGGCTCTGGATTCAGGAGGACATGATTTCAAATCTGGCCTCAGACACTTGACACTGACTAGCTGTGTGACGCTGGGTAAGTCTCTTAACCCTCATTGCCCCACAAAAAAAAAAAAAAAGGTGCATTGCTATAGTAACTTCTAAGTCTAGGAAACTGGAGTACTATAATTAATTAAAAGTTGGACACTGAAATTAGTCTTGGTAATTGTTTCTTATTGAAAATAGGTATATATCTTAACTAAAGCCAAGATTTAAAATGTCAGAATTTTCATATTTTTGGATATTGAGCAAGCAGAACACTAACTGAATAGAAATTCTGATTCCCTAATTATAAAAGGAAAAAGTCAATACCATGCTTTGTATTTGATTAAAATAATCTATTCCTTTGTGTGATTTGATGTAATATTGAAAAATGATCTTACTTTTTCCCAAACAGCTTAAGTACTCTTTATTAGATTGGCCTAAATCATAGTTCACTCCAAAATATAGACCATGCCCCTAAAATGTACAAATATATGTGCATATATTATATAAATAATCATGTACAGATTTATAGAAAGTTATTTCTGTTGGGTGTGCTTTGGCCCTTTCGGACCAATAGGAATAAATTAACCTTTAATTTTAAATAGTCTTCCCTTTGAGATCCTTGATTCCTTATATGTCAGATATTTTTCAATGACTCACTGTTACCTAGTATATTACAATGTATAAAATGTTTTCATCACAACAATATTGTAAAGTAGGAAACATGAGAATTATTATTTCCATCTTAAACATGAGGAAACCCAAGATCACATAGGTAGTAAGGGGTGTTGCTGAAACTTTGAATATAGAAGATCTCAATTTGAATTCTAGTCTCTGCTATGTACCATCAAGTGACCTTCAAAAGGGACAATCTTTCTGGGCCTCAGTTTTCCCATCTGTTAAATGAGGGAATCAAACAAAATCATCTTCTAAAGTCTCTTAAAACTTTGAAATCTACAAAATTAGGTGACACTCTACTGGATCCCTTCTCTGAGTTGCTATGCCACTTCTAATGGGCCATAATCTCACCAAATTGCATTCTTCAGAGTAGGGCACAATCCGCTCAGGATATCTCAATCTGTTCAATTCTTGTCCATGTAACTAATTTCTCCATAGAGGCCTTATTCTAGGTATATTTATATTTTGTGGATAACAGAGAGTAAGGGAAAACATAAGTTGAGGGACTGGTCATCTAACAGTATATCATATGTTAAATAATAGAGATTTTTCAACTATGTGATTATTCTGATATGGATTGTTAGACTAGTGTCTTTTAGCTGGCTGGAGAATTGAGGACTCCCTATTGTATTGTATTTGGGGATTTGATTCAAATAGGAGCATCTGGAAGATATCATTATCTAGAAGGAATAGCTCTTCCATCTGGAGTTCACAGAAAATAACATCAATAATAGTGGAATAAACCTTTGACAAGTAGGGATTTTTTATTCTTATCCTTCATTTTGTTTTTTTCATCAATCTAATACTCAGAGATCTATCACTTTGGTAGACTTTTTCAAGTAATTTCACATGATTTTAAAAGACACATGAGAGGCTCTTTATTGGAGGACTTTGTGTATATATGAATGTATGAATGTATGTATGTATGTGTAAACAAACCAATTAAATAAATGGGTGAATAAATAAATAATACTTATATAGAACTTACTATATTCCAGGTACTATGCCAAATACCTTGCAATAATTATCTCATTTGATCCTTACAACAACAGTAGAAAAAAGTTGTGATTATTATCCCCATTTCACGGATGAGAAAAATGATGTAAACAATGGTTAAATGACTTGCTCAGGGTCACATACCTTAGCAAAAGCCTGAAGCCAGGTTTGCTTCAGGTTTTTCTGACTCCAGACCTCTAGGCCTGAGGGACCCAGCTGTTCCTGTCAACTTAAATAGCTTTGTAGTAAGCAAAAAATGAACACAGAGGGATCTTGTATTTCCTACTATTTTTATTGTCATATGCCTATGAACATATAGTATGCTATATAAAATTAATTATGATTTGAAATTGTTCTGTTCCTTTCTCATTTCAAAAATACCCTCAATGGTTGTATGAATATTGTCTCATAAAAATGTTATAAAGAAAATTAAGTTGATATAGAAGCTATTAATGTCTATCAATAATGTTTTTAATAATTAAATATCCTGTCATTTTTCATTCTTCTGGTAACTTCCCTGCCTTGAAATGTTCTACAAAGTTATTTCTCAACATTTTTAAAAAGAGTTGTCTCAAGCACATACTTCCTTCATCTGTACTTGGTCTGAATGTTTTCAAAATTGTTCTACCTTGAATCTTGACTGGTTCAGCTATTTTTCCCAATTTTGTATATGACATTTTATTTCCTCATAATCACCATTAGGGACTTTGGTCTCATATCTCAAATGTAGTGTTCTATCATTTTATATTGAAGAAATTAAATTTTTATAGTAAGTATGTTCCATTTTCTATTTGTTGTTCTCCAAGTTTCATCTGTGTTCTTCTGATGATCTGATTTAGTTCAAACTTATGCCAAGACTTCTTAAAACTGCCTTACCCTTCACTTTTTATTAGTTTGTTATTCTCTATAGTTTATAGTTTATTTGTACTATGAATCAGTATTGATCTTGGTTGTCTTCTCTCCACTTGTGAAGGGGACCTACCATTTTCTGTTTAAGGTGATTGCTGAACTCTTACATTAATTACATAAGTAAAATTTCAGTGGAAAATCATGATAATTGAGTCAATATATTTACCTTTTTCCATTTCAACTTTTCAAGGTAAACAACTGATTTGAACAGGTCAGAGTGAAGGTGTTGTTATTCTATGCTAAGCCTTCTCATTTGTTTTTCTTTTCTTTTTTGGTGCTGATTTTAAGAATTGTTCCAACTATTTGTTTGATCGTGTGTGTGTGTGTGTGTGTGTCTATGTATATGTAGATATAGATAGATGTATGTATGTATATGTATAGATGTATGTGTGTATGTATGTATATGTATATACACATATACATATATATATATTTAAATGATACAGAACTAGCTAAATGTCAATAACTATTCATTTCCTGTCTGTAAAGATAGAATCAATTATCTTTTTTTATATTTAATGCTTCTCATGTCGAGTAATGAAAATCCTTATTATTTTTATCATGGTCATTCTGAATGTTTTCCCACAATGCATTGTCATTATCGTGTTATCCACATTATATCAGAATCATGAAAATGCTTCCATTAAACTTACCATTGAGATATGTACCATTCAGGTACTTCTAGGTACCCATTGAGTAATTTTCACTACCCACCCACCCCCATTCTGACCTTCCTGCAAAGAAGTATTTGGGTTTATAGTTATTCTTTATAGAGCAACATATCTGGCAGGGACATAAGTGCCTTGAAATGACTATCTTTCAGTAACTATGACACTTTAGCAAAATTGAGTTGTTTGAATTAATGAATATTAAGCTGAGATAGAAACATCTGATAAGAATACATACATTGTGTCCTTGTGTAATATTTCTGGCTTATCACTCTCTAGAGTGAGCACTAAGAAATCCTTCTACCTACCTTTGAAAGGAGTTTCATCTGACAAATATATAGATACCAAGTAAATGAGACTGGGCATGGTATGGAATTTACAATGTCATTCCCCACATATAAAGAGCATATTTAATTCTCTGAATTTTCATGTGTTGGGGGGAATCCCATATTCATTTTACTACAGGAAAAAGTTAAATATTTCATAGGTTTGACAAATTATGCCATCTCTACTTTTCATTCAATGTATATTGTTCAGAATTATAAACTATTAGAGCTAGAAGGTATCTTAGAGATCATTTAAATCAAGGTTTCTTAACTGGGAGTTCAGTAACAGTATAGATAGATAGGTAGACAGATACATACATACATACATATGTAGATACATACATACATACATACATCAATATAGATAGAAATATAGATATATTGAAGTAAAATATGCATATGTATGTACATACACATACTAATATAACATAATATAGAATAGAATTGTATATTCTCTGATTCCCAATCATATTCTCTATCAATGGGATCCCTTGCCACTCCTCTAGAACTCCACATTAATCAATGCACATTAATGACTACATCCCTTCTGGATAATACTCTGTTCTTTGTACAAATTTAAGAAATTGCTTATTTGTATGTGTTGTAGGTGACTCTTTGTAAACTATAAAGATAAAGATTTATATTACATATCTATCAGGAGAGGGAGATAAAAGATACATGCATATATAGAAGAGACATATAGAGATACAAAAGAGAAGATCTATATGTATATATATATGTGTGTATATATGCCTGCATATATATGTTTACATTTATATATGTATGCACATTTTCCCTTCCCCCACTGTCTAGCTTCCCTTTGTGTGTTGTCTTTCTCCACTAGGTTGTAATCTCCTTAAGGATAGTTGATATCTTTCTTTTTCTTATTTTTATCCCCAACACTTACCACAGTGACTGGAATATAGTAGGTGATTAATAAATGTTTACTGAATTGAACTGAAAATAGTGATAAAGAGAAAGTAAATTATATTGCAATATAATTACAGTATAATTCCTTAGTAATACTTCAAATTAAACTTTATACATTTAAAAGTAGTATTCTTACATGAGGTTCAAAGGTTTCACAAGACTATCAAAGGGATCCATGAGGTTCAAAGGTTAAAAAAAAGCCAATAATAATAGCTTACATTTATATCTCACTTTGAGTTTTGAAAGTACTTTACAAATATTATCTAGTTTTATCATCAAAATAATCCTGGGAGGTATGTGCTACTATCATCTCTGTTTTATACACAAGGAAACTGAGACAAACAAGTTAAATGACTTGTTCCAGTTCACACAGTTATTAAGTGTGTGAGATGCTGTTTACATTTGATCTCAGGTTTCCCTGACTCCTGGTCAAGTACTCTATCCACTATGCCACTGTTATGCCTAATCTAAATCAAGCCTCTGACTCTACATATGGAGAAATTGAAGGAAAAGGTTAAGCAACTTGTCAAAATACACACAGGAAGTAGTAGAACTGGAACCAAAACTAGATCTTCTGATTCCCAACCTTGTTCTCTGGCAATGTCAACTCATTCAGAGCTCCACATAAACCAGTATATCAATAATAACAACATACTTTCTGAATGGGAATATATTCTTTTTACAAATCTAAGAAATTGCTTTTTTTGTGTTGTGCACACTTTTAAAAGTATAATGTTAGAGATTTTCTTGCTTTACTTACATCATTTTGGCAATGGTTAATAAAAGTACCCTAAGGATATGATTAATTTGATTGTAAGATCTTACTTATGCAGCTCTAGAGCGTTGCCAAAAAACTAATTATTGTGGAATTCTTTTTTTGTGGGGGAGGGTTTGGGGTTTTGTTTGTTTTGTTTTGGCTGGGCAATGAGGGTTAAGTGACTTGCCCAGGGTCACACAGCTAGTAAGTAAGTGTCAAGTGTCTGAGGTCACATTTGAACTCAGGTCCTCCTGAATCCAGGGCTGGTGCTCCATCCACTGCACCACCTGTCTGCCCCCATGGAATTCTCTTGTGGGCCTTGAAATTGGCCTCAGGCTCCCCATGAAAACCCTCAGGGACGCTGGGGTTTCCTTTGCCCAGCATCCAGCTCTGCCCAGGGAGTATGGGGCTTGGCCAGTCCTGGGGGTGGCCAGCCCCGAGTTTCACCTGAGAAAGAAAGCTAATAAAAAGGGACGCTAAAGACACTTTGGGGAATCGAGAAATCAAGAGAGGGCAGACCGACACGGAAAAAGTAGAGAAGACGCAGTGGGGTCAACAAAGTGAAGGGGGCTTGGAGTTAGAAGAGAGAAGCAGAGCAGTGAAAGCACAGGGGAGCTGGAGTGAAGGTGAAAAAGAATGAAAGTTGGAGAGGGCTTGGAGGCTAATGGGTCCAAGCAGCATACCCTCAGGCAAGAGGTGACAATGGCCCATATTATATTAAAAGCAGTCAGGTCTCATATAACTTTGCATTTATTATCTCTTACATTTATTTTTATAAATAAATCCTGCTTTGATTATTTAATTAAGAGGCTTCTTAATCATTTGCTTATCAATTTGGGAATGGAGCAGTATGGAGAAATTTTTAAAAGGCCCTAACAGATTGGCTTAGGAAATTAATAGCAGTCAGATAGCCAGCCAGTCAAAAGCCCCCAGATTAGGCCCCCTAGTTAGATTAGCCCCAGGTAAGTTAAATAATTGACATTTGAATGGCGACCATGGCAGGACTTTTGGCCAAATTATAATTTTTCTAAACTTATATTTTTCTTATAGTTATAATTTTTCTTATAGATATAATTTTTCATATAAGTACAGTTAAAATTTTTTCAGATTAGTTATAATTTTTTTACACTCTTAATAGTTATCTTAATTTTCTCCCACTTTCAGGCTTTCAGAAAGGCATCTCACACACCTGGAATTCACTGCTTTCACATCTCTTCTAAAATATCTCTCTTCTCTCATGAATGAGCTCAGGATCCATATTCTCCACGAAACCTTCCCTCATTCCTGCTGAAAATAAACTCTCTAGTTTTCTTAGATCTTAAACTCTCTTTTGATCTTATCACATCTTACCTTGTATTATGTGTCCATCCATATTTTTTAAAAAGCCCTTAAATTATTAGATTCCATCAAAGTAAATTCTTACTGCCACCTACCTTGCTGTTGTCATTGCTGCTGCTGTCATGTCATTTTCAGGCATGTCTGACTCTTTGTGACCCCTCTTAGGATTTTCTTAGCAAAGATATTGGAGTAGTTCCCTATTTCATTCTCCAGCTCATTTTACACATGAGGAATGGAGGCAAACAGACTTGAGTAATAACACCAATAATTTCCTTTACCAGGACTGGCTTTAATGATAGAATATGCTAGTGTGTGTGGTATGACACCAGGGTGCTGATCAGGCTCCCAGTTCATTCCTCTGTTGGACCATCCCCTAGTCTCTGGGAAAAGATTAAATAAACCTCCACAGACAAAGGTTAATCCCATTGAGAATGAATGTAGTCTCTGATATTCATCAAAATGGAAACTGTCCCAGGAAAGACAGGATTTCACAATGTCATCAATGGATCATTTCATAATGTAAATTAAAGAAACATAGGTGAACCTTAACAAGGAAAAAAAGAGACCATGAGGTTATTAAACCCATGAAATGAGATGAGAGGGAGAGGGTCGACAGAAGGGGGAAAAGATTAGGAGTTGGGAGATTGAGATATTGTGACAAACTTCAAATCTTCCATCAGACTTTTCTTGGTCATGTTAAAGAATTACAATTGCAATTCTCTCATAGGTCTCACAATCTTAATGGTTTTCCTGTGATGCAGGAATAAACCAAGATATAAATTAGGTACTTCTCACAATCTTTCAGATTCATGTTGAAAACTCTTCCCTTATACAAAAATGTATAGTATATAGAACTTCAGTCAGAAAAATGGATTTATTCTGCCCTTATAACAGTTCTTTTAGGTCTTCATACTCTAGTGGAATACAATGGAAAGGGAATTCCCCTTAAGCATACAGAGAATCAGATTCAAATCACATCTGCAACATGTATTAGTTCAAATGTCAAATGTGTAGAAGTGATTTAAACTCTCTTAGACTCTCTCTTAGACATTTTTACTCTCTATAAAATGGAGGTGATAATCCTGACAGTACCTAATAAGGTTATTATGGAGAAAGCACTTAGAAAGCCAAAAACAGTAGAGAAATGTATGCTATCACTCATGGTATATTAGATACACTCTGCTTTAGTGTGTTTTATAGATTCTACTTTCTCTGCCAATAGAATACATCCTCCTCAAGGCCAAGAATTATTTCATCTTTGTGTTTGCCTTCTCACAGCACAGTGCCTGAAGCTTGGTAGGCACTTAATAAATTATTTTTGATGTATTGTTTGACTGAGCCCAATGTTGATCGATTGATTCTGTTTATAAAAAGGAACTATGAAATTGTCCATTCTAAATGATCTTTTTAATAACTTCTCCTGTTTAAATACCACATTCTATTTAACAGAAGTTTTCCACTCAATACCTGTAGGAATTATGAATCATCTTTATGTGTTACCTAGGAAAATATGTGCTATGCAGGAAGCTGGGATATACATGAATCAGTCTGCACTCTGTACCTTCGTTAGCTTCAAGCTGTGGAAATCTGGCAGAACATAACATCAAGGCCATTTCATTTGCAGCCAGGCCACCCTTTGCTGTATAAAGACCTTCTCAGTTTTTACAGGCTTATAGGAAAATTTCCACTGAATGGCATTTTTAATACATTAACAAAGTTGGAATGTCTTATATTTGTATAGTCTACTAGTTTTGAAAGTGCTTTTATAGGCATTATGTGATTTGATCCTTACAAAAACCCTATAAGGCAAACAAGGTAGGCATTGTAATTTCCAGAAAGAAAGATTGACTTCTCTAAGGTTGCATTGATAGTACATGGAAAAGCTGAATCTAGAGCCTAGTTCTTAACTCTTAGTTTGGAGTTCTTTCCACAACATCTTCAGAAATTTGTGATAAACTTTTGCTTGTCAGAAGTTATAAAACTGGGTAAGTGAATGGTTCACCTAATTTCAATGAAGAAATATCCTTTAAAATGCCTTAAAACCAGTTTGTCTCTGTACCTTCAGGGATTACAGTATTAGTGATATTGGTATAACCATAATACAGCTAGGAAATGAGCACCAGAAAAGCTGTGTTGATGTTTAAAGATTAAAAGATTGTTTTAGGAGCAGACATAGATATAAGAACTTTGAAACACAGCTAAAACTCATGTTTACATGTCAAATAACACAAAGATGGAACAAAGGAAAAAATGGGCAACTATTTCAAAAGTAATGAAGCCTCCCTGACCTCACCATAACTTCCTATTGCTATGGTTACCTAAAAGATATATGTGGAAGTTGAAAAATAAGGAAAAAAATGTAATGAACTAGGAATTTAATTTTTTTAAACATACAAATTCACAGAGTTGGATATCAATGTCTAGCTTTTTCATATACATGCATGTGTTCATGAATAAATACATATGTGTGTATCGTATATACATTTGTATGTATATAGTCATCATATAACATATATGTATTGTGTATATGTATATGTATATCAGACAGATTTATCCAGGATATATATTTATTTTAATTTTTATTTATTTTTTTTTTAGTGAGGCAATTGGGGTTAAGTGACTTGCCCAGGGTCACACAGCTAGTAAGTGTTAAGTGTCTGAGGCCGGATTTGAACTCAGGTACTACTGAATCCAGGGCCGGTGCTCTATCTACTGCGCCACCTAGCTGCCCCCCAGGATATATATTTATTAACACTCTTGGAATACATGACAAAAACAGTAGAAACCAAACAAAAAAATTATTATTTTTTCTATTTTTCAACTTATTTTAAAACACAATCACCCTTCATTTATTACAATTCGTATAAAGCACTTTGAAAACTTTCAAGCGTATATAAATAAAAGCTTCCAGATGACAATGATGATGATGTTGATGATGCACCAGGAAGAAATTAGTCCATACAAATGAATAATACCACTGAAGTGAATATAACTAAAGCTCACTTCTTTTAATGACAGAACTTTTCTATTTAAACCACTTTAATGAAAATCTTTCCAAAATATATTTTCCACCATCTTAAATAGATCTTAAGTGATCAATCAACAAACATTGACTAAATGTTTTATATGACTTCATATGTGTAATGGGTATCATATTTCCTGCCTTTTCAATGGGTGGGGAAGGAATGAGAAGGAAGAATATTCAAAACTGAAATATTTTTTTTAATTTAAAGAATATCTTGGGAGATGTGGGTAATATAAAAACAAAAGATATCAAAATTTTATTTTAAAGAATGAAGTTTGCAAAGTGAAAAAAAACAATAAGGATCTACTCTGTAATGGGATACTTGCTAGACACATAGTAATATGAAGACAAAAAAATGAGACTTTTTTGCATGTAATGTTCTTTGTAGTCTATTGTAGAAATACACACACATATATACATACATATATAGATATAGGTGCACACATATACATATATACACACATCAGGGATAATAAATAGATAAAAATAAATGGAGAGCAATTTTAACAATTACTTTGGGACATCAATTCAGTGAGAATAGGAAAAGCCTCATGTAAAAGGGAACACTGTAGCTGACCTTTGAAGAAAGTTAGGGACTCTTTGAGGCAGAGGTCAGGAAGGAGTGTATTCTAGGTATGGTAGACAGTCTGTACAAATGTACATGGAAGAAAGAAGACTGAAGAACAGCAATTGAGTCAGTTTGACTACACATTAGCATGTATGAAATCAAGTAATCATGTAAGCATTGTGAAAAGGTAGGTTTCAGTCAGATTGTGAATTTTTTAAATGTCAAACCTAAAAGTCTATGCTCAACCCTGGAGATAATATGGAGCACCTTTAAATAGGAAAATTATATAGATAGCTCTGAACTTTAGTAACAGCACTTTGGCAGTTGGCTGCAAAACAGTTCAAAATGGAAAGAGAGCTGAGACAGGGAGACAAGTTAGGAGACTATTGAAAAACTGCAGGAGAGACACCATGAGAGCATCAATAAGGGTGGTGCCCATGTGAATTGATAAAGGGACCATATGTGAAAAATGTTACGGAGGTAGAATCAATAAGATTTTTAAACTGATTGGATATAGGAGATGAAAGAGAGTGTGGTTATTATTTCAAGACCCCAGATTCTATTAAGAAACGAGATCTTAAGGTGAAAAAGTTAGGGGGCCTAAGGAACAAGAATTCAAGTAGAAAAAAAAAAGGAAACCTTAGTATCTTCAGACAATTCAACACAAAAGAATGCCTAGGGAGCATAGTACCTGTGATATAGTATAAAGGGCACTGGATATGAAGTCTGAAGACCTGGATTTCAGTTCCAACTCTGCCACTCACTATTTTGACCTTGAGCCAGTCAAGCTCTGAGTCTCAATTTTTTCATCTGTAAAATGGGCATGAAAGGCAGCATGACATAGTGGATGAAGAGTTGGCCTCAAATCCAAGAAGATTTGTGTTCAAGTACCACCTCTTACACAAACTGACTGCATGATTGTCCTTCCAAACTGATTTGATGTTCTTCATACATAACCTTCTATATCCCATCTCTGTACCTTTGTACAGACTGTCCACCATGCCTAGGATTAAATTCTCCCTTACCTCTGATTTACAGAATCCTTAGTTTCCTTCAAAGCTTAACTTCAGAGTCCCCTCCTACATGAGGCCTTTCTTAATCTTCTTAAATTGTTAGTGCCTCCATTCTTGAAATTACCCTCATTTTACCTTATGCCTATTTTTTTCTACTTAGGGGCAAATCATCTAACTTCTCTGTTCTCCAGGAAATACTCTAAAAATTGTCAGTTGCAGAAAAGGTGCCAGTACATATTGATAGTTTCCTCATTCAGGTGTTCCTTATACCAAGGAAATCACAGGTCAAGTTTCTATCAGGAAAATAGAGTTACTTATGTGTGCACTACTTACTTCACAGGGTTACATAAATAAAATAAAATTTGTTTCATAAAAACATGTGGTACGATATCATGTTACTATCATAAAATATTTTTATTATGCTAGATAACTATCTAGTTTAAATTTACGTAGGATTTTAAGGTAAGTGCTATAAAAAGTTAACCTATACAGTACTGTGGACAATCTCTAAGTCAGCAGAGAAAATATGATTCTACCATGCAGTATTGATATTGAAAAGGCCTAGAGATGAGAATAATGTCTTTACCCAAAGGAGGAAAAAAGCCTTTAAATGCTAGAGATTCCCATGTGAGAGTGAGCAAATAATGTAGATGTGATTATAATGATGGCCTAGTCAAAAGAATGGGAGAAAAAAAACCCTTTGCCAAGGCAAAGCCAAGTACTCCTGTGCTGTCCAGGGTCCTGGTTTAAACCTCAGCTTGTCTTACCTCTTGGTCATTAATTTTGTTCAAAATTTTCTGCCTTATTTGATATATTGAACTTAGCTGACTTTTATCTATTTGGCAATGTCTCTTTCTTAGCTCTGTGATATACACAATTACAACCATAGCCTTCTCAATTGAAAGCATTAAATGGACATAATTTAATACTTCCTTGAATACTAGGGGGCCATAATTTTGCACATCAAAAAGATTTATAGCTTTATCATGCAAGAAAATGTTGGCATGAGAAATCTCTTCACCAATGCAGTTTTCAACTTATTTATCTGACTTAGACAATAGGAAACTTCCTCATTAAAAATATATTTCGTTTTTCTTTTTCTTTACATCAAAGCTGTGATTTTGAGAACTGTGATTTTGATGATGTAGGAAACTCATTTTAAGGAATGTATTATATCAAGGCCAATTGGCATCTGCTCTGCTGTAACTTAAATTCTTAGAGAGTTATCTGGGGGTCTTGAGAAATGGCACACAGAATCACAAAACCAGTATGTGTTAGAGGCAGAATTTAAACTCAAGTATTCCTGACTCCAAGTCTACCCCCTTACCCATTATGTTACAGTATAACTTGCAATTATATGGCATTGTAACATAGGATAATCTAACATCTGGAACTACAGAATCCATCTAGTCCAACTTAGAGATGACCAAGAATCCATTCTATAGTGTTCCCAAAGCCTCTGATTAAAGACCTCCAGCAAGGTCTCCAATTCACAGAGAGATTTGAGACATTGAAGCAACTCTGAGAAGAGTAACAGCACAATGTCCTGAACATGATGGAGATGAAAGAAAGTGCTTTTCTTTTCTTTTCTTTTTTCTGTTTAGAATTTTATTTTCCAAATTACATGTAAAAACAAATTTTGACATCAATTTTTTTAAAACTTTGTGTTCCAACTTCTCTTCCTCCCTCCCTTCCCACCCACCCCCATCCCAAGAACTCAAGCAATTCAATATATGTTATACACGAGTAGTCATGGAAAACAACTCCACATTAGCTAGATTGTGAGAGAAAACAGATTAAAAACAAAACTTCAGATTAAAGAATTGTCAAAAAATGTGTTTTAATCTGTTTTCAGGTGCCATCAGTTATTTCTCTATAGATGGATTCCAATTTTCATAAGTCCTTCAGAGTTATAGTGGATCATTGCCTTGCTGAGAATAACCAAGTTCTTCCCAGCTGATATACAGTACATTTCACTCTGCTTCAGTTCATGTAAGTCTTTCCAGATTTTTCTGATAGCATACTGTTCATCATAATTTTTATGTAGTACCTTAAACCTGACAAAGAATAAGAAAGTGTTTTCCTTGGGAGGAATCACATGGGAATAAAGAGTTGTTGGGCGGTTGCCACATGGATTCTGAAGCAATCAGAAATATATATATATATTTTTTTTTCTATTTCCTCATACCCTTCCTCTAAACTCTACACTTTACCTTCCCTAAGTAAACTCTATTTGCCTGAACATCATGTTATTTACTAATACATTTAATAATAATACTAGTAATAGTAATAATAATAATAATAATAGCATTGATAGAGAACTCTAAGGATTGCAAAGGACTTTATAAATATTATTTTATTTTCATCCTCATAACAACCCAGAAAGGTAGATGCTATTTTTATCCCCATTTTACAGGTGAGGGAACTGAGGCAGGGAGAGTAATCACTTCCTTATGGTCACAGAGCTAGTAACAGAGGTTGGATTTAAACTCAGGTCTTCCTGACTCCAACAGATGTTGACTTAATCTCAGTGCTATGTTTTTAATTGGCCAAGTTTTTATAACTGAGATACAGCCATTTAAAGCTTGACCCAAAAACTCTGATTAAAAAAAATTAATACATTAGAAAATTAGATTATTTGCTAGGATTAACATTTTAATTGTATTCTTTTTAAGTTATCTTTAATGATCTTCTGAGGAGATATACAGATGATTAATGAAAGCAAGTGATGCCAGACTATGGAAAATCCTTCCATGCTAAATCAGCTGCTGCACGTGCCAAGCATGATCTTCCTGGTACTCAAATATGCAGCCTCGTGGAGTACTTTTAACACAGAACATACAGCACTGATTTCCCTTGGTGACAACAGTAGAATTTTCCAACTCTGCATTTTCCTAAATCTAACAAATAAAGACCTTTTATACTTTCAAGCCAGTCTGGCAATATTTTCTTAGGCAGAATCAACTGTTATTCATTGGCACTTCACCCAACTACTATTATTATTAAACATTTATTAAGCTCCCCCTGAGAGCTAAGTGGTGTCCAGTCCATCTGTAAAAGAGCCGTTGCCTTACGGTGTTGATATATTATGCAAAGGCTTCAAATATGCCTCAAGTAGATTTTTCCTTTGTATCTATGGAAATCATATACACTGAAGGGGTTTTGATGCTCATACTATTGTAATTTACAAAAGAAGAGATTGTCGAGATAGGGAGAATAACTAATAAACATAAGAAGAAATGTAAATTCAAGTCTCCAAGTGCTTACATTGTATCCCATGGAGTAAAGAACATGGACTTTCTGACAGCAGTTTCATCTGTTTTGATGTTTCTTTAGAACTGGGCACTTAGGGAAGTGCAGTAACATTTACAAGGTATTGAAAGACAAAAGTACATTCCTTTTTTGAGGTCACCAAAGTACTACACTTGTAGCCTGAAAAATTCCAAAGCATCACTGTGTCTAACAGTTTTCTGAAATAACATTAAAATAAAGAGATTTGGGCTCATTTTCAAGTCCTTATTTCTTTTATGTTTCTATAACTGAATGGAATCAGTGGAGGTAACATGCTCCATTGTCTAATGAAAACACAAGTGGAGGGGGGAGGAAAGGGAGAGAGGGAGGGAGGGAGGGAAGGAGAAAAATCTGGAACTCTAAATCTTATACAAATGAATATTGAAAACTACCTTTATATGTAATTAGACAAAAATGTTTGTTATAAAAACATTAGAAGTAACAGACAGTATTTTACAGCCTATGAAGTTGACAAAGCACCTTCCACACATAAACTGTATGAGACAAAGAATACATGTAAGATTATCCCAAATTCTCAGGGAGGAAAACAAAAGCTCAAAGAGGTTAACTGACTTGCCCAAGGGCACACAGGTAAAAAGTATAATATTACCATCCCAAATGGAAAAGCCAGACCTCAAATTCATATTATCGCATGACTTCTAGTTCTCTTCCAGCCCTAATTCTCCAACTTCAATGCTATTTCGATCTTCTCTTGTGGCCTAATCAATCAATACAGGTGTGTAAAGTGCCATGCATTGTGCTAGACACTGAAGATCCAAGGACAAGAATGCAACAGAAACCTTCTTACCCTGCAAGTTCACTCCAATTCTGGTCTACTCATATTGAAAGTATAATTCATGCCTGCGGCCCATTCCTGACTTCTTCCTCTGAGAAAGTGCCCAGGCCAGCCATATCTTCATAACTCTTTAAGTTCAACTCTTGACTCTCCAGGTTTGGCTCAGAGAATATCTTCTCCTCCCCAACATGCATCAATTTTCAGCTTCCTTTTATGTGTTGTTTTCCCTTCCTTGAGGACAGAGATGGTCTTTATTTCTCCTTGTATTTATAATCCTAGCACTTAGCACAGTGTCTGGCATATAGCAAACCTTAATAAATATTTTTTAAACTTGTTGACTTGACAAAAACAAAACAGTCCCTGCATAAAAGAGTTTATATTCTATTGAGAGAAACAACACATACAACTATAAGTGTGGGTGTATTGGAGCCTGCTGGACTGGCAGAATGTATTATTAAATTTTAAATGTATTTACACTTTGAAACAAGGCTTGATTTATTGTTTTTTTGACTGTCAAAGTGATAGAAAAAGTATTCTTTATTCAAATTAAATGTAAAAGTATAATATATTTTTTAAAGGACAAGGGAGAGTAAAATTAAAATTGATTTTAAATTGTTTGCATTGTTTAAAATCTGTTAAAATGTGTTACAAATTTTTCAGCACACCCCCTTCCCAAAGTTTCCTATCATTGTCAAGGGCCACCATCCTCCCAGTCACCCAGGTTTTTTAATTTGGTGCCATCCTTGATTCCTTCTTCTCACTCACCGCACAAATGTAATCAGTTCACTGTAATCAGTGCAGTCTTCACAACAGCTCTCCTATATTCCCTCTTCTATAGTCACATAGCTACCACCTGAACTAGTTTAGGCCCTTATCTCTTCACACATGGAATACTGTGATTGCTCTTTATTTGCTTTCCTTGGTTCAAGCTACTCTCCACTGCTGATCATTCATATAGCTGCAAAAATAAAATAAATTTGATTATGCCACTCCTCTACTAAACAAACTCAAGTAGTTCCCTATTGCCTAGAAGAATGCCTATACTATTCTAATATTTAATGCTCTACCCAGCTCAGCCTCTTCCTACATTTTCAATCTTCTTATATTTTACTCCTGTCATCTAGTCAGACTGGTTTGCTCACTGTTCCACACATAAGAAACTCCATTCCCTGTGTCCATGACTTTGCCTGGAATGTCCCCCATACATGGAATGCAGCTCCTCCTCACCTCTGCCTCCTTGAATCCAAGTTTCCCATCAAGATTCAGACCAGGGGACAGCTAGGTGGTGCAGTAGATAAATCACCAGCCCTGGATTCAGGAGGACCTGAGTTCAAATCCAGCCTCTGACACTTGACGCTTACCAGCTGTGTGACCCTGGGCAAGTCACTTAACCCTCATTGACCTGCTTTAAAAAAGAAGATTCAAACCAAATGCCATCTTCTACATAAACCCTTCAAGATCCTGCCCCCCCCAGGGGGCAGCTAGGTGGCGCAGTGGATAAATCACCAGCCATGAATTCAGGAGGACCTGAGTTCAAATCTGGTCTCAGACACTTGACACTCACTAGCTGTGTGACCCTGGGCAAGTCACTTAACCCTCATTGCCCCGCAAAAAGAGAAAAAAAAGATCCTGCCCCCAAATCTAACAGCCTCCCACATATAACCACTAAATAGAACAACAGATAGACAAATACATATACATACACTCACACAGTATATATACATATATACATGCACTAAGTATATATTATATATTTAGATACTGTGAGAAATTGGTAATTGTCTCCTCTCAATGTGGATATAACAGTCAGTCATACTCCCCTGACCTGTTTGCAGGACAAAGGTCTCAGATCCCCTCCTCCCCCTCAGGTTAGCAAGGTCACATGGTTCAAGGAGCCCTGGTCTCAATTAGGTCCTCTCCAGAGTTGTGTCCATATAAGGAAGTATAAGGTCCACTCCTGAGTTATGCCCATACAAGGAAGAGGGGTGGGAATACTGCGTTCCGATTAGCTAGTTTTTGCGAGTAGATTGTAACCCTGACCAGTGATGAAAAAGGGGAAGGTCCATTTGCCTTAGGGACTAGGGTATAAAACAGGGCCTGCGAGCCCCCTTTCTGGACACCCACTAGCTGCACACTAGGGTGCCTCTTTCTCGTGAGAAGAAAATAAAGCCTTTGTCATCTGCTGCTGAGTTCCTGAGAATTATTGAGAAGAGGATGAATTTTTCCCTCACAGATACATACATATAGCTTTATGTACATAGACATGCATGCTATCTCCATTGTTAGAATTAAAGGTTTTTGAGGACAGGTGCTGTCTTTATATCTCCAGAGCTCAGCAGGGAGTAAGTACTTAATGAATACCATTGACTGGCTGACCACATTTATATAAACAAGTGAATGTTGGATTAGCCACCAGATACCCCAATACTTCTATGAACAGTTCTCAGAGATACATCTTTGTGGCTCTGCACAACTATCATCCTGTGAGAAAGCCTACCCTCTTTGCTTTTTTGGTGCCACTGATGATGGTATAGAACCAGGTGACAAAGCATTCCACTCGCCTGAAAATGAGGTGAGAGAGAAAAGGAAAGATTATTTCCACAATATTTCACCTCATAGACTATTTCCCTATTTCTCATAGGTCAAAGGGGTGGGGGGTGGGGGCTGTAATGCATTCTGATTCTCATATGATTATTCAATTCTCTCTCCACACAGTGTAATTTCCAATCAAGAGATAAAGATGTTTCCTGTTTCACAGCAACCTTTAAGCTAAAATCAAATTTTCATTGTTCTGAGGATTAGCTCTAAGATACCTGACCTATTCTCACTCCCGCATGACTTGGAGAAAGTTGTTGCCTTTCCATTTCACTTTCTCTTTTCTACTGGGGGAACAGGAATCCTGTATTTGGGAAAAGAGGCTTGGTTTATAAACCTTATCTCTCCAGAGAGAGAGAGCAAAACATAAGTATAAAGGAGTAAGAGGGGCTCTCTTTTCCTCTGTTGCCATTAGGTATTGTTACATTTCAAGGGAAACAGTTTCACTAGTACCTTCAGGCATTAAAACTAATGCAAATTTAACAACAGTCAATGAATTATTATTTACATGGGCATGAAATTGCTTCTAGGTAGGACTTTTAAGTTTGGGACTTGAATAGTCAAATATGTAAGAACTATCTTCATACCAATTTGAATCAGAAAGACTTTAGGCAGCTACAATGAATAGCATGTCAGGCCTGGAGAGAGGAAGAACTGAGTTTAAATTTGACTTCAGACACTAGTTGTGTGACCTTGGGAAAAGCACTTCACCTCTGTTAACTTCACTTTCCTCATTTGTAAAATGAGGATAATAATAACACCTACCTTGGAGGGTTGTTATAAGGCTCAAATAAGATAATAATTGTAATGTATAGTGTCTGGCACATAGGAAATTGATAAATACTGTTGTTGCTGCTGCTGCTGTTGTTGTTGTTTGTTGTTATTGTTATAGATCTGAAAAATGATTATTAATAGACACAGTCAGAGTTAATGGGAAGGTTTTTCTTATTCTTTTTGCTTTTATGAAAAAGAAGCTTAGAACAATGAACAGACATGGCCTTCTTGCAACATGGATCATGTAATACAAGTAGAATTATCTCTAAGTGACTTGCCCAGGGTCACATAGCTAGTAAGTGTCAAGTGTCTGAGGTTGGATTTGAACTCAGGTCCTCCTGAATCCAGGGTCTGTGCTTTATCCACTGCGCCATTTAGCTACCCCTATCCCTTTCCTTTTAAGAAAAGGGAAGGAAAGGGCACAATTAAAGTTGTACAAAATGCAAAAAATCAAGTGGTACATGTTATAGAGGAAATGGCATTGGATTTACAATGTGAAAATCTTTGTTCAAATCCAATATTCAAAACTGACTACTAATTATGTGCCTCCAAAGGCCTGTTCATCTCTGTATTTATGATCCCATTGTCTTTGGAGAAGTCTCTTAACCTGACCCTGGGCAAGTCACTTAGCCCTCATTGCCCTGCCCAAAAAAAAAAAAAATGAAAAGAAAGAAAGAAAGGCATAAGGAAGAAAGGAATATAGACCTATATGTTTCCAAAACCTAAGTATACAATGGAGTACCATTTTTTGTGTAACATTTTTTTTCCCTCTGATCTGTAGCTTCATTGGTACAGAACTTCTGGCAAGCTGATAATCTCTTTCATTACAGATCAGAAACTCCTTTGCAGCATATATTCTTAGAGTGTACTGAAACATTAAGTAATTTACCTAGGATCAGACAGCAAATATTTTCAGAGGAAGAAGTTGGACCCAATCTTTCTGACTCCAAGAACAACTCTTTACCCACTATAGCACATTGCCTCATTACATTCAGTTCCATGACATATTAGAAATATATCACTTACTAGCTGTGTGACCCTGGGCAAGTCATTTAACCCCATTTACCTCACCTATATATATATATATAGATATATAGATAGATAGATATATAAATATGAGAAATATATGAGACTATAGACTATCAGGTATTATTTATATGTGTATAGATAATGTATGCACTTAATAGCTATAGATAAAAACTTACAGCTTGGGCATTTAAGAGGATGAAAATCAAAACTTTTAAAATTTATTCTACATGAAGCTCTACTTACTCCAATTTTTGCCTTATTTTTATTTTGTTTGTAGCATATGTATTTGTGTGTGCTTATTTACATGTATGTTGACTTCTGATAGAATGCAAACTCCTTAAGGGTCAAGAGTTTCATTTCTTTTACGTCCAAAAGTCTTTGTCTTTGCCTTTTGTCTTTTTATTTCTTTGTGTAGAGAGCTTCCTGGCATATGGTGAACACAATCTGTGGTTATTGGTTTGATTTATTATTTTCAACACTACTATTAATGCTATATACAACTTGATTTGTTTGACCTTTTTATGTACCAGTCTCCTCATTATCCATAGTAAGTGCATGTAATGGTAATTTGAAAAAGCCAAAAGATTTAGGGTTATGTTGTCAAGGCTGTGGAATTTTAACATAGTATACATTTTTTTCTCTTGATTTAAAGACAAAAGAGTGACCTCACCAACTAGGATGTCATGTAACTAACTTGCCAAAGTCCCTTCACTATCTTCAGGGGATTAAAAAAAAAGGCCACTTCTAACACAACTACATAACAGTGTAATGAGTGAAGTCAGCTTAGAGATATCAGTTCCCTCCCTTTATCCTACAATTATTAAGTCTTCTTTTGTAAACTAGATATGCTGCTGAACTGATACAATTGAATATGGACCACTTAAATAATATACAGAAAAATCATTTTTGTGAAGAACCCATGTTTCTTTCTTTCTTCCTTCCTTCCTTCCTTCCTTCCTTCCTTCCTTCCTTCCTTCCTTCCTTCCTTCCTTCCTTCCTTCCTTCCTTCCTTCCCTCCTTCCTTCCTTTTCTTGTGGGGCAATGAGGGTTAAATGACTTGCCCTAGGTCACACAACTAGTAAGTATAAAGTGTCCAAGGTCTGATCTGAACTCAGGTCCTCCTGAATCCAGGGCCGGTGCTTTATCCACTGTGCCACCTAGCTGCCCCAGAACCCATATGTTTCAAATAATGCCTGAAAATCACCTGGCAAGTAGATAACACTGTCATATTACTGGAGGCAACCACAAACCAAATTTTCCCACTTGTTGGGTATCAGTGTCTAAGAATATGCTTTTTTTTTTTTTTTGGTTTTCATGAGGCAATTGTGGTTAAGTGACTTGCCCTGGGTCACACAGCTAGTAAGTGTCAAGCATCTGAGGCCAGGTTTGAACTCAGGTCCTCCAGGCTCCAGGGACAGTGCTCTATCCACTGTGCCACCTAGCTGCCCACTTTTTTATTTTAAAAAGTTTTTCTTGCCAAGTCCTGTGTCAAATGTGACATGACTGTCCATTTATGCTCATGTTCATCAGAATTAGGTTTTAAAACATACTGGGAAATAAAATGTGTCACCTAAGTGAATTGAGGTATGCCTGCTTCTTGTTTAGTGGTATGAAATATCTCCTTGGGAAACATGAGAAAACACTAAACACTCTGGAAGCAGGAGTTTTAAACACTGTGTGCTTCAGGTTTGACAGAGAGGGAAAGAAGTTGCCATTGGCAGTAGGCATCCATATCACGGGAATCATTTGGAATGCAATAGACTCCACCCATAGCAAAGCCTTTGGATGTTTGTCATTTTGCCCAGCTCTCCCCTTGTCTAGTCCACATCCCAACTACTATAACTTTAGTCTACATGGAGCAGACAGAACCCTGTTTAATTTAGTTCCTTAGTAAACTAAGGCTCCTTGGTGAATAAGGAAAGGTTTCCTTTCTGTTCCAAGGGTTGAGGTCACCTCTTCACTTATTCTCTTTGATTGTTAAAGACACTATAATGAGTACAGGATCTTATCTCCATCAATAAGGGCTTTACTACTAAGCTTTGTTTAGGGGCACCTTCATTTCATTGTTCAGGATTTAAAAGGCTTTGGACTAAAATAACCTCTATAAAGTTCTACTAATGAATTCATTATTGTCTTCATGTGTGCTAAACATGGCCTATTGTTCAATCCTTAAAAACCACATTATAAAAACAGTATGGACAGGCTATCCCAAAGGCATTTGAAGTTCAGTTAAAAGTTACCAGTTATGTTATTTTTCAAATGGTTTGAGTTTGACTTAAAAAAGTAACATAACTTATATCCTGCATGTTGTCCTTCATTTTTATACCCATTCACATGAGATTTTAATCCATGTGGTTTTGATTATATTATTTTTATCATAATAAAAAAAGTTCCTTTCAAGGAGCCATTTGATAGCCAATAAGGACTACAGTGCTTTAAATTCAGTTTAAATCTTTATTTTTTCCCTTTTAGCCAGGATGCAATATTTTTGCCAAGGAATACAGAACAACAAGGCTCAAAATAATTGAGTTCATATGTCCTTAATTAGTCAAAGCTACATTTGTCCCAACAAGCTTAGAGGGTGCTATGAGAGATAAATTAGAGATACACATAAGTGTAACGATTGGAATGACGCCACCTGCTGGAGACTTACTGTAGAAGAGTTCCACCCATGAAGCGAAGGTCTTTGAGGGCAAGACCAGGAGTCTTTTCTTTGGCATCAGGAAGTGACGTTGGGTAGTGGGAGGAAGAAGGAAGGGACTAGCACTCTGTCTTGGGCTCTTTCCTTTGGACTCTGGCAGAGAAGGGAGCTAGAAATGTGCTCTCCCTTTAATAGATAGGAATCTAGGCCTTTCTCTCTCTCTTTACCAAATTCTTATTCTCCTTAATAAATGCTTAAAAGCCTAACTCTTGCTAAAGCTTATAATTTATTGGCGACCACTCATTAGATATTTTAGACTAGCTAGAATTTTAGCCCTTAACATAAGCTTATTAAAACCTATAATAAAATACAAGGAAAGAAGAATAAGGATGATCAGAAGGTTTTAGGGGATGCAAAAAGATTATTATGAATTTGAAATTCTGTTACAACTTTTCAGATTTCCCACCAATTAGGTGGGAAATAGTTCATAAGGCATCTCTTTCAATCCCAAGAAGCTACAGCTACTGTAGCAAAACAATTGCTTTGACTGAGCAGACTAAAAGGGAATAGTCACAGTTCTTTACAGTTTGAGGTCTATAAAGGTAGAACCTTAGCTAGGATGCCATAATCAGGACTGTACTGTAAGGCAGTAAAATTTAGATAGTACTTAAACTGCATGTATTCCTTCAGTCTTAGAAACACTTGAGTTTAGCAAGAATAATTAATTAAAGCTGACAAAATGATCCTTCTCTATACTGCCATGCTCTGTGTTAGCTTCACCTTCCTTGTGTCCCTCACCTTGCTCCTTTCCCAGGTCTTGGTCATCCTTCATTTTGAAGAGGACCAGTATCGCCATGGGGTGATGTCTTGACTTGCATGTGAATTGGATTTAAGTAAGGCAGAGTTGCACAAAGTCATAAGCCTCACTCTCTCTTCCAATGTCATTGAAGTCCAGTGGCAAGACAAAAGCCAGAAAGACTGGTGATGGCCTGGAATGCAATGGCATCCTTAATGGATGACCAAGCTCTATGTATTCCCCAGTTGTTTTCATTGCCATTGGAACAAATTTTTCTCATCTACACATTCTACTGGAGGAAGTCTTCACATATTTGGAACAGATATACCCCTAACGCACCAACATTTTTAAGGCCTGTCCATTACCTCATTTAGCCCATTTGCTAAGAAGGTTTTACCTAGGTGTGGCCACTGAGCATGCCATAGCTACTTGGAGTCACAAGTGAGAATTGAGTGACAGGTGGACATCAAAGGTGGGTGAGCATCCCTGTAAATTAGCTCAGCAGGCCCTCATACCAGTGATATTAGTCCCCTCTGAATACCCACTAACATCAGAAACAACAAGAACAATGCTTCCACTGAATTTATCTCATAAGATTAATTTGAGGAGTCCTCTCATGCTATTTGTACCTAGCTATCATTGTGCTAGAAAGTCCAACTTATTAAAGTTAAATGAATGCAAAGCCACTTATTAAGCACTGATCATTTGTAAGTACTTTCTTCAAAGTACGAAGTGCTAGAGACTCAAAAACAGACAGACCTTGTCTTAAGAAAATTACCTTCTAATAAGTTACTTGTTTATTATCCTTCGTTCTCAAAGAGGATCAAAATTACATCACTATGTTAGAGTCAAGTTATAGTGTGTCTGACTATGGCTGATCAAACCAATATGAGCTAAAAATGCTCTACCACAGGTTGGGCAAAAATAATCCATGTGATATGAAAAAATGCTCTAAATAACTATTGATTAGAGAGATGCAAATTAAAACAACTCTGAGGTACCACTTGACACCTATCAGATTGGTTAATATGACCAAAAAAGGAAAATAATAAATGTTGGAGAAGCTGTGGAAAAATTGGAACACTAATGCATTATTGGTGGAGCTGTGAACTGATCCAACCATTCTGAAGAGCAGTTTGGAACTATGCCCAAAGGACTATAAAGCTGGACATTCCCTTTGACCCAGAAATACCACTATTAGGACTTTTATCCAAAGAGATCATAAAAAAGGGAAAAGGACCCACATGTACAAAAATACTTATAGCTGCTCTTTATGTGGTGGCAAGGAATTGGAAATTGAGGGGTTGCCCATCAGTTGGGGAATGGCTGAACAAGTTGAGGTATATGAATGTAATGGAATACTATTGTGCTGTAAGAAATGATGAGCAGGAATATTTCAGAGAAACCTTGAAGGACTTGCATGAACTGATGATGAGTGAGATGAGCAGAACTAGGAGAACATTGTATACAGTATCAACAACATTGTGTGTTGATCAACTGTGATAGACTTGATTCTTCTCAGCAATACAATGGTCCAATATAGTTCCAAAGGACTCATGATGGAAAATGCTTTCCAAATCCAGGAAAAAAAAGACCTATTGATTCTGGATGCAGATTGAACCATACTATTTCTGTTGTTGTTGTTGTTGTTGTTGTTTTTCTTTTTTGAGGTTTTTCCTTTTTGCTCTGGTTCTTCTCTCATTACATGACTAATGCAGAAATATGTTTAATGTGATTGTGTGTATATATATATAAAACCCATATCAAATTAGTTGCTGTCTTGGGGAGGGGGGAGGGAGGGAGAAAATTTGAAACAAGAAATCTTATAAAAACAAATATTTATAAGGAAAACAAACAAACAAAATAGTCCATGTGAACATTTGGGATGCCTCCTCAATCTGTTTATATCACATTTCTTTTAAGATACTTCAATTCTGCCTTGTTCATAGAGCAAAGACCCTTCTTTGGTGAGGGTACACCATGTTAGGAGGTCCTTTGCCAGTATCTCCCATGTCACACAATTAAATCCAAAGTTCTTCAGAGAGACCTTGAGAGTGTCCTTTCCATTTAATGAAATAGAGGACTTTCAAGCATTTGTGATTAAAAGGCCAGAATTGAATTTAAAAATTTGACCTCCAAATACATGTCTCAAGGGACTTGTAAAAAGGTAAAAAAGAAACAAGAAAGAAATACTATAAGAAATTCAATAAGGTTATATTGCTTATATTTCTATATGTAAGTCTTAACTTTATTACAAGAGCAATTAGAAGGAGTATATGTAGACAGACTATGTGGTTATAAGGTAACATTGATGGGACAATAATATTTGTAAGTCTGAACAGTTTTATTATAAGAATAATTAGAAAGAGTATATGTAGGTGGAGACAAGATGGCAGAGAGAAGCCAGAAAGTTGCCTGAGCTCTCCCAAGCTTCCCTCAAAACAAACTTAAATCAAGCCTCTATGTGGATTCTGAAACTCAAGAATCTAGAAAAACACAAAGAGACAAAATCTTCCAATTTTAAATTATTTAGAAGACTTCAGGAAAGGTCTATCTCACGGGAGTGAAAGGAGAGCGCAGCACAGCTCAGCACAGTGCAGAGGGGGTCTGGGCAAGTCAGCTGGAGGCTCTTGGCTAGAGTGAAGACCAGCAACTGAGGCTCCTTGGTCCTGGCTCAACAGGCTGGTGGTGTAGAAGGTTAGTTGGGTGACCTGCCAGCCAAAGATGAGAGGTCAATTAGCCAGATAGAGAATTACCCACTGGACAGGCACAACTAGGCCAAGTCATCCCAGCATAAGGAGCAGGTCTAAAGTGGTAAGGAATCTGCAAGCCACAGAGACCTCAGAGCAGAAAGCCAGTGACCCCATCCACCAGCACAAGCACTTTGCAACAGTGGCCCCTGTGCCCCAGAAACAGACTTCAGCTTTAAAAGTAAAAAAAAAAATAAGCTACAACATGAGTAAGAAACAGAAAAGGGAGTTTACCATTGAGAGTTTCTGTGTCCACAGGGAAGACCAAAATACAAATTCAGATGATGATAATACCTATATGTGAAGCCTCAAAGGGGAAAGATGAATTAGTCTCAAGACCAAAAAGCCTTCTTGGAAGAGCTCAAAAAGGATTTTTAAAATTAAATGAGAGAAATGGGGAGAGAAATGAAAGCAACACAAGACCCTAACCCTAAACAAACAACTCAGAATATGAGAGCACAATAACATTGTATTATGAAATCAAAACCATCTTGCAATGTTACAAAATTAGATAGATGAATGAAGAGAAGAAAATACACATGGAACAATAAAAGACAATGAAATTCTAACTAGGGAAATCTAAATGAATATGAACTTAATATTAATAAGAGTATTATAAAACATAAACTTGATAACATGACTATAAAAAGCTTTTACAAATATTCTCTTTTTAAAAAAAACTAAGTATAAAACACAATCTCAAAAGCATGAAAATCTCTATGAAAATAAACCCATACCATTAATTTCAAAATGTAGATGTAATAGCATAGAAATCCTATGTAACCTCTGAACTGATACCAGCTAATTTGATTTTAAAAAAGAAAGAAGAAAACCAAATTACCAGTATCAAAAATGAAAGGGGCAATTTTACCACCAATGAAGTGGAAATTAAGGCAATAATTAGAAACCATTTTGCCCAACTGTATGCCAATAAATTCGACAATCTAAATAAAATAGATAAATATTTACAAGAATACAAACTGCCCAGGTTAACTGAAGAGGAAATATAATACTTAAATAAGCCCATATTAGAAAAAGAAATTGAACAAGCCATTAATGAATTCCCTAAGAAAAAACCAGCAATAATAACAACATTTGAAACAGAGAGATACACACAGGGTAAACATAAACAGCTGGACCAGAATCTATTATGCTTCAGCTAAAGCAAAGAAATCAGGGGTAGCAATTATAAGTTCAGACAAAGCAAAAGCAAAAATATATATAGTTAAAAGAGACAAAAGACGGAAACTATATCTTTCTGAATGGTATCATAGATAATGAACTCATATCAATACTTATACCAAATGGTATAGCATCTAAATTTTTGAAGAAGTTGAATGAGTGACAGGAGGAAATAGATAATAAAACTATACTAGTAGGGGACCTTAACCTTCCCCTATCAGAACTGGATAAATCTAACCAAAAAAAACAACACAAGAAGGAAGTTAAGGAAATGAATAAAATTCTTGAAAGGTTAGATATGATAGCTCTCTGAAGAAAATTGAATGGGAATAGGAAGAAATATATCTTCTTCTCAGCAGTACATGGGACCTACACAAAAATTGACCATATATTAGTGCATGAAAACCTCATAACCAGATGCAAAAAAGCAGAAATAGTAAACACATCCTTTTCAGATCATAACACAATAAAAATTACATTCAATAGTGGATAATGGAAAGGGAGATTAAAGATTTATACAAAATAAGTATCTCTAACAAAGGCCTCATTTCTCAATTATATAGAAAACTGAGCCAAATTTATAAAAAATACAAGTCATTCCCCAATTGATAAGTGATCAAAGGATATGAATAGGCAGTTTTCAGACAAAAAAAAAAGCTATCTATAATCATATAAAAATGCTCTCAATCACTACTGATCAGAGAAATGCAAATTAAAACTCTGAGGTATCACCTCGCACCTATCAGAGTGGCAAATATAACCAAATAGGAAAATATTGGATGTTGGAGAGTCTGTGAGAAAACTCAGATGCTAATCCACTGTTGGTGGAGTTGTGAAAAGATCCAACCATTCTGGAGAGCCCAAAGGGCTATACAACTATTCAAAAGCTTTGATCCAGAAATACCACTCCTAGGTTTATATCCCAAAGACATTCCAAAAAGAAAAAGAAAAAGACCTATTTGTTCAAAAATATTTATTGCAGCTATTTTTGTGGTAGCTAAGAATCAGAAAACAAAGGAATGTCTATCAACTGGGGAATGGCTAAACAAACTTTGGTATATAATTGTAATGGCATATTATTGTGTTATAAGAAATGACAAGCAGGATGATTTCAGAAAGGACTGGAAAGATTTGAAAGAACTGATGTATAGTGAAGAGAACAGAATCAGGAGAATGTTGTGCACAGTGATAGCAATATTGAGTGATGAAGAACTATGAATGACAACTATTCTCAGCAATACAAGAAACCAAGACAATCCCAATGGACTAATGATGAAGGATACTATCCACCTCCAAAGAAAGAACTGATATTGATTGAACACAGACTAAAACATGTTACTTTTCACTTTCATTTTTTTAACTTGAATCTTCTTATACAAAATGACTAATATGGAAATGTTTTACATAATTGCACATGTATAACCTATATCTGATTGATTACTGCCTGGAGGAGGGGGAAAGGGAAAGAGGGTTAAAATTTGGAACACAAAACTTTAAATAAAAATGTTTATTTTTTTTAAATAGAATGAATCCCTGTATCACTTCTTCTAACCACCACATGAGCACTTCCTTTGTGTGAGTTCTCCATAAAATAGTCTTTTAGGCTAGCATACATTTGGCATTCAAACAACTTGGCCAGCCCATTGGAGTCATGCACTCTGTGGTAGAGTTTAAATTCTTGACAGTTTAGTTTGAAAAAGGACCCCAATATATGGTACCTTATCCTGCCAGGTGATTCTTAGAATCTCCCTAAAACAATTAAAACATAAACAATTCAATTTCCTGGCATGGTGCTTATATACTGTCCAGGTTTTCATTATAATCTTATGGGAGGAGACAAGAGAAAAGTGCTAAGGTGTAAGAAGGAAGGAGGGATACAACAAAAAGGTAATTGAAATAATTGACATTCCCTTTCTAGAAGTAAGTAATGTTGATTTTGTCAAGGCAGATGGCAGATGGCAAGATGATCAGAGAATTGTCTACTAGCTGGGTACTTCAGACAAAAAAAAAAATCCCCAATGTTACTAAATCTCTGTTGTTGAAAGGGAAATATATTTAGGGAGGGTGTGAACAATTTATCCTCAATCCACAGTCTAATTTCATATTCCTATAATTCACTTTTCCCATAGAATGTGGTATAAATAAGCAGAGAATTTGATGCCATAAAGTGAAAAAACACTATTTCTTCAGCTTTTGCCACCATGGAGAATTTTCATCAAGGAAAGAATCTCAGTAGCAGTAATCCCAGGAAAGAAATTTGGGCCTATAAGCAAGGCATGATATTGAAAAAATGGTGAAAAGGTGAAAGATTAAACTTAAGTCATTTAGGTGGGGTTTTTGGTTGAAAACATTGAAAATTAAATCCACAAATTACTATAATAAACAGGAATTCTGACAGAATGAACAAGGCCACCTTTGCCAAATTAAGGTGAGCAGCACTGAATATTTTATAACAAGAAAAATATGTTTGAGCTTAAGCAAATAGAAAGTTAAACTTAGGTAAAGGCATATAAACATTTGTTTGGATTTTTAATTGGAATAAGAAACATATTAAATAAGTTATATCACCCCATTTGAAAACTTGGCAACACACGGGAAACTGTCCAAAACACACAACAAGCCTATCACCAAGAAGTCCAACATTCAGCTCAATAAAAAAGACTTGGACAGCGGCTGTATGATTGGATTTCTGGCAGCTATGCACTCCTTTGTTCAAAAAAAATCATACAAGTATGGAATTTTAGAGCTAGAAGGAAACTCAGAGGTCATGCATTCCATTTTACAAATGAGGAAACTGAGGCTCAAAGAGATCAAGTGACTTGCTCAAGGCCAGGATAAGAAATAGTGGGGTTTTATTTTAGAGAACCTATTTCTAACAAATTATTCCAGGAATTTTTTCACATTGGTACTGAGAATGAAAGTATATCTCCTGTCTCTGTAAAATCCCCTGCATGGAAGGGGGAAAAAGGCTAATTTGAAATTTTACTTTGGATTTTCCTAATGTGTCCAAAAGAAAAACTGGATGTAAACCAAGCCTGAAGGATTAACATCTAAATTATGGAGGGACAAGTGACTAGAGTTCTTCCAATTCCTTGCTGTACTTTAGTCAGCTAATGCAATTGGATAATTCCTCAGATTTCCTTAAAGTTATTCTTTTCTTTACTGTAGGCACTGGGGAGTCTGGTAGAAAATATGAGGTTGAAGGATATACTATCTAATGGGGGAAGTGGGTGTCAACTTAGCTTGCTAATTACAGATCCTTTCAAGCAAAAGTTATTCTTTGGGGCAGCTAGGTGGCACAGTTGATAGAGCACTGGCCCTGGATTCAGGAGGACCTGAGTTCAAATCCGACCTCAGACACTTAACACTTACTAGCTGGGTGACCCTGGGCAAGTCACTTAACCCCAATTGCCTCACCAAAAAATTGCAAAAAAAAAAAAAGTTTTTCTTTGATTCACTGACCGAGATGACACCCAGAAAATCATATAAGGTTGTCCAATTCCCACATAAAGCCTTTTCTCCCTAATTACTGGCATCCCCTGCTCCTACTTCATGCTATTTCCACCAACAGAATGCAATTTATTTGGGGGTAACAATAATTTCCCTTTTGTCTTTCCCCAATTCCTGGTATATTGTATGTACTTAATAAATAATTTTTGATTGAATGATTGATTTCTGTCCCTGTAAAGGATTTCCTGACAGCCAACATGTTCAGAAGGTGGTCATCCAACATTTACTTGAATGTTCTCATTTATTCATTACCCCAAAAAGCAGCCCATCTTACTTTTGGGCAGCTTTAATAAGAAACTCCAGGTTTGAAGCCAAAATCTGGCACTTTGTAAATTTACCCATTTTTCCTGAATCTGTATTCTAGAGCTACAAAGAATAAAACTAACTTTTCAAATATATGATGAGCCCTCAAGAAATTGAAGAAAATGATTGTGTCTCTACTACATTCTCAACTTTAGGTTAAATATATCCAGTTCCTTCTACTATTCATCCTATAGTACAGATGCAAATATTCTTACAATCTTGAGATTATATAAATTACTATACATCATTCAATCAACCAAAAATCATTTATTAAATGCCTGATATGTGCCAAACATTGTGTCAGGTGCTAGTGATACAAAGGGTAAACAAAAGGCTTTTCATGCTAGGAGTTTGCATTCATTCAGGGAAAACAATGAGCACACATATAAGCAAGTAAAAAAAAAAAACTATACATCAAATACAAAAGAATTTGGGGAGAAGGGAATGGGGAGACTAGCAACTCCCAAAATTAGGAAAGACCTTCCATAAGAGGTGATACTGGCACTGATTTTTGAAAGAAATAAGGATTCTAAGAGGCAGAAGTCAGAAGAGAGTGCATTAACAGTCATTAGGATCATCTGTACAAAGCGACAGAGATGGGAAATGTTATGATATATGTGAACAGTAACTAAGCTAGTTTAGAAGACCCACCCAGTGATTGAAGGGAATTAATATGCAATATGCCTGGAAAGGCAAGTTGGAACTGAATCATGAAGGGCTTTGAAAGCCAAACAGAAGAGTTTGTATCATTTTCTAGAAACAACAGTCAGGTAGTCATTGTAGCTTTATGAGTAGGCATGTTGTGGGCAAGGATACTGCTGGGACTGGGGAGGAATGGGTTAACTCTCCACAATCCCACAACACCACCCAGGACTGTGGAGATCAAGGAAGTTGTGGTGAAGACCTGGGGCAATTGTGGTTAATTTTCCCCTCAGGTAGTAAAGTGGCTGAGTAAAAGTAACTACAGATTGTTCAGTGAGGTTTTTGTACCTCTTACCATTCAGTCAATTCTGAATTTCAAGGAATTATTTTCTTCAAATTTTTGTGCCTCTTTTGCCAAGTTTTAATTCTCTTTTCATATTTTTTTCCATTATGCTCATTTCTTTTCCCGCTTTTTCCTATACAGCTTATTTGATTTTTAAAAATTCTCTCTTTTTTTTTCTTTAGCTCTTCAAGGAATGTTTGTTCCAATCTGATTTTTTTTTTTTCCTTTGAGGCTTTGCTTGTAAGTTTTCAGGTTATAGCTTTCTTCTGTGTTTGTGTCTTGAGCTTTGGATGTTATGTTAGTTTTTAGATCTGCTTACCTCTGGGAAAAAGGGGTATCTCCCCTGAGCTTTTGTCTTTTATTTCCTTCTGCTGCTTTCACAGATCAGAATGGGGACATGTACATTTTCAGCGTTTCCAAAATGGCATGATCCATGGAGAGGTCTATTCCCTGCTCTACTAGCCATTCGCAACTCCAATGTCCACAGACCTCTGTCTTTCTTCCTAAACTGCACTATAGTGGAAAAAAATGATTCACTATGACTTTTTCTTGGCTTTCCTGATCAGAATTCAGTTTGACACATTTTCTAGGTCATTGTGGAAGAGGATGTGAAAGAACTAAAGCAAAATTTTTATCTTACTCTGCCATCTTGACGCTTCCTGCCCCCTTCCCTGTAACTATATATATGGACATTGGTAGTAAATTATAAATATAAATTAGAGGGAGGGTTTTATTATGATAAATAAATCCAATTGTGGTCATTGAAATCTAGATAAATAAGAAATAGAGAGTAAGAATTTTTACCAGAGTGAGTCCAATATTTTATGTGGTGACCTACCGACATGAATGTTCTAATCTTTTGGGAAGATATTACTCAGAATGGAGGATAATTCATTGATTGGAGTAACAGAGCTTCATGAAAAAACCATTCAGACTAATTCATCACATAGTAATGTTTCTCACACTGTGTTAGATGCTTAGGATTAAAAAATAAAAACTAAAATACCTGTGTTCTCAAGGAGCTTACCTTACACTGAAAGTAAACAACACATAAATGGAAAAACAAAAATAAAATGTATACAAAATAAATACAACTATATTTAAGATTGTCTGGTTCTCTTTCCTCTGATTTTACATTCACAAACAACTTGATGATTGTGAATTGTTTCCTGTTAACTCAATGGTCAGAAGGAATATTTTTGATCTGCTAAAACAAATACAGTAGATTGAACTGGGACACAGTTTTGGGTCTTCTGGCAAAGAGAATATAAAACAGTTTTTACATCTCTATTCAGAAGCTCTTGAGACTTCAGGAACCTTTCTTGACCACTTCTCTAATCTGCTTTCATCTTCTTGAAATTCTTTGTAACCACATTGGGAACTACTAAAGGGCACTTGAGAACATGCATACATATGTATGTATGTATGTAAATATTCTGATTGGTTTTGAATTGTTTTAGTCATGTCCGATTCTTCATGAATATTTGGGATTTTCTTAGCAAAGATCCTGGAGTCCTTTGCCAGTTCCTTCTCCAGCTCATTTTATAGATGGGGAATCAAGACAAAGAGGATTAAGTGACTTGCCCAGGGTCACACAGCTAGTAAGTGTCTGAGGCCAGATTTGAACTCAGGAAGATGAGTTTTCCTGATTCCAAATTCAGGGCTCTATCCTATGTACCACATGGCTGCCATGTATCTATATATACATATCCACATATGCATACACATATTATTATTTATTATAATTATTATTAAATGGAGAGTTTGTTCAGACCCTAAGACCCTAATTTATTTAAGCTTTGTAAATGATGCAAAAGAGAATCCAAGACAAGGGAAATGCCATGGAACAAATTATGCTTTTTTTTTTTTTTTTAGTGAGGCAATTGGGGTAAAGTGACTTGCCCAGGGTCACACAGCTAGTAAGTGTTAAGTTTCTGAGTCCAGATTTCAACTCAGGTACTCCTGACTCCAGGACCTGTGCTCTATCCACTGCACCACCTAGCTGCTCCTCAAATTATGCTTTAGAAAGATCATTTTTACATCTGTATGGGAAATTAATTAGAGAGAAGAGAAATTTGAGATAGGCACACCAATTAGGAAGCTTTTACAATAGTCTAAGTAAGAAGAAATAAGAGCCTAAAATCAAACAATATATACTTTAAAACTAAAAGGTATAGAAGTACTATATGAGTAGTTGTGGTGCTGGTGGTGGTGGGAAGGGAGAGCGATTAAGCTCATAATTTGCTCAATTCCTAAATAGCACTAGTCTCACTAAGAAATTTCAGTCAAAAATGCAGGTAGGATAGTGTCCCTGGACCCTTGCCCTTCAGAGCAGAGGTGCTGGTCTGGCTCTAATACCCAGCCTAGATTCCCAGATCACCATGGCTCATATTCCCAGACCAGGATACTCTACTCCCTGGTACCTAGAATGGAAAAAGCATAAACAAAAAGGCCAAACCCCTAGGCTTGATTCTCCCTACAATAATTTCTATAAATCTCTTCTCAGGTGTCCTACTCTAATGCTAACCCTTCCCCTCTTAAACAGGGATTTCTAACACTTTCCTGAAATATAGATGCCATTCAATAAAATTCCCCTTTTCTCTACTCTACACAGCACAATTTGTTCATATCTGTAAAGCCTAAAATTCTAGCTGTGATGTTTAAAAACTAATGTGTGGTCACCTCACCTGACCCCAGTGTCAGGGAGAAACTAGTTAAGATTTACTGATCAATTCAGCAAGAGTTTAGACTTTTAAGTATTTATTAAAGTGTATTAGAAGTTAGTGAAGAGAAAGAGAGAGGAAAACCCTAGCTTAGATCTATGCGGGATAGCCAAAGAGCAAACCTCCCTTTACCTCACAGCCCACATGAAGTTTTGCCACCACAAGCCAGTTCTGATCGAAAAGAGGCCACTTCTCAGTGGCTTCTCCCAGAAGCCCTCTCTGAAACAGGAAACAGGCCTGTCCACACACACAGCTGCAAGCTAACTGGCTGGTAGCACTGATTGACACAACTAACAGGTGGTAACTTCCAGAAGTCAGGCTGCTTCCAGACTTCTTTTCAGGTTTGGTTCTCACAATGTCCCTCTCAGCAAGGGGTAGCATTCCAATTTTCACATATCATTACCAATTCTCTCCTCCTTTACTCTAATATCTGACAACATGGTTACCCTTTTCTTCACCAAGACCACACTCACTACATATACCCTTGATCCAATCTCCCCATTTCCTCCAGAAGATTTTTTTCTACCATCATCCCTGCATCCTTCCCTCTAGTTTACAACTTTTTATATTCTCATTCACTTCTGCTACCTACAAACACCCTCATGTCCCCTTCATCATTAGAGAAATTCTCACTAGTCCCTATAATCCCCTCAAGTTAGGATCTTCAGTCATTCGCTCCTTTCTCAAGCAAACTCATAGGAAAATCAATCTATAATTGCTGCCTTTACTTCCTGTTCTCAATCCTTTCTAATCTCAACTAAAGCCTCATCACTCAACTGAAACTGTTCTCCCCAAATTTACCAATGGTTTCTCAAGTACCAGAGATGAGCTCACCTCTATCCTCATCTTTCCTGACTTCTTTGTAGTAATGATGCTTTTTTAAGCTTTAGTCAATTTTATTACATGGTCATCACATAATTGGATATTTCTCTACTTTGTACACATTCCCAATTAGTCTCTGCCTGCCCAGAAAGGTTGCTTCTGAACTTTCCTTCTAGTAATGGCAAATACTAAAATTCTGATTTAACAGAATAAGAGTAAAAATGCCTCAGCTGATTTAAATTTAAGGCAGAACATTGATACATGTTCTTTCCCCCCAGATACTCTCTCCTCTTTTGGTTTCCTTGACAATGATCTTTTTTGTTTTTCTTCCAATTTTCTGTCTTTTTGTGACAGATAGTTGTATATACCTAAATATGTACACATTGTCTCCCCCTACCTAGAGTGTAAACTCCATAAGAGCTAAGATCGCTTGAATGTTTTCTTTGTATCCTCGAGTACCTTAGACAGTGCCTGGAAGATTAGTAGATGCTAAATAAATGCTTATTCATTTGTTGATTGCCCCCCCAATGAATGCAGAAAAAAAAAAACACATTCAAATACTAGCACAAAACTACCCGCTAACTAATTCTGTCACCACTTTTCAAGGCTTAAATACACTAAAGCTGTTAATCAATAGGGATTTCTTCTATTAAATGTCTTTTTTCCTCCATGATTTCTTAGTTTTTGTAGCAAAATCTGCTCTAAGTCCTCCCCAACTAAGTAGGGATATATAATTTTTTTTTTTTTTTGGTGAGGCAATTGGAGTTAAGTGACTTGCCCAGGGTCACACAGCTAGCAAGTGTCAAGTGTCTGAGGTTGGATTTGAACTCAGGTCCTCCTGAATCCAGGGCCAGTGCTCTATCCACTGTGCCACCTGGCTGCCCCAGAATATATACAATTTTCAAAGCAACTACATCATTTTCTCTCATGTGTGACTGTGGAAATTTCATTTTCTAAGAACAATTCTTTGCCGTAACAGATTAGGTCAATCACTGTTTAATCAGCCCAAAAGAAAATATTTAGTTGCATGAAGACAGTTGAATTACCCCAAATATGACTTCAGATAATGCAATCTTAAGAGTGTTTTGGTAGGATTTATTGAGCTTCTAGGTTTTTAAAAAGAAATTCAGAATATATTTGCCAACAATTCAGTTTTAATTTATATATTTCTTTAAACTCAGTTAATACCTTATATTGAATGTCAAAATTGTACTTTATTAGCTGTTGCAGATATTGTTGTTCAGTCATTTTTCAATTGTGTCCAACTCTTCTTAATCCCATTTGTAATCATCTTGGCAAAGATATTGGAGTGCTTTCCCATTTCTTTCTCCAGCTCATTTTACACATGAGGAAACTGAGGGAAACAAGGTTAAGTGACTTGCCCAGGGTCACCCAGCAAGTAAGTATCTGAGGCCAGATTGGAGCTCAGAAAAATGAGTCTTCTTCAATTGAGGCATGGGATTCTATCCACTGTGCTACCTAGCTGTCCTGTTGGAAATACAGGTAGACCTTGATTATTCAAAGATTGATTATCTGCTGTTGTTGCTGCTGCTGCTATTGTTGTTGAAGACTCTAGGACTCTTGCTTCTTTTTCTCCCTCCTTCCCCAAATGGCAGGAGATTCTTCACTATTTTTAACATTTTTCCTAGAATGTTTGGTCAACCATTCAGCCAATAAGCATATATTACTATATCCCAGTCACTGGGCCAAACCTTGGAGATACAAAGAAAGCTCTTGCCCTCAAGTAGCGTACATTCTAATGGAGGTTGCCTACATGCAATTAGCTATCTATAAGAGACAGAGACAGAGAGAAAGACTGAGACAAAGAGAGACTCTGAGAGAGAGAGAGAGAGAGAGAGAGAGAGAGAGAGAGAGAGAGAGAGAGAGAGAGAGAAGGGGAAAGGGTATCTGAAATAGAAAGAACAGCTGGTTGCAGGGTGAGATGGGGGAAGCTAGGGGAACACATACTACAGAAGGTGACTGAAGCATATGATTGTTCTTTATGCTACTTGTGATGAGTCTTAATACAATATGAGTTGGACAAAAATGTAGTTGTTATCAATATTTCATAAAGTTTGACATTTACTACATTCATTATAATTCACTTTTCTATAGCACATGTAGCTGTGAAAAGCACTTTTTTGGGGCAGCTAGGTGGCACAGTGGATAGAGCACCGGCCCTGGAATCAGGAGTACCTGAGTTCAAATCCGGCCTCAGCCACTTAACACTTACTAGCTGTGTGACCCTGGGCATGTCACTTAACCCCAATTGCCTCACTAAAAAACAAAAGACAAAAAGCACTTTCTTTATACGCATACTGTGAAGGGTGTGAGATTGAAATGTGGAAAATCCACCGAATTAGCCGGCTTATGGCCAAACTAGGGAGGGTGGGAGGGTCCTTAAGGTCCCTTTGGGGTCGCCAAACTGTGAGATTTAAAATTGGATATTAGATCATAAATCTCCCCTACTTAACCTTTCCCTTAATTTATCTCCCAAACTAGTAAATGGAAGAAGCTTTTGGTTTTCTAGATAGACCTTTTTATTTATTGTTATGGTAGTCACAAGATGATGTTGATTAGAAGGATAGGAAAGTAGAAACACAATACAAATTGTCTTAAGTCTAAGCTTAGTCTATATTCCTTATAAAAACTCACCAAACCGAAAAGGCCACCTTTGGAGAGAGACCGTCTGTGCCGCGCCGTCAGGAGTCCCGCCAAGCAGGCCAAAGCCTCCCTTCCGTTCTCTCCACCCCGGAAGTCAAGTGCCCCGCAGGCAGTCTGACATGCGCAGCAGGCGGACTGTTCATCTCCTCCCCAAAAGGGTGGTCCTTGAAAAACTGGCGTCTTTCAGTTATCCTAACCGACTGTTAAAAACTTTCATATTTTACCACAAGGGGGTGGTACAAATATTATTATTCCTTATTCTATAGGGGACTAAACAAATATTATAAGGTTGAGTGATTTGCTCGCAATACCACAATTCATTAAATGTCTGAGGAAGATAGAATGTTTTAAGCACATTTTTTACACTATACCTCATCAAAATGACTGAATGGGGCAAATGATCCTTCCAGAATTTCTAAAATAGTACTAAGCGAAGACATTAAGTAATACTGAATGAGCAGCACTGCCATTGAATTCTATTTGAAAATCAGTAAGTACCTACTATATTCAATTTTAAAGAATGGGATTAGAAAGATGAATTAGACATGATACCTGATCTCAAACAGCTTACAAACCAGTGGGGGACCAAAATCATGTAAGTAAATAACTATATTGCAGAATGAGGTAAAAGTGCATAGGATACATTCAAGAAGAAAACTTAAATAAAGGACAGGCTTTTTGACAGAAAGGTTATATATCACTAAATAAATATTCACTGACTAGGAAAAAGTGCTTACATAATATAAAAGGGGAAAAAACAAATGTAGTACGTTGCTTTGTCATAGACCACGCTGCAAATATAATCAAGATGAAAAGAAATGTATATGAAAATGAGGAAATAGTCAAGCTAATAAAATATCTTTTGAGTATTCATTGGATGCACCTCTTAGACAAAGATTTCCATACTCCAGAAGCGAAGGGAAATTTTGAAATTGCAAAGAAAGCTAGAAAATGCACACTAAACCTCACACAAGAAAAGGGATGGATTTCTTTTACAGTGAACAATTTCAAGCACTACATGAAAAGCTGAACTTGTCTAATAAAAATGTATAAACAAAATTGCGATAAAACTGATCAAAGTATCATATTCAAAGTTCTAAACTATGAGGTAAAAAGAAATGTAAAACAGATGTTGATGATATCCATGCAGAAAATTAGATTGTTTAAAATAGTTTGTCTGTGTTTTAAAATGGTATGATGAAAATGTCTGGTACTAAGCAAATAATAATAATAAGGAGATCAATGAAATCAAATGGATACTTCAGACATAGCACAAAACAATTACTGTCGGACATAGCTTTAAGAAATAAAAAATGGGGGAAAGTATCTATTATTAAGAAACATACTTGGGAAAATTGGTTGGCAATTGGGCTGGAAAGGAATTTGGACTCATCATATACTATAAGCTTCAGTGAATTCCAGCTGGATGAGGAACTTAAACATGGAAAAAACACGTAGGAAAAATGGAAAAAGTAGAACAAAATGTTTCTCTCAAGTGTGTGTAATAGGGGGAATGGCTTTTATTAACAAATGCATGATTTTATTTTGACCAACTTAGATATGCCTGACAATATTAAAACATTAATAACACTAATATGACAAAAATCAATGTAATTAAAATTAAAATCATAGATGGGGAAATATGTAAGGCAAATGTGAAAGATAAAATGTTGATATCTAAATTATAAAAAGAATGATTAAAAAGTCAAAGTGATACTCCCATTTCACAAAGAATGTGAAAATTTTCAAAAGAAGAAACAGTGTTGATAACCACTTGAAAAAAATGCTCAAATTAAATGCCTATACCTTTTATTGTCAATAGATGACCACACCTAGGTTGCTGAGTAGACTAAAATCATCAGATTTTCAACTTTGATCCTCCCCATTTCTAAGTTTCTAGATTCCTTCAGACATCGTCAAATCTTACAATATCAGAGATGAAAGGTATTTCTAAGTTCATCTAGTCCAGTCCTTGTCTGAAGCATGAATCCTTACTACATCCACAATAACTGACTATCTAGCCTTTCCTTGAACATGTTTGGCATTGGGAACATTCCTATCACCTAAGGTTCCTTTTTTCTCCTTTTTTAAACTAGACTTATTATTTCATCCACATGGGGAATCCCCAATGAGGAATTTCCTCTTCCAAAGCTGCTGAGCATCTACTCTATAACTTATAGTCTTAGAGAGGTTGCCCACAACACTGAAAGAGTTTAAAGTTACTTGTCCAGCATCACACAGAAAATATGTTTTAGAAGGAGAACTCAAACTCAGGTATTTCTGGCTTCGAGGACAGGTCTCTATCCTCTATGCCATGTGATCTCTATGGCTCCTGACTCTAAGGCCAGCTGCCTCGTAGGCCCTGGGGTCTATTGTTCCATTTTTAAACAGATCTAATGCCTTAGATGTATTTCCTCATATTGAGTTAAGATTTACCTTTTCCGACAATTTCCATTGGTCTAGTTTAGCCATCTCAGCAAATTCCTTGTCATCATAGGTGGGGGGGGGGGAAATAGAGAGGGGAAGGGTACCCTTTCTACTTTCATAGGAAGCCTAGGATGAGGCCTGAAGATCCCATAGCAGCCTGACATACCAGAAGATAAATCAAAAGAGGATAGTGTGAGATTCAAATGAATATTAGATCATAAATCTACCCTACTTAACCTTTCCCTTAATTTATCTCCCAGACTAGTAAATGGAAGAAGCTTCTGGTTTTCTAGATAGAGCCTTTATTGTATGGTAGTCACAAGGTGATGTTGATTAGAAGGATAGGAAAGTAGAAATACAATACAAATCGTCTTAAGTCTAGGCTTAGTCTATATTCTGTATAAAACTCACCAAAAGCGGAAGGCCACCTTTGGTGCGAGAGACCGAGTCAAGCGCATGCTGTTAACCGAGAACCGGGCCGAGTCAGACTCCAGTCCGCGTCTGTCTGTGCAGCGCAGCCAGGAGACCAGCGGAGCAGGAAAAAAGCCCCACTTCCACTCTCTCCTTGCCTTTTAAGCTCACACCCCGGAAGTCCAGTGCTCAGCAGGCAATCTGGCCTGGTCGCAGGCAGACTGGTGTGCGTAGCTCATGCTGTTGGTCTCCTCCCCAAAAGGGTGGTCCTAAAAAAAAAAACTGGCGTCTCTCCATTATCTAACCGACTGTTAAAACTTTTTACCACATTCCCCCCTTTTGTTCCTCAAGAAACAAAATTTTTCCTTGACGGAACAGTAAAAAGAATATAATAACTATTGCTAACTAATAATGTGAACAACAATATAGAAAAGGAAGAGAGGAAAGTTTTGTCCAGAGGGGCGATTTTTTTGTCCTCATGAACCAATGCTTTGACATTAGTCTTGCAAAGGGAGAGCCTCTGCAGAGAGTATATGTTACAGATAGTGTATATTATAACAGAAAGGAGATAGTAAAAACTAACAAAACATATAAAGTCTCTGAGTTCTCTTGTCTTCTTGAAGTGGTAAGATGTCATCAGGAGGAAACTGGATTCTGGACTCTGGTCTGGATTCAGGTCTGGAAAGCTGGATTCTCTTCTTTAACTGTTTGAATTGCTGTATTTTTACTAAACCTTAGCATAGCATTGTCAATAGTCTCTACTTCTAAAGTCTACTAAGTGGTTCCTCTTCCTGAATCAGGAGCCTATGCTCTTTGATGCAGACCTAGTTACTCTACCTAAAGTGACCTGATCCTTCTCCCCCCAGGAACCAACCAATCAGTCGACTAGCATTAATTAAGCACTTACTATATGCCTGGAACTTATTACTATATGCTAAGCACTGGAGATTCAAAGAAAGGAAAAAACATGGTCCCTGCCTTCATGGAACTCATATTCTAATGGGGTATTCAATGTGCAAGTAACTGTATCTACAAGTATGGTTTAGGTTTCCTGCCAATCCTGAAGTATTTTCATAAGATTCTCCTAATTAGCAAAGAGAATGGTAATACAAGGCTATGTGCCTGTGTAAGGGGCAAAATTGGACTAAGACCATTGGAGAAGAGAGAGATTCTTCAAGTGCCTGAAACATAAGTGGTGCTTAATAAATATTTACTGATTAATTAATTTCTGCTTCAAGACAAGACACTAATGGTTATAGATTCTCTTCTGAACTAACTCCAGGGAGGAGAAAGCAAAAGACTCTCTTGCAGATGTGTCATAAGAAGTCTACTCTTCAAACATGTTTAGCTTGCCTCCCTAGACACTTCAGGTAATTTCCCCTTGGATGATATCAAGACCTCTCTTAGTTGGGCAAAATCTCATCTTGTTTCAATCTAAAGAGCTCATTCACTCTAGTGTATTTTCTGGTATATTCTAATCTATAGAATTCTAATTACAGTTTATTCTCTGCTTGAAAAAATTGGATTCATTTGGTGTTCACTATTTGTGATGGTCTTTTGTATAACTAGAAGGTAGAAAGGAGTCAAGCCTGTGGGTAAAAGTTTGGCTTATCTTTCCCCTTAAAGGAGAGCAGCCAAGGTAATGACTAACCTTAAAAAGCATTCACTTAGACCAACAGTATTTACGAAGGAAAAATATATTTAATTCTGGTCTAATACCCCCTTTCTATGAGAATAGAGTTTCCAGCCTGGGATCCCTGCTTCTGCTCCATTCAGTTTTCCTTGGAGAGGAATGGGCAAGTTTCCAGATATAGATAAATATATCTAAATGTCTCCCTTTGAGATATCTATGCATTTAGACATTCAATGAAAAATACAGATTTTATATGAGCAATACACACTACACAAGATATATACTGGGGAAAGAGGAGGCAATATCCAAGGGAAGATGCTAGTGGAGGTTGGGATAGGGAGAGCAGAACTGGAAAGTACTTCATAAGAGACAAAGGTGAGGGGACAGAGGCTTCCAAGTGTGAAATTGAAATTTTTTACCCTAATTTAATTTTTATTCCTTTAATAAGGCTGTTTATTATGTTGTAATTATCAATCCACCATCTATTAGCTGACCCCTTCATTATGTGATTCTCTGTTCCTTATAGCCTGCAATTTCAGTTGATTATTGTTTATTATATTATAATTTTTTTCACAATTATTACATAATTGACTATTTAATGATTAATTATTGATTGAGAATTGTATCTAATCAGAATCAATATTTGTGAATCAAATTCAGACTTAACTGTAAGGGGCCCTATTAGTAAAACATGTAAGAATTTTACTTTCCTATTCCTACAGGCTAAAATCAAACAGCAATATTCTAATCTGTGAGTTTTTTGCTGACCATGTGGGAAGATGAGTCAATCTTTTCATAGAATGTTTGCCTACCACAAGACTTCAAAGCATGTTAGTCATAGGATGTTGGTCCATCTGGTTAGGAATTGATATAAGCACCAACCAATCAGGAATGAAATACATCTGTATAGTCACTGTGTAAATACTTTAAAAGAGTTGCTCTGTCTGATGCATCCCTGACTACTGAGTGATCTTGGATCAAATTTATTGGTATTTGATAGTCGTACTAATAAATTGATTATGGTTGGAACTTTGTGCCTTAGTTACTCTTTATCACACATTTTTGCTGCAACAGAAGTATGGGAAACATCTGGTCAAAACGTATGGGGTCAGGAGACAAAGTATTATGTTCAAGAAACAGCAAGATGGCCTATAGTGCCAGATCGTAGACTACAAGATAGGAAGTATAGCTGAAGAAAACTGGCAAGTTAGGAAGGGAATAGATTGTTTTATTGTTCAGTCATTTCAGTCATATCCTACTCTTTATGAACTAATTTGAGGCTTTATTGACAAAGATACTTGAGTGGTTTTCCATTTCTTTCTCCAGCTCATTTTACAAATGAGGAATTGAGGCAAACAGGATTAAGTGACTTACCCAAGGTCACACAGCTAGTAAGTGTCTGAGGCTAGATTTGAACTCAGGAAGATGTATCTTCCTGACTTCATTCCTGGCACTCTATCCAGTGTGCAACAAATACTAAACAGGAGGTATTATATTTGATCCTGGAAGTAATAGGGATCCAATGGAGTTTATTAAGTATGGTAATATTATACTTAGGAAAATTATTTTGGCAGCTAAGTGGAGAATGGATTGAAATGAGGAGAAACTTAAGGCAGGGAGACAAGTAAGAAAGCTATTGCTAGCCCTGGAGCTGCAAAACCCCACAAAAAGACAGGCTGAGGTTATTTTCCAGATTAAAGGGGGCCATACTGGACTGTGAGTAGAGTCCAACCCTGCGATCAGCATGGACACAGACCCCAGACACGCTGTGCAAGAGGAACTTACCCTGAGCCTCTGAATCAGCTGCAGCACCAGCTTCTCTGGAACTAAGCTTACAGTTGAGTGAGAGAGCTGAATGGCTATTGGGGGGGGGTGAAAAAAGGGGGGAATACAGGGGTGTCTGTGGGACCTAAGAAAGGATTTGGCTATTTCCCAAGCAGGGAACCAGGAAGAAATTTGAGCAGCTGGAAGCCCAGGTTGGGGAGGGGCACAGACTCCTCAAAGCTAAGAACCACAACACACATAGGTCTGCTGGCTGGTTAATTAGCAAGGTGGCTTGAGGTTATCTTCAGAACAGAGAACAGGCCAGGCAAGAGAAAAACCTGCCCTGCCTCAAACCAAAACACCTGGGACCCTCTGAAGCTTGGGACAGGTCAGCTTAGAAGTAGGGACCCACTGCAAGAGGGAGTTAAGAGTCAAGAAAAAGACAGCAAGATGAGCAATCAAAGAAAGTTGAGAACTACTGAAAGTTTTTTAGCAACAAGGAAGATTTATGTGCACCCTCAGAAGAGGATAACAACCTCAGGGTCCCTAAATCCAAAACTTCAAAGAAAAATATGAATTGGTCTCAGGCCATGGAACCACTCAAAAGGGACTTTGAAGAGAAAGTAGGAGAGATAAAAGGAAGATTTAGAAAGATGGAGGAAAGAATGGAAAGAGAAATGAGAGCAATGCAGGAAAGTCATGAGGAAAAAAGTCAACAGTTTGAAAAGCCAAATGGGAAAGGAGATAGAAAAACTATCTGAAGAAAATAATTGCCTAAGAATTAGGTTTGAACAAATGGAAGCTAGTAACTTTATGAGAAACCAAGACACAGTAAAGCAAATCCAATTGAATAAAAAATAAAGAGCAATATGAAATATATCCTTGGAAAAACAGCTGGACTGGAAAATAGATCCAGGAAAGATAATTTGAAAATTACCGGACTACATGAGAGCCATGATCAAAAAAAAGAGTCTAGACATCATTTTTTCAAGAAAGTATCAGGGAAAATTGCCCTGATATTTTAGAAGCAGAAAGTAAAATAGAAATTGAAAGAATCCAGTGATCACCTGCTGAAAGAGATCCTAAAAGGAAAACTTCCAGAATTATTATAGCCACATTCCAGAGATCCCAGGTCAAGGAGAGAATATTGCAAGCAGGTAGAAAAAAAGGAATTCAAATACAGTGGAGCTACAGCAAGGACAAAACAAGATCTAGCAGCATCTACATTAAAGGACCAGAAGGCATGGAATATGATATTCCAGAGGGCAAAGGAACTGGGACTACAGCCAGGAATCATGTACCCAGCAAAACTTAGTATAATCTTTCAGGGGAAAAAATGGGACTTCAATGAGAAAGAGGAGTTCAGTCATTCATGATGAAAAGACCTGAACTGAATAGAAAATTTGACTTTCAAATACAACTCCTTAGAGAAGCATAAAAAGGTAAACAAGAAAAAGAAATCATGAGAAATAATAAAAGATTAAACTGTTTACATTCCAACATATGAAGATAATACTTCAAACTCATAAGAACTTTCTCAGTAAGGAGGACACAGGTCTGAACTGAATATGAAGGGATGATATCTGTAAAGCATTTATTTTTTATTTATCCTTGTTCTTTGTGGGGCAAACAGAGTAGGGTGTCTGATGTCTGGGGCCGCATTTGGGCTCAGGGCCTCCTGGGTCCAGGGCTGGTGCTTTGTTCACTGTACACCAGTGGAGAAACACTTTTCATAGCCATTTTTTACTTTTCATTTCACATGAGGGGGAAGGTTATTACATTATTTGTTGGTTTTCCAATAGAGACATTCTTTAGAAGGAGAGACTTTTATTTATAAAGTTGGAAACAGGAAGAAATATGTTACACTTAGTTGTAATCAAATAGAAGCATACTTTATAGGTTTAGTGAAATACTATGCACATAAACAAGGGAAAGGGATAATATTAAACACATTGATTTACATTTCAGATTTGCCAAAGAGTAGAGTGCAAACTCTGGCTGGTCATACTAAGCAGAAAAGCTTCCAGGTTAGGCCCTGTAGATATTTCTGGGACAGCTGGTGGTACTGGGCCTGGAGTAGAGAAGATCTGAGTTCAAATCTGACCTCAGATACTTACTATCTCTGTGACCCTGGACAAGTCACTTAACCCTGTTTGCTTCAGTTCCCTCATGTGTAAAATGAGCTGGAGAAGGAAATGGCAAACCATTTCAGCATCTTTGCCAAGAAAACCCCAAATAAGATCACAAATAGTTGGATACAACTGTAACAACCAAAAGAGCATATCTTCCTTGAAGCGAACTATTTATGTCCCAGAAATAATTGAGCAATAAAGACAATTATGCTCTCAAGACCAGCTTAGATGAAGTCAATGACCAAGGCTAGATTTAGGGTGACAATAAATTTCAGGCACATCAATGTACCCCCAAACCCCATAATAGGAGTCCTTATTTGTTTTTGTGTTGTCAGTCCCTTTGTCAAGATGGCAAAGCCTATGGACCTCTTTGCAGAATAGTTTTGTGTTGTTGTTTTTTTAGTGCATATAATGAAATTTATAGGATTATAAAGGAAACCATATATATTCAAATAAAATTATTTATAAAAATATTTAACAAACGAAAGTTCACATACCCAAGGTTAAGGAGAATATGAATCCATGAATAGTGTTCCTACACTGATGAATCACAGATTCTTAGAGTTTTGATGATAAGATTTGTTACAGCCTTCAATATTTCATTTCTCTATAGGACAATGTACCCATACAAAAACAGAATACTTTCAGAAGTCCTTCAATTGATGGGACAATAAGTTGCTTTAATGTTTTTGCTATTACAGCTAATTTGATTATTGTAGCTTTTCATAAAAACTTTTATGGCTTACTTTTGTTTTTTACATTACCATCATGTCCAAATAGATCCTTCTCCATTCCACAGAGAACAATATTTTGAAATAATGAATATAAAAAGAGAAATAAAAAAGCCAATCTGACAGTATATGCAATGTTCCATGCCCATGGTTCCCTTCTCTGCAGAGGGAGAGAGAGAGAGAGAAAGAGAGAGAGAGAAAGGTACATTCTGTCATTTTTCCTTCAAGGCCAAATGGTGATATATTTATATACCATTGAGTTTTATTTTGCATTCCTTCTTTCTATCTACAATGTAGTTGTCATTATGTATGATGATCCTGGTGCAGCTTCTCTTTGTCTCAGCTCATTTCAGTCTTCCCATCCTTCTATGTATTCTGTATTTGTTCTCATGACTTATTAATTAATGTTTCAAAGCATTTTCATGTACAATTCTTTTAGCCATTCCCCAATATATAGGCATTTTGACATCTTGTTTTATATGTGCACATATGATTTGGAATCATAAATAAACTGACAAGTTTCATGGAATAATATAATGTCTTTTACAATCACCAAAGACCTAAAATTACATTTTTGCAGCCCCACAATTCCAATTCATTTTTACCTCTTGTATATTTCAGTTCTATATGCAAATAAATGTCCCCTATTTATCAATTAAAGCTTCTTTTTAAAAATTTTGTCTAGTATTTTATTTTCCCCAATTATATGTAATGTTTTAAACATTCTTTTTTAAAAAAATGTTTGATCTCCATAGCCTCTTATTTTTAAAATATGAAAGTATTCCACTGTTTTCCAGTTACATTTAAAGATAGTTTTCAACATTTGTTTTTACAAGATTTCAAGTTACAAATTTTTCTCCCTTTTCCAAGACAGAAGGCAATTTGATATAAGTTATATGTGTACAATCACATTAAACATATTTCTACACTAGTCGTGCTGTGAAAGAAGAATCAGAAAAAAGGGAAAAACATAAAAAACAATAAAAAAGTAGATGCAATATGGTTCAATCTGCATCCAGATTCCACAGTTCTTTTTTCTAGATGTGGAGGACATTTTCCATCATGAGTCCTTTGGAATTGTCTTGGGTCATATTGCTGAGAAGAAGTAAGTCTATCACAGTTGATTATCGCACAATGTTGCTGTTACTGTGTACAGTGTTCTCCTGGTTCTGCTCACTTCATTCAGCATCAGTCCACTTAAACAATTAATGCTTCTTTAAAAATTAGTCATCCTGACATCTTTAATAAATGATTGTTTTTCCCACATTTAATAAATTGTCAATGCATTTTGCTCATCCTGAGAATATTGAAAAGACTCAGAAAATAGAACAATGTCTATTCCTCTTGAAAGATGGATTCCTTTTTAAGCTGGATAGGCCCAGAACGACATGAGATCAGATCTGGACTCACAAATGACAAATCATTTGGGAGTCAGGGAGTTCCAAACTATTAAACCAAATGAATAATAAATTGTAGCTACATGTCAGGCAATAGGAAAATAAAAAGATTCCTCTGGACCTTTATTATTGTCCTTATTACACAGGCCACATGGTGTATACTATGACAATATTTCACTACAAAAGGAATTATTTGACTCTTCAAGAGACTTGCTATTTCTAGATGTGCCTAGGACTTCCATGAATTTACTTCCTTAGGGAGAATTCTAAAGAACCCAAAGAACATTCAGAATCAAATGTACCCTATTCTGAGAGAAATATCTTCAGAATTTTGCAGCAGGACATTAAATACTATCTTCAAAAGCAAATCTCTCAATCCCTGTTAAGTTTTCTGCAACACTGATCTGAGGAAAAATTCAAGTTTAAGCTTTTACAATTTTTGTAAAGGCTTCGGAGGGCTAGTGCCTGTTTTGTTTCGGCCTCTATTTCAGATGAATGACTTGCTCCTGAAAGATAATAGAAAAACTGCTCCTGCTGCCCTGGTCAATTCAGGCAAATATGTTGCATTTTAAGTATTGCTGTGTCTAAATGCCTGACCTCTGAACAGCCTGATTGATGGTGCTGACATGTCCTTAAGATAGCAGAACAACTCAGAGAATATTCTCAGGGACCCAACATTCCCTAACCCAGGCCAAAACTCTTGTCATCACAACCCTATTTCCTGGGTTCAGATATAATAATAATAATAATGAGCTCTGGACCTAGAGTTAAGAATACCCAAGTTCAAATCTGGTTTCATACACAATGGCTTTTAATCAACAAACAATGAACACAGTGGGATCTTACACTCTTAACTCTAGGGGCTGCTTGGTGGCTCAGTATCTGGGCTTGGAATTAAACAAGTTCAAATCCAGCCTCAGACTCTTACTTGCTGTGTGATTCTGGGCAACTCATTTAACCTTAGTTTCCTTATCTATAAAATGGGCATAATAATATCACCCACCTTCCAGGGTTGTTGTGAGGATTAAATGAGATAACATATGTAAAGCATCTTGTAAACCTTAAAGTGTGTAACGATTGGAATGATGCCACCTGCTGGAGACTTACTGTAGAAGAGTTCCGCCCATGAAGCGAACGTCTTTGAGGGCAAGACCAGGAGTCTTTTCTTTGGTGTCAGGAAGTGACGTTGGCTAGTGGGAGGAAGAAGGAAGAGACTGGCGCTCGGTCTCGCACTCTTTCCTGAGGACTCCGGCGGAGAAGGGAGCTAGAAATGCACTCTCCCTTTAATAGATAGGAATCTAGGCCTTTCTCTCTCTCTTTACCAAATTCTTATTCTCCTTAATAAATGCTTAAAAGTCTAACTCTTGCTAAAGCTTATAATTTATTGGAGACCACTCATTAGATATTTTAGACAGTTTAGCTAGAATTTTAGCCCTTAACAAGTGCTATAGAAATGCTAGGTATTTATTATTATTATTATTATTTACTAAATGACCAATCTTTTCACATAATTTTAAGGTTTGCAAAGCACTTTACATACATGATTTCATCTTATCCATACAACAAACCTGTGAGGTAAGTACTGAAGGTTTTATTATTATTATCCTCCTTTTTAAAGCTGGGGAAACTGAGTTTTGGTGTAAAGTGATTTACCCAGCTTATACAACTAGTATTAAATCAGCTCTGAGACTAAGAGTTCTCTTGGTGAGGCTAAGTGGTATCTTGAGTGTTCTTAAGCCATTCCTACTCCCCTCTATCTCAAGCTTATGCTCTTTTTCAAATCTTTCAGGCAATCATCCAACTGCATGAGAACTGCATTTGACCTACCAGGTCATATGGAGAGAGGTGCTCTGCCAACCAGCCCTGTAGCCCCTTATTAGGACTTTTCTTTAAACTATTCCTCAGCAAAAACTCCTCCCAGCACCAGATGAACCTCAGATGGCCGAACTTGTTGATTTAGTATGTTAACAACCCCCCATTCCCTGCTTTCTACTAAGTAAACTATGGAAGCAACCTAGTTCTAGTGAGGATGCTTTCCCCCCAATAGCCTAGAAATCTCCCTCAGATCACTGGCAGTCACCTGCTTGTGCTTATTCTATCCAGGGCACTACATAATCAAGAATGGTAGTATGTCTTTGCAATTTCCAAATGAAAATGTGACCTGAGCTTGATCTGTGGGAAATCCAAGGAGAAACCAGATGCAAACACTGAGGTTCTGTCCCACCATTCTGGAGGACAGTTTGGAGTTAAGTGAGAAAAGTGACTGAGATGTTCATAACTTCTGACCCACCATCACACCTGATGACTGAGTAGGTTTCCCAGAGAAATCACAAACAGAGGGAAGGGTCCCGTGTATATTGGGATATCTGTGGTACTTTGTACAATAGCAAGGAACTGGGGAATAAGGAGAGTGCCCCCTGATCAAATGAGTTATAGCATGCAAATGTGATGGAATGTTGTTGCACCATGGAGAATTCAGAAACATTTGAAAAGATTTATATGGTTTGTTGGGAGGATGTGGTAGGTGGAGGGTGGGGATAGAGGAAAACACAGCAAGAGCAAAATACATGATGGTCATAATAGTGTAAACCAGAACAAAAAAAAAGACATCAGAATTCAGATTAATATGACATAACGTGCTAGGAACATAGGAAACACTTAATAAATGCTTCTGTCCTCCCTGCCTGTCATACATTCTAAATGTGACAGTTCATTTTGCTTGATTATTTTTTGTTGTTTTGCTATAAAACAGAATTCTATGAGCAGTTGGAGAGGTTGATATTGAGAGGTGAAAGTGACATAAACAAACAAACAAAAAGTGTCAAGAAAACTTGTTTTTAAACAGGCTTGATTCTAAGGGGGAAAATGATGCTGACTGAGGAGAGCTAGTGCCTCTTCCTACTATCATTGGAAGATGAATAGAGAATGCAATCCCAAGCCACAACAGTAAAACTTTCACTGTGGGAGGGTGAAGAGAACGGTGTCACAGAAATCTGAATAGGATATTTCTGCTGAGCTATAATTTGTGCTAAAATTCTTCCCTGAACTAATCGTGCATGCTAAGGGGGAAGATGGTAGAACCAACTCTGATTGACTACTCTGTCAAGTATTTGTTAAACACCTACATGAGGCTCAATATGGAAAAGTGAATAGAAAGCCAGGCTCAGAAGTCCTTCTGACAATTGAGCTCCGTGAATGGGAAAATCACAGTTTCTCAGGTACCACTGTGGGCACTTTCTAAGACTATACATTGAAGAATTAGTGGAAGTAGTTTCTTTACTGGAAACCAATGAATTAACACATGCTATTTGCCCTTGAGTGATATTGGGATTTCTCGGGATTCTAGCTGAGATCTTATCTCACTTGCATTTGATAAACTCATTCATACTTCTGTGTGTTCTATCTAGTCTTTATTACTACTGCAGTTTCCTTTTACCTCTTTGCTTAGATAAGTAGATTCCCTTGCTATTCACTCATTTTGATCTTCTTTTGTGCAACCACCATTTGGTAGGAAGGGTCTGGCCCAGAGGTTATAAAGTCATTGCTACTGTCTTCCTTAAAAGTCATTGACCAGGGAGGGAGGTAAGAATGGAAGCAGCTAGATATAATTTTAGAATGGTACCTATCAAGAAACTACAGAAAAGAGCAGACAGTCTCATGACAAGAGGGGAGCAGCTATGAATATTTTTGTATAGTGGGTCATTTCTAGTTATCAATCACCTCCTTGGTATAGGTTGACAGTGGTGGAATCTCTGGGTCAAAATGTGTTAACAATTAAGAAATCTTTCTTGCATAATTTCAAGTTGTTTTCCAGAATGGTTGAAGAAATCACATCTCCACCAGCTGGGAATTAATGTTCCTGTCTTTGTGAAAATTGCTCCAACAATGTTTTCCCATCTTTTAGCCATATTTATTAACTTAATGGGAATAAGGTGATACCTAAAAACTATTTTATTTTTGGTCTCCCTTAGAGAGAAAAGGGAAAGATTACAGAGATGGTTATCCATCACTCTCCCCAGCTGTATTTGGACAACCTATGTGAACATGCATTATCATGCATGAACAATCTTACAACAACACATAAATAGGTACAAAATAAATTATGAGGGAATCTTTTTTGATGGGAAAGAGGGGCATTAGCAGTTGCTGAGGGGATAGGAATCAGAGAAGGCTTCATAAAAAAGTTATTGGATCTTTGAAGAAATTAAACACTGGCACAGATAATACTAAGAAAGAGTCTTCTCAGGAACTCACCACTCACTGACCTTAACCTAGCAGTCGATCATCATAATTTCTCTTGAGAGGGTACAGACATCCAGGCTCAGAATGACAGAATCTCAGAACTGCACAATAGTCATATGTGAACATCACTTCCAGGTACCACAACTAGTTACATACTTATCATATATCAGGGAAAGCAGCATCATAACTGTACCACTCTCAAGGACAGTCAAACACAAATCCTTAAGGAACATTCCATGCCCTGAAAAATGGATCTTTTGCTCACTCCTAATGTTCTAATCCTAAAACTCTCCTAGCTATCCACGGGCTCCTTTCTAACTTTCCTAATTCCTGGACAGTAGTGCTGAGTCTGGTGATCAGAGCTGCCACATTTGAAACATGGTACTGGCAAATCTAAGAAACCTGTACAGACGGCTTGGCCCCACTTGCATAGAGCCAGAGTATTTCCAACTCAGAGAAAATTACCATTGGCAGCATTACCACCATACCTCCCCAGTGTCTTTCTCTGCCTTTCTACCCTTGCATCCAACATGTGTACCACTGATAAAAATCATAACTGGTCTCTCAAAATATATGCCAGCAACTTCACTTAGTCATCATTCCCTAAATACATCAGTAGGCAGATGTATCAAGGCAATTATCCAGATTTGCTGCCACTGTTTTCCATGTACATGGTAGAAGGAATTGACATTTCAATCTCCCAGGCCAAGGTCCTTATTTTATTTTATTTTTTAAAGTTTATTGATATATTTTGGGAAGCTCTCAACAAACAACCAAACAAACCACTTACAAAATACATTCCTAGGAAAATAGCTCATTGATTAACAACCAAAAATAACTCGCCTTTTAACTTTGATAATGTAGTACTAACATTGACAATTTTTTTTAAATTAACCACTATATCTTTACAGAATTGTGTTTCCTTTCTATTATGACTTTATTTATGTAATTATAATTAATGTCTTAATTTTTCTTCTTCATCATTTCCATTAAGGTCATTCCATGTTTTTTTGAAGTTTTTATGGTCATTTTTGTGCAGAAACATCTTATTCTATTGTTGAACACACATTTTGTTTCCAGCTTTTTATCACAAACAGGGCAGTTATAAACATTTTTGTACATGTGGGTCATTTCTAGCTGTCAACAACCTCATCAGTATAGGTTACCAGATATGGAATCTTCAGGTCAAAGTGTGTGAAAAATTTAGAAATCTTTCTTGCATAATTCCAAGTTTTTTCCAAATTGTTTGAAGTAAATCACATCTCTACCAGCTGGGAATTAGCATACCTGTCTTCCCATAATCGCCCCCCCTCATTTTTTTTCTTTTAGCCACATTTCCTAGCTTGATAAGTATGAATAGTACCCTACGGTTTATTTTTCTGCATTTTTAAAGCTTCATAAATGTTTTTGCTTTGGGTGTGCCTCTTGGATACAAAAAATTTTTTAATTTTGTTTTCTATCCTATTAAGCTACCTTCCTCTCTTTTATGGACCAGTTCATATTATTTGTATTCAAAATTATTATTTTTTCTTTCCACTAAATCTTATTAGAACACTTTGTTTGGTTTTGTTGTGCGTGTGTTTTTTTAATCAGCTGAAGGTACTTGCAATTTCTAGTGTTTGGAATAATCCAATCCAGATTTATTCCCTTTCTCTTTTCACCAAGATTAGATCCCAATTACTGAATTTTGCCCCTGATTTTTGTGGGAGGAGGAGAAGGAAAAAGGGGGAAAGAATAGTAATCAGCCCCTAATAGCTATAGTTCACTTTTTCTTGAGGAAATCCCCTCTGAGACCCAGTCTCTGGCTCAGAAAACCCTCCTCCCAACCATTCATGTAAGCAGAAGGATTGACTATTTCTGGAGTTCATTATCTTCAAGAATTTAATACATGCCTCATTGCCAAATTACTCTATACAGTGCCATTTAGTAGTTTTCAGTTATGTGCAACTCTCCATGACCCAATTTGGGGTTTTCTTAGCAAAGATACTAGAGTGCTTTAACATTTCCTTCTCCCGCTCATTTTACATGTGAGGAACCTGAGGCAAACTGGGTTAAGTTACTTGCTCAGGGTCTCACAGATTTGAACTTAGGATAATAAATCTTTTTGATTCTAGGCCCAGCACTCTACACACTGTGCCACCTAGCTATTAAAAAAGTTTTTAAAAATTTAATTTTTCCAATTACATTTTTTAAAGAATAGAAATCAATTTTCTCCCTTTCTCATTCCCATCTCATTGGAAAAAGAAAAGAAAAATAAATGCATGCAACAAATAATGCATAGACTATCAAAGCAAATTCACAAATTGGCTATATTCAGAAAGTATTTTTCACACACTGCACAATGAATTCATCACCTCTCTGCTGAGAGGTAGGTAGCATGAAACATCTTGAATCGTGCATGGTCATTACATTGATCAGAGTGTTTAAAGCTTTCAAAGTTGTTTTTTGACAGCATTGCTGTTATTGTTCAACATGTTTTCCTGATTCTACTAATTTCATTCTTCACGAAATTCTTCTCCTTGTCTCTCCATAAATTAAAGAAAGGATTGAATCAATGTGATGGAGGTCTTCCTTTGGTTCTGTTAATAGTTTGTGGCTACCAGTCACTCAGATAGATGCCCATTCATTATCCTTTTCTCGAGTTAGGGTTTCTTGGACCCCTCCAGCAATTTGACAAAATCTACAGACCCTTTCTCAGAATAATTAAATTCCATTTTAATAATTGAAGGAAATGTTAAATTTCAGGTAGAGGTTAGCAAAAATAAACATATCAGGGGCAGCTAGGTGATGCAGTGGATAGAGCACCAGCCCTGGAGTCAGGAGGACCTGAGTTAAAATCTGTCCTCAGACATGTAACACTTACTAGCTGTGTGACCTTGGGCAAGTCACTTAACCCCAATTGCCTCACAAAAAAAAAAAAACAACACAACACATATCTTTTTTCCCCATCCAAATTCACATAACCCCTGAGAGCTGATTTAGCCAAGCAGCATTTATTAAGTGCCTACTGTGTGCTAGGCACTGGGATAAGAACCATCCACAGATTTTTGTGGCCTCGAGGGTTATAAACTCTTGTTCTAACTACAGGAGCAGCCCATTTCCTTTTCTAGTCATACATGCCTTTGAGGTCACAATGGTAATATACTCCAGCTTTCTTACACCCAGCATGCATGATTCCATTCAGCTAGATGACATAGTAAATAGAGGGCTAGAGATCTGGAGTCAGATAAAAAAGAAAAAACCTGAGACTGAAAGCTGACTCGACACTTAGCAGCTATGGGACTCTGACACACTTGGTTTCCTTATCTAAAAAATGGAGATAACAATAGTCCTACCTTCAATGGGCATTTGGGAGGGTTCAGTGACATAACATATGTGAAGTGTAAAGGCAAACCATAAAGCATTCTATAAATGGTAACTATCATTGGTTTTTATATGTCCTATTTTTCTTCTTTTTAGATTATGGGGTTTTTTTACAATTTGAAATCCTGTAGCATTTCTGGGAGAATTATGGGGTTTTGTGATATTTTACTATAAATATCATCAGTACAAACAATATCAGAATATCAAATTTGTCCAGATCAATTTTTTTCTAGGCCTGATCTATGCAACAGAATAGCAAAATATCACTGTCATCCCTCTCATGATATCATAATGGCTGCAGGTAAATCATATGGAAATCTTAGTCCTATAGATCTAGACCTAGACAGACAGCACTGATGATGATGGACAGAGGGGAAAGACAGAATAAAAACATAATAACTACAAATAGATAAGCATACTTTTTTATCATTGCTATCAATGATAACAGCTTTGTACAATGCTTTAAGGACTTACAAAGAAGTTCACACAAATCTCATTTGAAATTCTTAACAACTTTGTTGTAGTATAATTATTACACAAAAAAGGACAATTTGTACATTCCTTTTAGGTGGAGAGGAAAGGAGTAGTGGTAGCAACCAGCAGCTTATCATCTGTAGTCCAAGAAGTATTCTTGGAAGGTGTACAATTTCAGAATCACTTGAAGACAAATGACCAAAAAAAAAATTATGCAATCTGATTAGATTAGTTCCCTTTCCTCAGAAAGAAATGTTTGGTGGAATTGAAGATGTACTAAAGAGCCTTCCCTTGCCTCTCCCCTCAACTCCCATTAGCAGACTCAATCTCCATTTCTGGCTATCACTTGGAAATTTGAAAGTAGGGTAGCTTCTAGCCAGTGGTTTGGAATGGGAAGGAAAGAAACAAGCTTCTATTATGAACCTACCATATTCCAGGTATTGTGCTGAGCATTTTACATATGTTATCAGATTTGATCCTCACATTAACCCTGGAAGGTAGGTGCTATTATGATCTTAATTTTGCAGTTGAGTAAACTGAGGTAGACAGAGATTAAGTGATTTGTGCAGAGTCACATAACTAGTAACTATCTAGGGTCAAATTTGAACTCAGGTCCTCCTGATTCTAAGCTCAGTGCTCTATTTACTACTCCATCTAGCTACCTAATGAGAGGAAAAAAAAAAGAATCCCCAACCTACCCCTTTCTTCCTTTTGGGCTGCAAATCATGTATAATTGATACTGAACAATAACTGGGTCTCACCCAAAGGGATGGCTTCACCCATTCTTCAACTTGATCTCCATGTAGGTATGAGAACAAGACTTACGGAGGCAAGTATAAAGATTTGTGGTGTCTCCTTTGTTTTTTTATTTCCTGAATAGGTGACCAAATAAGAACCTCAAGATGAAGTGACCTTGTGAGTTTGGAAAGTTCAGTAGTCTGTAAGTTTGATGCCTGACAGCAGGGAAAACTCAGCATTAGAGGAAATGAGAAAGCCAAAGATTTGCTCCAAGCCTTGTCCATGTTACTAGCAGAGAAATACTGGGGTTGGTTGGGCAAGGCATAACCGAGGTGACATTGAATATGCCTAATTACCAATTCTGCAAGATGTTTTTATGTTTTGATAAAGCTTAAATATCAACCTCCCAAAAGATTGTACAAGAGGCTAAAATTAGAATTATTGAATCCTGTTCTGTTATTGTCTGCTTGTGAGTTTTATGATTAACCTTTCTTTTTTTTCTTTTTTTAATGATTAGCCTTTCTTATGCTTATAAGAATGAATCACGTCTCACTCTTTATTCACATTATACATTTAGTACCTTTTCCACCCTCCTTCCTTTTGGAAAATCAATTAGATTTGTAAGTTGTAAACTCATTTACTATAATTAAAATTGTCCCTCAAATGCTGGGATAGATGACTTAATGTGAAAAAGGGAACCCCATCTCCCCAGTGGCCAGATTCCCCAGCAGTGAACCTATTCTAAACCTCAGGGTTGGACACAAGACAGGAATGGATAAGTCCCCCAGATTCTGTGGTTCCAGACAAGCAATCTTTCAATGTTAGAGAGCTGAATGATTATTGAGTTCATAAACACAGGTCTTTAAGCAGCCCAGTTCTGTTGTTATTTCCTGTCTTCATGATTGGTATTTTCAAAGTTGTCTGTGCTTTAATCCCAGATGGGTACATTTGCAAGGAGCTCCAATTCCTTTTGCACTACTATGAATATAGCAATGCAAGCCCTTATCAATTTAAGTGGCTCAGTGCCGCCTAGAGTTGTGGCTGGGGTTGGATTCTGCTAGTATTTATGCTGTCTCACTTCTCAGGATGAGAACCAAAGAGACCCCATGCAGTGGTTGGATTGTCAGAGGATATGTAGCTCAATATCTTTTATCCACAAAAAATGGTTTAGGTACTATTCGTAAAGCCCATGGTTGGATTAAGAGAACAAAGTTTTCTCTCTGTTTCTGTCTCTGTCTGTCTCAGTCTCTGTCTGTCTTTCTGTGTCTCTCTCTGTTTGTCTCTATCTTTGTGTCTCTGTCTCTGTGTGTCTCTGTCTCTCTCTTCTCTATCTCCTTTGGTGTCTCTATCTATTTCCATCTGTCTCTGATACTTGAAACTCTAGGTTAGAATGATAAGGAAAAATTTATATTTCCATAACTATTAGAGGGAGGAGGAAATGCCCTAATGAAACTTCAACTGTGGTTGATCTTTAACAGGATTCAAGTATTTTCAAAAAGCCTAATCTGTAGATTCATTGAATAATGAGTAAATGCGGCCTTTCTCATCTCTCTAGTGCATGTCACATTTCTGATTCTTTGTATTACATCATATAATGTGGCCAAAGAAGAAAGTACTGTATAATAAGCAATAAGACTACTGTATATGCAAATACCTGCTCATTTTCCAATCTGTTAGTAACCCAATGAGCCCACTGTGGCTTTACATTCACCATTAATTTCTCTGCCCACTCTATCATCATAAAAGAAACTTCTGCTAGGTTTGCAGAAAGCCCCTTCTCTATGTGCATCCACAAAGCCCCAAATATCCAACTACACTCCAGGATATTTCCTTTCTTTTCCATTAGGCTCTGCATTTATGAACATGTCCAAGGGCAGTTTTAAAGGTAAAGCAATGCTCAGAGATAATACTACCCTGATCATAACTTACATCCATGGCACATTGACTTTGTGTTTACATAGTGTGGCCTTCACACCACAGTCTGTATCTGTAGTGCAAAATGTGTGTTTCCATGTTTTTAAGTGGTCTCTGTCTATACTTTTTACCAAAGGAATCTAAGTTACTGAAATAGGACAGAGGAACCTAACACAAGAGCTGTGCTCCCATTCTTCTCTTCTTCATCTTTTATTCCTCTATGAATCTAAGGGAGATTGAAGTTATCTGGCTTTCAGGAAGATATCCAGGCAGTAAGTAGCTCAGTAGTCTTTGGGCTAACTTGAATTCCTGGTCCTGATCCATAGGGAGAGAAGAACAAACAACAGTGCAGTAACTGAATCAACTCTTTGGTCCTGTTGTTGAACCTGAATCATGTGCAAACATTCTCCCACCAGGTCTATAATTAGTGTAAGGGTCCTTAACATTTTTTTTGCATCATGGACCCCATTGAACGTCTAATAAAACCTAGGGACAGCTCAGAATAATGTTTTTAATTTATATAGTGAAATGCATAGGATCACAAATTAATACACTAATTACATTGAAAGACAATTATGAAAAAAATCATTCATAGATAGACCCCAGGTTAAAAATTTCTCCTAACAGTTATTAAATAAAGCAAATGCATCCACCATTACACAAACAATAATTAAAGCTATATATGTCGAGTCTCATGTTACTTCTTGACTATCATGCTTGAGGTATCTACATCTCCCATGTATCAGCTGGAAGAATTGAGACAGGGAACACTAGAAGAGAACTAAAAGGGTAGCAAGGTAACTTCAGAGCAGTACTTCACCATGAGAGCAGAACTCAAAGAAGAAACATATTTTAGATATGGAGAGAATACACAGTATTGAGGACCACAGTACCACTAATAGGATAATATAGGAGAACAGCAGTATTGGAACAGTGAAATTTCTCTATCCCCTTCCCCAACCCTCAATTAGTAATATCTTGCTCTCTTAACTTATGCTTTCCTTTCAACTCCATACTGAAATATGGGCATAATTGGGTTTGGAGGAAAAAGAGAAAAAGAATTTTGTTATAAGATTAATAGCTACAAGCTTCTGTTTTTTAAATTTTTATTAACATTTTAATAATTTCACTATAATATCTTATAATCAATAACTAAAAAACTACATCTTTCTATGCATACATATGTATGTATGTATCCCCCATTAGTCTGTGAGATCCTTGAGAGCAGGAACTGTCTTTTTGCCTTTCCTTTAATCCTCATTGCTTAGTACAGTGCCTGACACATAGTAGGTACATAATACATACATGTTTATTAACTGACAGTAGTCCAGCAAATATATATATATATATATATGTGTGTGTGTTATACATGTATGTCATATTATTAATATAATATGCACAAATGTATGCATATACATGTATGTGTTGCCTATGTAGATTATATATCTGTCCCCAAGGATTTGTCTAAATGTATTTTTCAGGGAGGCATGAATAAGTATCTCTGGAATCTTGCCCTTCTCTAAAAGAGATTTTAATTCTTTACAGGAGAGGAGAAGGTTGGGACTACAAGGCTGCCCCACTCAGAGAAATGATACCAAATTATTAGTATAACTTCCACTTCCCTAAATATTTTCAGTCTAGAGAAAAATTTCTTAGCACTGTTATCCTGATCACAACTCCTTACCCATGAATTAGTGCCCACTTAAGGTATATCTGAAGGCTTTACTACCTCCCTACCAAATGCTAGCTACATAAAGTCAATCACAATTAAATAATAGCAAATACCCATTTAGCCAAACCAATGGTAAAGCTTATTGTTTGCCAGAAAATGCATGAGTGAATAAATGCAGCAAGAGCACAATTTCTCAGCTCTTCCAAAAGGAAATTGCCTGAAGTCAAATCTGGCGAGCTAGAAATACTCAATGTGCCATCTCCTCTACACATCAGTTTCTTTTTAATTTATTTTCTTCATGTAGGGCATTCTCCCTAAAGAGAGTTTGGAACCACATGTCCTCTAGAAGGTAGAAGCCAGGAGAACTCCTTTATCAAGCTCCAACCAACTCAAAGCTTCATAAAGGCACAGAACAATGAATAATCATTCTCTCCATCAACAAGGAGAGTCTTATGCAAATAATCAGGCTTGAAACCTGGATTACATAGATGTAATGTTGTATTCAATGTAAGAACAGTTCAACATTAGAAAACAAATTTAAAAAACCAAAGGTATAGATAGTGAATTTATGATTGCATTGGTATAGGGAACTTCCAAATGAAGAAATTTTATCAGTTCAGGTCATCATCTTCTCTGAAATATTTAGTATTAGATTTAGTATTAATTTAAACACTAAAATATTAAGTGACTTACTCAGGATCACTAGCATATGACAGAAGCAGAATTTGAATCCAGATACTCTTGGATTTAAAACCAGGTCTATAGAAATTTGTGCAATTATGCCTCTAAAATTAATTATATTAAAAACAATACATATTCCAAATCATAAAATTATAATAAATAAAGAAAATACTTTTAATAAAGTGCAACAGTCTTACTAAAAACCCTATAATACATATTTATATAAAGTCCATTTTCTAATATATATAAATCTCAAAAGTGGCATTATTTACCTTTTTTTGAATAAAAGTATTCTATTATTTCCTGTTACATGTAAGAATCGTTTTCAACATTTGTTTTCATAGGATTTTTAGTTATAAATTTATCTCCCACCCTCCCTTTCTTCCCTCCTCTCCAAGATGGAAAGCAATCTAATATTGTTTATATATATACCATCACATTAAACATATTTCTGCATTAGTCATATTGTGAAAGAAGAATCAGAGCACAAGGGAAAAACCTCAAAAAAGAAGGGAAAAATGACCCAAAGGTAGAAACAGTATGGTTCAATCTGCATTCATAATCCACAGTTCTTTTTTCTGGATGTTGGCAATATTTTCTATCATGAGTTCTTTGAAGTTGTTTTGTATCACTGCACTACTCAGAGTAGTCAAGTCTATCACCGTTGTTCTTCATACAATGTTGCTGTTACTGTGTACAATGTTCTCCTGGTTCTGCTCCTCTCAGTCAGCATCTGTTCATGTAAACCCTTCCAGGCTTCCGTGAACTCCTCCTGCTGATCATTTCTCACAGCACAATAGTATTCCATTATGTTCATATACCACAATTCCCCAATTGATGGGCATTCCCTCTATTTCCAATTCTTTGTCACCACAAAGAAAGCTGCTATAAATATTTTTGTACATGTGGGTCCTTTTCCCTCCTCTTTGATCTCTTTGGGATACAGACCTAGCAGTGGTACCACTGGGTCAAAGGATATGAACAGTCCCATATCCCTGTGGGGATAGTTCCAAACTGCTCTCCAGCATGGTTGGATCAGTTCACAGCTCCACCAACAATGAATTAATGTTCCAATTTTTCCACAGCTTCTCCAACACTTATGATTTTGCTTTTTTGTCATATTAGGCAATCTGATAGGTGTGAGGTGGTACCTCAGAATTGCTTTCATTTGCATTTCTCTATTCTTAGAGCATTTTTTCATGTGGCAATAGATAGTTTTGATTTCTTCATCATAAAATTGCCTGTTCATATCCTTTGACCATTTCTCAATTGGGGAATGACTTACATTCTTATAAATTTTATTTAGTTCCCTATATATTTTAGAAATGAGGCCTTTATCAGAAGTACTGATCATAAAAAAATTTTTCCCAGCTTTCTGTCTCCCTTCTAATTTTGGCTGCATTGCTTTTGTTTGTACAAATTTTTTTAATTTAATGTAATCAAAGTGATCCATCTTGCATTTCATAATATTCTATTTCTCTTGTTTAGTCATAAATTGTTCTCCTTTCCATAAATCTAAGAGGTAAACTACTCCTTCCTCTCCTAATTTATCTATGGTATCACCCTTTATGTCTAAATCATGTACCCATTTTGACCTTATTTTGGTATAAGGTGAAAGATGTTGGTCCATGCCTATTTTCTGTCATACTATCTTCCAATTTTCCCAGCAGTTTTTGTCAAATACTGAATTCCTATCCCAGAAGCTGGAGTCTTTGAGTTTATCAAACAGTAGATTAATAGTTATTTACTACTGTGTCTCTTGTGCTTAACCTATTCCATTGATCCACCACTATTTCTTAGCTAGTACCAAATAGTTTTGATGACTGCCACTTTATAGTACAGCTTCAAATTTGGTACAGCCAGCCCACCTAACTGTGCATTTTTTTCATTAGTTCCCTTGATATTCTTGAATTTTTGCTCTTACAGATGAATTGTTATTATTTTTTCTAACTCTATAAAATAATTTTTAGGTAGTCTGATTGGTATGTCACTGAATAAGTATATTAATTTAGGTTAAATTGTCATGTTTATTACATTAGCTTGGCCTATCCATGAGCAACTGATATTTTTCCAATTATATAGATCTGATTTTATTTGTCTGAAAAGTGTTTTGTAATTGTATTCATAGAGTTCCTGGGTTTGTCTTGGCAGGTAGACAATATTAATATTTTATGTTGTCTACCATTTCTTTAAATGGAATTTCTCTTTCCATATCTTGCTGCTGAGCTTTGTTGGTCATGTATAGAAATGCTGATTTATGTGAATATATTTTATATCCTCCAACTTTGATAAAGTTGTTAATTGTTTAAAGTAATATTTTAGTTTATTCTTTAGGATTCTCTAAGTACACCATCATATCATCTGCAAAGAGTGGAAGTCTTGTTTCCTCTTTGCCTAATTCTTTTAATTCCTTTTTCTTCTCTTATTGCTAAAGCTAAACTTTCTAGTACAATATTAAATAATAGAGATGATAATGGACATCCCTGTTACACCCCTGATCTTATTGAGAATGCCTCTAACTTATCCCTGTTACATATAATGTTTGCTGATGGTTTTAGGTTGATACTGATTATTATTTTAAGGAAAGCTCCACTTATTCCTTTGCTCTGTGGTGTTTTTAATAGGAATGAGTGTTGTATCTTGTCAAAAGCTTTCTCTGAATCTATTGAGATAATCATATGATTTTGATTAGTTTTGTTATTGATGTGGTTGATTATGTTAATAGTTTTCTTGATGTTGAAACAGCCTTGCATTACTGGTATAAATCCCACCTGGTCATAGTGTATTATCCTGGTGATCACTTGCTGTAATCTCCTTGCTAATGGCATCATTTACAAAGAGGAATTTCTAGAAGCTGATAAATCTAGAAGTAAAAATGAAAGTGACCACTTTTTTTTACTGTTATTTGATATAATTCTAAAACTACTAACCACAGCAATGAGACAAGAAAGAAAATTAAAGTATAACATCAGTGAAACAGAGACAAAAATATGCCTATTTGAAGATGATATGATTATTGTTTAGTCATGTCCAACTCTTTGTGATCCCATATGGGTTGGGGTTTTTTTGACAAAGATACTGGAATGCTTTTCCATTTCCTTCCCCAGCCCATTTTATACATGGAGAAATTCATGATTTGCCCAGGGTCACATAGCTAAGAAGTGGTTGAGGCCAGATTTAAACTCAGGAAGATGAGTTTTCCTGACTTCAGGTCTAGCACTCTATCCACTGAGCCACCTACCTGCTCAATGACATGATTGCTTAATTATAAAATCACAAATGAGCAAAGAAACTAAGTGAAATAATCAATAGCTTCAGTAAAGCATGAGGATAGAAAATAAATATGCAAAAATCAGAACATTCCTATATAAAAATAACAAAATCCAGGACAAATAATAGAAAAGGGAAATCAATTCAAAATAACAAAGTAGTTGGGAATCAATTTGCCAAGAAGATTGTGAGACTTGGAATAAATACAATTATAAAATACTCTTTGAATAAATAAAATGTTGCTTAAAGAATTAGAAATATTCATTGTTCATGATTGGGCTCCATCAGTATTTTTTAATGAAAATATTACTTTAATTTCCAGATTTACTGTGATTCAGTGATACCACTTTAAGAAGCTAGACAAATTGATAACAAAATTTGTTTGAAAGGGGAAAGGGGAAGGAAACAAGAAGTTATTAAGTGCCAACTATTTTCCAGGCATTGTGCTAAGTACTTTATAAATATTCATTTATTTGGTGAAACAAAAGGTATAGAATCTCAGTGGAAACCACAAGAACAAGAAAAAGATGAATGAAGGGGTAATTACCCTTCTAGACCTCAAAATAAATTATCAAAAAGTAATTATCAAAACTATTTAGTACTGGTTTTAAAAAATAGAAAATAGACCAACTGAACAGATTAGACTAGGATGAATCAAAATCAACCAAACTCAATACCCTATGTTAAATAAACCAAAGAAAACAGACTCTGGGAAAGGGTGTACTGTTTGACAAGTACTACTAGGAAAACTGGGAAATAGTTTGGCAGAAATTGAGTTTATGCTACCATTTTACACTACATATCACAATAAATTCAAAATGGTAAAAACAATAGTATTAAAGATCAAAGCATTTAAAAAACTAAACTAAAAACATTTCACAACTGTAGTGAAGGAGATATTTTTAACCAAATGAAAGCTAAAAGTTACAAGGGATAGCATTTAAAGGATGGAGTGACATTCAGACATTAATGTTATATAACAACTAAAGGCATCTTTAGTAACAATGTTTTTAAAATAGAGCATGCAATAGGCCCTAGGATAATCATGAATGAGACATCCATTTTATTCCAAAACATTTAAAGAGGAATCTAATGCTATCACTCTAAAACATAGCTTACTTATTTCTAATAAACTTAGAGATAGAGTATTTATACTTTAACTAAATACTTTGAAATGCTCCTGTGGAAAATCTTGATATCTGTAAAATGCCCTTTCAAAAACAGCTTTCCTTTGAATATTTACTATGCATTACTCTGCAAATTGAAATAGGATGGCTGCTTTGGTAGTTATTCTTGTTAGTCTTAAAAAACAAAATAATTAGATTGCTCTTTAAAATTAATATTTCTTGACTGGATAAGGACTGATAGTCACCAAGGGAAGACAGCTTCATGGAATATTCTCCTTGAGAAGTGCCAACTATGAACTCAATAGAGGCACAGAACATCAGAGCCCAGCTGAGTTGCATATCTTAGATAAATCCAAGGAGAAGAACTATACAAAGACAGGTGCAGTGGATATCATGTAAAATTTGGAGTCAGGAGGAACTGAGTTTGAAATCTGCCTTAAACACTTACTAGCTGTGTAATCCTGGAAAAAGTCTCTTAATCCCTCTGTATCTCAGTTTCCTCTGATATAAAATGGGAATAATAACCTGTTTTCCATGGTTCTTGTGAAATTGAGTGAGTTAACATATAAAATATTTTGTAAACTTTAAAATAAAATAAATATTTCTAAATAAAGAGAGGCAACATATTAGAAAATTAGTCAAGAAGAAAAAAGTTCAAATCCTATCTTTGATGTATACTTGCTAGGTGTGACATTGAGCCAGTTCTTCAGCCTTTCAGTACCCCCCAAGCTATGTTCTAAGACCATAAATTACAGTATAGTTGTTGAATAGCATTGATAGAAGGAAAGCTCTCGCCAAAAATCCCCTACATCAATGAAACCAGAGATCCAGACACTGAATATCATATTTTCCACCAAAATATAAGGTAGTATAGCTGTGAGGAATTTTGGACCTGGCACCAAAGATGTCAGAAGTCTGAAAACATCAGTGCCCTGGATATATGAAACTGAACCAGGAAAGAATATTTGTCATCAGACAATTCTGGTAAATGTTGTTACAGTTATAGACTTTGAAACAACTGTTAAAAAGATGAAACATCTCAGTTCTACCAAATGAAATGTTTTAGATCATTTTAAAATGTTTAACATTATTCTTGATTAATTATGGAGGTTAGAAAAATTTAAATCACATCTGCTTATTCCCTCCCTCGAACTTCTCTTCTTTATTAGACTTATTCTAGTCTCAGAGCTCACCATGGAAAAAGTTACTAATGGGATGTTGAATCGAAATGTGAGGCAATAAGTACAATTCCCTTAGATGAATGCCAAGATTTTTTTTTTTTTTTTTGCCGTGTAAAATGATTTGATCATCCTTTCACTGAGGAATTCTATTCCACTTTATGGAATTCCTTAAGCTGACTATAGAGAGAAAGTACTTCCTTTTGTGTGTGTCTGTTTCATGTATCATTGAAACTAAGCACCTCAGTGAAAATTATAAATGTTCAGAAATCTAGAGTTTGGGTTATTATTTTCATAGGGACAGACACATAAAAACATAAAATTTACTATAATGGGTCAAATCCACAGTGCAACCAGTCCAGTGTTCTCTGTCTCAGAAAGCAGTACCAAGGATCCATGATCAATCCAGCAATCAATCAATCATCAAACATTTATTAAGTGCCTACTGAGTGTCAGGCACTGTACAAAGTCATAGGGACACAAAAAGAAGGAAAAGACCTCAAAGAGCTTACAATCTAATGGAGTCAATTACATGCAAGCAATTGTGTGTGTGTGTATCAAGCTATGCATGGGATAAAGAAGAAATAATTGAGAGGAAAAGCACTCAAATTAAGAAAGGTTGAAATAGGCTTCCTGTAGAAGATGAAATTATACTTAGGACTTAAAGAAGCCAAGGAAGACAGTAGGTAGAGATGATGATGGAGAGAATTCCAGACATGGGAGACAGCCCAAGAAAATGCCTGGAGTTAAAACATGGAATATATTGTTTATGGAACAGGAAAGAGGCCAGTATCATTGGATTTGAGAGTAAGTCCTAGAAATAAGATATAAGAAGACTGGGAAAGTAGGAGGGGGATAAGTTGTGATGGACTCTGAATAACAGAGGATTTTGCTTTTGATTTGATCCTGGAATTTATTAAGTGTGGGTGGGAGGACAATATGTGCTTTAGAAAAATCACTTTAGTGGCTGAACAAAGGATATATTGGAGTGAAGAGAGACATGAGGCAAGCTGACACACCAGCAGGCATGAGGTGATGAGGGCCTGAAACAGGTTAGTAGCAGTGTCAGAGGAAAGAACATCCAAGAGATGTCACAAAGGTACCATCAACAGGCCTTGGCAAAAGATTGGATATAGGGGAGGTGAGAGATAATGAGGAGTCTAGGATGACTCCTAGCTTGTATGCCTGAGGGACTAGGAGGATGGTAGTACCCTCTACAAAAATAAGACAGGGGAATGAATTCCATTTTGGACTTGTTTAAATTAAGTTGTCTTCTGCAATTTAGTTTGATGATGCCTGCTCAAAAGATGACTATTCCTTTAAAAGTATATTAAAATATATCATTCAAATTTTTCTAAAACCTTGTTGAAAATATTTATATTTTTATCTCTATCACTTCCAGGTGGTTCAAGGACAGCTACATGGTACAGTGCTGGACCTGGAGTCAAGAAGACTCCTTTTCCTGAGTTCAAATCTGGCCTCAGATAGTTACTAGCTGTGTGACCCCAGGCAAGTCACTTAACCTTTTTTGCTTCAGTTTCCTCATCTAGTATTGGGTAGAGAAGGAAGTAGCAAACCACTCCAGTATCTTTGCCAAGAAAACCCCAATCGGTCACAAAGAATCAGACACAACTGTTGTTCAGACTGAACAACAACAAAACCATTTCTTAGAGTATTCTGATCACTGTTTTTCTTTTCTTTATTTGAAATTGCCTCTTTAAAGTTTCAAAGTTAACTCTCTACTCCTGTATGCCTTTGCCATTACATCCTATGATTGGAAGTGACTTGTTTCTTCATGTTTCTTCCCATTTTGGTAGCTACCATTAGGTGAACAGTGGTGCTAAATGCAAACAAAGATAATCTGATCCAATCTTTTAGGGCTAAGGAAACTGAGGCTTAGCCAATATTTTATTTTCGAAAAAACAAAATACTTGATTAAGATAGCATAGTGTTGGGGCAGCTAGGTAGTACAGTGGATGGAGCACCGGCCCAAGATTCAGGAGGAACTGAGTTCAAGTCTGACCCCCGACACTTGACACTTACTAGCTGTGTGACCCTGGGCAAGTCACTTAACCCCAATTGCCTCACCAAAAAAAAAAAGATAGCATAGAGTTGATATTTATTTAAGTGTTTGATTAATTGGTAGTTATATTTAATATTGATTTAATGCTATTAAGTAATATAAATATGTTATTCCTCATTACTACAACATGCATAGCATTTAATTCTAGAAAAAAATAGAGTAAGCTTTCAAAAAATATTAACACTTAAGTAGAGCCATTATTGGAAATTTTTGAACTTGAGGCAGCACAAACTAGAACTAGGACTATCAGGATGAAATAAACCCTCAAACTAGGAATTGGGGGAACAGGTTAGGTACAGATAGAGAAAAGGTCCACTAGAGTGCCGTCAATCACTCAATAAGATGAATTAGTCTATCCAGTAGTTTCTAATTGTAACTATTTTTAAAATCAGATGTTAGGTACTCTTGTCCTACTACTGCTATCCTGTAAGTACTTTCAGTATCCTTTAAATTCAGTGCCCATAGCCAAAAGCTGGTCCTAAAACTCTGCTCACAACACACCTGGGTATAGTATTAAATACCTTCTCCCTAACCTACACTGCCATCAATAACTTCCTACAAACCTAAAATCTCTCAGCTCAGTCCTTCTGAATCTTGTCCTAGAACCAGTAGTCTTCTAGGAGAGGCATATGTATTACTGTAGGGTTTTTATAATGTTTGGAAATTTGTGAAGAGCAGTGCTGTAAAAAACTTGCTTCTTCCCTGATTCTGGAATGAAAAGCTTTTAATTAATTAATCCATTTAATTAATTAATCCCAATGCCAATAGACAGCACAGTTCTTATTGTTCCAGCTAGAATATTATTTATTTCATTGTCCTCAAGGCTTTTTTAACAGTCTCAAAAGAATTTTTTGAGTTATTTTTCCTCATAAAAGTATTTCCCAAAAGTTTGTATTAATGTTCTTCCTCTCTCCCCTCAGGGACAGTCAATCAGTCAAACAAAATCTCTAAAGGAACTGTCACCACATCCTCATTTCTTTTCCTGTGATCATTCTATCCCTAGTAAAGGCATTCTCTGGCCTTTTCCTCTCTAGTGATCCCACTCTCTTACCTATCCTTCTTTCCTCATTATTTTCCCCTTCATCTTCATTTTACGTATTCAATCTCCATCCATAAGTTTTAAACCCAAGTTATTGCTTCCTTGAAAAAGGAACCTTGTCCTCACCCTTTTAATATTTAAAACACAAATTACCATGAGAAGACCATTTACCATTTTACCATATTACCATTTTAAAACATAACTACCAAGCTGTTGTCTCACATTTAGTATTCTGAGTTTTGATAAATAAAGCTAAGTTCACCCTATCCATTACTTTCCTGACTGTATGTATTTTGGTGATATCCTTTTAGGATCTTCATCTTTCCAGAATGAACAACCCTATTCTTTCAATGTGTGTTACATCACCTCCATTTCCTTTCATTATATTATGTTTTATACTTGAGAGTAAATGACTAAAACTTTATCAGAAGACCAGAAAAACAGAAGATAAAAGATTTATGCTGAGTCAATCGGCCATACATTTCTGTACTGTCTATTGGCAATGGATTCAATATTAGCTTCTTTCTACGTTCATTTTAAACAAGCCAAGTCCTTTTGACCTCCCTTCACATTACTGCCCCTGGGAAACACCCAGCAGAGTGTTAAGTGACTTGCCCAGAATCACACAGCCAGTGTCAAGTGTCTAAGGTCAGATTTGAACTCAGGTCCTCCTAAATCCAGGGCCAGTACATTATCCACTGCACCACCTAGCTGCCCCAGAGACAGCTGTTTTTAAAGGGATAAAAAGCTCATTATAGATTTAAAGCTGAAAGGGACATTAGGGGTCATCTAATTAGGTGAAGAAACTGGGGCTCAGAGAGGGTAAGAGAGCAGCACAAGGGAACACAGGTAATAAACAGCAGAGCATGAACCTGAACTCAGGAACTCTGACTTAAAGCTTGTCTGCATGGTGCCATGCTGCCAAGTCTATGAGTCAGTTCATGGAGAAGGCAGCATTGTGGTCAGAATATAAGACCATATACCACAAAACAAGGCAACTGAGAGGAGAATTACATAACTAGAGAAAGAGGCAAGAATGAGAGTTTGGGGAACATAATGAGGTCACATAGGCAACAGAATCCAAGAACAGAAGCTGAGTCAAGGGCAACAGGATTCAGATGAGATTTTTTTAATGGGTCAGGTCAAGGGAGCCAAGGAAACAGCTAAATGACAGCTTTGAGGTGCTGGATGCATATTCTGACAGGGTGTCTTTGAACAGAGTGTACTGACCATGCCCTTTCTCTTCCCAAAGGGGGAAGTGCTCCCGAAACCCCAGGACAACACCATAATGATACCTATGACACATTATATGTGCAATGTGTCTATGAACACATTCCCTAAACATAAATATTCTCTCTCTCTCTCTGTGTCTCTCTCTGTCTCTCCCTCTCTCTTTCTCTCTTACATAGACACACACACACACACACACACACACACACCATTCTGAATTTTTATGGACAGCATTTAAGTCTCAGATACACAATTTAGTTCTATATTGCCTTGCACTATTTGTGTAAAAATATTCATTGCAAAATAGCATGTCATAGTGTATCTAGAGAGGAAGAACTGGAACCAGGAAGACAGGCTAAAGTCCTACTTTTGAAACACAGAAAGACCCAGTCTCTCAGGAAACTTTCTAAGACTCCAAGTTCCATATGCATCAGTGAAGGAATTTTTACGTCAGCAATTCCCCACACCACTGAAATCATGGTTGTGAAACAAAAAAAAAAAAAAAAATGAGTAACAGGTATAATTGGAGAGTAAGGGAAAAGATATGTAAGAAATAGAGAACAATATTTCGGCCCTTAAGAAGTTTATAATACCATTGGGGAGAGAAGACTACCCTCTCTCCTCAAGACATTGAGAAGAAAAGGAGAACAGGGAACTAAAATTTAAAGCTTGAAGAAACTTTAGAGGCCATCTATTCCAAAGCATCCCCTTCCCATTTTTACAGATGAAACTGAAATTCAGAGACATTAAGTGACTTGCCCACAGTAAGTAACACAGTAGGATTTGAGACCAGGTTTTTTGACTCAAAATCCACTGTTTATTGCCCTATACCATTTTGAATATACACAGCCAATAAAGATGTCATAGACTTGAGCTTAGTTTTGAAGGATTGTGTTACATATGTCTTTCCTGCTTAATAAGATGATCAACTCCTCAAGGCAGAAACCACCTCATCCTATGTTTGTTTTGTGTAGCTAACAGGACACAGTGACAGGTAGTAGTGACAATAGTAGACCCTTGCTGATAATTTGTCTTGCTGATTTGACACACATACACAGACCTGCAAAAAGAAACTGTCTCTTGGAGGGAAAAGGAACAAGAAAAGAAACAAAGATATGGACATTCAATCCTTGTAGGAACAGGCAAAGAAAGGTACCACAGCAGTAACCCTGGGTGGGAAGGGAGAGTAGGGGGCCCATTGGCAATGCCATGGTTGCCACACCCTTGGCCCAGTTCTGCCAGTGGGTCTGATCTCACTTTGCTGTGGAACACCGTGTTGATTTTCTGGGTTTGAAGACAGACTTAAACGCGAAGTACCATTCCTAAGATTACATCCTGTACCTTACCTACTGAGCAATCTTGGCTGTCTGACAGGAACTCATCACTTCCATCACTGGACCCATTGGAGCTTTTCAATGCTAGGTGTTTCTCTCTCTCTCTCTCTCTCTCTCTCTCTCTCTCTCTCTCTCTCTCTCTCTCTTTCTCTCTCTCTCTCTTTCTCTCTCTCTCTCTTTCTCTCTCTCTCTCTCTCTCTCTCTCTCTCTCTCTCTCTCTCTCTCTCTCTCTCTCCCCCCTCCCTCCCTCCCTCCCTCTCTCTCTCTCTCTTCTCTCTTGTTCACTCTCACTCTCTCTTTCTCTGATGAAATGTGTCAACACAATAGCTCTGAAGACTTTTACTAGTACAAATACCATCCGCTACAGACACGTTCTTCACAGAGGGAAAGCTGGCTATTTCCTACCTGGGTCTCGCCAAACAGACAGCCAGCCAGAGCTCTAAGTGAAAGATGAGAGTTATCTTACAACAGCCTTAGGAATATTTCCCATCCAGGGATGAGTGACTACTGATGAGAGGCTTGCAGGTTTGGCAGGACACAGTCTGGACTAGGCCAAACCAAACACCAAATGGAAAACTCCACTCAGAAATTATAATGTAGTTTCAGGCCCCCTGCTGCTGGCACACATCTGTCTCTGACTGTATTTAGTAACAGATATGCAGCCAAAACAGTACTGCACACACTGTACAAAGTCTGTGTTCCAGTCAGGTGTAAGAGAAGGATGAAGAAATGAGTGACCTACTAGTAGGAAGCCCCAAAGCTCATCAGGACACCCACTAAGCTTCTTTGGATGTAGGATTGCCAAAGGTATTTTGACCATAGTTTTTAGAAAATATTTAGAATACAAGATCACTTTGGAGACACAGGTACTTAAATTTTTCCTCCCATTCTTGCAAATAGAGGTCAGAGTTGATAAAGATTCATAGCAAATTGTGAAACCATTTGCTATTTTAAAATGATATTAACAAGTTGTCTCCTTTGTGATGGGTAAAAAAAACCAACTGTGATGGATAAAACTAAATGTGTGTGGTCACCTTACCTGTCCCCAGTGTGGGGAAAGCTAGCTAGGATTTACTTATAAATTAGAAGCTTCAGCAACAGTTTAGGCATTAAGCATTTATTGAAGTATATTAGAGGTTAGCAAAGAGAGAACACATGTCTCTGAAAGAATAGGAAAACCTGTCTACCCTAGAGTTCAATCTGGCCTGGTTCTTCTGCCACCACCACCAGGTTCCAACCACCAACTGACAAAAGGAACAGTCTTACACACTGCTTCAAGCTGATTGGTTGAAGGTGGTCTCATGTTGATGTGAGGTAACTTCCGGACACTGAATCAACTTTAAAAAGGTCAACCCATGCTCTTTCAGCAGGGGTCCCCTGGTAATAATATTCTCACACCTTAAAGTTCCTGCTTCAGGGCATCATCACAAATAAAGCATTAAACTTAGAGTCCACAGTTTAAGGACATTAATAATTTGTAAGTTATTCAGAGAAGGACTATCAGGATGGCAAGATTCCTTGACTCTATATGACTTGACCATTCAACAAATATTTATTAAGTACTTACTATGTGCCAGGCTCTGTGCTAAATACCAGGAATAAAAAGAAAAGAAAAAATAATCCCTACCCTCAATAAGCCCACAATCTAATAGAAGAGAAAATATGTAAATAAGCAGGTATATATAAGACATATGCAGAATAAATAGAGGGTAATCTCAAAGGGAAGAGACTAGAAGCAGGAATAACCAAGAAAAAAATCCTCCCATAGAAAATAGGATGTTGTATGAGTCTAGAAGGGAGCTAGGGAAATTAAAGGCATATGTGATGAGGGACAGAATTCTAGGTAGTAAACAACCAGTGCAAAGGCATAGAGATAGGATATGAAGTACAATATGCAAAGATCAGAAAGTAGAACATTGCCACTGGTTCATCAAGTACATGCAAGAGAGTAAGGAGTAAGTAAGGTAAGAAGAGACCAGGTCATGAAGAGCTTTAAATGCCAAACAGAGGATTTCATATTTGATTCTGGAGGAAATATTAGGGAGCCATTGAAATAAGATACTGAAGTGGTTTGCCATTTTCTTCTCCAGCTCATTTTATACATGAGAAAACTGAAGCAAACAAGGCTAAGTGACTTGCCCAGGGTCACACAGTAAGTGTCTGAGGTCAGATTTTAACTCAGGAATATTAGTCTTCCTGACTTGAGGCCTGGCATTTAATCCACTGTGCCATCTAACTGCCAAAGTTGAAGATGACAGGGAGGTTATTACCAACCTGGATGACTGGTAAGACAGTGGTATCCTTAACATTAATGGGAGAGTTTGCTCTCTATAAGATTTTTATCTCCTCCATTAGAATGTAAGATCTTTCCCAGTAGGGATTGTTTGATTTTTTGAGCATTCCTTCATTATAGCTCCCCAAACCCTTCCATCTTACAAATTCTCTTGTTAATGTTAAGGATACCACCATTTTCCCAGTCATCCAGGTTGGTAATAACCTCCCTGACATCTTCAACTATGGGCAATTAGGTGGCACACATATATACACACAAGTATAACACATATTATATATACATATTAAAATATATATACATTTATGCATATACACACACATATATATACATATTAAGCACAGATATATACAAAGTAGTTAAAGTAAAGGTAATTTGGAAATGAGGGCCCTAGTAATTGAACAGGAAAGGTCTCATAGTGCTTGAGGGAGACTTAAAGGAAGAAACTCTCTAAGGTGTGTGAGGGCCAAAATTTGATATACAGAGCGTTATTTGGGTGACTCGCCTTAATATTGGTGTCCGCTGAAATATGAGGGAACTTTTAGGTTCACCCTCCCCTCTGAACTACCGTTTTTAGATATTTCTCCCAGGCCAATATGAAAGGAGCCTTTAAGCTTTAATACACAAAAGGATCAGATTTTATTGATTGGGAATTAATTAAACAACAAAGGTGAAACCAATAAAAATCAAAGATAAGGAAATAGGAAAATAGAAATACAGATAAATACTCTTAACTATAAACTTAGCCTATTCAATCCTCAGACTGTTTCCAATTAAGCTAGTTCAAAGGAATTTAGGGTTTCCTGTAATTAACTCACCAAAACCTGGACAGTCTGCAGTTGCTTGCGCCAATAGGACAGCAGACGCCAGAGAGAGAGCGAACACGCACCACCACCATAAGGGCAGAAGACCAAGAGACTACATTCTGGAAGATGCCTAGCATTCCAGAAGCGCCCTCCGCCTCCCTTCAGGGAGCATTCAATCTTTCCTCCCCCAAAAGGGGAGGTCCTTCAAAAACTGCCTATAGAGAGTTCTCCTTCTGACCTCAGTAGCATATGTAAACTCAGAGTGGGCCATGTGTGGCCCCTCCCAAATGAGTCAGTTAAAAACGGCAATATTTATCTTTACCACAAATAATTTTTACCACAGGTGGAGATAAGGAGCATTCCATTCCAGGGAAAAGTAACCTGGACAAATGTTATTGCTATATTGCAGAAGTTAGAAGAAAAAAAAAACAAGTCCATTCTGACAACCAACTTTATGAAATTATAAGCAATAAGCAAATTACTAGTATACACACAAAAAAGATTATGATAAACTATATTTAATGAAAATATACCTTTGACTTAGGAAAAGAGTCTCCTGCACTCACAGTTTCACTATACAAATAGTAGTAGTGGTGGTGGTGATGGTGGTGGTGGAAGTAGTAGTAGTATAGAAAAATTCAATAGATAGACTAGCACTGGGACTAGTAGTGATAATAACTGGCTTGCCCCCCTCACTTAAATTAATCTCACTTACTTAATCATACTTGTACAAGTAAAAACTCATAAAACAGTAACACTTTGAACCATGAGATGAAGCACAGCCATCAAAATAGGGCAATGGTTGGTGAAAAAAAAGACAGCCAGGATATTTGGGCAGGTCCTTTACCTCCTCTGAGCCTCAGTTTCCTCCTCTATAAAAGTGGGATAATAATATTCTTGCTTCACAGGATTGTTGTGAGGAACAAATAGTTTATTAGAACAAATGAACAAATCTTAAAATAATTTGTAAATATAAGCTATTATTTGTTTCTTCGTAGATTTTATGACAGGTTGTGTAGGTATGCCAGGCAATATGCTAGACTAGACCCATTAGACAGTAGAGACGCCCATATTATCTGCTCTCATTTTGTAAACCAGTCCTTACCAGAAATTCTGAAATATTTTAAAAAGCAATGTCCTGGCTGGAATAGTTTGAGTCCTGACAGACTTAAAGAAATAGCAACATATATTTACGAAGGAAATGAGATAGAAGAAAGGAACAGACAGGACATTTTAGCTCCAGTACAGGAAACAAGAAGGCAGAGAAACTGGAAAATTGAAAATCGCTATCAACTCCCTAAACTTTGCGAGTACTGCAAAAAGCAAGGACATTTCTTGAGGGAATGTAGAACTAGAAAACAAGACCTTAAGAGGACAATGACCGAGAGCCTTGAGGAATTCTTTGGGGGAAATTGGAAACTTTTATAAGAAAGGAAACAACCGGAGTAACTATAGGCCTTATTACAGGCAGAATCAAAATGTATATAAATCTTTTCAGGGGGATACAAAGAGACAGTATCAGAATAACCGTAGACCCTATCAGGGAGAAACAGAAGAACAGAACTAGAATCAGGGTAACCGTGGATTCCCTCAAAGGGGGGCACAGTATTGACAAGATGAAGGGGAAGAATGGAACATAGATAAAATAATGCGGCATACCCCAAATTCTTACTGCTTAAATTCTTTAACCTTAACAAGCTTTTCCTTCTTCAGATAAACCGTTTGTTTGTTTTTTGAAACATGAGTTTAATGAGTCCATTTATGGTATTATGTTTAAAACCTATTGCTTGATTTATCAATGGACATATTGAATACTGAGTCATTTCTTTTTGATGAATTGTTTATCACTTTAAGTATCTGTTACTGTCATACTAGATAGAGAATTCATGTATAAGATAATGTGTTTACTTGCTAAAAGAAGATTATGTAATAATGTCTAATATTATCAGTCATTTACATTCATATATCATTTACATGTCATTGTGACTATATATATTGTGGGTATGGTTTGGAATTATTGTATATATTACAAGTACATCATCAGTTATGCAGCATAACATGCATTTTTACCATCATACTGTCTTTGGTGAAATTAATATGAGATTTATGAATTATGTAAACTTCTCATCTCAGAGACTAACTGCTCTTACAATGAGTTTGATATAGGCCTTGTAGAGAATATATGTACAACAGGAGGAGAGACAGGTACATGTAAGTCTATGGTTTGCTTATGATGGCAACTATATAGACCACAATTGCTGGACACAGTCCAGTTTCTTCCTCTCTCCCTTCTAAAAGTTTTCTTTTTCTTTCACTAAGTCTGATGGCATAGTCAGAATCCATCCACCTGTGGCCTAGAACATTTACTAGATGTCTCAAAACCATGAGATGTGGTATGATAACCTTTCCATAACATTTTCAGGTGTCATGAACAAGTTACTAAATTTGGCTTTGATCCAGACACATGGTGGTAAGAAGTGTTATAGATTGCATAACTACCTCAACCCTCTATTATATAAAGGAGGGAATGTAATGGAATGTATTAAACTTGATCATTGACAATGCTATGCTAAGGTTTAGTAAAAATCCAGCAATTCAAACAGTTAAAGAAGAAGATCCAGCTTCCTCCTGATGACATCTTACCACTCCAAGAAGACAAGAGAACTGAGAAAAGACTTCCAAAGACTTAATTATTTTTTACTGTTTCATCTAGGAACACCTGTTCCTAGAAGAAACAAAGGGGGGAATGTGATGAAATAATGGAATTTAGCAGATACTCAAAGACCCACCTGGAGATTAATCTATACTGATTGAATCAAGTGAGAATGATTGACTGCTGATTAAGCCTACTTCAAGTTAATTGGATTGTAATCACACCTGGCTATCCCTTAAGAAGGTATTGTTCTCAGAAACTAGACTGTGAACTCAACTTGAGAACACCTTCAAAGCCAATGGATTTGGATGACGCCAACCAATCACCTTGAAGCAGTGTGTAAGGACCGCCTCTGTTCCAGTTCTATAAAAAGCTTCCACAAACAGCTTGCGAGGGTGTTCCTGATTAAAGCAGGCTTGTGGAGGAGGACTTCAGGAAGAACCCAACCAGACTGGAACTCTAGACTAGACTAGAGCTGAAGCTTCTGATTTAAGGCAACCACAATTTAGATTTTAAAAATCACATATTATTATTAATCAATAGTTAATACACATTTATTAAGCATTTATTTTGTGCCAGGCAATGTGTTAAGTGCTGGGAATGTTAAAAAAATAAAAAGCAAAAGACAGGCCCTGCCCTCAAGGAACTCCCAGTCTAATGGGGCTGACCATTCACTGGATAGGAACTATGCTGCAATACAAAGTAACAAAATCAATAAAAAGCATTGGATTCAGAATCAAAAACTCAAATCCCTCTTCTATCATTTTAGGATGTTTAATCTTGAACAATTTACCTTACCTATCTGGCCATCCATTTCCTCATCTGTTGGTTTCCTGTTTTTTTACTCTTCAAGATTGGCCCATTTTGAGATTAATGAAACTGAAATAGTTCCAATGCCCCTTCCTAGGAGTCTTCCCTGAATGATGGTAAAGTACTGCACCCACTTCTCCCTCCCTGAGCTAACTCTTCCAACTTGTATTTATGTTAATAGGTTGGGTCCCCAAAGGTGCAGCTGCTACTATTCTCATGATTTTTTTTTGGTGGGACAATTAGGGTTGAGTGACTTGCCCAAGGTTACACAGCTAGTGTCAAGTATCTGAAGCCATATTCTCATGACTCTAAGGGGAAACTTGTGGAGGACTATTTCTACTACTGTAACTCCTGAGCTCCCATTGTGAGCTTCTCATTTAAATCAGCGAACTGACTCAATTAACTTTATTTTTTTAAACAAAGGAATTTACTCAAAAGTCAAAGCAACTGATCTTGGAAAGATCTTTCTCACTAGAATGGTCAGAAAAAAAAAGAATGGTTAGGATGGAAAAATGCCCATTGAGAAAAATTGGAAAGTAAGTGGTTTATAACCAAAAAAAAGTATAGGAAACAAATGTAGACTTTGTTTCTAAAGATCAGGCAATAAAGGGGAGGAGAGAAATACAGAGAAATGACTTGTCATTTGTATTTATTACATTAAGAGATATAGTGAAGATAACATAGCATTAGAAAGATTAAATTTAATTATGTCACAAATGAATGACGAAGAGGCTAAAACCCAGTGAAATGATATAATCGAGCAAATAGAAAAAGAAAGCATAAGATTGTCAAGTCTGATATTTTGAGGATCAATATCCTTACTGTGTCAAGTGATAAATTCAATTGAAATTAAATTCAAGAAAATTTTATCTTGTTTTTACCTATTTCATGGGTCATATTGTTATACAAATTGGGACATTTAGTTGGATAGGACTGTCAAACTGAAGTTTATCATGTATCTTCATTTGGCATGGAAGCCCAGTTCAAATATTATGAAACCTTACCTGATTCCATTGAATCACAAAACTTAACAAGTGTGAAATATAATAATGGCCATTTATTACAACGTATAATGTAAGAAAATTCTCACTATAACATACCTGAGAAATGTTTGTTTAACCTGCAAGACCTCCTAAGGTAATACATTGCATTTTTGGACAGCTTTAATTGCTAGCAAGTTTTCTGGGCATCAAGCCTAAATTTCCTTCTTTTCATATTCTCCTGTTACCCTTAGTCCTGCTGAGACCACAAAAGAACAAGTCTAATACCTCTTCCCTATGAAAACTCTTTAAGTCCTTGAAGAAAACTATTATATCCCCTCTAGTATTCTCTTGTACGGGTTTAGCATCCTTAGTACTTTTTTTTTTTCCAGGGCAATGAGGGTTAAGTGATTTGCCCAGGGTCACCACAGCTAGTGATTCTCAATTGTCTGAGACCTAATTTGAACTCAGGTCCTCCTGAATCCAGGGCCAGTGCTTTATCCACTGTGCTACCTAGCTGCCCCATCATCCCTGGTACTTTCATCTGATCTTATAACATGAACTGATAACACCTTACCATGCTGATTGCCTTTCTCTGGTTCTTTTCCAACTGACCAATGTCCTTCTTAAACTGTGGTGCCCAGAACTAAATGTAATATTTCAAATGTGGTTTGACTGGGGCAAAGTACATAAGGAATGCCATCTCTTTCTTAAAATCTCTGCCTCTATAAATGCAACCTAAAATTACCTTAGGTTTTTGGGCTGCCATATCATGATTTTGCCTCTTTTTGAACCTGAATTCACTAAGACCAACACATCTTTTTTTGTTTGTTTGTTTTTTGTCAACAGATCTTTTTCTCGTTCTTTTTTTTCTTGTTTTTTTTTTGGGGGGGGGGCTGAGGCAATGGTGGTTAAGTGACTTGTCCAGGGTCACAGAGCTAGTAAGTTTCGAGTGTCTGAGACTGGATTTGAATTCAGGTCCTCCTGAATCCAGGGCTAGTACTTTATCCACTGCACTACCTAGCTGCCCTGCCAACAAATCTTTTAAATACAAACTTCCATCTAACCATGTGCCCTTTCATTTGTTAAACTGAATTTTTAACCCATGTGTAAGACTTTCTATTTATTGCTCACCTGATAAGCTCATTGTGGATCTTGATTCTCAGTATGCTACTTATATTTCCTAACTTTGTGATATCTAAAAATTTGAAAAGAATGCCATCTCTGCCTCTATCCAAGTAAATATAAAAAAAATTTTAAACAGCACAAGGTCAAACCAAAATTTTCTGATACTCTACTGGAGAATTAATGTCACGTTGGCATTGAATCATTAACAACCACTCTTTGAATGTCATCCTTCAACCATATCTGGATCCATATGCTTGTATTATTGGCTAGTTCAAATCCCTCTACATTTTCCACAAAAATAGTATATTTGTTAAATATCTTGTTAAAATCTAGTTAAACTATATATGTATGTGTGTGTGTGTATATATATATATATAAATAAGTATATGTACATGTACATACACACATATACATACAGGATGCCTCTGATTCTTCAGTTGGAAATTAGGTCTGTTTGGCATGACCTATTATTGATAGAGCCATGTTGGCTCTTAGTAATCACTGCTTCCTTTTTTAGAGTTGATTTGACTAGATTTACAAGACACCCAACAAATATATTCTTAACTGCCTTCATTTGGTGAATGCCACACTTGGCCAAGAATCTGTCATCACTATGCTTTAACCCATGATCCAGAAGTCCAAGCCCTATTTGCAAACGCCTTATTTCTTGCCAGTTCATTTCCCAAATCAATTTTTTCTCTTCTTCAGCCTTTGCCTTCAATGGGTAATAATGACCAAAACATGACCTGGGTCCCTATGGTTTTCAGTTTTTCCCTCAGGATTTTATCAATTTTAACAATAATTTTTAGATTCCTTCTGGCAATATGATTTGTGTCCCTATAAAAATTTTAATAATATCCAGGAAAAACAATAGGGCTCTGAATTGTTACCAAGTCAACAACTGCCTCCATAGCCCTGAGCAGGGAATCAGCAAACACCACTACTCTGCTTTTTCCTCTACTCATTCCTGGATGATTTCTCACCTGATAGGTTCTGTGGGTCTATTTTTACCATTCCTTAGAAGACAAGCTTCTGTAAAGAATTTTTATTTGCGGTTTTTATGACCCCATCTTTTGGCTAGAATTTGAAAGAAAAACCCTTGGCGTGCACTGGCCTGGGACTCCGCAAACCGCATGGTGCTCCACCCACTGGTTGTAGCCGTTGCCATGGCGCTGGCATGTCATCACCACTTGCCCACACCTGCATGGGCCTGGCAAAATTATAATGATTGGAAGCCTAGTGAGGGCAGTCATGTGACTGTCAGAGCAGCCAGCTAATTGGCTGGGGACTGTGTGGGGGTGCTGGGAGAAGGGAGTTCCCGCCCCCCCCCCCCTTGCATTCTAGCTGGAAGCTGGAAGGCACTGGAAGAGGCTACTGTGTATTCTCAGCTGATTCCTGGGTGGTGGTGTTTCTTCAGGTTGTATAATTTTCCTTTCCCCATTTTATTTCCTTTTCCTTGATCCTATTGATCCTGTTTGTGGTGGTGTTATTTTTTAAAGTTCGTTTTGTTAAAATAAATCCTGTTCTGTTTTGAGGGAGGCTGACGGTCTCCTTCCTTGCCCCAATATTGTGGTGAGCCACTTAGCTAATACTCCCCAATTAAAAATTGGTCCCCACACTTCTGCCTCCTCCAGAAAGGATCCAATTCCCAAGTTTTCATTAAGTCTAGAATATCATTTTTAGCTCTTAATATATGCCTGTCCTTGCTCTCTGCTTCCTCTTCTGTATAATGATCTCCAATCTCCTGACAATATCATCTCCTCTTTACCCCATTACCATTTTTCTTCACTGAAGAATTGTTTTTGTTTCCTTTACGAATACATTATTGTCCTGAACAACAAGGTGAAAGTGAGAATAAATGTTATAATCCCTTCACTTTCTCTTCCAGAAGAGAGATCAGCTTAACAATCAATTGAATGGACAGAAAACATTTTATATTTTATAAATATTTTATATTCAATGCAAGCCACTGCAAACATTTCCCCTGCTTTTAATTGGCTGACATGATTGCAATTTATAGCCACCTTTTTTTTTTTAACTTCTTCGTTTCGGGGTTAGGGGGATAGGTTTTTAAACCCGATCTCTAAACATTTCTTTTAAACCTTTAGTCAATTATCACCTCATAGTAACCTGACAGCCTCCCAAACATCCTTTCTTTAATATCAACAACTCCATAGCCATAGCCCTCCTCTTCTTTCCTTTGCATCCCTCTCCTATTTCATCACTTTCCCTATCCACCAATATATTGCTTTACCATTCAATTTTTCCCACCTACCTTTTCTTACCTTGCCATTTCTGGACAACTACCTTTCAATTTCCCTTCTCCTTAAATCTTCAGATTTTTAATTCTCCTGTCTTTCTTGCTCCTATTCCATTTTCTTCTACCTTCTCTTATACTCAGAAGTTCAGTGTAGAATCAAGACATGGAGATCATTCTCCTTCAAATATTCCTCAATTTACCCCAAATTTCTCCTCTATAAATTCAATCTCTGATGTTCTTTACTAAACTAAATGGTTCCAAATCACCCACACAATCCTTTCTTATTCAGCTCAAGTCCTCTTTTCTCTCAGTACTTTAATAACCTTCTCTTCCATAAGTCAAAAGTAATGTCTTCTGGGCAGCTAGGTGGCGCAGTGGATAGAGCACCAGCCCTGAAGTCAGGAGGACCTAAGTTCAAATCTAACCTCAGACACTTGACATTAGCTGTGTGACCCTGGGAAAGTCACTTAACTCTCACTGCCCTGCCAAAAAAAAATTTTTTAATTAAAAAAAAAGGTAATTTCTTCTGATCTCATAGTATTTGTACTCCTCTTTTTGACATCTCATAATCAAACATTATCTTATGTTTATTCACTTATTGATAAAATTATATTTCTATTTATTCTTGTACATGTCTTATCCCTCCCCTTTACTAGATTATAAGTTCATTAAGGGCAAAAATAGCTCATCTGTTCATCTTTGTATCTTTTCTGTCACCAACCACCACACAACAATTATACAATTTGTTGTTATTGAGTCATTTCAGTCATATTTGACTCTTTGTAACCCCACTTGGGGTTTTCTTGGCAACGATACTAAAATGTTTTTTTCCAGTTCCTTCTCCAACTCATTTTACAGGTGAGAAAACTAAGGCAAATAGGGTTAAGTGAATTGCCCAGGGTCACACAGCTAGGAAGTGTCTGAGGCCAGATCTGAATTCTGGAAGACTCATCTTCCTGATACCAGACATGGCACTCTACCGACTGTGCTACCTAGCAACCCTTCACATTATACACAGTGGAAGTTTAATAAACTTTTGTTGAGTTAATGAATGATGAATGAATGACTTTCTCTAAGTCAGATGGCTAGAAATTGTAGGAATAAAGATTAGAACTCAAGTATTCTCTTAATCCAGTGATCTAATTATCTCCTTTCCTAGGCTACACATGCCTTAATGGTAGAGATTATATTTCATATACCTTCCATATTTACAAGAGTGCCTTGTAATTCATTTCAACAAACATTTACTAATCACTTATAATGTAGAATATATTGTGCAAGATGCTAAAGAGAAGAAGAAAAAGAAACCGCCTACAGCCATAAGGAGCTTTACAATTTTTAGTTTTAAGTTTAAATTTAAAACTGCACTAAGACTTTTGGCCAGTAGATGAAACTCATATACAGATAATCACATACAACATAATTTGAGGACTGAAAGAACACTAACAACCTGATTGATCAGAAAAGGCTTTTTTGTTTTGCTTTGTTTTGTTTTGTTTTGTTTTTGTTTTTGTTTTTTTGGTGGGGTAATGAGGGTTAAGTGACTTGCTCAGGGTCACACAGCTAGTAAGTGTCAAGTGTCTGAGGCCACCTTTGAACTCAGGTCCTCCTGAATCCATGGCTGCTGCTTTATCCACTGCACAACCTAGCTGCCCCCAGGGAAGGCTTTTGATAAAAGGTGACAACTCAGCTGAATCTTAAGAATTCCAAAAAGCACAGCTAAGGAGAGAGTACATTTCAGACATGAGAAACAGTCTTCTTACAACTTACTCCCTTACTCTTTGATTCAGTGACACTAGATTCTTTGCTGTTTCATGAATCAGACACATCATCTTTTAGCTACAAGCATTTTATCTCATGTCCTCCATGTCTAGAATCCTTTTCATCTCCACCTCCCAACTTTCCTGGCTTCTTTTTAAGTCTTAATTAAAATCCAAGCTTCTAAAAGAAGCATTTACCAATCCCTCAATTCTAATTCGCTCTTTAAATAATTTCTTATTTATCTTGCGTGTATCTTATTTGTACATACTCATTTGCTTGTTGTCTCCTCCATTAGATTATGAGCTTCTTGAGGGCAAGGATTGTATTTTGCTTTTCTTTGGAGATATTGTATAGAAAGAATTGATGATTAAACAACTAATTGGAAATAACAGGGTGGAGGAGGGGGAAAACTCAAGTGTGAGTTTAAATATTTTAGCTAAGTCTACAAGCATTTACATAAAAATTACCTCAAGAACAGTAATAAAAAAAAATAAGTGGCAAACATCCTTCTTCAGCAAGGGTGTAAGTGACTGTTGAAGGGCAGTGGCTATATGGTACTGGATGCTGGAATTGGAATCTGGAAAATCTGAATTTAAATCAGGTCTCAGATACTTACTAACTAGGTGACCCTGAGCAAGTTATTTAACCTCTTTCTGCCTCAGTTTCCTTATCTATAAAATGCAGAAAATATTGCCTCCTACCTCTCAGTATTGTTGTATAGCTCAAATGAGATAATAGTTGTAAATGCTAGCAACGATGATGACAATGAGCATTGTGGGGCAGACGGTTAAGTCATTAATTTATTAACTGTCATTTTCTTCATTTTTATATTTGGTTCTGCGTGGGTCTTTATGAGACAACTAATTCACATTAAGGCTTCTTAAAATCATGTTACTTTTGTTTTTTCATAACACCAGTTACCAGTGGCAGCTGATATTTATAGATTCTGTGTCAGGAATTATTTCAGCTCCAAGAATCATATGATCATAGATCTAGAATCAGTAAGATTTTTTGACACCAGGGCCTCGGAGTCTTTGGCACCAGCTGCTTCTTGTGAGGTTTGGCTCCCGGACCCGTGACAGGGTTTGGCAGTTGGTCAGGGTGAAGTGACTGCAGTCTCTGCTGGAGTTGGGGTGAAGTGCCCAGGTTCTGATCCAGTGGGCTGACTCTAGTGCTGGTGGCCCAGTGGGGGAGGGGCACAAGCACGCCAAGCTTTTGAGGAGGGATAGGGTGTAGGAAGATAGAAAATAGAGTAAATATCAAGGGGAGGGAATAAGACGAAGGATAATAGAGTTAGCAATAGTAACTGTGAAAGAAATGATAAGCAGTATGATATCAGAAGGACATATGAAAAAAGCGAACCATCAACAGAGGAAGAACTGATTGTATCTGAATACAGATTGAAGTAAAGTCTTATTTGTTAGCTCATCTTTCCAAAATTATTTTGTCTATTTTCTTTCACAACCTGACTAATGTGAAGATGCTTTACATAACTGCACATTTATGACTTATATTGAATTGCTTGATTTCATAGGGAGGGTTGAGGAGGGAGGAATGAAGAAAGAAAATTTAGAACAAAAAGTTTTTAAAAATCAATGTGAAAAAAAAGATTTGTTGACACCTTTTAATCTAATGCCTACCCAGATAGTTTAAATGACTCACTCACTATCATGCAAAAAATGCCATAAGTGGCCATCATTATTCAAATTCAGATCCTGTAACTTCAAGTTCAGGGTTCTTTTCACTATGCCCCACAATCTCCAAATTAAATTCATCACACATTTATTAAATGTCTATGATATTCTGAGAGAGAGAGAAAGAGAGAGAAAGAGAGAGAGAGAGAGAGAGAGAGAGAGAGAGAGAGAGAGAGAGAGAGAGAGAAAGAGAAATGGTCCCATTCTTAAGATGCTTTTATATTTATACACACACACACACACACACACACACACACACACACATATATATTGTGTGGGACAATAAGTGAGTTGCCCAGGGTCACACAGCTAGTAAGTGTCAAGTGTCTGAGGACAAATTTGAACTCAAATCCTCCTGAATCCAGGGCCAGTGCTTTATCCACTGTGCCACCTAGCTGCCCCCAAGGTGCTTATATCTTATTGAACACCTCAATGGCTCCCAGTTCTTAACCAAAAACTGATTTCTTCATGATCTTATATTTCAATGATTCCATATTCATTTCTTCAGTCCCCTCCCAGCTGAGCTTCTGACACTCAGGACTATATCAGCCTGGTTCAGCTGGCTGCTCACCCTGGAACTTCCCTCCATTCCTGTAGTCTTTGCATGTGAGAATATCCCTCCACTCTAGCCACATTCTCCCATTGGTGAGTTTTTTACAGAGTTGTCATTTTGGGGAGAGACTCAAGGTACCTCATCTCCCATTCCCTTCATGGCTGTTCTTTTGACTATCCAGATCCCCACCACCCTCCAATGGGGTGTGAAAATATTTTTAAATGACTGGCCTAATTTGGGGGCTAATCTGACTGGAGGACTAATCTGGGGACTTTTGACTATTTGGCTGACTGCTGTTAATTTAATGTGGGCCGTTTATAAAGTTCCACCACACTGCTCCACTCCCAAATTGATAAGCAAAATATTAAGAAGCCTCTTAACTAAATAATCCAAGCAGAGTTTATTTATGAGATACTATTTAAAATTAAGAATACAGGGAAATAAAATGCACAACCTGACTGCTTTCCTGCGTCTCTTTCCACCAGGTCTCTTTCCCACCTGCTGCACTTTGAACTTCTTGAATACAATAAGGGCCTTAGCCGCCTCTCACCTCAGGGCACATTACACTTTATTCACTTTCACTTTGTAAATCCCCTGCTTCTAACTTTTCTCTCCTCCTTACTGCCACCGCTGAACCCCTGTGTTTCTCTCTCACCGACCTTCTGTCTGTCTGCTCCATCAGTCTGCCCTTCGGCCTCTCTTTTCCCTGCTCCTAGTCCTTCTCATCTTCTGTGTCCTTGGAGCCCCGTCTCTAGTCTGCCATGCTACAACCTTTCTAATCTCACCATCCGCCTCTTGACCTCTTCTCCACCCTCCATCAGCAGCCCCCTTCCTTCTCAGCCCCATCTTTCCTTTTCCGAACCGAACTCCCCTGCTGTCTAACTCTCAGGTCTATATATACCTTTCTTATCTCCACTCAAATCTCGGGGCTTTTTGTGCCCCCACAGACCAAGCTAATCCGCCAGCCGGGGCTGCAGCTGGTGGGGGCGGGGGTGTGCTCTCGAACCTCATGCACCCCAGCACAGGCCACGCCAGAGCCCAGCATCTCAGATACCTCCACTCAGGTCATAAGGAGCTGGGGGCTTTTTTCCCCCCCAGCTGTCTGACCTGGAGTCTTGTACAGCCCACGGGGCTTTTTGACTCAGCTGAAGCTGAGGGGGAGGGGAAGAGACCCTGAAGGCCTAAGGCTTTCTGATCTCAGCCTAAAGGTAGGGTCCCCAAATCAAAATAAATTTCCACAGGGGTACCTTTTCCCTCCCTTTTTCTGTGTTTTAACTCCCTTTTCTGTGTTGTCTTCACTCAGTGGAATATAAGCTACTTGAGGGCAGGGACTCTTTCTTTTTGCTTGATTTTGTGTCCCCATCAATAAGCACAATTCCTGGCACACAGTAAGTAATTAATAAATGCTTGTGGTTTGCCTGCCCTCCTGCCCATTGCAGGATTTTGTCTTTAAATAATAGAAACCAAGTCTTATGTGTCTTTTCTTGCTCTATTTACATAATGGCTCCATCTACAGGTGCAAAAAAAGACAAAATATCCCGAGTTTGCATTTTTTCAATTTTGCCATTGCTTAGCAAAACACATTTTCATACAAATACATCCTCTAAAATGGTAACTGCCTTTGTGTAGACTCAGTAAGCTGCATAGCTAGGAGCAGCTATTCTAGTGAAGTGCAGGTGTTTGGAGATAGTCCAAACCACAGTTGTTGCTCTCCAAAGAGAATCACTGAGACTCAAAATTGCCTCCTTTTTTCCCTTTGGCTGACTTCACTCAATCCATGGGATTCATTCTCCAGAGGCGCATGGAGTGTCTGAGAATTTGTTTCTAGGTAGGGTGTGTGCTCACATATGTATTTGAATTGTAAGAAAGAGCTAAATGGTTGTAATAATGAAGAGACAAAATGATACATTAATTTATGAAATAGTTTATACTCTTCATGTTTCCAACATTCACAAAAATGTCAACTGCAAATTGACCATCTTCATATCATATGATTCAAAAAATTAGGCCTAGGTTCTTTTTTAAAATAAGAACAAGGCAGCTAGGTGGTGCAGTGGATAGAGCACTGGCCCTGGAGTCAGGAGTACCTGAGTTCAAAGGTGGCCTCAGACACTTAACACTTACTAGCTGTGTGACCCTGTGCAAGTCACTTAACCCCAATTGCCTCACTAAAAAAAAAAAAAAAAGAACAAAAATAAAAAGGAGGGAAATCTCATTTTAAAACATATACACAATTGCAAAGTACTTTCTTTCTTTTTTTTTTTTTGAGGGGCAATGGGGGTTAAGTGTCTTGCCCAGGGTCACACAGCTAGTAAGAGTCAAGTGTCTGAGGCCGGATTTGAACTCAGGTACTCCTGAATCCAGGACCAGTGCATTATCCACTGCGTCACCTAGCAGCCCCTGCAAAGTACTTTCAAACTAGTTTGTTTTGGTTTAAGCCAACTGAAAACTAGCTACACATTTGAAATTGCCAATATCTTGCTCATTGATTTTATGAAATCTCAAGATTTGGAATTTTATACCTGTAGAGAGTATATACTACCAAAATGAGTCACATGAGTTCTTTATATTGTACTTGATTGTCCAAACATGACTACACCCCAGAATGTCATAATAAAACAACAAGGGGGGGGGGCAGCAGTTAGGATAAAGCACCGGCCCTGCTTCAAGAAGACCTGAGTTCAAATCTGGCCTCAGACACTTAACACAACTAGCTGTGTGAGCCTGGACAAATCACTTAACCCTCATTGCCCTACAAAAAAAAAAAAAAACACAAAAAAACAAAACAAAACAAAAAACAAAAAGAAACCCACTAGCTGTGTGAGGTCATTTAAATCCTCCTTGCCCCAATCTTCTCATCCATAAAAGGAAGCAGTAGTACTTTGAAGGTAATGAGGCATCATTGGTAGAATCTAGACAGGATGTGCGGAAGTCCTAGAGCCAAATGCCATCTCTAAAACTTGTTATCTGAGGGACCAGGGATAAGTCAGTAGACTTTTATGAGCCTTAGATTCCTCACCTGTATAAGGGTGCTGAGAAGAGCTACATTGCAGGGTAAGAAGTCTGAAAGAGGTCATTGTGTAAATGTAACACTTCTCCTCACCAGGGAACAACTGGCTATGAGTCGTGGCTACCCACATAGAAATCTTAAACTGAAACTGGAGATTAAAGGAAAAGAACAAACCTAATGGGAGAAAGAAGCAATAAAGAATACATCCAACATGGGGATTCCTCCAGGACAAAGAAATCTAAAAGGACAAAATCAGTCCTCCAAACGGGGGGACACAGCCCTTTCCCTAGCTGTTGGTTCCTGTAATAAAACTTGGTTGGTGAGGCCGTGTTTCTGAGCAGGCTCAAAGATATGGGGCAGCTGTGTACAGCCCTGAGAGGGTAGAGGCATGGACACATCAGAGCAGCCAGCAATGAGGAGGGAGGAGACTCACACCTCCTCAAGGGAAATCAGTAGAAGACTTTCAGCTTTCCTTGAGGAGATTTGAATCTAACTGTGATGATTTCAATTCCTAAAATGACTGGAAGCCAAAAATAAAGTGATGATAATTAGCATTTATACAATGCTTACTATCTTCTTTTGCTTTATCTTCACAAAAACCCTGGGAATAGGTACTATTATTATCCCCATTATAAAGTTGAGGAAACTGAGGAAAACTGAAGTTAACTGACTTGCCCATGGTAATACAGCTAGAAAGTATCTGAGGCAGAATTTGAACTCAAGTCTTCCTGATTCCAGGCCCAGTACTCTACCCACTACACTACCTAGATGCCTAAAGAATGTGGATATAGAAATAATATAAAATTCAATTTTTGAAAAAAGACTGATTAGCAGCATTTATATTATTAAATACAAAACAATCCGGTTTTTTAAACTTTAAAGTTCATATATCTGTCAGGTATTTTTTTCATCACTTCCTTTGACTACTTCACAAACTTGATTTGAGAATCAATTGAGAAATTGGATATGAACGTGGTAAGGATGGGGCAGCTAGGTGGCTCAGTGGATAAAGCACTGGCCCTGGATTCAGGAGGACCTGAGTTCAAATGTGGCATTAGACACTTGACATTTACTAGCTGTGTGACCCTGGGCAAGTCACTTAACCCTCATTGCCCTGCAAAATAATAATAATAATAATAATAATAATAATAATAAATGGTATGAAAAGTACAGGAATAATTCAAATTATATACAGTGAACTTCATGTTGTTGTTGTTGAGTCATTTTGCAGTCGTGTCTAACTCTTCATGACCCCACTTGAGGTTTTCTTGGCAGATATTGGAGTGCCTTGCAATTTCCTCCCCCAGTTCATTTTATAGATGATGGACTGAGACAAACAGGGGTAAATGACTTACCCAGGGTCACACAGGTAGTAAGTGTCTTAAGTCAGATTTTAATTCAGGAAGACTCATCTTCTTGACTCTGGACCTGGAACTGTGCTGCCCAGCTGCCCCTTAATGAATGTTGTTAGGTTCTTAATATGTGAAATGCTTTTCACTGGCAAATGTCAATATAAAAGATATGTAATTTCATAGACCCTTCAAGGAGTCTACATGCTGTGAGTGGGAAAATACCATGGTCATAAATAATCATAATACAACATAAAATATGATGGAACAAGAAAGAGATCCATGTAATTTGTTCTATAAAAATATGGAGAGAGGATACTTACAGCTCACAGGTCAGTAACACCTATACTTTTATCTACACCAAATGACTGGACCCAGAAAAGGTTTTGTTCTGTCCTCCAAACATAACATTATATCATCCTATGACAATCATAGGAGAAAGGCAAGAAGAGAATTTGAGTCTGTCAAGGTAGTGCAGATCGAAGGTCACACAGAAAAGTTACCATTATCATTGTGCCCTTGATCACAAGTCTAAGTATGTAGCTACTGAACCCACTGAGCACTTAATGGTCCTACGGATAATACTTTCATAAACATCTTGGCTATGATTTCCATGTCTTCTTTCTTGCCCTACTCCTTGTAATAAATGATGGCATGCTTGACAATCCCAATCTTGAAACATTCTTTGACCTCAACAAAGTTATCCATGTATGCTCCTGTTTCTTCAGCAACTTCTGCTTGACCACAAGTGTGGTATGGATTCCATGATTGCCTTCTTTTAACGTAGGTTAGTTCTCATTTCATCCTTCAAAAGAAAAGAAAGATGTCTCTGAGATTTCACTAGTCCCGGGAGCTATAAGAGCTATAATTACAGCTGTTGCATTGCCCTAAGGGCATTAAAGAATCCAGCCCACACAAAGTCAGTGACCAAAAGACTTGGCAAATGTAATATATATATATATATATATATATATATATATATATATATATATATATATATATATATATATATATATATATATATATATATATATACACACACACGCACATGTGAGTCACTGTACCTAAGGCATATTGCTGATCAAATATTCTTAGGAAGATGATGGAAGTGGAGGATGCGTCTGCTTGAACCAGTACTGTATCTTGGCTAAATTATCTTTTACATGGTATGGCTGAGCAAAACTCATTAGTCAAGGGGCAGCTAGTTGGCACAGTGGATAAAGCACTGGCCCTGGATTCAGGAGAACCTGAGTTCAAATCCGACCTCGAACACTTAACAATTACTAGCTGTGTGGCCCTGGGCAAGTCACTTAACCCCAATTGCCTCACCAAAAAAAAAAAAATGCAACTCATTAGTCAAGTCCTAGATAGTCTACAGGTGTCTTATTTTGTCCTAATCTCAAAAAGAATGAATTACTAGAATGACTTGAGTCAGGCAGATACTAATTGCAAAAATGTTTGTGTGAACCTGTTCAACTGGAAAACTAGAATCATAGAAGCACAAAACCTTACACCCAGAAGGGAATTTAGAGACCATCTAATGGTATAATAATAGTAATCATGAGTAAACCATGAGTTACTATTAATTCATCTCTACTTAGCTATTACAATTATATAGAAGGAAAGGTAAATTAGAAACAACTAAGCCTAGAATAAATTAAGTAGACCTTCAATTTATGAGATCCAAGGGTCAAATAATTGGAGAAAGATTACAGAAGTGTACATTTATATAAAGTCTTCAAGGACATAAAATGTTTTCTTTACAACAATGCTATGAAGTAGGTAGGGCAAATATTCTTATCTCTGCTTTATAGATAATGAAACTTAGTCACTCAAGAAGTATTTATTGAGCATATATTATATGTCTAGCACTGTGCCTAAAGTTCCCAGATATGGAATTACTTCCTAAGTGAAACATTTCTAGGGATTGGAGCCAAGTCTCCTGACTTATAATTAAGAAGTTCTGGGGGCAGCTAGATGGCGTAGTGGATAAAGCACCGGCCCTGGATTCAGGAGTAATCGAGTTCAAATCTGGCCTCAGACACTTGACACTTACTAGCTGTGTGACCCTGGGCAAGTCACTTAACCCCAATTGCCTCACAAAAAAAAAAGAAGTTCTGCTACTGTAGCTAATATATCCTCCGTGATGAACCCAAATTAGGACAAATGGCTCTCTGAATATTTCTGAAGCAAAAAAAAAAAAGAAAGAAAGAAAAGAAACAAATCTGCTCACTATCTTGGGTGGGCTTTGGGGAAAAAATTAACTAAACTATCAGCAAATACCATGACTAAGTCAACACATGGTATAGGTATAAAGAAAATTATAGTCTTAGAAACCTGGGTTTTAGAAGAAAAATATTTCAAGAACATGTGCTGCTGTGGGTTATACATTTGGGTAAATTAAAGTCTACTTGGAGTAATAGCATATCTCCCTTTAAAAATCAATATCCCACAATTATTTTTATTTGCAGAATTATTTCTCAAGTAACAGTTGCATTGAAATTTCCTTTCTGTAACTGTGAGTTGAATAGAAGGTCAGTGTAGGACTTTCCTTTTCATATCATCTCTTCTTCATCAAAAACAGCAACATCTGTCTAAGATCAGAGAAATGTCACAATCTTGCTGTTAGTTTTCCACTCTGCATGGATTCTATGCAACCCAGAGATTATCTCTTCCTTGCAGACACTGCATTTTTAAATGTAGATAAACTATGGATCCAGACCAGCAGAAAATCTGAAGTAGAAGAAAGACAGCTCATTCATTCCTGAAGCAGTATCTCAAAGATACAGTACAAGGTATCCTTAAAGTACACCAGGAAACTCTGCTTCTTAAAGAGCCAGGTTTGATTATTCCCAGAGATTCTCATGAGATCTGCCTGGCATTCTTCTGCTAAGCGTTGTTTTCCACCACAAACTTCCTGTCTTGATTAGAAACAAATGCCACCACAGAGCAACTTGAAATGCTTCTGTTTCTCTCAACCAACAAGGCTGCCTCCTCATTTTCATTTGCAATCTTGCAGCTTACTAGAAAAAAAGAAAAGGAGGAGGAGGAGGAGGACAAGAAGAAGAAGAAGAAGAACTAGAAGAAGAAGAAGAAAAAGAAAAAAAAGAACTAGAAGTACTAGAAGAAGAACTAGAAGAAGAAGAACAAGAAGAAGAACAAGAAGAACAAGAAGAACAAGAAAAAGAAGAACAAGAAGAACAAGAAGATGAAGATGAAGATGAAGAAGTTTTAGTTTGTCTCAAGTTAAGAAAACAGTTTAAATCCTTACCTGGTTTATTTTCAAATTGTGGAAAGTATATTAAAGGCTAAGAGAAAAGGATTTTTTAGAATAAACTTAAAGAATTGCTAAAGAAAGCAGCCACATAAACATGAAAGGGTAGGAGCACTAGGTCTAGAGTGAGAGAATATAGGTTGAAATTCTCCCTCAGACACTTATGACTTCTGAAACCATGAGCCTTAGTTTCTTCACTTACAAAAAAGAGTAAGATGGGTTAGATGGCCTCTGAGGTTCTTTTCTCTGGTCTTTTATTTTTTACATTTTTATACTTGTATTTTATTATAATTAGCTTCCTTTTTAATCCCATGTAATCTATTTCATGCATTTAAAATCATGATTCTGAAAAAAGGTCCACAGGGTTCACCAGACAGTCAAAGGGGTTCATGACACAAAAAACATTATTTACACCTTGTCTCCATCTATGATTTTATGTATAATTTTCTCCCTCCTGGTACTGCCCTCTTGCTTTTACCTAACTTGAAATACTTCAGCACAGAACACTGAGCATAGTATGGACTTACCAAGACTTTGTTTAATTAGGTTGAATGGAATCCTCATCATTAAAGTCAGTCCTAGTGTCACAGGACTTGAAGTTCAAAAGAACCTTATGGGTGATATAGTCCAACCCCCTCATTTTACATGGAGCATGGTGATGCAGAGCCTTTGATTAATTTCCTGGAACTATGACAGTATAAAGATCTTTGTTACACTGCTGCATCTCCCATGTTACAAAATATGGGTAGTTGGGCCTTTGCTGAAGGACATGTAATTTGCTGAGAAGACACGATGAGTTCCTCTGACTGGACCTTAACCAATCAATAATCAATTCCAATCACTGGGAACTGATCAGGAGAGTTCACCCTGTCCTCCCAGCAACACCCTGTCCCTCCACAAAGAACCAAGTACCCATTCATATTCAGCTCTATGCTTGATGCTCCAGTATAATCCCAGGTGGATAGGGAGTGGGAGGTTGGGTGTGAGTTGGACCCTTGGACCCAATGAATTACTCATGAATTTTCCTGATCGTCCCTGCTACAAATAAATGAAGCAACTGAAGCACAAGGATATGCAAAGATTTCCTTGGGGTCACAAAGCTAGTATTTAGCAGAGTTGGGATTTGAACCCAAGTTATCCAATTCTAACTCAATATTCTTTCCACTTCCCCTATAGCTGTCTCAATCATTTGGGTTAGAAATTGTATCCACGGGGCAGCTAGGTAGCACAGTAGATAAAGCACTGGCCTTGCATTTAGGAGGACCTGAGTTCAAATTCAGCCTCAGGCACTTGACACTTAACTAGCTGTGTGACACTGGGCAAGTCTCATTGCCCTGCAAAAACAAAAACAAAAAACAGAAATTGTATGCACAAATTACATGGGATAGTGGAAGGAAGGTTAGTGGTGAACTCAATGGATGCTGACAGCTGGTTTGCATAAATCCCACTATGAAACCTCAGTAGCAAGAACTTTTACATCAACTATCCCTTTGAGTTAATTCAGATGAAGGCAGTCTGAATTTGTTCAGATTGTAATTAGGCAAGTCATAAATCTCAATTAGAACATGAATTAAATCCAAAGGTAGGGATTGTACAATTTAGAGCTTGAAGGAAACTTAGAAATTCTTTATTAAAGATCAGGGATTTTTAACCTGGGGTACATGCACTTTTTAAAAAAATATATTTTAACGACTATGTAAATGTAAAGTTTCTTTATAATCCTGTGTCTTTTATGTATTTAGAAACATTATTCTGAGAAGGGTTCCACAAGCTTCATCAGAATGCCAATGGGTTTGTGACACAAAAAATGATTAAGAACCCCTGATTTAGCCCAACTCCCTCATTTTATAAATTAAAAAACTGGGACTCAGAGATGCCCAACAATTTATTTACCCAAAGTCTCACAGTTAGAAAGTAGCAAAACTGAAGTCTAGAAAAATGAAGGTACTTGTCAGAGTATGGGATAAGACTGGAACTCACATTTTTCTCACTCCAAGAGCAGCTCTCTTAATAACCAGAGCAGTCATATTCTCACCAACAAAACTCCCAAGTGCCTCCCAAACCAGATTAAAATGTAATGGGGAAACAAAAATACAACATAGGTAATATTACTTTTTGGTTTTCCGAGCCCATATGCTTCCTCAGAGATCCCTTCCTATTTGAGTTTGACATCACTGGACCATGCCACACTGCCTTGCCCAAGGACAAAGAGTTACACAGTCAAATCTGAAAATGATGTCTGTGTCCATATCTCTTTCTTCTCAAACATTCAAATAGAGGGCAGCAGTGAGTTAATGGCACTCTTCTCCTTAAGAATGAGATCTTCTCCTTAAGAATGCTTTAGGGACACAAGAGGCTTCTGAGTCTTAAGGCTTTTAATCTATGTTAAGATTGACTCTCATCTTTCATCTTCAAAGACATATTCTGTCTCACAGGTTGGCAGGATTCAAGTATATGTTTGAACAGTCTTCCAAACACATAAGCAATCCACAAGCGTTTAAGTGCTGACCATGTGGTAGGGGTGGTGCTAAGCGCTAGGGATAGAACTAAAAAGCAAAAACAGCCCCTTCCTTCAAGGAACTTTCATTGAAATTGGGGAGACAAGGGGCAGTTAGGTGGCGCAGTGGAGAGAACACCAGCCCTGGAATCAGGAGGACCTGAGTTCAAATCCGGCCTCAGACACTTGACACTTACTAGCTGTGTGACCATGGGCAAATCACTTAACCCCAATTGCCTCACCAAAAATAAATGAATTAATAAAAAAAAAAAGAAATTGGGGGGATAAATTGTCCACAAATAGGTATGTGCAAAATATAATATATATTAAGTAAAAACTAAGTAACCTTAGAAAGGAAGGCATTAAGCTGAATATGAAATGCAAATGACCATGGTAATAGAATCCAAGGAATATTCTGACTTGTGAAGGAAGAGTGATGAGCTGTCCTCTTCCCCCCTCCTCCACCCCCAGTTTTGAATTTCCTCAGAGAAGTCAATGAGAAGAAATAGACAAAGAGAATCATACATTGTTAGGGTAGTACCTTACAGAGAGTAAGATTCGTTAGAGAATGGAATAAGAATTTGAGAGTGTTTATTCTATCTCCTTTTATATGGATTTCTAGAATGAAACTATTGGTTGTTTTAGCTTACAGCCTTATTTAGAGTTAAAACATAATAAAATAAGGACATTTAAGATCCCACCAGAATTCTATCCTTCCTTGTAATCTTACAGCCAAAATTTTCTTCCCCTTCTATTCTCCAGGATATATGTCAGCACCTCTCCCCACACTCATAGGAGGGGTGGAGTCCAGGGACCTGGCTCCATGTTGACAATCTAGCCCAATTCCCCCTTCACAATGGTTTTGGGTCTTCCTTTTTTTTCTACTTGGCCCCAAGGCATATAAAGCCATTCACATTGCCTGGATGAGCAGGGAGTCATCACCTATAATAATTCAATTAAAGATGGCAGGTCATAGGGACTTACCATCTGTCCTGTAGCAATGCCTTAAGGATCAACAGAGGCCTTTCGATCCACCCTGCAGCTTAACCCTCTACTTTGTGTTGTCTTCCTCAATTAGAATGTGAGCTCCTTGAGAGCAAGGGACAGCAAACTTTTCTATTCATATCCCCAGTATTTAACAATGTTCCATTTGTAATAAGCATTTGATCCTTTTTTCTTTCCTTCATCTAGCTATAAGAGTTTATGAAATTTAATGGAATTACTTTACATAGTCACACATGCCTATGAACTCTCTGTTAGATTAACAAACTAGATGTTGAAGAGAATCCAAGTTGGGGTAATATGCCAAGGAACTAAGGCAGGGTATGAAAGGAGGTGTATCTTTTTCTATGATAAAATAATACAAAGATCAAAAGGAGCCTGAGAATTGTTTGCAAATACAAAGGATAGGATAGAATTTCTAGATTGAAAGGACTTAAAGATTATCTCATTTTACAAAGGAGGAAACTGGGCCCCAGGGTAGAGTTGAGAGGATCAGATGGGCAGTAAATCTTACTCCAAATCTAACACTCTTTCAACTACACCATGGTATCTGCAGTGACAGACTATATTTATTTCCCAAGATTCAGTCAACCACCTAGAGAAATCTAATTGCACTCACAAGATTTATCAAAAATCTAATTTAGCAAAAGATAAGGTATTCAACTTTTGAAATAGCTAGTTAGACTAACAGCTATTATTTATATGGGGCTTTAAGTTTTGCAAAATGTTTTATATATTTTGTTTGAAACCCATAATAACCCTAGGAAGTAGGTGCTATTATTATCGTCATTGCACAGATAAGGAAAATGAGACTAAAAAAGATTGTGATTTGTCCATAGTCACACAACTTGTAAGTGTCTAGGACAGGATTCACATTCATGTCTTCCAGAACCCAAAAGTTGCTGTGTGATTATTCTGAAATATATAGGCACAAGCCAAAGTCAAAATTTCACCTGGCTGGTTCTTTGACAGCCAGATATCCTATTTGTGAGACCAAGTGCCGTGTATTGGGATATCTACACACACACACACACACACACACACACACACACACACACACAAGGCAGGGCATACACTTGGACCTAGCCCAGCATTACCAAGGCACAACATGATAGAAGCTGTTGCCAGAAGTGGGCTGAAGCCAGTTGACCTCTTGGTACTAGACCAAGGTTCTCTGTGTAATTGTGCAAATGATTCGTAACTCCCCCACACATACACACCTCCAGACAAATGGCTAACTATTAAGTTCCATATGAACCTGTCAGCCAATACTCAGTCTTACAGGCTTGAGGAAGAAGGGAACTGTTAGCTGTCTGACAATTGGTGTTTCCTCTCCAGTGGTGTATGACTGACTAGGCTGAAGAATACAGATACTTGGAAGCTTAATTCCAGTGATCACACTGGTATTTATAGTCAATAACAAATTATTGATAGCTGTAAAATTTTAGGCAAGAATTAACACATACACCACAAACCAGAATTGATAGGGTTAATCACTTGCTGAGATACACAGATCTGAGCTCACAGTCTGAACAAGTGACCAAGTATTTTTCCAAGCCTTTAGCTTTGGACATGGAAATATGAGTATAGTTTTTCTATTTGATTGTTTTTTCCTAGAATTTTCAACTATAACAATGACAACAGCAATAACAAAAAAAAAGTTTTGGAGGGATATAGGGAGAGGAAAAAGGAAACAGGTTTCAGCAAACATATATATGTACGTGTGTATACATTTTATGTATACATATGTATATATGCATATATACATTTACATATTTATAGACACATATCACATAAATGTTGGTAAGAAAGATTTTTATCAAAGATGCTGCTTTCTCTAAGTAACTTCTTAAATTCATGACATGAAAATTAGCTAATAATTTATATTATATTTATATTAAATAAAATATTTTGCTTAAAATTTATTTCATGGGATCATAGGTTTAGAGCTGGAAGGGACTTTCAAGTGGTCACCTTATCCAATTACCTCATTTCACAAATGAGCCAACTGAGGCCCAAAGAGATTAAATGTTGCCCAAGGTTATATAGGGAGTAAATAGCAAAATTGCCGCTTAAACTTAATTTTTCTGACTCCAAATCTTTCATTCTTTCCAAAGAATCATGTTATCACAAAAAATATCTTATGAAAACAAAGAAGATTCTAATAAGTAGCTAGGTTTTAGCTACCGCATGAGCACTGTAAGGAATTAATTGTGATTTGGGGTCTTCATAACCCTATCTTTGCTTTATTATGGTCAGACTGAAAAAATGTAAGCTTGGGTGTGAACTTTGGGAGATAATTGAACAAACAAGAGGAACTCTGACCACAGGGAACATTTATTGAAACTAAGTAACTCTTCCCTCCTCTAGTAGCTCCCCCACGCCCACATGGGTCTGGCCAGATTATAATGAGGACAGCCCATGTGGGTGTGCTGAGCCAATTGGAGACTCAGCATGGCTAAGAACTGCCCCTCCCCTTCCTGTGGGGAATTCAGTTGGATACAGTGAAAGAGGCAGTTAGAGAGGGTTCTGAGGGAAATGGGAAATGGGGAAAGAAGGCAGACATTTAGATGAGCTGCAGGTTTTTGACCTTTGGACCAAAACAGAAGAGACTACAGCTAATAGCTACAGATTTCAGGTATTGGTGAGTTTGTGGTTTTTTTGTTGTTTTGGGGTTTTTTTTGTTTTGTTTGTTTGTTTGCTTGTTTTTTAGGCAGAGCAGCTCTTTGGAGCTGGCTGGGCTGGAGGCAGGTTCCGGTGCCTGGGGCCTTTTTACCCCAGAGATTTATACATTGTTTCTAGTTCAATTAATATCACTTGTGTTTTAAACTTGTTACCATTAATAAACCTGTGTTTTGTGTTTTTGAAAGAGGCTGTTTCTTTTCTTATCCCCAATATTAAGGCAAGCCACCCAACTAACTCTTCCCATACTTAATTTGGCCCTTATAGCACTCAACTATGATGTTTCATGTCCCACAATCAGAGGGAGGCATAACATTTTTTTTTCCAGTGAGGCAATTAGGGTTAAGTGACTTGCCCAGGGTCACATAGCAAGTAAGTGTCAAGTGTCTGAGGCCAGATTTGAACTTGGTTCCTCCTGAATCCAGGGCCTTTGCTTTATCCACTGTACCACCTAGCTGCCCTTGGGAGGCATAACATCTTAACTCAGGTTTCTTTTCCTCCAAAACATCGTACTTAATGGGGAATTAGCAGAGCTATGGAAATCTCCTCAAATCCATTGTTTACTAGCAAGTCTCATTGAAGCTAAACTATTTACTTTTATGGGAGATTCCCAACTCTCAGGCTTAGTTTCCTCATTTGTAAAATGGAAATGTTAGTATTATTTTTATATCCTACTTGACAATATTATTGCAAAATAATTCACTAGAGAATTAAAATAGGCAAACAATTCTTACTGTCCAAGTATACGTGGCAAGAGGAACCAAAAATGTGTCTTGTAACTAACAAAAAAATTAACAAAATTTGGAAATTTTGTTTGTTAACCCCTAAAATCTAAATTGTTTGAACTGTATTCTGTATGAAATTATTATTTTATATATATGCATATATATATGAATTTCATTTCTAAAAAAAAAAACATTAAGGGGAGTTATAGCTATTGAACTGATCAGGGACTGATGCATTTTAGGGCATAAAGGTACAATTTCTGGATCCTAAATTTTAGCAATTACTCTTTGCCTCTTTGTGTTAAGGTGAGTCAAATTCTGTATCTATCACCCTCTACCTCATCCTTCCTTTAGAAGCAACTTTATTTCAGTTTGCCAACATGTTGAACTATATGAAACTATGATGGAGACCCAGAGACATAATCCTCTGCCCAATTTGAAGTTACTAAAGATAGACACCACACAAGCCCAGTCTCAATATGGGAAGTAGCTGACCTGTGACAAGGTGCTTCAAACCAGACCAGAGAGCAGATAGTCTTGGCATGTAAACCTTACCTATTCATTTGCCCTTCTGTATGGACCTGCCAGCCTCTTCCAGACCCTGAAATATTATTCCCAGTTGGTAGTGCATTCTCTGCCCCTTGTCTCAATATTAGTCTGGATCTTTGGACACCGACCCCTGACTATATAATCATAATCACTAGCATTTATATAGTACTTTAAGGTTTGCAAAGCAACCTACATCTATTATCCCATTTGATCCTCATAACAACTCCATTAGATAGGAGTTATTATTCTCTTTCCCAATATAGAGTTGAGGAAATTAAGGCAAACAGAGGTAAAAATGATTTGCCCAGGGTCACACAGCCAGTAAGTATGTGGGGCAGAATTCAAATTCAGCTCTATCCTAACTCCAAGTCCAGTAGGTTATTAAATGCATCACCTAGCTACCTGAATATACCCGGCCTACATTTATGCCTTTCTTCTCTGTCTAGTGTGACTCTGGGCAAGTCACATAACCCCAATTACCTCAAACATCAAGGGCCATCTCCAGTCATCCTGATGTATATCTTGCCACTGGACCCAAATAGCTCCAGAGAAGAGAATTAAGCTAGTGACTCTGCACAGCCCTCCCTCACTTCAATCCAGTTCACTGCAAGTCATGACATCACCTCCTGATGTAATGGTCCTCTTGCAGAACAAAAGACAAACAACAGCAACAACAAAAAGTCTGAATTTCTAGATACTTCTCCTTCTGGCCTACTCATATTCCCCACATAGTCCTTTCATTTCCATCTATTCCTTCTCTCCATACGTACTCAAAAACTACTTTACACACTTTCAAAGATTCAGCTTCCTAATACCAATTGACTATACCAATTACCAACAGCAGAAGAATATCTAGATTGGTTTCTTATGCTCATGCCTGTGAAGGTGGGAAGGAGGAGGGAGTACTTAAAAATTATAGATATTTGACTCTCAGAACTATCTGCCTTTCAGTTGGGCATTCCCAGAATGTAATCATTAGGCACCACGATTTATGGAATACAGAGACTACTGATGATCCTCTACTATGGCATGGAGGGATTGCTGTTTGAGTCAGAAGAGATGATCCTTTTATATGAAACATCAAGATTTACATACCAAGTATTAATTTATGTGAAAATGGGAGAAAAAACTACCATGGAATTATTTACTTATAAAACAAACCTTGAAACACTGAAATGTAAAAACTAATTAAGATAGATAATTATAGATCTTAAAATATAAAGTTATTATCATCAAGACTATCTTATACTATATAATAAAAATAGTAAAATAGATAAATTGGACAGAATAATAAAAATAGCTTATTTGACCCAAATAAATATGAAGAGGGATTGTCTAATAAACTGATAGAAAATGGATTCATTATTTAATCAATGTAAGATGGGGGAGGTGGTTAGTAACATGGCAGAAAATAGATAGAATCCAAAATTTCATGTAATAAACACCAATAAATCTAGATCATAGATTTAAACATAAAAAGCAAACTAGGAAAAGGTTAAAGGAAATAAAACATTCATCTTCATTGTTATACAGAGATAAAATTTTGTCTATTAAAAATAGGAAAAAATTGGGGACAAGATAAATCTGTAGTTATAGAAAAAAATAACAGTTTGGGAAAATAATTTTAGTAAATACCACAGATAAAAACCTCACACCTAAACCCATTAGACTGACAAAGTTGATACCCTGTAAAAAAGAAAATAACAAATGTTGGAGATGATGCAGAAAAACATGTACATTAATGCACTGTTTGTTAAAAGTGCGAATTTTTCCATACACTCTGGAAAGCAATCTGGAACTACAATTCAAAAGTTACTAAACAGGGCATACCCTCTGACTCACTAGTAGGCCTATACTCCAAAGAAATCAAAGAAAGAGGAAATTGACCCAAATGTGCAAAAAAAATTTGTAGTGGTTCTCTTCATGGTGGGAAAGAAATGGACAATAGGGAGGTACCTATTAATTGGGGGAATGGCTGAATAAATTCATTGTTTGTGAATTTAATGGAGTAATATTATGCTATAAGGAATGCTGAAAGGGATGATTTTTCTGAGACCTTGGAAGACTTGAGTGAAGTGATGCAGAGTTAAATGAGTGGAACCAGAACAATTTATACAAAAACGACAACATCATAACAACAAACAACTTTGAAAGACTTAAAAACTTCAGTTTGTAATGACCAATGACCAACCAAGTTCCAGAGGACAGATGATGAGATGACTATATACCTTTTATAAGAGAGGCAATGGACTCAAGGTGCATGTTTGGACAAAAACCTTTTTTGGATGGGGCCAAGGTGATAACTTATTTTGCTTAACTTTGTATGTTTGTTTCAGGGATTTGGTTTTTTTTCTTCTTTTTTTCCTAGTAGAGGAGGCAGAAAGGGGAGGGAGAAATTTGATTTTCTTGCTCATTAAAAGCAAATTTAAATTAAAATAAACCCAGTAGCCTTAGAAAATTGCCTGAGTAACATAAATGTTACTATGATATCCTTGATTAACTTTTAATGTATGTATCTGTAATAGCTTCCAAGAGAGACTGTAAAATCCTTAATTTGCAGAGTCATATATTTGAGTTTCCTCGTATAGAATGTTGAATAACCAAGGGAATTTGAAGAAGTAGCAGAGATGAAAAATAATAAAATTCTTATCTGAGGACAGAAAGCCATACAGACTCTTTCAAATGATCCATCAAATCCAATTTTCTGTCTTTGATAGTGGCACTAATGGGAATCTGGTACAACAGTATGATTGCCTCCTGTTATGAAGGCTTCTAAAAGTTATGATAATACTCCTAAAGTCCCTATTTTATTTTAATAACTTACTGTGGCTCTGTCAGTATATCTATAACCACATTTCCCAAACTCTATTCCATAGAATTCCAGTGCTTCTATTGCAATAAGAAAAGGAATTTCATGAAATTCTAAACAATATTTCCCTCTAAAAGATGAAATATGAAATCATGTAAATATAAAATCATGTTACATGGACATTTATGAAAAAGATAAGAAAAGAAGCTTAATTTTCCATTTTGTTCTTAAATCTCCCTTCTTCCAAGGTTATTCTATATACTCAGTCTCCTTAAATCAGCTTTGTATCAGGGTCAATGTTTTCCTCTCTTCCATCTTCCTGACTCCTTTCAATCTCTCATGACATTTCTAAATTATAGGATGAGTGGGGGGAAACCTCAATAATCCCAGGATAATAGCAGACCTTCTTAGGGTAGGCAAACTCTTAGAGGAACACCAGGATACCTTCCCATTCCAAGATCTTTCTAAAATATTTTAGAAAGAATTGAACAATAGTGGATCAGCTAGGTGGCTCAGTGGATAAAGCACCGGCCCTGGATTCAGGAGAATCTGAGTTCAAATCCAGCCTCCGAAACTTGACACTTACTAGCTGCGTGACCCTGGGCAATTCACTTAACCCCCATTGCCCTGCAAAAAACGGGGGGAGGCAGATAGGTGGTGCAATGGATAAAACACAGACCTTGGATTCAGGAGGACCTGAGTTCAAATCCAGCCTCAGACAGTTACTAGCTGTGTGACCCTGGGCAAGTCACTTAACCCTCATTGCCCCACCAAAAATAAAAGGAAGAAAGAAAATGAAAAAAAGCACTTACTAAATATTTTGGCTAGCTACTTAACTCAGACGGCTCATGTCAGGATGCTACAGGAGTTGGATGGTGGCAAGGTATCCAGGTAGAGCTGCTTGTGCAAGGTCGGCACCACTGTAGAAGCAGCTAATAAGGGGAGAGGTAGATTACAGTTCCATGGGTGCATTCAACAATTCCAGGAAAAGTTCTGTGGTAGAAGAAGGGAGAAGGGAACAAGCATGTTAGGCACCTATATGAGGTGGAAAGAACTGTGCTGAGCACTTTACAAATATCACATTTGTAAGTCACAACAACTCTGGAAGTTAGGTGCCATCATTATCCCTGATTTACACTTGAGGAAACTTAGGGAGACAGAGGTTAAGAGACATGCCCGGGGGCGGCTAGGTGGTTCAGTGGATAGAGCACCGGCCCTGGAGTCAGGAGTACCTGAGTTCAAATCCAGCCTCAGACACTTAACACTCACTAGCTGTGTGACCCTGGGCAAGTCACTTAACCCCAATTGCCTCACTTAAAAAAAAAAAGAGAGACATGCCCCTGGTCACACAGCTAGGAAGTATTTGAGGTTGGATTTGAACTCATGTGTTCCTAACTTCAGGCCGAGCACCCTATCTACCATGCTGCCAAGCTGGCAAGGAGCATCCATAAAGACTGGCCTTGGCATAGTAAGAGCAGAATAGGGATGGGGAAATTGGTGATGGGGGCAGATGTTATGATGAATAGGGTCAGTACTGCTTGAGACAGGAGAGATTAGAAACAGTTAAGAAAAACAGAGTAGCAAAAAATAATAATAATAAAAAGGGAAAAAAAAGAAAAACAGGAGCAACAGAGGTGTTCAGGTGTTTTGCCTTCAGTCTCTTTGAGTGGGTCATTATTTTGATGTGTGGCTATGCTAAATTAAAGATTTAAAGTTGAAAAGGACTTTAGGGTAAATATCGTGGGGAGCGAATAGGATGGAGGGAAAGAGCAATAGTAACGGAAAAAGTTTGAAGCAGAGGCAAGAGCAATGTAAGATGAGGATGAGGATGATGATGGTACTTACTTTGTGGGCTATTGTGAAGAAAATTCTTTGTCAGGTATAAGGTAATATATAAATGTTAGCTGTTAGTGTTGTTGCAATAATTAACCTCATATATATATATATATATACACATATATATATATATACATATATATATACATATATATATATAGTGTATGTGTGTGAATATACATATATCTTTGATTTCTTCTTTTGAAAACTGTCTTTTCATATCTTTTGACCATTTATAAATTGGGGAATTAGCTCAGTTCTCATAGATCGTAGTCCCAGTTAGTAGTTGAACCTCACCCCCTCCTCATGCTCAAGTCCCAGGCACCCTAGCTCCTTATGGTTTCTTTGATGCCAGACTGGCTGTACCATCCCACCTGCAGACCTGACTCCATGGTCACAGTGGCTCAAAATCCCATGAATGTGGGACCCTATTTTGGGGGGCCTATTAAGTGAGAAATAAGCAAGAGAAGGGCAAGTCCCTCTCATTTCACTGGTTCAGTCCATGGCATCCACTCTCGAAAAAGCAACTAAAGTCACAAGAGGAGGATGGCAGAAAAGACACCTGGTTGCAGCTCATACTCACCCATCTTAAAGACAAAAGTGCTCAAAGGCTACCCCACCCATATGATAGGGAATGCAGCCAACTCAGTCTTCAACTAGGCAAGTTCAAAATCCAGCTTACATAATTATCATTCTCCTGCTAACATTCATTAACATTCATATAGAAGGTATCCGTGAGATAGTCTTACTGTATACTGACTTTATTGAAATCCCACTGATCAGTTAAATGCTTTGGGACTCAGTCTTCGTAAAGTATCAGGAGACGGAAATTGCCTTTTTAGGGCTTTAGCAGACCAGCTAGAAGGTCACTGTAGAAATCATCTCAGACACAGACAAGAAGCTGCTTCTTATATGATTAACCATAGACAAGAGTTTGAGTCTTTTAGAGTAAATGACTCCCCTTTTGAAGAATATGTTGATGAATTAAAGAAATTTGGAAAGTGGGGAGGAAATGATACAATTGTAGCATTTGCTAAGCAGCATCAGCTGAATGTCGTGGTTCATCAATTAAATCAGCCTTTATTGAAAATCAGTGGCACAGACAAAACTGATGCTAGAGAACTCCACATTTTCTACCATAAAGAACATTATGACAGCATTAGAAAGATCAATGACAATTCAGAAACCCCTGCCACTTTGGCATGCAGAGAATTGGGGAACCAGTTAAAACAATGTGGCATACCCCAAACTCTAGCAGCTTAAATACCTTATAATTTAACAAGCATTTCCTTCTACAGGCAAACCACTAAAGCACATGGCCTAGTTTTCTGGCCCACCTCAACTATTTTTTTTTTATTAATTTTTGTTTTTTTTGTTTTTGTTTTGACTTTTGAAAGGCACTGAAAAGACCTGGAATTGACCACACCTTTAAGTTCTTTAAGAGCACAAAAGGGTGCTTAGCGTATCTTTTGCTTTTTATTTTTTATTTTTGGTTTTGCTTTGGGGTTTTTTTTTTACTTTTGTTTCTTTTGCTTTTCTTTAAAACTAAATTTTGTAAACTAAGTGATTATTCAAAGACATTTTAAGTATATGCTGTTGGTGAGGCTATCGGGCCTCAGAAGCTACCAGAATTCTTTTTTTTTTTTTTTTACTCTTTCTTTATGAGAGAACCATGAGTTCTAATGAGTTTTGTTTTATTTATTTATTTTTCTCCTTTCTCTTGTATGTTGTTCTGTTTAACTAAAAAATACCAGAAATTGCTTGATACCTCACTGAAAACATTGAATATTGAATCTTGCTAATTGAAGTCTTACTTCTTTTTGATAAATTAATCACCACTTTAAGTTTCTGCTACTGTTATACTAGAGAATTCATGTATAAGATGATATGGTTTACTTGCTAAAAGAAGATTATGTGATAATGTCTAAAAGAAGATTATGTAATAATGTCTAATGTAATCAGCTATTTACATTCGTTTATTATTTATATGTCATTATACTCTGGGTATGGTTTGGAATTATTGTATATATCACTAATATATTCTCAGTTATGCAGCATAGCACGCAATTTTTACCATCATACTGTCTTTGGTGAAATTAATGAGATTTCAGAAATATGGAAACTTATCATTTCAGAGACTAACTTGCTGTGAACTCTGATGCAGGCCCTGGAGAGAATATATGTGCAACAAAAGGAGAGACAGGTATACGTAAGTCCATGGTTTGCTTATGATGGTGACTATGTAGAGCACAATTACTAGGCACAGTCCAGTATTCATCCTCTCTCCCTCCTAATTTAACCTAATTTAACTGAACTTAATTATCTTTTTATCTCACTCAGTTGAACTCACCTGTGGCCTAGCACAATCACTGGCTGTCTCGGAACCATGAGATATGGTATGATAACCTTTCCATAACATTTTCAGGTGTCATGAACACATACTAAATTTGGCTTTGATCCAGACACATGGTGGTAAAAAGTGTTACAGATTGCATAACTACCTCAACCCTCTATTAGAAGTCTAAGGATATAAAGGAGGGAATGTAATGGAATTTATTAATTTGATCATTGACAATGCTATGCTAAGGTTTAGTAAAAAATACAGCAATTCAAACAGTTAAAGAAGATAATCCAGCTTTCCAGACCAGAGTCCAGAGTCCAGAATCCAGACCAGAGTCCAGAGTCCAGAATCCAGACCAGAGTCCAGAATCCAGTTTTCCAGACCAGAATCCAGTTTCCTCCTGATGACATCTTACCACTTCAAGAAGACAAGAGAACTCAGAGACTTTATATGAACTGTTTTGCTTTATTAGCTTTTACTATCTCCTTTCTGTTATATACTATCTGTAACATGTACTCTCTGCAGAGGCTCTCCCTTTGCAAGACTAATGTCAAAGCGTCGGTTCATGAGGAAAGAAAAAAATCGCCCCTCTGGACAAAACTTTCCTCTCCTCCTTTTCTATATTGTTGTTCACATATTATTAGTTAGCAATAGTTATTATATTCTTTTTACTGTTCCATCAAGGAAACATTCCGTTTCTTGAGGAAGCAAAGGGGGGAAATGTGGTAAAATATGAAAGTTTTTAACAGTCGGTTAGGATAACTGAAAGACACCAGTTTTTCAAGGACCACCCTTTTGGGGAGGAGACGAACAGTCCGCCTGCTGCGCACGTCAGACTGCCTGCAGGACTCAACTTCCGGGGTGGAGAGAACGGAAGTGAGGCTTTGGCCTGCTTGGCAGGACTCCTGACGGCGCGGCACAGACTCTCTCTCTCCAAAGGTGGCCTTTTCGGTTTGGTGAGTTTTTATAAGGAATATAGACTAAGCTTAGACTTAAGACGATTTGTATTGTGTTTCTACTTTCCTATCCTTCTTTTTTTTGTTGTTTTTTTTTGTTTTTTGTTTTTTATTTTTTGCAGGCAATGGGGGTTAAGTGACTTGCCCAGGATCACACAGCTAGTAAGTGTCAAGTGTCTGAGGCTGGATTTGAACTCAGGTACTCCTGAATTCAGGGCCGGTGCTTTAACCACTGCGCCATCTAGCTGCCCCCTTTCCTATCCTTCTAATCAACATCACCTTGTGACTACCATAACAATAAATAAAAAGGTCTATCTAGAAAACCAAAAGCTTCTTCCATTTACTAGTTTGGGAGATAAATTAAGGGAAAGGTTAAGTAGGGGAGATTTATGATCTAATATCCAATTTTAAATCTCACAATATTCACCTGCTTCCGGGAGTACATCAGAGCCAGTTCAAACCAGTCTGGGAGAGATAATTGTTAAATTTTCAGTAAAAGCATTTATGCCTCAAAAATCAGGGTTTGGTTTATTGATTTGTTGATTGAATAGATTGAGGAAAACAGATTAAATCTTAATAATGTTGATTAAATTTTAAAGTGTTACAGGTTTTTTGTTTATTTTTCAGATAACTAGCTTTTAAACATTTACCTGCATACCACTGTCCTTAGGGATCTCAAATTCTGTTAAGGAGACAAAATGAAAAAAACTCTCTGTCTGTGTGTGTCTCTGTTTCTGTGTCTCTGTCTCTCTGACTCTGTCTCCCCCTGTCTCTTTCTCTGTTCTCTGTCTCTATCTCTGTCTCTGTCTCTGTGTCTGTCTCTCTCTCTCTGTGTGTCTCTCTCTCTGTGCCTCTCTATCTCCCCACCCTCCAAAAAATTAAAAATCGCTTGGATTTAGAATAATTATTAAATTTAAACTATTTCTGTAAATCTTGTACATAAAATGCAGAGTACAGCATTTTGCTCAACAATACAAATTTTAGTATATAGTATAGAGCCTTGCTTTCCCTGAAGGTCCCCTCTCTTTACAACTTCAGTGTCTTCTGAGTAAATAAATCCTGCTGTTAGAGAAATGTAATAAAAATAAAAACAAGGTCAAACCTAAGCAAACGTGACCTAAATAACCACCTTCTCTTCAAAATCCTATATTAGGGGCTGGAAATTCCAGTTTTCTAAGGATGACTCTTTCAGTACTCTGCCTCCATGGCCTTTCCTAACACCTATCAGCTATGTGGCACAGTCTATAGAGTTCTAGTCCTGAAGTCAGCAAGAACTGAATTCAAATCCAACTTCAGACACTTACTAGATGTGTGGCCCTGGGTAAGTTACTTGACCTCTTTGCCTCAGTTTCCTTCTCTGTAAAATAAGTTGAAGAAGGACATGGTAAAATCACTCCAATACCTCTCCAAGAAAATGCAAAATGAAGTCAAGAAGAGTCAGACTCAACTGAACAAAAATCATATTTTGAATCTATAATTACCACACCATCCCCAAAATATAACCAGAAACATAAACTCCTGAACCAGGGTAAATAATCGATATCATACTTTCACCTTTCTCTTCCATGCCCTATTATTTCCTTCATCCTGGAAGCTCATTCTAGTCCTAGAATTCACATTTTAGAAGTATCCTTTCCCTCTGATTGGATGGTTCTTCCAGAACCTCCATTGAAGGACTCCATGTCCTCTCTAGGTTGTAGTCTGGACTTCCTCTCCCAGGCCCTGTCCCTAGTACCTTCATCTCTACCCCACCACCACCTTTGCAGCTTCCTTCTCCCATTAGAATGTAAGCTCACTGAGGGCAGGGGTTGTCTTTATTTCTGCTTATTTTTGTATTCCCACCTCAGCACAGAGTAAATGATTAATAAATTCTGGGTGACTGACTGATCTAGAGTAGTCAGGAAAGCCACTAGGAATGTGTTATCAAGTATGGTGTGATGAGTAAAACTATATGTGGTCGCCTTATTTCTGTCCCAAGTTTGGGGAAAAATAGCTGGGGTTTCTAATATATTTGTTACTTATGAATTAGAAGCTTTAGCACCTGTTTTGGGCATTAAGCATTTATTAAAGTGTACCAAATATTAGTAAAAAGAGAACACCTGACTCAGAAAGTTAAAAAGCCTATCTAGCAACCACCTTAGAGCCTCAGGCCAAAAAAAAAAAAAGGAAGTTCATGTGTCTGTGAGAGGGGAAGCTACCTCTGGGTCCAGACCAGAGGTGGCTCCTACACACTGCTCCAAGCTAATTGGCTAGCATCACCCAAATCCGTTGGTTCACTGGACTTGAGGGTGGTCCATGAGCAGAACATGCCAAGGTCAGAGAACCCACCCAGGCTCTCAGGTAAGTGTGGTTTCAATCAAGTCAATTTCAAGTGAGTCAATCAGCAAAGTCAATCCAATCAATCAATATAATCCCCTCAAACATGGGGGGGCCTCTGGGCATTCTGAAACCCATTATTTTCTCACAATGGACATTGAAATGAATAGACCATGACTTAATGTGTCATCATGTATGGACAATGAAAAACCTGTAGACATTTTCCCCACAGGAATTCAATTTTTAAAAAAACTTTATTTTAAAGGGAATGTTCTGTGAAGGCTAAAAAGTTGCAACATTAGAAGGAAGCACAGTCAAGAAATTTTGAGAAATGGGGAGAAGAGATTAATGTTTGTTTCATGGTGAGAGAGTCTGAAAGAAGGCCATAATTAAACACCATGTGGTTTGTAATTACCATTGACCAATATGTCAATTTTAGTTCTGTTTGCTTGGATTTCTTTTATGAAAGTCTAAATCTATTCTCACCTTCCCTAACTGAGTCTTTAGGATCCCTAATGTGTTCCACAAAAATGATCATGAAAATTAAATGAGAAAAAGAAAACTGCCAAAATGCAGCATCCTAGCACGCTGTAAAATGCCAGGGCTTTTAACTAGAGCTGTTTTAACTTTTTTAAATATCCCAGTACTGGCAGTGGAAATGAGATTCACAAAACAAGACAAATTCAACCTCCTATTTGGCAGCGAACTCCTTTCCCAGGGTGTGATTTCCCCTCTTCTCTGGCTCATGTTACCAGGAATTGAATTTATAAACATTTAGTCATCTGCTAGCAAAGCTTTTAAAGCTGCCACATCTCTGCAAGTATGAAGGGAAAACACAAGCTATAAAAAAGATTCTTCTTCACAAAGTCCGTTGTGTTCCTTTATGCCTTAGCATCCTTACCACTGTCCTTCTCAAGTGAGATGATCCAGGCATTTCAGACCTCCAGGCTCAACTCTTCCTAGCTAGAGGATGGAAGGAACTCTACTTTTCTGCATATTAGGTCAGGCATGCCCTTCTGCTGCCTTCTATCACTAATCTATGCTTTGGCAAGCAACTAGGTCAGTTTGATTCAACAAGGAACTTAGCTTTTCTCATGACCTAGAGCCTTCTGAGCTCATAATTGGTCTGATCAGCCAGTCAGACATACTGTACTTTGATCCCAACATCATGATATCATTTTGGTCCTCTTTGAGCATGAAGGACAAAAAAACAAACAACCATCCCCCTTTAGCTCACAGATAAAACAACCATGTTTCAGTTTTAGGTAGAGAATTAAGGGTGGGACAAAGGAAGGAAGGTAGGGCAAAAAAACCTGAATAATGAGAGGAAAGGGGAAGAGAGAGAAAATGAGAGCAGAATAAGGCAGAGGTGTAGTGGTTGGTAGCCCCAAACACCCTACACATTTCTGAGGGAAGCTAATTAGGGCTTCACAGAAATTTTCCTTTTAATAAGTTATGCTTACTACATACTAAATGTACAAGAAACTATGGACATAAAGTATGTAGAGAGACTAGCAACATTCCTTTATTAGTGGGAATACTGAACAAAGACAAGGAATTTTTTGTTTCTTTGTTTGGGATAGGTATTAGATTGCTCTGTGGATACAGCTCTGGCCATGGTGTCAGGAAGACCTGAGTTCAAGTTGCAACGATTGGAATAACGCCACCTGCTGGATACTTACTGTAGAAGAGTTCTGCCCATGAAGCGAAGGTCTTTGAGGGCAAGACCAGGAGTCTTTTCTTTGGCATCAGGAAGTGACGCGGGCTAGTGGGAGGAGGAAGGAAGAGACTGGGCTCAGTCTCGGGCTTTTCCTCTGGACTCGGGTGGAGAGCGGAGCTAGAAATGTGCTTTCCCTTTAATAGATAGGAATCTAGGCCTTTCTCTCTCTTTACCAAATTCTTATTCTCCTTAATAAATGCTTAAAAGTTTAACTCTTGCTAAAGCTTATAATTTATTGGCGACCACTCATTAGATATTTTAGACAGACTAGCTAGAATTTTACCCCTTAACAGATGGCAACCATGAAGGGATAAGCTAAACCTCAGTCTTCTGATCTTCTGGTTGGGTAAGAAATTTCCCCTACCCTTTAAACTGCTAAGTACTGGTGCACTGGCTGTGTTTTCCCTTTAAATTTTTTTGAATGGACCTTTTAAACTCCCTAATTACCCTATTTTTGATTTTAGTCTGTTTAACCAGACAAATGGGAGATAAGATCATGTTAATGCTTTGTTTTTGTGGATTTTCTATTTTTCTTTTTATTTTTGTTAGAAGAGCCAGCAATGTACTCCCACAAAGAAATATCTCTCCCTCTCCCAACCATGCTTTTTCAGAGAAACCTGAAGAGATTCCTGCAGCTTTTCCCAGTTCTAACACTAATTGTTGCTCTAATTTTGCATGCCTGGAGGCAATGACCCACCCTCTAGAAGCTTTTAATCCCCTAGCACCTGGAGGCAAAGTGGGGGAAGAGGAATCCAGGCCTGAGTTGGGAAGTCCAGAGATCTAATGCTCATGTGCAACTTTCTCTAACTACATTTGCAGCTTCAGGCTCAGCCCTTCCCCAGCCTGGCTGTGCTTCTGAGACAACCTTAGAAAACCCTTTAAATTCCAGATATGCTCGATTTGTTCATAATTTTGCTAACCTGCTTTTGTCTTTAATTAGTAATCTTATAAAGCATTTGTATGGTGAAAAGACTGACAGACAATATAGAGGGGTTAAAGAAGAAAAACTTAAGCCGAATAAGAATGACAATCATCAACATAGTTCAAGACTCTGCTTCTTTTGGCATGGAAGGGTATATATTGTACAGAAATGTAGAAGTAAGCAGCAAGGTATTGATATGAGTATTGGGGATTTTAGATATCGGAATCAAAAGTGTTCTGAATTTACTCAGAGTATTAATAGTATCAGTTCAGAGGTTACATAGGATTTCTATGCTATTACACATACATTTTGAAATTAATGGTATGGGTTTATTTTCATAGAGATTTTCATGCTTTTGAGATTGTGTCCTATACTTAGTTTTTAAAACAAGGAGAATATTTGTAAAAGCTTTTTAGTCATGTAATCAAGTTTATATTTTATAATACTCTTATTAATATTAAGTTCATGCTCATTTAGATTTCCTTAGTTTGAATTTCACTGTCTTTTATTGTTCCATGTGTATTTTCTTCTATTCATTTATCTAATTTTAAAAAATTGGTTTTGATTTCATAATACAATGTTAATTCTAGTAGTATTGTGCTCCCATATTCTGAGTTGTTTGTTTTTGTTTTTCTCAACTGATTATTTGATCAAACTCTTTAAAGCATTTCCCTGGCAAATTGGTTGCCACGGCAAGTGTAAATTGATTCTAGAAGTACTATTTTTGATAAGCATATTCCAAAAAGAAAAAAAAAAGAGGGGAACATTTGTAAAAGTTCTTTGAGATTGTGTTGTGCTTTAACTTGTATTTAAATATGTTCAGATTTTTCACAAAAGTAAGAGTATACTAAGTAAAAAAAAAAGGGGTATTATTTGAAATTGTTGCATAATTATATATTGTGTTCTGAGTCAAGATGTATTCAAATTTTTTGCAATCATTTATTATCCTCAATTTTAAATCCATATGAGACTTGGATTATGGGAACTTATCATTTAAGACATTAATTGCCTTTATTCTGAGTTATCAGATGCCAGTTGGCCAAGATGCCATCCAATCACAAGAGGAATACATGCAAGAGCAGACACTGAACTGTCACATGAGGGGAGACATGCATGAAGTCAAGGTATGGCCGAGGGAATGGCTTTTGACTAATGTTGAGGTTGGATTCTCTTGGTTTAATATTTTATTTTATTTTTCCCCACAATATTGTACAGATGGCTGGAAGTATTCATCCCACCCATCTCACTTCTACACCTGGCTTCTATGCTCCCTCCTATATGCCTGATGCCATGGACATCTCAATCCCATGCATCCGATTAAGTCTGACTCAGTTTGCTCCAATATGTTCGGTGGCATGGACATATATTCCATCCACCTATTTTAAGCCTAGCATACTGCATGGACAGTACATATTGCTCAAGTGTTGGAATGCTCATATCCCATCATTTCTCTGTTCTTTTATGGTAACCCCCATAATTATCTCAGGTGTCATGATAAATAACAGTGTTGAATTTGGCCTTGACACCTGTTACCAATTATATTAGATTTTCTAATTTCTCATAATGGCATGAGGATAATTAGGCAGATGATGCAAAAAGTGGTGAAACAAAGATAAAAATTATTTTTAAAAATTAATATCGTAGCAATTGTCTTCTCAATTACTCTCCATAAGGGGGGACTATAATAATAATATAATTTTAAAGAATGGTTCAATTTTTGTTTTATTATATGTTTCACGTGTTAACAACTAAGATTCTGTATTCCCTTAGACATGTTTTTGAGAACTTTCATTGTTTGATTTGATTATTGACAAAGCTATTTTAAAGTTGTGTTAAGCTCAATTTTGTAGGAAGTTTTCCTGGCTGATTACCAGCATCTACACCTCAACCCCTGAAAAGACTTCAGTTCCATGACTACACCTAGAGGACATCTGAGAAAAGACTTTCAGAGACTTTAAATGAACAGTTTTGATTTGTTGTTTTTGTTGTTTTTTTTTCTCTTTCTGTTATAATATACACCATCTGTAACATGTATTCTCTGCAGAGGCCCTCCCTTTGCAAGACTAATGTCAAAGCGTCGCTTCATGAAGACAAAAAAAATCGCCCCTCTGGACAAAACTTTCCTCTCTTCCTTTTCTATATTGTTGTTCACATATTATTAGTTAGCAATAGTTATTATATTCTTTTTACTGTTCCGTCAAGGAAACATTTTGTTTCTTGAGGAACAACAGGGGGGACTATAACGATTGGAATAACGCCACCTGCTGGATACTTACTGTAGAAGAGTTCTGCCCATGAAGCGAAGGTCTTTGAGGGCAAGACCAGGAGTCTTTTCTTTGGCATCAGGAAGTGACGCGGGCTAGTGGGAGGAGGAAGGAAGAGACTGGGCTCAGTCTCGGGCTTTTCCTCTGGACTCGGGTGGAGAGCGGAGCTAGAAATGTGCTCTCCCTTTAATAGATAGGAATCTAGGCCTTTCTCTCTCTTTACCAAATTCTTATTCTCCTTAATAAATGCTTAAAAGTCTAACTCTTGCTAAAGCTTATAATTTATTGGCGACCACTCATTAGATATTTTAGACAGACTAGCTAGAATTTTAGCCTTAACAAAGTCCACTTACTAGCTATGTGACCCTGGGCAAGTTACTTAGTCTTTGTTTACCTTAAATCCACTGAAGAAAGAAATAGCAAACCACTCCAATATCTTTGCCAAGAAAACCCCACCAACAGCATTGGAGTACTATGGCCCACAGAACCATGAACTGTCAGACACATGACAGAACAACAACAACAAAAATGTATAATAAAGTCAGGAATCTAGTATAGAACAAAACACCAAAGGCCCAGACAGATATCTTTGCCTGTTTCCCCTAACACTTTGGTTCCTTGCTCCAAGTTCATTTATAAGCCAACTAGAAGTATTATAGGAAGTTGAGGGGAGCCTTATCATGTAAAGCTCATGTGTCTCCTCTGAGGTTGGCAGCTCTCTAGGTATCAACACAGAGGGAGCACAATGAAATACTTTTTTAATATTAATATATAATATATGTGTATGTATATATGTATGTATGTATGTGATGCCACAAATTTCCATTCTCTGTGCCACATATATGGCCAGGTATATGACATTTCATAGTATATATTCCATGTATGTAAACTTTCATGATGTCATTTTTATGGTTATAGCATCCCACGAATACACAAAGAATATAATTTTAAAACCTTATCTAAACTGGCATATATGCTTATCTTACCTTTGATTCTAATTTTTTTTGGTGAGGCAATTGGGGTAAAGTGACTTGCCCAGGGTCACACAGCTAGTAAGTGTTAAGTGTCTGAAGCCAGATTTTAACTCAGGTCCTCCTGATTCCAGGGCCGGTGCTCTTTCCACTGCACCACCTAACTGCCCCTTTGATTCTAATTTTTAAAAACCTGTATGACCTCTATGTCAGGGTCTTATCCCCTCATACAGTGGCCTGTGTATATACACACACATAGTAGGCTTCCACCAGTCGCAGACGACCATGGATCAGTGCCTTAAAGAGCCACAGGCCACAGTGTGGCTGTGCAGTCCGCTACGGGAGCCGCAGCTCCTGCTGCAAGGAGGACATTGGAAAACTGCGCTCTCTGTTACCCATCGGTTCCTGCGTCTCATTCGTTTTTCTTCCACCCAAGCTTGAAGGCCCAGCTCAGCTGCGCACAAGCTGCTCCTGAGTACTGAATTCCATCAGGCATGGTCCTTAGCCATCTCCTCCCCGTTGCAGATGTCTATTCCCAGAGCCCTCAAGTCTCACTTGCATACATCTCTGGGGGCATCCAGCAGGTCTTTGGCCTGAGGCTAATTTGCCATAAGTAGGTCTTTAGGAATGCGCCTGTCTTGCATGCAGTGCACATGACCGAGCCAGCACAGCTGTCTTTGTTTCAGTAGCATGTAGATGCTCAGAAGTTGCACACGTTAGAGCACTTCTGTGTTGGTGATCCTATCTGACCAAAATATGCTAAGGATGCACCAAAAGCAGCGCATGTGAAAGCTGTTAAGCTTCTTCTCTTGTCTAGTATACATAGTCCATGTTTCGCTGCCATACAGTAAGGTACTCAGGACGCATGCTCTATAGACAGCAAATTTGGTTTGTCCTGTCAGTTTACTGTTTGCCCAGACATGCTTGGCAAGCTCAGCCATGGTTGAAGTAACTTTTCCAATCCTCTGATTGATCTCAGAATCAGGTGACAAATTGTCACTGACAATAGAGCCAAGATACGAGAATTGGTTTACGACATCCAACTGGTAGCTACTGATGTGTATCAATGGAGGCAACATAGTACTCTGACACATGACCTTTGTCTTTTTAAGATTTATGGTTAGGCCAAAGTCTGTGCAAGCTTGGGAGAAGCGATCCATGAAGGTCTGCAATTCACACTCTGAGTAACAGGCAAGTGTGGCATCATCAGCGAAAAGCAGGTCTCTAAGGGTGATACCTCTCACTCTGGTTTTAGATCTCAAACGTGAAACATTGAACAGGCCTCCATCCAACTGGAAATGCAGAGAGATGCCATCAGTTGACGAACCGAAAGCATGACGTAACAGCACGGAGAAGAAAATTCCAAACAGCATGGGAGCAAGCATTCATCCTTGCTTGACTCCACTGTATATACTGAATGCTTCAGAGGTGTTGCCTTCAAATTGTCACCCTGCATGTTGCAATGAAAGGAGCGAATGAGACTATGGAGTTTAGGAGGGCAACCAATTCTCGAGAGAATTTCAAAAAGACCTTTCTGTTAACCATATCAAATGCTTTGGTCAGGTTTATGAAGGCAATGAAGAGGGGTTTTCTTTGTTCTCTGCACTTTTCTTGCAGTTAGCGAAGCGAAAAAAAATCATAGCAATAGTTGACCTCCCTACTCAAAAGCCACATTGCGATTTGGGGTAAACACAGTCTTAGCAAGATGACCTTGGCAAACATTTTCCCAATGACATTGAGAAGTGAAATTCCTCTGTAGTTGTTACAGTCACTCTTGTCTCCACTGTTCTTATAAAGAGTAACTATAGGGGCACACACATACATGCATATATACGCAAGTGTATACATGTGTGTATATGCATACCTATTGTTCCTATTGTATATCTAAATAATTATATGTGTATCGCCAATTGCTTGTGCCATCTTAAAATATGGTACCTAGAACTGAATACAGAAAGAACCTAACTGGTTTTATATATGTGTGTGTATGTATGTATGTGTGTGTATGTATGTATGTGTATGTATGTATATATAGGCACACACTATATATATGTACATATTACCTATATATGTATGTGTATATATCTATAAATGTATGTGTGTGTGTATATATATACACACACATCTATACATATTACCAGTTTATATGTGTGTGTATTTTTTTTTAGTGAGGCAATGGGGATTAAGTGACTTGCCCAGGGTCACACAACTAGTAAGTGTTAAGTGTCTGAGGCCGGATATGAACTCAGGTACTCCTGACTCCAGGGCCAGTGCTCTACCCACTGTGCCACCTAGCTGCCCCGTATATGTGTGTGTATTACCAGTTAGATTGTTTTTGTCAGTTGTAGGTACCATATTTTATGGTAACATATATATATATATATATATATATATATATATATATATATATATATATATATATATATATATATATATATATATATATAATTTGTGTATGTATACATATATGCACACGTATATACATATATGTGTGTATACACACAGAGGTTGCCTACAAGAAGAATTTTTGAGGTGAGGATAAAAGAAACTTGAGTGTCCCCTCCCTTGTTCTGCATATTATATTTTACAAATACAGTCTAAGATGAATGATCCTTAATATATATTCCATTCTGCCTGCAGCTTCATCTAGGCTTTTACCCAGATCCATTCTCTTGGCATGGCTTGTCAACCACAAGACATCATCCAAAAATGAAGTTAAACTCTAGTGTTATTATATATACTTTAGTTTAACTAACAGGAATAATCTGTCCTTGAAAAAGGCAATTAACCAATCCCAATAAACATTTACTAAGTGCCTACTACGTGCCAAAGGAAACAAGATGGGCTAGTCCATGAAGGGCTGTGATTAGAATCAAGAAGATCAGGGCTCAAACCTCTCCTCTGATCCATACTGGCCTTGTGACCCTGCAGAAGTTGTTTAACCTTGTTTGTGCCTCTACTTAAGCAACTCTCTGAAACTATAAGTTAAAGTTATACCTGCAATGGTGTATAAATACATATGTGTGCATCACTGTATATATAAATAGATTATATATATTTATATATACACACACATACACATATATCCATATATACTGAATAGAATTCTATACTGTGTAAAATCTATATGTATATTTAGTGTGTATATATATATATATATTCAAAATATGTGTATGTATAGAATATACATCTGTATAAATTCTACAGATGATACACAAGACTGAGGCAAAAATCATGAAATCAATATAATATTCATTTACAGGTACATTGAGTCAATAAAATGTCATCTCTCTACTCCCTTTTTCTCCTTAGTGGCACCCCATCCCATGTCCTTTGCTTTAAGCCCTCCTATCAGTAATAAAACATGAAAAATGTGAAATGATTAAACCTTGGACCAGAATTTTTTCACACCCATAAATATTGTGTGTATCTTTAAGTAGGTCAAATACATGTTTTATATATAGCAGAGATGAAGATAAGCCCCTCCTCTTTTTCTTCAAGAGTGGAGAGGGGACTTTTGAAGCATGAACACAAAGGGATCTGTTATTTTTATTTTATTTCAATTCAATTTTATTTCAAGTTCCAAATTCTCTCCCTTTCACCTCCCCCTACCATTCATTGAGAAAGCAAGAAGAACGAAACCTATTGCAAATATGTATAGTAAAATAAAACAAATTCCCACATTAGCCTTGTCCAAACAAAAATATGCTTCCATCTTCACTTTGAACATACCATCTTTCTACTGGAGGTAGCATGCTTCATTATGTTCCCTCTGGAGCTATAGTTGATTCCATTGTGTTGATAGGAGTTCCTAAGTCTTTCAAAAATATTTTTGCAGTATTATTGTTTTTTTATGAATTGTTCTGTTCTCACTTCATTTTGCTTCAGTTCATATAAGATTTCCCACTTTTTTCTAAAACTATCTCCATCATTTCTTATAGTACAAGAACTTTCCCTCACACACACACATGGGCACACACACACACACACACACACAATTTGTTATTGTTGTTTGTCTTTCATTCTGGAAGAGGACCATGATATTGGGGTGATGTCATGACTTGCACTAAATAGGATTTAAGTGAGGGAGGGCTGTACAAGGACACCAACATCACTCTCTCCTTCAGAGCCATGTGGATCTAGTGGCAAGATATATTTCAGGATGACTGGAGATGGCCCCAGATGTTTAAGGCATTTGGGGTTAAGTGACTTGCCCAGGGTCACAAGGCTAGTGTCTGAGGTAAGATTTTAATTCAGTCCTTTTGACTCTAGGGCCAGTGCTCCATCCACTGCTCTACCTAGATGCTGTATCGTCTATCTATCTATCTATCTATCTATCTATCTATCTATCTATCTATCTATCTATCTATCATCTATCTATCTATAATACATCCATCAATCCATCCATCCACCCACCCACCTTTCCATCCATCTATCCATCCATGCATCCATCCATCTATCTATCTATCTATCTATCTATCTATCTATCTATCTATCTATCTATCTATCTATCTATCTATCTATCTATCTATCCTTGTTCAACTATTCCCCAATTGATGGGCACCCTCTCAGTTTCTAATTCTTTGCCACAACAAAAAGAACTGCTATAAAATTTTTGCACACATGGATCCATTTTCTTTCTTTTTGTTCTCTTAGGGGTATAGACCTAGTAGTGGTACTGAGTAAAAAGTTATACACAATTTAATAGCTTTGTGAGAATAGTTTCAAATTTCTTTCCAGAATGGCCATATGGGCTCATAGCTCTGCCAATATTAGTTCATTAATGTGCCTGTTTTCCAATAGCCAGAAGGATCTGTTTTGTACATGAGGGAAGAAAAGGACTACAAAGAAGAGAGAAGAAACTGCCAAACTGCTCATGGCCCAGAGAGAAGTCTATGTAATCATGGGAGTCAAACAAAGGAGCTAATACCATACGAAGACATTGAAACATCAATGGAGCCACAATGGTAATAGAGAGATTGGCATTGCAAAGAACTACATGTACTAGAAGCAACAGAGACCTATCTCCTCACTGCTATTATGAGTCTTCTGGACAATACAAGTCCTTGGAACCCACTAGGAAAAGGTTATTTGAATCCTTCAAGAAATAGGACTTAAGTTTTCTCAATGGTAGAGAGGATCAGAAGTTAATAAGTTTTGTAATTTCCATCATGTTAAAAAAAATGTCCAATATTTGACCCATTGTTAGTTTGAGTGCTTGGAGGGAAGCTGACACTAATTTTAAATCAAAGTAACATGAGCCACAGAATGAAGCTCTCAGTATTGTCCTAAGTTGGGACACAAGTAAGAAGGGGTTGGATTTGAATGGAAGTTTTCCTGACTGACTCCAGGCCCAGTACTTTATCCACTGTGCCATCTACCTGACTATCAAAATGTGCATCCAGAGGCAATAAGAAACATAATTTCACAAGACATTTGGTCACCTTATAATAACCACAAGCATTTTATACAATTATTTAATAAGGTTTGCAAAGTATTTTACATGCTATTTGCTTTCATCCTCACACAAAAGTGTGCTAGTAAGAGTTTAATAACTGGCTCTTTGAGGGGGAGAAATGTACATACAATATACTTTTAAGTTTAATATGAATTATCAATATTTCTCCATCACTTTTTCAAGTCAAAAGTATTAACAAAGCAATAGATCAAGACCTGATTCACATTTGCAGATTTGACTAGATTTGAACTGGCTTCAACACAATCTCACAACACCCTAGTGAGGAAGATGCAATTATCATGGAATAGGGGAAGGGAAAACTAATAGAAGCTAACATAACTTGGCCAATCACATAGCTAGTAAGTATCTAAGGAAGGATTTGAATTCAGGTCTTCCTAAGGATCCGAAGTCCAATGTTCTATCCACTGTACCACCTCGAGGTTCTCATGGTAAGTAGCCATTTGCAAAGTTAGCACCATGAAAATAATTGTACTTTTTATATGCCAACATCTGTTATATAATGAAAGTAAACAGAAATTTTTTACAAAAAATTCTATGTAGGCCACCAAACTAAGGCCAACAAAAATATTTTGAAACTCAGTGGCTTCAATGCAAAGCTGGTCTAAAGGGACGATAGAAAAAGGGGGGTTTGGGGGAAAATTTGGGGACAGAGTCAAGATGGAGAGAAGCCAGGAAGTTGCCTGAGCTCTCCCTAGTTTCCCTCAAAAACAACATTAAATCAAGCCTCTAAATGGATTCTGGAGCTACAGAACCTGCAAAAAAACAAAGAGACACAATCTTCCAACTTGAGATAATTAGAAGACTTCAAGAAAGGTCAGTCTTACTTGGGTGAAAGGGAAGCACAGCACAGCTCAGTGTAGCTCAGAACAATGCAGCTTGGAGGGGGTCTGGGCGAGTAAGCAAGAGGCTCTTGGCCAAAGCATATATCAACATCTGAGGCCTCTTGGCCCTGATTCAGAAGGCTTGTGGCACAGCAGGCCAGTTATAAGACCCACCAGCCCCAGATGAGAGGGTAAACTACCAGCTAGAAAACCACCCACAGAACAGGTGATACTAGTCCAAGCCATCCCAGCACAGGGGAGCAAGCCCAGGGTGGTGAGGAATCCACAACTCACAGAGGCCTCAGAGCAGAAAGTCAATGACCAGGCCCCTATATCCCAGCACAAGAAGCTTGCAACAGTGACCCCTGTGCCCCAGGAGCAGACCTTAACTTTAAAAGTTAAAAAATAGGCTACAATATAAGAAACAAAAAAAGACCCTTACCATTGACAGCTTCTATGGTGACAGGGAAGACCAAAACACAAACTCAGAAGATGACAAAACTGTCAAAATGCCTATATGTGAAGCCTCAAGGGGAAAGATGAATTGGTCTCAAGACCAAAAAGCCTTCTTGGAAGAGCTCAAAAAGGATTTTAAAAATCAAATGAGAGAGGTAGAAGAAAAATGGGAAAATAAATGAGAGATATAAGAGTAACACAAAAAAATTATGGGGAAAAAAGAGTCAACAACTTGGAAAAGGAAACAATTCCTTAAAAAATGCAATTGTCAAAAAAAATACAATTGTCCAAATTGGGGTGGGGGGGGGATTGGCCAAATAGAAAAGGCGGTGCAAAAGCTTACCAAAAAAATAATGCCTTAAAAATTAGAATTGGGCAAATGGAAGCTAATGACTCTGTGATACACCAAGAATCAGTCAAACAGAATTAAAAGAATGAAAAAATAGAAGAAAATGTGAAATGTCTCATCAGAAAGACAACTGACCTGGAAAATAGATCCAGGAGAAATAATTTAAGAATTATCAGACTACCTGAAAGCCATGATAAAAAAATTAGTCTAGACACCATATTCCAGGAAATTATCAAGGATAACTGCCCTGATGTTTTTGAATCAGAGGATAAAATAGTCATTGAAAGAATCCACTGATAAACTGAAAGAGATCCCAAAAGGAAAACTCCAAGGAATATTATAGCCAAATGCCAGAATTGTCAAGTGAAGAAGAAAATATTGCAAGCAGCCAGAAAGAAACAATTTAAATATCATAGAGCCACAGTCAGGATTGCACAGGACCTGGCAGCTTCACCATTAATGGATCACAAGGCTTGGAATATTATATTCTGGAACGCAAAGGAGCCTGGATTGCAACCAGGAATCAACTACCCAGCAAAACTGATCATTATCTTTCAGGGGAAAAGGTGGACATTCATTAAAATAGGGTACGTTCAAGGTTTCATGATGAAAAGATCAGAACTAAACAGAAAATTTGATCTTCCAATACAAGACTCAAGAGGGATATAAAAAGGTAAACAGGAAAAAAAAGTTATTCAATAAGGTTAAACTGTTTATCTCTACAAGGTAGGATAATACTTATAACTCTTGAGAACTATATTTCTGTTTGGGCAGATAGATGGAGTATATATAGAAGGTACAGGTATAAACTGACTCTGATGTGATGATATAAAAAAATTAAGGGGTGAAAAAAAGGAAAATATGATTCAAAGGTAAAAAATAAGAGAAGCCAAATACTTGTAAGCTCCACAGAAGTTTTATATCTTAAATACTTTTTTCAAGAAAAGAGTCTAGAGGTTCTAGACATGATGAGTAAGAAATAATATCATTAAAATAGTTTATTTTAAAAGATGAGAAATGATTCAACACTGATGTGAATCAGTAACAAGGGTCTGATGATCTTCTAGAGCAATATTGTCAAACAAAAATATAATAGGATCCCTGCTGGTCCCAACATGACTTAGAAAACCACATATTAACATTATCTATGGTGTATTGTATTTTTATTTATTTTTTTAAACAAGCTTCCCATCTAAGTTTGATACTTCTGTTCTAAAGGGCCTTCCTCCATTTAAATGATTGAACAGTCTTCCTGTCATAGGTAGTACAAAAGAAGAGGAAAAGGGGGGAAAGTAAAACAAAAACAAACAATACAAAGTAAAAATGTAAAAAGAGACAAAAACTAGAAATCCATAGGCTTTCTTTCCCCATTCAAAAAGACTAAGCCTCAAAGTTTCACCATCTGGTCTATATAATGGATGAGCAACTTAACAGTTCACAATAGGTCTCCTAAGGCAAAATAGTGACAATGAGCCAGAGCATCCCCAAAATCATTGAAGCTACAACACAGATGATTATCCCTCCACTGTAGTCATAGATTTTTTTTTTCTGCTGAAACAATTGTCTATGCAAAGTCAGGCTACCCATTGGTAAGAAAAAAGATCAAAGTTAATACAAAACTAGAAAAAAGAATAAAAATAAGAATGCGTGATTTGTAATTAAAATAACTCCTAGCTAACAAGCTGTCAATGCTATAAAAATTAGAAAGGGTTGAAATAATGAACATCAATTCAGACAATAATTATTAACTGAAAAAGTTTAACTGATAAAAATTAAATCCCACAACCAGAAGACCAAAGAAGACTAGAAACTAGTGGAGCTAGCAAGTGCTTGATCTTCTTGCCAAGCACAAAGACATGGCAGCCAAGAGTATAAAGTTGTTTGTAGGATATTATGGAAGAGAACTGTGGATAATTACCCACAGAATTACTTTATAAAACCATAAGAAACAGTGGAGGGAATAAAAAAAGTTTAAAGAAAGCTTGGCAAGAGACCCAACCAAGAAAAATCATCCTGAGGATGTTTAAGGGCGAAACTGGAAGAAAGATAGAAAACAGATCAGAAATTTAAAAGTTCTGCAAAGACTTTTATAATAAACTCTTTTCACCATCAATGACAACAGAGCCAGTTTAACTGACCTCTAACAACATACAACTTTTAGATCATTGAGAGATTGATTCTCAAAAAGAGAATATATCAAGGCTTTGGAAAAAATCTTGGAATCTTTGTTGCCATCTCTCTCCCCCCCCAAAAAAAAAAGGGAATGAGAGAATGTTGATAACTACTAACCAGTATGCTTACTTTCCTATCTCTACCAAAATATTTATGAGAATAATCTACATATACATTAAGAACAACCTTACCAAAAGTATATCAAGAACAACCTTGCCAAAAGTACAAGAAAGACAAGGGCACTCTTTTATACACAATATTCTATAGCAAACCACAACTTTATTGGCACAGAATCAACTAAAGGGCATATAGAATACAAGATCCCACTTTGCTTATTGTATTTTTTAACTATAAAGTAGCATTTGATTCAATAAAGCAAAATGATGCTTCAAGGCTCTCCTCCATCAAGAAGTCTCTCATCCATATGTCACAGTACTCCAAAATCCCTCTCAATAGCTAACAGAGATAATTGTGCCCAATTCTCTTAACACTGATGTCAAACAAGGCATAAAAGAGAGACCTTTGCTCACTAAAGATCTTTATCATTATTGTGCAAGATAGCCAGTTCATAGTCCAAAAAGAAGAGGAATTCCATATAAATCAGAGGCTTTTAGCATGATGTCTATGGATTTTTTTTTTTTAGTGAGGCAATTGGGGTTAAGTTACTTGCCTGGGTCACACAGCTAGTAAGTGTTAAGTGTCTGAGGCCGGATTTGAACTCAGGTACTCCTGAATCCAGGGCTGGTGCTTTATCCACTGCGCCACCTAGCTGCCCTATGGATTTTTTAAAAACAGGGTAATGACGGTTAAGTGACTTGCCCAAGGTCACACAACTAGTGTGCAGTGTCTGAGGTCACATTTGAACTCGGGTCCTCCTGAATCCAGGGATGGTTCCTTTAGCCACAGCACCACTTATCTGCCCTATGGATTTGTTTTTTTAATATTTTACTGTCTGCAATTTTTGGGACTGGGTCTATCTCACCAAGGATGAAAATTCAGTGGCCACTCATTCCTGACTCCATTACCAATTGACAAAGAAGATTTCACTGACTCCATTTCTCAACATGGGTCAGTTTGCCCTTCCCTCCACAGTCTGGTGTTTCCCCACCCTCCCTTTCATCCTTTTCTCCCAAGGAGCTCAGCATAATTGTACCAGACAGTTCAGCTCTGGAGGTACTATAGTTCAGAACTATCTAATTTAAATATTTTACCTCTTCAGCAATAAGAATTAAAGCCATGTACCACCATGCCCAGTGATGCCTGTTTCTCAACATAATTGTTTCCTTTATAATGCTATTTATTTTATGAATTTAAAAATATTGCAAGCAGTCCATAAGCTTACTTGACTGCTAAAGAGTTTCACAATGCCAAAAAAAAAGTTTAAACACTACTGATACAGATGTTGAGGTGCTCTAGTTTCAGAGGCCATCATGGTGATTAAATTAAGTCCTATTCTTGCTGTTGTTGTTGTTGAGTTGTTTAAGTCATGTCTGACTCTTCATGACTCCATTTAGGGTTTTCTTGGCAAAGGTACTAGAATGGTTTGCTATTTCCTTCTTCAGCTTATTTTAAATATGAGGAAACTGAGGCAAAGCTGGTTAACTGACTTGCCCAGGGTCACACTTCTAGTAAGTCTCTAGGCTAGATTTAAACTCAAGTCTTTCTGACTCCAGGCCTGGTGCTCTATCCACTGTGAAACCTAATTGCCCCATATTAAGCCCTAGAGTACTGTAAAGCTACCTAAATGAAACTGATAATGACTCAAAAGAGATTGGCCTAACTGTGCACAGAAAAACCCAAATCGATGAAAAATCCTTATTGTCTAAAGTCACAAGTGTCAAACTCCTGGCCTTTGTACTGCTGCAGCCTCCAAAACTCCAAAATTTCAGAACATAGCCAGATCAGATTAAAATTTAAAATTAGGAAATGTTTAACAAAATAAATAAAAATATAATACAACTTAGATAATGTTAATTTGTGGTTTTCTAAGTCAATTTGTGGCCCACAGGGTATCTGTTTCTATTCAATTTTGACACCACTGGTCTAGACTATCATGTGCCATTGTATGAATGACTCATGGCTTTGGCATTACATATATATTGGGGCGACACTATCTAATAATAGGACAAAAGGGGAGTAGGCTGGTTTAATTTTCAGAAATTGTGCTATGTTTTGATATGACCTTAAGCTTCTCCATGAAACATGAGTCCCTGTTTTTAACAATGATATTCTTCTAGTGATGTGGTATGACCACAAGTCATGAAACAACACAATTTCTAAGGAATTTAAGGTACCCAAAGGGTAATGAAAAGGTGCCAGTAGTAGGTGGCTATATGTTGCTTACCAAATATTTTGCCAAAGAAGTAGCAGAAAGAATGCCTGAAATAGAAGGTGAGTCAAGGTGGTAAGAGTAGAGACAACCAATACACAGCCCTCATGTTCAACAAATATCCACACAATGTTAATAGAATTAAAGGAATGACTCCATCAAGTTGTGTGAATTCCTCATATGGAGGGCATAGATAAGAGAGCAAGAATGAATTGTGATCCTCATCTTTGAACAGATTAGTCACATTGATCTAAGCTCCTGGAGGGCAAGGATTGTTTCATTTTCGGTTTTGTATCTCCTTTTCCTAGCACACTGTTGGGCATATAGTAGGCACTTAATAAATGTGTTTGCTAACATTCAATAAATGAAATCATAGATCTATCAAAGTAATGAAGAAGGTAGGAAAAGCAATAAGAGAACATGTGTTTTACTGGGACTAAAGCTGACCAATAAGAAAAAAAACTATTTGGGAAAGTGTAATAGGGTAATAGGTATTATTCACATCTCTCCAAGGCTCAGTCATATTTATCAAGTCAAATGTAATTCCCTGCAGTAAGATATCTAGATAATTTCCACATATAGGTAACTGAGATGAGTTTTGTTACTAGCTGATTCTTGCATATTGACTTATAGATTACTCTACCTCTGATACCTACATCTTCAAGAGTACCCAATTTGATAATGTTTAATAAACAGATTTCTCTTCCTCTCCATTTTCAGTTGAAAGTCTTTTTGATCAAACCTGAAAATGCATTTTTCCTGTCACTCTTTTTTGTCCTATCTTAAACCTATATTCAGAAACAAAAATCTTGTTCTCTGATATAAAACATGCCTTTCTCTTCTATAGCTCCTATCTTTAATTTCTAGTAGATTTAACTTTCCTCTATGTTCTTTAATTTAATTTCTCAGGGCTTGAGTCAACCTTCCAAGACTATGAATTAGAGATGAGTTGCTGATGTGCATCAGCAGAAGGAGTTTCCATACCAGGAGTGCCCAACATTGATGAAATCACAAGTCCCAAACAAAATAAACAAGGAAATAAAAATTAGTGTTAAGTGTCGGTTATGGTGGGAGCTACACTTCTTTATGTAAAATGAACTGGTCCTTTAAGGGTATGAGGAGGCCATTTGGCTTCTTTGCTGTCTAAAGCATAAAAGTCTTAAACTCAGAGGGAGGTGATGTTGGAGGGAATTATCTGTCCTCATGGGAATAGCTTCCTTAACTAGTTGGTTGGTTGCCAGAGTGACTGTGGACATGAAGGGAAGGAACATTTTATTTGTTAGCATCCTTTTTAATTCATTCTTTTAGTCTTTTATCATTTAAATTTATTTTTATTTTATTTTGTGGTCCAAAAGGTCCCCCACTCCATTTTTAACCTTTGAGCCCAAATCATGGGATTGGCATGCCCTCAAGGAGTTTACTTTCTATTGGAGAGATACAACAAATATACAGATAAGTAAATACAAATCACACGAGAAGCTATATAAAATAATTTTGAAGCATTAAAACTAACACCTGAGGGAGAAAAGCACCTGAACTGTGTTTTGATGGAAAAGAGGCATTCTAAAGAGTAACTTCATTCCAGATAGTCGGAACCACATGCACAAAGATGCAAAGATAGAAGATGGCAATAGCTTGAAGATCAGTTTGTCTGAAATGTAAAAGATATATTTTAAACAAGACTGGAAAGGAAATGGTAACCTTTTGAAAGCGTTAATTAAGAGCTAAACTGAGTATTCTGCATTTTATCCTAGAGGCAATAGGGAATCAATGAAGGGTTTTTAGTTGGGGAGGGGGGGTCACATGGTCAAAGCTGCTACTTCTTACCCAGGTGAGTTTGATCTATAATTAGAAATATTGAGGGGGCAGCTAGGTGGTGCAGTGGATAAAGCACTGGCCCTGGATTCAGGAGGACCTGAGTTCAAATCTGGCCTTAGACCCTTGACATCTACTAGCTGTGTGACCCTGGGCAAATCATTTAACTCTCATTGCCCCATAAAACAAAACAAAACAAAAAAGAAACATTGGCCTAGGACCAAGCATAGAAGGGCAGCTCATACCTCCCACAGCAGGGGTTAGTTGTTGTTTTTACATAGTACTGGCCTCATGCTGCTCTTGCCAGGCTTGGCTCCCTATTGGTTTCATGTGATATACAGTCTCTGAAGGGCATGTAGTTTCTCCTGCAATAGTAGCATCTACTGAGAACAATTGGCCATTGTTTCTTGGCTGTGAGTTAATGGTACTCCAAAAGTCCTGTGGCTGCTATTGGTACCTGCTAGATACAGCTCTAGTGAGTACAAGGTCATGAAGCTCTCAGCTTCCACCTTCTGACAAGCTCTTCCATACTAAAATGCTAACTTTTCCTCATAGAAGTAAGAATGGGCTCTGTCATTATTCTTTTAGCTGAACCCCCCCCCCATTTTTATACTACATCTTTTTTAGATGAGGGGGAAATTCTCTGTGACTCTTTCCCATGAGAAGATTCTATTTATCTATAATTTGGCTGGAATGGGTGATGTCTCACTTTACATATGAAGTGTTCTGGAACACACAACTGGAACAACTCCAGCTAGCTAGTGTCTATAGGCTTAAAACCTTTTTTGGAACTTATCCTGCCTAATCACCAAAGTTCTCTCCACAGACACAAATAATCTCCTAATTATCAAATCCATGGCCATTTCTCAGTCTTCAGCCTACTTGATCTCTCTGAAGACTTTGATACTGTTGAGAACCATCTCTTCCTGGATGCTCTCTCCTCCTTTCTGTGTTTTCATTTCACTTCCCTCTCTTGGTTCTTCTATTGTTTGTCTGATTACTCCTCCATCTCCTTTCCTAGGTATTCATTCACATCACTCCCAGTAACTCTGAGTATTCCCCAAGGTTCTGTCCTAGGGATACTAGTTTGGTTGGTGATCTCATCAGTCTTCTCTATGCAGATAATTTACAGATCTACAAATCCATCTTTAGTTCTCTTTGCTGACATACAATCACCCATCTTCAACTGCCTTGGACTTCTCCAACTAGATGTCCCATAGGCATCTCAAACTCAACAGAACTGTCCCTTTGTCCAAAACATAACTCATTAACTCTTTCAAACTGTCATGGTCATCATCATCTTCCCAGTCACCCAGTCACCTTCTGAGAGTCATTCTTGACTCCTCCCTCACACTCACTCCACATACTCATCTCTTGCCAAATCTTGTCTTTTCTTCACAACATTTCATATATATATATATCCCTATTGTCCACTCACACTGATTCTAGCCTAGTTTAAGCTCTTATAATCTCATGCCTGGACTATGATAATAGTTTCTGTTTGGTCTCCCTGACTCAAATTTCCCTCCACTGATGCAATCCAACCTCCACTCAACTGCCAAAGTTATTTTCCTAAAGCTCAGGTATTATTAAATCCTTCCCACTACCCCCCCCACACACACACACACATACACACTCAATAAATTCCAGTGGCTCCTTATTACCTTCAAGATAAAATGTAAAATCCTCTATTTGGAATTTACAGCCCTTTATAAATCTTCCCCTTCCTTTCTTTCCAGTCTTATACTTTATTCCTCTTCACATATTCTACAGGATAGCTAAGCAGGTAGTATACTGGGACTGGAGTCAGGAAGACTCCCTGAGTTCAAATCTGGCCTCAGACACTTACTAGCTGTGTAACCCTGGAGAAATCACTTAAACCTGCCCAATTTCCTAATCTATAAAATCATCTGGAGAAGGAAAAAGCAAATCACTCCAGTATCTTTGCCAAGAAAATCCCAAATGGGGTCATGAAGAGTCAGCCATGGCTGAAAACAATTGAACAACAACAAAACATATCCTATAATCCAGGTATCCCAGCCTTCTTACTGTTCTTCACACACCCAACTCCATACCTTTACACTTCCTATTCCCCATTCCTGGAATGTTTTTACTCCTCAATCCACTCTACTTCCTTCCCTGGCTTCTTTCATGGCTCAGCTTAGTTCCCAGTTTTTGCAAGAGGCCTTTCCAAGTCTCTCCTTCCCATCCTCCACATTGTTAGTTCCTTTCCTCTGAGATTAATTTCCATCTACTCTGTATGTATAATTATACATACATAATTGTTTGCATGCTATTTCCCTAACAGAATGTGAGTTCCTTGTCGACAAGGACCATGTGTTTGCTTTTCACTATGAGACTTCACTTCAGTTTAGGATTAAAAAGTCTATGCAATTTGCTGCTTAATTCCTCAGGGAGATTCTACATCTCAAATAATTTCAAGAGGGCACTGCCAAGAATCTACCACAGAACTGTGTGGGTCTTATCCCCAACACTCTATTCATTGGCCCCTAAAGGTTTTAATTTCTTCATCAAATGAATGGAAGAGAGAAAGGCACAGATACAAATGTTAAACCCAAGGGGCAAGGTCATTGTCTCCCTCACCTAGCTTTTTCCTGCGTGTATTATACATGATGGTAAAGAATGATCAAATCCAGAGGAGGATGAGAGAGTTCTCTTGTGCATTGTCTTTGGCTCTGTTATATGCGACATTTTTCATAATTTTTGTTAAGATATACTTATTATTCTTATCAAATTTATAGATGATATAAATCTAGGACATATAGCCAAAAGGTTAGATAACAAAATCGAGATTCAAAAATATTCTGGCAAACTATAATGCCTAAGTAAATGAAATTCAATAGATACAAGTAGTATGAAGCAGGATTTCTCTATCCCTTAATTTTCTATGATAGATATTGGCACTTATATTGAAATTATTCTCAACGTGCTCTTTATGTTTATGCTCACCACGATCTCAATTTGAGATGATCCCATGAAATAATACTTCTTTTTTACTTTGGGTGCATGATAAAACTAACCCTGACTATTCCTTTATTTTTCTTTCCAAGAAGAATCAAATAGCAGTCCATCCACTTAGTTGCAACCTCCTTTTGTCTTCTGGTTTCACTAATAATGAAAATGCCAATACCAATAGGGCATCAATGCATCAACTGTTGGACTAAGATTTCATATTTAGAACTACAGTTAAATATGAATGTGAGATAAAATCTGTGTGACTGTTGCTACATTCAGTTTCCCTTTTCTGCCACTCTGCTACTGTCAAAAAAGAAGGTGAACCAAAAGAGGGAAGACAAATTTCTATTTTGATTGTCTTCATATATTTCCATACCCAAGAATTCAACATTTAGGGGCCAGGCTGCTAGTGATAAGGTTCTCCATACTTAGCTATATTAGTACTTGGACAATGACAGGGGTATGATGATAAATGTTTAGCAATTGGCTCTCTAGAGTTAAAAAAACCTCTATATACAAAATATAATTCTGTTTACTCTGAATTAGTGACATTTTTCTATCACCATCTTAAGGCTATACAGTTAACAAAATGATAAACCAAGCAATGATTTGTAGCATTTGCCAATTTGTGTAGTATAAATGCTCACACTAAAAATTTAATAATCAGCTCATGCAAGGAGGTTTGAGCTGACTCCAGCACACCTCTGATAGGACAATAGACTGTTAAAGAATATGTCCAGCTTAGTAGAATTTTCAAGATCTTGCATTTCACTGACATAGCCTTGAAGAACCTTTCATGAAATTAAGGGTATCAGAGTACTTCATGGAAGAAAAACTTGGTAAGATCTTCCAAATCAAGTATATATATATATTCAATGAAAAGATGAGTATAGGAGAAGGCATGGGAAAAGATGTATAGACCTCTCAGAAACCTCATACTTTCATATTATGAATAATTTCTTCAGGAAGATGATCAGAACAGGTTACATGAGGAGAAAACTTAGCATCTCCACCCCCCCAAAAAGAAAAACAGAACTTATACATAGGATATAGTTACTTACTAAATGTGAGGATCATTCCTCCTTATTTAGTCAAACTATTGAATGGGACACTAGGGCAAAAGTAAAAATCAATACCAGATCATGAGAAAAGATAGAGATAAGTACATATGACATCCAATTAAAACCACTTCTGGTTGATCTTTTCAAACAAGCCATTGAAACTAAAGATAGGAAATCAAAAAAGGAAGCATATTTATTCTATCATAATTTCCTATGGAAACAACATATGTAAAAAAAATTGCCACAGCAAGAAGACAAAAAAAAAAACCCTCAGAAACTGCCTCAGCCGGCAAACATTTGATTTTCCTGCCAAGTAGGGAGATATCATAGCCAAAGGTAACAGCAGTTTGTATAATAAACTAATTTGCAAAATGTTACTGAAGAGGATGGTGAAAGATTCTGAGCTGTATCCTCCACAAAATATTGAAAATGGAAGGAATCCAATAAATAGATGAAAAGTGAAACAAAATTATGAGTGTTTTGTAGCAATCTATCCTTATCATAAATGACAATAGAAACCACAACATGTCAACTTTAACACCTCAGTGCCAACAGTGTCAAAATAAGAAATATATATAACACTTTAGGAAGATGAAATCATAAGCTACAACTGGTCTCTACTACTTGTTGGTGTTATAAAGAGGTGATTTTTAATTGTGTATTAATTTCATAGAAAAACAGATTTGACAAGGAAGGCCTTTCATCTAGTCTAATGTCCTCATTTTATAGATGAAGAAATCACAGGACAGAGGTCAAATGAGTAGCTCAAATTCTTACCAATAGAAAATATTGGGGCAATATTTGAACCAAGGTGCTCTAAACTCCACATTGAGCAGGCTTTTCTTCATATTGTTCTTAAAAGACTATTCAATAGACATTGGAGAGTCACTGGTAGTTGGAAAACAGTGGAGTGATATGGTAAAAACCATGCTTCTGAAAGATTTGACTGGGATGTCAATGTAGAATAGACTAAAGGGGAAACTAGAAACATTTTAGTAATCCAGATGAGAAATTATTATGGTGAGGATAATAAGAATGGTAAGGAGAGAACAAATATGAGAAATAAAATTAAGCTAACTTAGTAACTCATTAGGCGTTTAGGGAGCAAGAGGAGAAAAGGAGGAAAGAGTTGAGGGGAAAAGAAGGAAAAGATCAAAGATGATAGCAAAGTGATGAGTGTAGCCAAATAGGAGAATGATAGTGACAAATATAAATTTAAAAATTAGGAAGAGTAACCTGTTTTAGAGAAAATATGTTCGTTTATTGTTGGATATTCACCCTTATTTTCCTCACCCAAGGCAATTAGTGCCCTCATATTGCTCTATAGGTTCTCAGAACTGCCTATTTCAACACCCCCATCGAAGCAAGCAAAGCTCCAAAGTGCTGTTCCCTTCTAACCATCAATACTTTCCAGGTCAGTGTCTCACTTTTCCCCTAAGGTCCTGATCTATTGGGGAATTGACCAACAAGTCTGGACTGAGAGAGGACCATTACTTGATAAAAAAAAAAAGGTTGCCCCTTGATGGGACTTTCTAAAAACCCTGTTTTAATATAACAACAATTTGGGCAAAAAGTAATAAAGCAGGATGAGCCAAATTTTCAGTGTCTCTCAATAAAGACTCCACCTCCTCTTAGAGCAACTCTTGCTGACTTGCAGATACATCCATTTCGACATGTAAATGAGGGCTTCTAAAGCTTAAAGTTTGCTCAAGATACTCAAGAATACTGCTTCTATAATTTTATTTACACTATACACTACATTTATCTATACAAGAAGAAAAAGTAAACATACCATTTCAGCCTCATAAAGTTCCAGATTTGTATAATTGTGTACAAAACTAAATGAGAGGTTAAGAGCCATAAATAAAGTCTTTAAACTTAACCACTTCTGTAGTCTATAGGAACATAACTGGCCAGATTCTAATTCCATTGATTAAATTTCCCAGAAAATCTTTTCCTCTACACTCTGACTCCCAGATTTTGGCATAAATTCAGAAAGAAGAGGGGCCAGTGGTGATGACGATGTTGTTGAAGATGATGATAGCAACAATGAGAGTTCAAATCATATAGCTTTCAGGCTTAAAAAACATTTTATATATCTCATCTCACTTGATCTTCACTACAACCCTGTCAAGAAGATGCTATTATTATGCCAGTTTTACAGATTAGGAAACTGAGTCTCCTAAAGGTTAACTTACTAGTCCAGGGTTGCATAGGTAGGAAGCATCTTAAATGGGGTCTAGACCCATGTCATACTGACACTAAGACCAGATGCGTCTTCTACATATTTTAGGTTCAATGTATTAACTGTTAGTATATTTTTCTGCATAGGTAGTGATGGAGACAAAATGTATTTATTTTATAAACTCCATATTACAGATTAGTAGCATGATATAGTGAATAAAGAGTCAGTGCCCAAGTCAAGAAGAGCTCAGAAGATCTAGGTTCAAGCCCTGTCTACACATAGTAGCTGTGTAACTCTGTTAAGTCACTAACCCTTTCAGTGACCCCAGGCAAATCTCTGAGACTATAACTTATAGAGCATGTACTTATCTGCTAGGTGATTCAATGGATAGGGCAAAGGACTTGGAGTCAGGAAAACCTAATTTTGAATCTGCCAAAGGTGCTTGCTAGCTGGGTGTCCCTGGACAAGTCATTTAACTTTTGTTTGCCTCATGTTCCTCATCTGTAAAGTAGGGATAATAACAGCACCTCCCTTCCAGGGTTATTTTGAGGATCATATTAGTTAACACATAAATGTAAAGTACTTTGAAAACCTTAGCCCACTATATAAATGTTAGCTATTTTATTATCTGTTTTGATAGAGGGAATTTCCTCATGAGGTTCCTTATATCCATCAATGCAATAAAAGGTTGAGAGAGAGAGAGAGAAACATCTCATAACTGAGTTTCAGCCAATCAAAAAGGGCCCTTCTTTACCTCATACTTAACATACTGAAGCCAATATAGGATGTGTGTCTATATTCCAAATTAAGAAACAGGACCTTCCCTTATACATCATAAAGCCTTTCTAGAAGCAAGCTCCCCAGCCACTTCCACATCAAACTATCAATAAACAATAATAATCAATAAACATTGATTATTTAGCATTTAATACTATTTATTCATCAATAAATATTTATTAAGCACCTGTTATATGGCATTCACTGTGTGCTAAGCCTTGGGTTCATTGGTATTTCCTCAGCTGAACACACTGCTTTTAAATCCATGTCTGATTTAATTGCTGTAGGTAACTTCCAGTGAGGGAACTTCCTCTATCAATTCAGATGGACAACTGTAATGTTTAAAGTCCATAAACCTTTGAAGAAATTGGATAAGAGGTAAGAGCACATGAGTCATTCAATTTCATGTTTTTCACCCACTATTCAAAATCACATAAAGCAACTGCTTTTAAGGTAACTTTTTAATAGAGAATCGGGGCTGGAGTCAGACTGGCCTCAGACATCTGATAGCTGTGTGACTCTGGGCAAGTCATCTAACCCTGTTTTCCTCAGTTTCTTCATCTGTAAAATGAGCTGAAGAAGGATATGGCAAACTGCTCCAGTATCTTTGCCAAGAAAACCCCAAATGGGGTCATGAAGAATTGATCACAACTGAAATAACTGAACAAAAACAATGTAAGAGTGAAAATAATAATTCTTGATGGTCTTTTTCTGCACTAAATTATCACTGCAAATGGTAAATGGGCAGTTTTATCCAATGTAAATGGAATACACACTTCCAATTACAGAAATAAGTTCCTGCTATCAGAAGTCTCATCTATTTGATTCTGAATTAGAAAAAAATATTACCACAGCAACAAAATCCAAGGATCTGGTTGCTTCATAATCAATCAGTCACTAAGGTTTAGGGTGGCAGGCCTTCCCAAGTAATTTGTATTTCTCAAAAGGTACCTCCATCAAGGAGATAAAATCAATTAACTCTGACATGTCTTCATCAGTCATAAAACACTATTCTCCCCTTTTTCATAAAGCAAAATGTCAAAAGCAAATTCACAGGGTGAAAAGCTTCTAACTTCTAAATGGAGTTTCTAAATGGAGGGAATATAGTTGATTCTCAGTGAAACAGGGTTCCTCCCTAGCCTGTTCCCAATAGAGAAATGTCCTGCCTATGATGGAAGTGAGGATGACAAGCGTTTTGGGCTAAATAATACAATATAATTGAGAAACATTTAGCTCATTTGTTCTCAAAAACTCTAATGGAATTTTGATCTTAGTAACATGGATATTTCTTCTGGTAATGCAGATCACAATACGTCTCTGCTTGTAGATCCTGTAGGATTCTCATCTATCTCTTTTAAGCAATTAGAAAAAATTATATTCTGCCAGCTATAGAAATGGCAGTTCTCAGAAGAACATTGTACACAGTATCATCAACATTGAGTGTTGACCTACTGTGATGGACTATATTCTTCTCACCAATGCAATGGTACAGAAGAGTTCCAGGGAACTCATGATAGAAGAGGATCTCCAAATCCAAGAAAAAAAAAGAAAGAAAGAACTGTGGAGTATAGATGCTGATTGAACAATATTATTTCTTTTGTTTTGGGTGCTTTTTTTTTCTATTTTGAGGTTTTGCATCACTGCTCTGATTTTTTCTCTTGTAACAGGATTAATGCAGAAATAGGATTAATGTTATGTGTATATATATGTGTGTGTATATATCTATATCTATATGTATAGAGATATATAGACATAACCTATATCAGATTACCTGCTGTCTAGGGGAGGGGAGAGGGAGGGGAGGGAGGGAGAAAAATCTGAAATTGTAAAGCTTGTATAAACAAAAGTTGAGAACTATCTTTACATGTAACGGAAAAAAATAAAATACCTTATACATTTAAAAAAAAAAAGAAATGGCAGTTCTATAATTATTCAGTGGGATCCTGACTGTCATCCAAATCAATTCAATTCAATAATCCTTTCTTTACCAAGTGGCTACTGGCATTGTTGCTAGGTACTAGGGATACAAAGACCAAAACAAATCTCCTCCCTCAAGGAGCATATTCTTTCTCCCGAAAGAATATATGCTAGTTAGGGAGTACCCCACTACTACTTAAATACAGCCCATCCAACTTTTGGTAAATCTGAGGGTCTTCCCCTCCCAGATTGATATTTTTGTGACATTAAGTTAGGCCATCTTTTGTCTCATTTCTCATCTACCTCCTTAATCATTGAAAGGAAGTTGCCTCAGACAAACTGAGACCTGGGAAAGGCCTTGATTTACAAAGGCCAAGATCATTCAGTACATCCTAGACCATCACCAGTCATCTTGACTTTTGTCTTGCCACTGGACCTTGATGGCTCTGGAGGAGATAGTGAGGCTGATAACTTTGCACAGCTCTGCCTCACTTAAATCCAATTCACATTCAAGTCCAGACATCACCCTTATGATGTCATCAGTCTTCTTCAAGAGTGTGGGATGTACAACAACACTGCCCATATGTAGACCATATCCAGAGACAGAACTGAATCCATAATCCAGAAGCTTTCCATTTGGGTACCCTTTTCCTCCTAGTGGTTGAGTAGTGTGACTCACGAAAACACAAGGTAGAGGAAAAAGTAAGTTGTTCTACCAGCTGGGGCTAAAATAAAAACACCTATGGATAATATTCAATTAAATTTTGTCAATTTAACTAATATTTATTAAAGGCCTCCTGCATACAAGCACTGAGTTAGGCACTGGCTATATAAAAGTAGGCCTATCACCAGTATTCACTGAGTTTCCCTTTTCCTTTTTATTAGCACTCTGAAGAGATTTCTTTGCTGACTCCTTTCCCTCTTTCAACTATATAAAAATGTTCAGTTGTGAACAATGTAAAGAAGAGTTTTTCACAGACTACATAGACTGTAGAGATAACCCTGTCCCCACTGAAACCAGACAGGGATAACCCTGACTATAGCATAAATTAGATCCATCTGAACCTGTAATGGTATTAGAACGTAAGTTATTCTGCTATTAAAATCCCACAAGGCAGCACAAAGATTTAAATATTTGGAGGAAAATGACAAGTTTAAAATAATTCAGAGAAGGTCATAAATTTCTTAGAAGTGGAATGATTTATTTGAAGCTAGGGCCTGCCTCCCTCTTTTATTTCCCAAGTAAATACTCATTTTGTAATTATCAGAGTTGACTGATTTATGGTCCTATTAGTTAGTATTGCTAAAGCCAAGACATCAGGTCACCAAACGAAAGACATCAGTGTCCAGAAGTCCACTTAGCATTTGCCTAACTTGGAATATCAGTGTATCTTCAGGACTGTAAAAGAAAGGGAAAATGCCAGTTCTTGGTAACATTATCCAGCTGTTGCCAATAGAGCTATAAGGATATGATGATAAATGTGGATTCCTTGGCTTCAAGGAAATGGAAGTCCAGTAATTTCCTTTGATCAGCTTCAGACATTCATCACCATTAGTGCCAAATGTTTCAGGGCCTTTTTTTTCCTTGAGATACAGACACTTATACACATGCACTGTACAAAAACCATCTGCAAAACAGAACTCTTCTTCAATTATAAAGTAGCTACTTTGGTAGCTTTTTCCTCTAAGAGAGAGTTTTCAAGTTTCCTCAGGTCGGAAAATACCTCAAAGGCCATCTGGTCTGACCAGCTCTTAGAAAAGAATTCTCACCATATATCCACCAGTGATCACTGAGCCTTTATTTGAAGATATCCAGTGATAAGGAATCAATGGTATGCTGGTCAAACCAACACTCTGGGGGGGAGGGGGCTGGAAATGTATGGGTGACATAGTTTTACATTGAATTAATATTTTTCATCACTTTCTTAAGCCTAGACAATACAAAAATAACAAATCAAACCCTAATTTGTAGTGCTTGACTATTTCTGAAGTGTAAATGCTTACAATGAAAATTTAACAATCTGTTAATGTGAGTTGGTTCAGCACACCCTGAAGGATAACCCATGTAGTGACCATGTAGATGTTTGTGTTCCTGTGGACTGTCTATATGTAACTTGCAGGAAGCATTCATAGATAACTTCAGAATTCTGCTCACCCATGACAAAGGGGAACTGGGATTTGATTCTTGTCCAGAGGGGATCAAGAGAAGAGACAAGAGATTGTTCTTCAGTCTCAGAGAAGAAATACCAAACTAAAATTACAACTATCTTCTCTTCTAAATATTCCAGATCTAGAGGTATATACATCAAAATAAAGGCTGAAATCCATTAAAGAGACAAGGGTTACCACAAGATTACAGCTGCTAACTTGGCTCCTTTCCCACCAAACACTGGTCATACAAGAGACCAAGTGAATAGCAAATAAACCTATTTATCAAAGCAAATAGCAAACAGAAATCAGAGAAGTTATACCAGTTAGATTATACTAGAACATATACAGCAGTAAATGAGTTGTGGTTTTTTTTTTTTTAAGTGGGAGTGAAATAAGATGAAAAAAAAAAAGCTCCAAACACCTATGGAGAAATTCCCTAACATCTCCAGGGAGTATGCTCAAAACCTGGAACGTATAGAAAAGCTGACTTCTATATGTCCACAGCTTCCAAAGTCTATCCTTACTATCTCTCTGTCTGTTGCTGTCTCTTGCTGTCTCTCTCTCTCTCTCTTGCTGTCTCTCTCTCTCTCTCTCTCTCTCTCTCTCTCGCTCTCGCTCTCGCTCTCTCTCTGGCTCACTCTCTGGCTCTCCAAAATGCCCCAGGATTAACTAGAGATGTGGGTTACATTTTGCCTTGAGATAACTCTACTTATTAGAAAGTTGTCCCTAATATCAAAGTTAAATCTGACTCTTTTTTTTTTTTAAATCTGACTCATTTTCACTGATTGTCCCAAGTACTGCCCTCTGAACCAAGCAGAAGTCTAATCCCTAGCCCATGTGATTGTCCTTCAAATACAGTATATGCCTGTAAGCAGCTATCAGACCAGTTTTGGTCTTCTTTTGCCAGGCTAATTATAATCTTTTTTTTTTTGCAGGACAGTGAGGGTTAAGTGACTTGCCCAGGGTCACACAGCTAGTAAGTGTCAAGTGTCTGAGGCTGGATTTGATCTCAGGTCCTCCTGAATCCAAGGCCAGTGCTTTATCCACTGTGCCACCTAGCTGCCCCTTACATCATTTTAAAATTTTTAATTTATTTTATTCTAAATTTAGGAAATAAAAAAATATTTCCATAACATAGAATAGAAAAAATATGATTGCACATGAAACTGCAAATCTTTTATGTACAACTTGTTATTCCTTTTAAATATATAAGAAAATTATCATGTAATTTTTCTTTTTTCCCTTTTTTTCCCTTTCTCCCCTCCTCCTTACTCCCCCCTCAATGGCTATGCTAAGACATAAATATGTATATACATATAAACATATGCATATATGTATTACATATAAACATGTATATGTATACACATATATGTAAAACCACTTTATATATACTTATTTTTATCAGTTATTTTTTCTGGATGCAAATAACATCTTCCTTCATATATCCTTTATAGTTAATTTGGTCATTTATAATAGAATGATTTAGTCACTCGAAGTTATTATTAGAACAATATTGTTGTTACTGTATACAACATTCTCTTGGTTCTGCTCATTTCACTCTTCAGTATTTTGTGCAAGTCTTTCAATATTTTCCTAAGATCACTACCTAAGCATTTCTTATAGAACAGTAGCATTCCATCACAAGTGTAAACCACAACTTGTTCAGTTATTCACCAAATGATGCACATGTCCACAATTTCTGGTTCTTTGCTACCACAAAGAGAACTGCTATAAATATTTTAGAACATATAGGTTCTTTTCCTTTTCCCCTAACCATCTTGGAAAACACTTAGTAGTGGTATTGCTGGGGCAAAGCTTGTAAGCAGTTTAATAACTCTTTGGGCATAATTCCAGATTTCTCTCCAAAATGATTGGACCAATTCACAGTTCCACCAACAATTAATTATTGTCCCAATTTTTCCATATCTTCCCCAACATTTGTCACTTTCTTCTTTCATCATTTTAGCCAGTCTGATAGGTATAAAGTGATATCTCAAGGTTATCTCCATATCTTTTTAATCAATCCTCATATGATATTATTTTAAGTCATTTCACCATCCCAATCAACCTCTTCAGATTATCTATATCCTTCCTAAAATGTGGGACCCAAAAGAGAACAAATTATATCATAGGTGGTCTGGGTAGAGCAGAGTATAAGGAATTATCATCCCCTTAGTCCTGCACAAAATGATTCTTTTAATGCAGCTTTAAACTGCAAAGGCGAGCAGCTAGGTGGTGCAGTGGATAAAGCACCAGCCCTGGATTCAGAAGGACCTGAGTTCAAATCCAGCCTCAGACACTTGACACTTAACTAGCTGTGTGACTCTGGACAAGTCACTTAACCCAAATTGCCCTGCAAAAACAACAACAACAACAAAAATTCAATGGCTTATTTTAGCTGATATTTCACACTGTGAACTTATATCAAGCCTGTAGTCCACTCAAAAGACCCTTGGGTCTTCTTTTTCCACCATGTATTTGTAAAGTTGATTCTTCAAACCCAAGTGTAAGATTTATATTTATCCCTATTACATTTTCTCTTCGATTTGGGCCAGTGGTTTTTGACTCTGTTATCCATTACATGTAATATTCCTCTGTGCTAATTATAAACTTTATACTGTTTGATGTTATTGTCTGATTATAGCTTGATGTCATACTATAATGATAGGACTCCTATATGGAGTCACTTTGCCTAAGCGGTTCTAATGGCTACAGAAACATAGACAAAACACACAATTATACTTTTCCACTATTAACTCTATGTTAGGCAGATAAGTCTTGCAGCTTTTTGATAGAATAAACTCTTGACCTGCTTGAGAGGCCTTGTATCATTCTCTTCTGCTCCTTTACTTAAAATTAGATCCTCCTACCACTTTGTGGTCCCAATTAAGAAATTTCCCCTACCAGAGCTTCACTCAAGCCTTTAATTGATAAGGGACTCCAAGAACTTTCCAACACATCTGAGCCTGACTAGTAAATCTCCCTCCTACAACTGGCACTGATTCCCTGTTCTCAACCAAGCTCATTTTTAGGGTAGATAATCTTGCTGCCTAAAACCCAACTTTGAGTGTGTTCCCTCCCTAACACATCTCTCCACCTTCAGGTTGGAGTGACATGTAGGGACAAACCTCTGTCCATTTATATTGTCATATAGTATATATGTGTACCATATAGATGTTTTGTTTGTCTGTTTGTTGCATTGCATAATAAAACTTGGGATTGCATCATTTCCCCAGGTACCAATTTTCTAAAAATTCTTCAACTGAGGTATTATTGGATTATAAACTCCTTGAAGATAGGTATTGTATTCTGCCTCTTTTTGTATCCCTAGCACTAAACATTGTGCCTGGCACATAGTAGGTACTTAATAAATGCTAATTGATTGATTGAATGCTTTAACCCAAGCCGTTAGAGACTAAATAAAACATCCTCCCATGTTATATCATCTGAAACTGGCATTAGGATACAATGTGTCTGTCCAAATCATTGATAAAATTGTGAAACAGCACTGTTCAGGTCCCTGGGGAACACTGCTGGAGACATACTTCGAAGTTGACATCAAGTCATTTAGTAACCTTTTCATCTGGCTATTTACTGAGTTTCATCCAGGAAGTTTGCACCACCACAACAGCCTCTTCACCCTAGATCATTCCTCTCCTGTGGCTTTTTTCTCCAATTAATCAGTTCCTCCAGGAACCTCCATTTTAAGGGAAGTGACTAGGCCAGCTTTTCATCTTTTGGAGTCGCTGGGCTCCATTTCTGATTCCCCCTACCACACTGTCCCTTTGCTTCCTTCCTCCCAGCCCATTTGCAGTTTCCTTTTATGTGCTGTCTTCCCCATTAGAACATAAGCTCTGTGGGATATTGTCTTTCTTTTTGCCTATATTTTTATTCCTAGCACTTCAGTACAATTCCTGGCAGTGTTTAATCAATGCTTTAAATATATAATTTATTTATTCCATTAAATATTTCCCAATTACATGTAAAAAAATTTTAACATTCATTTTTTTTTAAATTTTGAGTTTCGAATTCCCTCCCTCCCATCCCTCCCCTGCCCATTGAAAAGATAAACAATATGATATTGACTATATATGGGAATCATGCAAAATTTTTAATAAACACTTTTAAAATTTTTTTATTATTGTCTAGCTCCCATATCTCCATCTTTTACACAATTACTGAATGAGAAGCATTGTAAAATGCTTTGACAAAATCTAGAGAAATTATATCTACAGCATTCCTCTATTCCACCAATCTGGTAACCCTGTCCAAAAAAAAGTAGATTAAATTGTCATGACTTATTTTTGATGTCACCACACTGTTGTTGTTTTTTATAATCACTATTTCATTTTCTAGATTGTCACTAATCATCTCTTTATCAATATGTTCTAGAATTTTTCCATGAATTGAAGTCTGTTTCAATGTCTCATAATTTACAGTTTTATTCTTTCATTCTCTATAAAGAGAATCAGGAAATTTTCTTTTCTCTAATACTCTGGCCTTCTTCCCAGTCCCTAAATCTTCCTTCACAATTCCTTGTTTCCTTAGCTCTAACGAATATTTCAGATTACTATCTATCTTAACTTGTTTGTTTGTTCTATTAACATAAAGAAAGTTGGGCATGTCCTTTCCACGTGTTTTAGAGTCTTCCATCATATTTTGTATTTATCTGTTCGTTCAAATATGTGGGATTTCATGCACTAATTTTATACATATAATGACATTTATATATAGTTGATACAATTATCCATGCTAATGTTGAGGAAAAGAGGTATGGATATTCCAAAAATATTTATATTGGCTTTCAAGTATATTTTGTACTTGTTTTAATTTAGGTGTATCTCATTTAATATACTAGAAATTCGCTTCAATCAAAATAATGGAGCCAAACTAAACAGATTTTATTCAAAAGCTATCCATTTCTCAACCCCATGCCTCTTCAGCCTCTCCCTACAACCCACTTAGTGCTAAGAATAAACAATTCTCTCTCAACACCAGACCTCTTCTTTCTCAAAACTTTACTAGAACAGACACTGGCTAAATGTTTGTTTGCTAAATGGTTTCCTGTTCCTAGATTCAAAGCAAGTAATTCGAGCAAAGCAAATAATTAAGGAAACTTTTCTATATTAAGAATTTGTGGGCATATTGAAACCTCAGATCTCACCATTACACAAAACTGTTCTACTTCCATAACTTTAAACTACAGAAAATCATCTTTCTAATCATAATTTCACCCTCTGTCTCACTCCTTCTAAACCTACCTTCATCCTTGTCATCCTCCTGTCTTTCCATTCCTTCTTTTTTTTGGGGGGGGGGGGGGCACGAGGTAATGAAGGTTAAATGACTTTCCATTCCTTCTTGTTATCCCACTCTGTCAGCCATTTCCTGAACTCACTTTCTCCCTTCTCATTCTTAACTACATATATAGATAGATACATAGATGGATATATATAGTTATAGTAATATATATACATATATAGTCATATATTAAAAACTATATATATATATATATATATATATATATATAGTTAACCAGTTCCCTATATGTCTTCTATCCTTGAATTCTTTTTTTTCCTTATCCCTTATGCTGTTTTCACCTTGTGAGCACTAATACCTAGGCTACCACCACCATCCCTTCTGCATGTTTGCACTTGAACTATTGGGCACTGTTGGACATAATGACATAAAGACATCACTAAGTCTGATATTTTTTTCCCGAACTTAGACACTAAAAAAGTTTTCTTTTATGTATTACAAAGCAGTACACCAAAAGAGGATTCCTTATGAATCTTTATGTCATACTGCTTGTCCTTTTTGAAAAAGTACATGATAAATCCCAAATGTTATTTTTTAAATAGTCTTACTTATTTGTATTTCCTTCATTCCTTCCTTCTGTTCTCTATCATATACTTTTTAAAAGTTTCAAAGGCCTTCTTAATTGGCATGAGTATTGCTAACACCACTTTGTTCCACTCCCCAATTAAGATTTTAAAAAAAGAAAGAAAAAGAAATAGAGAGGAAAGAAGGAGGGAGGGAAGGAAGGAAGGAAGGAAGGAAGGAAGGAAGGAAGGAAGGAAGGAAGGAAGGAAGGAAGGAAGGAAGGAAGGAAGGAAGGAAGGAAGGAAGGAAGGAAGGAAGATGACAGAAAGAAAATAGTTAAGCAAAACAAATCCACGCAGTGGCTATGTCCACAACTGTAGATCTCATTCTACATATTGAATACATCGCCTCTTTGTCAGGGATGGGTAACATACTTCATCAAGCTTCATTATAGGTCGTCTAGAGATGTGGCTGATCATTATATTGATTGGAGATGTTAAGTCTTTCAAAGTTGCTTTTCTTGTCCCTAAACAAATTGTTTTCCTGGTTTTGCTCGCTTCATTCTGTATCATTTCATATTATCCATGATTTTCTGAAGTAATCTCTTTTAGTCATTTCTAATAGCATGATAATGTTTTTACATTCATATACCATCATTTCTTCAATAATTCCCCAATATAATTCTGAAATCATATAAATTATACATGTGAAATTATGCAAAGGATATTTTCATATTAGCTATATTTCACAAAAGCAAGAAAAATACAGAAAGTGAGAAAATAAGTCTTCAGTTTTTATTGAGTTCATTACTTCTCTATCTAGAGGTGGATAGCATTTTTTCATCATGAATCCTTTGGAATTATCTTGGATCATTGTATTGACCAGAGTAGCCAAGTCTTTCACAATTGAGCATCATTACAATATTGCTGCTTTTTTTTCTAGTTCAGCTGAAGCATATGAAAGTTTGCTCCTGCCGTTTATTTTAACTCTGCATGTCTTTCTGTTACAAGCATATCTCTTATAAACATATCATTGTATTCTGGTTTCTATTCCATTTTTCTATCTGCTTCCATTTTATGGATGAGCTCATCCCATTAACATTCATAGTTATGATTGCTATTTATTTACTTCCATCCCATTTTCTTCTGTTTCTTCTTCTCCCTCTCTTTTTATCCTGTCCCTCCTCAAAAGTCTGTTTTTCTTCTAACCATTGCCTCCCTTATTCTATCCTCACTTTTATTATCCCCCCTTTTCTCTTATCCCTTTCCCCTCCTATTTCCCTACTGAGTAAATTACATTTTTATACACCACTGAATGTGTATATATATTCTTCCCACTTTGAACCAATTCTGATGAGAGTTTCAAGCATTGCCCAAAACCTCTGCCCCCCATATTCCCCTCTACTATAAAAACTCTTCCTTGTATGCCTCTTTTATGGGAAAATGTTTTCCCATTCTACCTCTCTCTCCCCCCCGTTTCCCAATGCATCCCTCTTTCATATTCCTTCATTTTGGGGGGGAAATCATTCCAACATAATCCACTCACATCTGTAACCACTATGTAAACTTTTAATTGCCCTAATACTGATAAAATTCTTAGGTATTATATGTATCATCTTTTCATATAGGAATGTAAACAGTTTAACTTTATTAAGACCTTTAAAATTACTCTTTCATAGTTACTTTTTATGCTTCCGTTTGGGAGTCAAATTTTCTAGTCAGCTCTGGTCTTTTCACCAGGAATATTTAAAAGGCTTCTATTTTATTAAATATCCATTTTTCCTGAAGGATTATGTTCATTTTTGCTTGGTATGTTATTCTTGGTTGTAATGCTAGGTCTTTTGCCTTCCAAGAATATCATATTCCAAGCCCTCTGCTCCTCTAATGTGGAAACTGCTTGATCTTATATGATTCTGACTGTGGCTCCACAATATTTAAATTGTTTCTTTCTGGCTGGTTGTGATATTTTCTCCTTCATCAGGGAACTCAGGAATTTGAGTATAATTCCTTGGAGTTTTCATTTTGGGAACTCCTTCAAGAGGTGATTGGTGGATTGTTCCAATTTCTATTTTACTCTCTGGATCTAAGATATTGGAGTAGTTTTCCTTGATAATTTCTTGAAAAATTATGTCTAGACTTTTTTGTTTACCATGATTTTCAGGTAGTTCAAAAATTCTTAGGTTATATCTCCTCAATCTGTTTTCTGGGTCAGTCTTTCCAATGAGAGATTTCACATTTTCTTCTTTTTTTCCATTCTTTTTACTTCATTTTATTGTTTTTCGAAATCATGTGAAGTCAGCTCCCACTTACTCGATTCTAATTTTTAAGGAATTACTCCTCATCAATAAACTTTTCCATTACTTTGCCATTTGAACTATTCTGCTTTTTTTTTTTTTTTGGTCAGGCAATGAAGGCCAATTCTGCTTTTAAAGCAATTCTTTTCTTCATTGAACTTTTGTGCCTTTTTTTTTTTACCACATTAGGCCAATTTTATTTTTAAGGTGTTATTTTCCTTCAGGGTTTTTTGTGTCTCTTTTACCAAGCTGTTAATTCTTTTTTCATATTTTTCTTGAATTATTTTTATTCCTTTTCCCAATTTCTGCTCTACCAGTCATCTCTTTCTTTAACTCTTCCAAGAATTCTTACTGGTCTTAGATCCAATTAGCATTTTTCTTTGAGGTTTCACATTGTTTTCCTCTGTTTTAACATTGTTGTCTTCTTCTGAGTTTGTCTTGTACTTCCCTACCTCCATAGCATCTTTTTATGATCAAGTTCATTTATTTCTATTTTTGTTTTTTAGTATTTCCTCATTCTTCTAGACAATTTCTTGACTTCGAACCTTATGGTAAAGTTGGGCTTTGTTCAGCCAGGGATGGGAGGCATGGAGCCAAGCTTCAGGCTTTTTCATGCTACTGTTTTCAGAGCTAATTATGGGGGTCTGCATGTTTTCAGTGTTTCCAATGCAGTGTTTTCCTCGGAGAGATGTGGCACTGCTCTCCTGGTCTGTTCTCTGATCTTTACCAAGGAAAGGCCCCTGCTCCCCTGAAGTGACAAGTACTGGTGTGCCTCTTGACCCCAGAACTATGACCAGGGTCCCTTAGAAGACAGTAAATTCTATAGAATAGAGTGGCCATTCATAACCAGCTGCCCTCAGTGTCAGCACAAGGTCCCCTGTAATCTCTTTCAGACCAGTTCTCTGACCCCTTTGTGATTTCTGGGCCAACAGCTCCTGAAGCTGAAGCTGTTGGTGCTCCTGCCATACTCAGGGCCTGCTGTACCTACCCTGGTGTTACAGATCTCTCCTGAGGACATCTTAAGTTATCTCATGCTGGAAAAATGTCTCCCTCTGACCTTCTGTTGGCTCTACCACTACAAAATTTGATTTGAGGCATTATTTTAAAGTTGTTTGGAGGAGAATGTTGGGATAGTTTAGCTGGGTCCTGAACTGTATCCCAGTCACAAGGAGGACCGGGAAATACTACCAGAGGCAACTTGGGGTGTACCAAATAGAGTCCTGGACCTGGAGTCAGAAAGTCCTGAGTTCAAAGCTGGCCTCAAATATTTCTTAGTTGTGTGACCCTGGGCAAGTAATTTAACCTCAATTTCTTTAACTGTAAAATGGGGATAATAATAACAGCTATATATTGGGGTTGTTGTGGCGAGAAATAATTATTAATAACTGATATCTTGGGAGACCCAGTGATCTCCCCTCCTTTCTTAGTCCTTATCCCTCCTCCACATTCCAAAAGCAAGTTCTCCTTGAAAGTAAGATTCATCTGGGTCAAAGGAGACTTGCGTGGATACAGATCCTTTTGTCTAGATAGGTGAAGAACTTGACTAAGGAGATGTGGCCTGCAAGAACCACTTTTAGGTGGGAACCATTGGAACCATTGTGCCCACTTCAGGTTGGGTGGGCTCTAGATTCTTTCTCTGATGTCATTCTTTCCAAAAACTGAATGACCTGAGTCACATATCCCCAGACTTCATTTTAATATAAGACACCTCCAAATCATGTCAACCAATTGGATTTGATTGTTATGTGATGGACCTCCTATAGTTGGAAGGGTACATAAACTGAGACCCCATCACCATTAAGGGTCTTTGGTCTGAAAGAGACATCCAAATGACCACCCTTTTATTAATAATCTGCCAGCCTATTAATAAAAATGATTAAATTACCCAGATACTATGTCTCTCACATTTTTAAATATCACATTGTGATGATCAAATGATATCATATTTGTAAATAATAATAATAACGTACTTAGCATATTACCTGGCACATATCAGGCAATGCTCATTTCCTTTCCTGATTCCCTCCATATCCCAGCGTTGTAAGGAAGCCTGATGAAAGCAAAACAGGAGTCAGTATAGTTTTCATCAAGAAGCCTTTTCTCCCTATTATTCATTCCCCATGCTTCCTCAAATTGCCTTATTTTACTAATGGATATAGCGCATGCTCTTCTATCCCTTTCTCCCATATAGATTTTCAACTATTTGCTTTTTCCTTTGTATCCTCAGTACCCTGTATATAGCAGGATATAGGTTTATAGACCTTAAAAAGTTATCTAGTCTGCCCATCTTATTTGATAGATGAGGAACTGAGATCCAGTTAGCAAATATCTGAATTGGGATTCAAATCCAGGTTTTCCTGATTCTAAATCTTATATTAGGTTTTGTTTAATTTTTGGTGTTGTTATTGAAGTAAATTTAATAACTTATAGGTGTTGATGGAAAAGCTTAAAAAACAGATTTAGAATGAACAACCCCCAGGGTGACCAGAGTTGACTATAGAATTAAATGCCTAATATATCATTAATGATCAGACTACCTTCCCAAATAAGACCGTGCAAATTCTTTTTATCTCAATCCATTTGTTCCAGATGAGTGAAGTTTCCTTTGATCTCCTGGAGAGAAATAACAAATGTGTCACATTTACCACAGTTAGCAAAACTCTAATGGCCTCTGGAATTCTGTGGCAAGGGCAAAGACTTAATGGTTTCTCAGAATATCTTCTAGCCTGATGATTTTACACATTCATACTTACAATCTACATTCCTGGGAATATCATTGACCAAATTTGGGGTGAAAACATGCTATCTCACCAATCTAATTCATGACAGCCATAGATGAAAGGGAATATTGGGAAATATTTTAATAACTTTTGTGAAGCTCAATAATCCAGTTTTGCATTTATACTATTTTTTTACAAGTAGAGAGGTAACTTATGAGTGCTCAATCAGCTATCTTAGTAAAAATCCCAGTGCTCTCACTTTTAATTAATGGTCAAAAAATATAAAATAAACAGTATACATGAGCTTACTTAAATTATCAAAAGGAACTTCTTTTCTTAGCCTAATAGATAATACATATCTTCTATTAAATTTTTATGATACAGAAAAAATGATGGGTTTAACTTAGACTATAAAGAGTAAAATCATATTTCCCTAAATGTTTGAAAAAAAAACACAGTAATAATAAAAAGCAAGGTATGGGGATAGGGAGCAATAGGTTATGTGAAGGAGTAGGATTTTCTCATTAAGTGCTCTTTCCCCTAGATTTTACTGCTTCCACAACAGTAGGTTCTGTTTCGGATCATGTCTACCTCGAGATACCTTGGCTGCACACTCATAGTTGATTTAGCTTTCTGTTCATTCTTCAGAAGATTGATGCTCTTTCCAACAGCTCTCAAATGTACTATTCATCTACTAGACACAGCACAGTGTTCACAAGACCCCCCTGTTGACATTCATTTCTGTTGAACACTGCCTTGCCTTCCACCTAATGAGTATCCCAGATGTACATTAAATAGAAGAGAACAAAACGTTTAGATTTTTCTGCCGTTGTGCTGCCTTGGCACGACAATGAAGGCCTCCAACTGACAGTTAATTGGCGCTATTTCTGGCTGAGAAGGGACAACTAAAAAAACAGAGGCCATGCAGGAATACCCTTAGAATTCCCACCAACTCCTGTGGGTGAATCATAGGATTTAGTGCTGGAATGAGCTTTAAAAATCATCTAGCCCAACCCCTTCACTTTAGAGAGAAGAAGGAACTGAAGCCTCCAAAGGTTAAGCAACTTGCTTGAGGTCAGACAGATAGTAACTGGCAGAACTAACATTGGAATAGAGGTCTTCTTACCCCAAAACCATTGTTCTTTTCATTCACCACAGCTAAGAATACAGGGCCACTTTAACAGGGGCTCTGTGCCCATTTGGAAACACTGCACCAAAAAGTCAGAAATGAGCAGTTCTCTAAATCCCAGTCCAAACCATTTGACACAAGAAATCTGGCACGAAAAAAGATGTCTGGGGAGTAAAGCATGGCTGGAAACAGCAAAAAAACATATAGTAGATTGCAGGAAACATTCATTAAGGACTCTGTAGTAGGAATTAGAGATTTAAAAACAAAAATTAAAGAGTCCATGCCCTTAAGAAACTACTGTTCCACTGGGAATAATACAGTACACACATAGATAAGTAAATCAAGGTTACTGGAGGAAGGAGTGGACACCAAGAACTGGATAAGATCAGGCAAAGCTTCACAAAGGAGGCAGAACCTAGATTGGTCTCTGAAGGAGGATAGATATAAGGGGTGACCCAGGAAAGTTCACTTGTCTGGAACATAAGTCTGACCTGGGGTTCTAAGGCAGCAGCTGCTGAGTTGAGTCTTCCTTGCGGTTCAGTTTTGAAGCAGCAATTGTTCATTTGCATAGGACAAACAGCAGATAGAGCACACAAACTGCCATAATGATTTGTACACAAAGAAGTGAAATATTAGAGAACTTTAAGGTTAATGAATGGGGAAATATTGACATCAGAAGCATTCTGTAATTATGGAACAATGTAATTTACCTGTCTCTAGATAGAAAATGAGATTTGAGGTACTAACTGAGCCTGAGGCTGGTACCCTGTTAGTTTAGGTTTGTTGCTAATACAAAATTAAACCTGTATATGTCACTCAACAGTTAACAGAGATTTACTTAGCCATAGCATTAAAAATGATACTTAAGGGGGCAGCTAGGTGGCGCAGTGGATACAGCACCGGCCCTGGATTCAGGAGTACCTGAGTTCAAATCCGGCCTCAGACACTTGACACTTACTAGCTGTGTGACCCTGGGCAAGTCACTTAACCCCCATTTCCCTGCAAAAAAAAAAGATACTTAAGGATACTACAGCACTTAGCTTAGGTAGCTATGTCCTACCTTCCACCTTTACCTCTTACTTGAAATGTGTCTCATCCTTAGCACTGAGCGTACAAATGCCCATAGTCTTGGGACAACTCTGCCAAGTGTTAAAGGCCTGCACATAGGTGAGCCTTTTACACCCTAAAGCAAACTAGAAGGCAAATCAATAGGGCCAGAGGCTACAAGAAAGCTGTTAATGGAGATAAATGGATTTGAGCCTCAGTCCACTTGACCAAACAAGTCCTGGAGATAACATCACCACATCTCAGGGGGAAATTTAAAAAAAAAAGCTAGCCTATCACACATGGGAATAAACCTTGGTAGATAGTGCTCTTATCATAAACCATAGGCAAAGGTAGATTCTTTCACTGAGAGGACCCATCTGATGAACCAAGAAAAATTAGAGGTGAAAGCTATTTCAGAAATGTGTTAAAAGGAGATAATAACTCTACCTTTTTGCTTGTTGTTAGGAAATTAATTGGCCAACAAGAAGCTTAAATGCTCTCTACATTCGCCTTCTATTGAAAAGAACAGAAAGGAAATAGATTCTCATTTCTGTTATGGCTTGTTACTGAGAAAATAATAATAAATGGCTAGCATTTATATTGTGCTTACTATGTGCCATTTTACAAATTTTTTTTTTCATTTGATCCTCATGACAACCTAGGAGGTAGGTGCTATTATTATCCTGATTTTACAGTTGAAGAAACTAAGGTGGACAAAAGTTAAGTAATTTGCCCTAGGTCACAGAGCTAGTACATATCTGAGGTCAAATATGAACTCAGGTCTTCCTGACTCCATGCATAGTGCTCAATCCACCGTATCACTCAGCTACATAATGAGGTGAGAAAATATACCATATTGTCTATCATTAATTTCTACTGAGAAAAATAAGAGAAAAAAAAGAAGAAAAAAGAAACTTCTCTACATTGCCACCTGTTGTTATAAAGAAGTAGAGAAGTCTTACAAAGAAACAGATTTGGAGTTTTTGCCAATTTTAAAACAAAAGTTATTCATTGCCTTTTCATAAAGGAGTATCATCTAAAAGATACATTATCTGAAGGTTTCGACTAAGTCTGAAGCTGAAAGTGATATATACTACAGTTGCTGAACAGAACATCTTGGAAGTAAAGAAAAAGGAAGCCACTTAAGGGATTAACTAGTCCTGCTGAGACATCATACATAATGAGGTATTAGTCAAACACAGAATGGATCAGCTCAGCTTAGTAGTAGAAGTAGTTCTTCAATACAGAAGTTGTATTCATCCTGGAATTTTTATGGACAGTTCCTGAGACATAAAGCCACCCAAGTCTACGGTTCCAGATTTTTTAGTTGTCCTGGATACGTGTATTCCTTATTGCTTTGTTTTATTAATCTCAGGTATTAAGTGTGTTTCTACTCTCCCCAAAGACACTGTGTGTATTGGTGGGAGAGTGTAGTTGAAGTTTATAGGTGGCATATTATATAAATATAATGTGCTTGCTTTGCATTTTAATAAATGTTTTGGTTAAAATTAAGTATTAGTGTGATGTGTTCAGAAGAAATATACTAGGAGGGTTTCTGTGTTAGTGAAGATAGTCACTTACATTGTTACCACTAGGGTTAAAGTATATATGACCACTCCACTTAGAAACCAACCTGACATGCCAAAGTGGGTGTATATGGAATGATTAAGCCATCCCTAGTTAAGGGAGAGGTTAAGGTTAGTGGCACACATTTACTATACAGAAATGAGTAGGGAATGACTGTAGGCATGGAACGTAGCTTGTGCAAAGACATTAGGTCGAAGATAAAATGTTCAAGTTGCAACTAAATAGTTAAATTTAACTAGACAGTGGAAAGTGAGAAGTGAAGAAATGCAAAATAGGTCCAGAAAGGTAGGTTAGAATCAGATTGTAGAGAAACTTGAAAATCCTATTGAGTTAGTATTTTTTTCCTAACATCAGTAGGGAATCAATAAAGGTTTGGGGCAGAAAGATGACACAACCAGATCTATGGCTTGGTAAATAATAATGAGTGAAATAGTGGGTATAACATGTTCAGTGAGACCCACATGTGCAAAAGTCTGTCTTTATGTGTGGCTCAGAGGGGGCAGAATAAACATTTTTTGCCTCTTCTCTCCCCAACCTTCTAAAAAGGAGAGCTTCATTTTTGCCAGGAGAAGAATAAGGAGTTTTGAGTCAGAGTCTATCACTTGGCTCTCCTCAGAAAGAAAGGATACTGAGCTAGAAATATATCTAACTGGTCCCTTAATTTTGTTTGTCTAGGGGTTGTAATTGGGTTTCATCTAACTGCTGATTGGTTTATCATTTGGGAGCAAGGGAGAACCCCAAGCTCTATATTCAAGGGCTGACCCATTTCCCACCTAAATAATAGTCTCACAATGAACACACATAGCAAATAGCAAAGAAATCCATTTATCCAAATCCTAGCAAAAACAAAAATTAGAAAAGGTATACATAGGAAAATATATAACACACAATACAGAGTATTAACTCACTCTCATCGGGAGTGAGTTAAATCAGCTCAAGCAAGAGAGAGGGTCCTGGATTTTATCCAATGGGAAATTCCCCGAAGTCTCTAGAATAGCAAGCTAGGAACAGGGATATGATGGAGACTGTCATCTCCTCTCATGTATTTCCAGAGTCTTTTCCTTCAGCATCCAGAAGATTGGCCTCTTTCATTTTCTCTCTCAAAGCCAAAAGACATAAATGCCTGAAGAAGACTTGAAACTCTACTAGTTCTAAAGGGGGGAGGAGACTACAGAAAACTGAAGCTGTCTCTCAACAACTCTGCCCCTCCGCTCAAGTAAATCAGGGCTTTCATCTCCATCAATAAGGAGAGAGTCCCAGTGGGCTTTGGGACAGAGGTTAGAGAAGACTGGTATGGCCATGTAAATGGAGCTAAGGGGTATATGGTGGAAATTGAGAGAAAATTCTACTATGACTGTGGGATTACAGACAGGAGTGTCTTAGATAAGGGTGGTGTCTTCAACAAAAATAGGGAATTTGAAGATTTGTGGGGAAAGAAAATGAGCTCTATTTTGAACATGATGGGTTTGAAATGGCAGTGAAGATATCTGTGAGCTGATGATACAGCCTCAAGTATAAGGATATGTGTCTACTAAGGCTTAACTGACTCAGAAACTGGACATCACCTTCACCCCCCAAACAACTGGTGTGCTGTATCATAGAGTTAAGTTGCCTAGGTCTCTTGCCCTTTATTTCTTATTCCTTTTTAGAAAATTTGTCAAATTCCCTGATTTCAGTAGTCCAAACCACCCCCACTGCCAAGCCTCACTCACTGGTTAATGAGGCAGGCTTCTGTTAGTATCGTATGAATGCTTTATCTAAAATTCCACAAAAGTTTGAGTCCAGAGTGGCTTTGGGATTTTAGATCAGGGTGTTCTTTCTGCTGCTTGCACTAGTCTTCCCTTGAAGGAAGTACAGTGGAAGAGGAAAGAAGGGGACATCCATGATGTTCCCCATTGGCATCTGTTCTCTCATAGTTTCCATTCCCATGTGGTAGGGTCACTCTTTTTTTTTTTTTTTTTGGTGAGGCAATTGGGGTTAAGTGACTTGCCCTGGGTCACACAGCTAGTAAGTGTCAGATGTCTGAGACCGCATTTGAACTCAGGTACTCCTGACTCCAGGGCCAGTGCTCTATTCACTGCGCCACCTAGCTGCCCCGGTAGGGTCACTCTTTAGGAACAGCTGCCTCCTCTTTTGCCCAGCAATGTCCAAACGTCTTATGGTAATGTAGGACTGGAGTCATGGCAAAGGATTTAGGTTAAATAAACAAATGTAGAATATATCGTTACTAAGGAAATCACAGGTATGGATTAAATATGTGTGTGGGTGTATGTCTTTTATATACAATTTTGAGAATCATTTGTATCAAGATAATAATTGAATTCATAGGAACAGAGATTGTAGACTATAGAGATAAAAGAGAAGGGTGCTCTGGACAGGCAGACCCTTAGGGTATAGGAGACAAACGATAATGATCCAGCAAAGGTTACTGAGAGGGAGTGGCCAATCAGGTAGGAGAGCTGAGCTCTATGGAAACTAAGGGAGAATAGAGAGTGTCCAAGTGAAAAGGGTGGTGAACATTGTCAAAATAAGCCGCATTCAACATGAAAACAGGAGCATGAGAGAAAACATGAGCATGAGGGAAGAATATTAGATTTAGTGATCTAAGAATGTTTCAGTAGAGTGGTAGAGTCACAAGCCAGTCTTCATGGGGTAAATTGAATGGGAGATGAGTAAGTAAAGTCCAAATATATGAACAAGACTTTTCAGGACCTTAGAAGTTAAAAGTGGGAAGATACCAAATGAGCAGGTTGAAGGGTTGGTAGGATCAAGGGAAGATATTTTTTAGGATGGGAGAACACTGAACAAGTTAATAGCTAGTGATGAAACTGTCTGGAGATGGTGAAAGACTGCAGGTGACAGGGAATGATTGAAGGGGCAAGCTCTCAGGAGAGCTGTGAAGAGACAGTATCAAGGACATTCATGTACATAGCCTTTGAAGGTACTCCAAAATCATATCAGGTTGGGACTATTTCTCAGCCTGTCACCTAAATGTTCTTCCCTTTAAGTACTGAAAATGCTGTTGTTTTAAGGAATAGATCTTCTTTTCTAGTCAAAGATTAATTATCATGACAATGAGGGACAGGCAGAATGTGGATCAATGAAATCCACCAAGACTCCAATCTAATCTTCCACTGAAAATATTCTTTACCTTTCCCTGCCTTTTGATAGAGGTGCTAATAAGTAAGTAATACCACAGCTGCACAAATGTAGAAGAAAAAGAAGGCAATGAAACTGATCGTCTAAAGTGGATGGTCTTCTCCTGAATGTCAAAGATTGATTGCCTTAACCCAACGACTCCAGCTTCTGGGATAAAAACTCATTATTTGACAAAAAGCTGCTGGAAAAACTGGGAAAAAGTATCATAGAAACTAGGCATAGACCAACACCTCACACCATATACCAAAATAAGATCAAAATGGATACATGCTTTATGTAAAGGTTGATACCTTAGACAAATTAGGAAAGAAAGGAATAGTTTACTTGTCAGATCTCATTTTGATTACAATTAAATTTAAAAGGTTTTACACAAACAAAGCCAATGAAACCAAGATTAGAAGGAAAACAGAAATCTGAGAAACAATTTTTACAACCAGTGTTTCTGATAAAGACCTCATTTCTCAAATATATAGAGAACTGAATCAGATTTATAAGAATACAAGTCAAGGGCAGCTAGGTGGCACAATGGGTAAAATACCAGCCCTGGATTCAGGAGGATCTGAGTTCAAATCAGGCCTCAGACACTTGACATTTACTAACTGTGTGATTGTGGGCAAGTCACTTAACCCTCATTGCTCCCCCCCAAAAAAATGAATACAAGTCATTCCCCAATTTAGAAATGGTCAAAGAATATAAACAGGCAGTTTTCAGATGAAGAAATTAAAGCTCTCTATAGCCATATGAGGAAAAAGTTCTCAATCACCACTGATTAGTGAAATGCAAATTAAAACTACCCAGAGGTACTACCTCACACCTATCCAATTGGCTAATATGACCAAAAAACAAAACAAACAAACAAAAAAAGAAAACAATAAATGTTGAAGTAGATGTGGGAAGATTGGAACCCTAATGCATTATTGGTGGAGTTGTGAACTGATCCAACCATTCTGGAGAGCAATTTGGAACTATGCCCAAAGGTCGTAGTGCTGTGCATACCCTTTGAGCCAGTAATAGCACTGTATCTATTAATAATCTGCATCCCCAAGAGATCATAAAAAGGGGAAAAGAACCCATATGTACAAAAATATTTATAGCTACTATTTTTGGGGTGGGAAAGAACTGGAAATTGAGGGGAAGTCCATCAACTGGGGAATGACTGAACAAGCTGTAGTATATGGATGTAATGGAATACATTTATGCTGTAAGAAATGATGAACAGGAAGATTTCAGAAAAACCTGAAAAGACTTAAGTGGACTGATGCTGAGTAAAGTGATCAGGACCAAGAGAACATTGTACACAGTAATATCAACATTGTGTGATGATCAACTGTGATAGGCTTAGCTCTTCTCAGCAATACAATGATGCAAGACAATTCCAAAAGACTCATGATGGGGGCAGCCAGGTGGCACAGTCACCAGCCCTGGATTCAGGAGGACATGAGTTCAAATCCGGCCTCAGACAGTTAACATTTACTAGCTATGTGACCCTGGGCAAGTCACTTTAACCCTCATTGCCCACTCACCCCTCAAAAAAAAACTCATGATGGAAAATGTTCTCCATATCCAGAGAAAGAACTGACAAAGTCTGAATGCAGATCAAAGAATACTAGTTCTACTTTGGGGGGAATGTTTGTTTGTTTATTTTTTCTTGTGGTTTTTGCCTTTTGTTCTGATTCTTCTCTCACAATGTGACTAATGTGGAAATATGTTTAACATACTTGTACTGTATAACCCCAAAACAAACAAACAAACTATGAAAGCTGAATGAAGATTGATGCATACCATTTTCACTTTTTTTGTTGTTTTTTTCTTTCTCATGGTTTTTCCGTTTTGTTCTGATTTTTCTTTCACAACATGACTAATGTGGAAATATGTTTAATATAATTGCACTATAAAACCTATATCAGATAGCTTGCTGTTTGGGGGAGGGGGAAGGAAGGAGAAAAATTTGGAACTCAACATCTTACAAAAATTAATGTCAAAAACTATCTTTAAATGTAATTGGGAAAAAATAAAATATGATTAAGTAAAAAAAAAAAGATTGCCTTGCTAATGATGACAGCCCCTATACCTAGCTTTACATGTCCTGTGATATGCTAACCTCACAAGTTTGAATAAATAAAATGTCATCAGAGAAGGCTAGAAGCAGGAATTACCAGTACAAGGGAGTTGCACCTAGGGGTGTGACCAGGACAAATCACACGATATGGCCCCCAGTACCTTAACATATTTGTACAGATGAAATCTGGTGGGGCAGCTAGGTGGCGCAGCAGATAGAGCACCGGCCCTGGAGTCAGGAGGACCTGAGTTCAAATCCGGCCTCAGACACTTAACACTTACTAGCTGTGTGACCCTGAGCAAGTCACTTAACCCCAACTGCCTCACCAAAAAAACCCAAAACAAACAAAAAACAGATGAAATATGGCTAAAAGAAACATCAAGAACAGGCTTGAAAGGATGAATCAAAAGAGATAATCTCACAAAGGAGGAAACACAAAGAAATGTACACATAGGGAAGAATTTTTTGTTACCAGGAAGCCAGTACAAAAACTGCCTTACTGGGATGAATAGGAACTTCCCTAGATTATTAATAAATTTTCATCAGCCATCACCTGCATGATTATAGTAGCTCCTATTTGGCCTCCCTTCTTCAATCTATCCTACAAGTACAATCTATCCTACATACAAGCCACCAAAGGGATTGTCCTTAAGTTCAGATCTGACCATATCATTCTCTTAGTCCACAAACTCCAGTGTGTTTGGTTTTTTTTTTGTTTGTTTTGTTTTGTTTTGTTTTGTTTTAGTGAGGCAATTGGGGTTAAGTGACTTGCCCAGGGTCACACAGCTAGTAAGTGTCAAGCGTCTGAGGCTGGATTTGAACTCAGGTACTCCTGACTCCAGGGCCGGTGTTCCATCAACTGTGCCACCTAGCTGCCCCAAACTCCAGTGTTTTAAGGATAAAATATAAATTCCTCTGCTTAGCTACAGAGAAAGGTTCAAGGAGAAAGGTAATGAAGTCCAGAAAAGAGAATGAACTGGTACATCAGTTTGCTTTTATAGATAATGGAGATGGACAAGTCCTTTGACAAAAGTCTGTTCTATGTCCCAGTTGGTCAGACAAGAGGAATTTCCTGTGTCTTCTCAGCAAGGCACCAATGGGCATTCCCACTCAGGTGTCCACACCCTATAATCTCATCAGATTGATAGGAGAACTCCTTTCATTGATGCAGTATAGCCCCCAATCAGCTCTCCTCTTCATCAATATCTTTGAATTGTGTTATTGAATCTTGGAAGACTTAAAATTATCTCCAGTCTCTAAGACATATGACCCTCCCCTTTGTATTGGTGGGTAGCCCTTATAAATGTGGCAGACTGATGGCAGCTAGGAGCAGTGACCTCAAAAATGATTGGGAGGGGTCAGAAAGAATGCCTTCTTTGAATTACAATGGAACCCAGAGGTTAAACTAGAGCCAAAGCTAAAAGATGTACATAGTACATGATTTTTGGTATGATTAAGACCAGATGTTGTTAAAAGCAGATTACACTCTGGCCTTCTATTCCATGCCCCTGGAAACCTCTTCATCCTATAAAATTGCTCCACCTCTGGAATTCACCCCTTGGAACTATACTCCAGCACTTTGGCCTCTTCCTCTTATTGGAAAGTCCTTTCCAGAATTTCCATTTGAGAGGAACACCCAGGCCAGCAATGTCTTTATTCACCAGGCTGCAAACGAGACCTCTATCATGCCTTCATGCATGGTACCTTCATCCCCACAACCAGTTTCCTTGTATGCATTGGATTTCTCACATTTCAATGTAAGCTTCTTGAGGGCAGGGACTATCTTTTCTTTCTCCTTGTATTCCCAGCACTTAGTAAAGCACCTGAAATAAGTAAGTACTTAATAAATGGTTGTTGACTGACTGAATGAGCTACCTAGCCTTTCAATCTATGCCAGAATTATTGTGATAGAACAGAGATAACTTAAGTTCAGTGTTTTATGCTCTATGATTTAACAAATCTGTATTTTGCAATTTTTGCCTCCTTTTTATCAGTCATTGTACAGTCTAAAATGAATTAAGAATATACCCATTCTTAGGAAAAGGAAGGACTGGTAACACTCAAACAATAAGCATGTATTGAAATGAAAGGCACTATGCTAGTCACTGGGGATGCAAGTACAAAGATCTCTACTTTGAATGAACTGAAATTCTAATGGGGGAAACAATAGGCACATATATACATATATTTTTCACACAAATATACATGTATGTAGCTATACATATATGTAGATATAAATTTGGCTTTAAAATAGCATAAATATGAAGTAAAAATATAATCATATACAAAGTAGTTAAATATATGGTAGTCTGGAAGGGAAGGCACTAGAGGTTCAAGGTATTAGGAAAGATTTCACCCAGATGATGGTGTCTTAGCTGTATCTTAAAGGAAGAGGGGGACTCTATAAGAAGGAAATAAGGAAGTACTGCAATTCAGGCATAGGGAATAGCCAATGCAAAGGCACAAAGACAGAATGGAGTATCACATGTGACTAATAGAGAGAAAGCCAGTCTGGATAGATTACAGTATGTATGAAGAGGAATAATTAAATTGGAGCCAGTTTGCGTAGAGATTTAAAAACTAAACAGTAACAGAATTTATGGAGATGCCCAAGCAGGTACTCTGCAATATCTTTCTTGTAAGGAGAGCACAATAGACAAAAAATAAATAAATAAATAAACAAACAAAAAGCCCATAGTTACAAGTATAATAGACAATATATAACATAGGTATGGATTCAAGAAGCTGCCTAGGGTGCATTTAGTTGGGGCCATTGTCAATATTTTTATCCCCTAATTGTAGTCCATTTGACCAGAAGTCAAACAGACAAAATTTCACACAAATCAACTAATTTTCCACAGTAGCTGATATCCCATGAAAAAAAAAAATCCATTTTACCACTCAGAGATACTTTTAACTTTGGCTCCGTTGGCAATATGACCTTCCAAATAAACTAGACTTGGTCCTAGAAATCTCGTTGCTGAAAAGATGCCACTAACGTTACTTATTTCTCTTAAAGAAAAAGTTAAGTCGTTGGGAATACCTGCTGTTTGTAAAAAGGAGTCTCATAGCCATGTAAAAAAAAAAAAACTTGTCTGATTAATCATACTCTCTTAGCCCAATATTTCTTTTGCTTGCTAAATATTGTTGTTGGGTGAAGGGGGGTGTTGCCTGGTATTTTTTAGAGAGCTATTCTTTTCATAAAGTCATAAAGTCCAAAGGAAAAGAGGAAATAAGGATTTAATTCTTTCTGTTCTGACTTCATACTTACTAGTCAAGCCAAGCTACTATTTATACCATGCAATGCATGAATAAAGAGATATATAATTGCATCAAACCTCCAGAAGTCATATGTCATTTATATATGTATTTATGTATACAAGCACATATGCATATATGTGTGTATGCATAGAAATTTTGACACTGAAAATGTAATCTCTAGGAAGCCAGTTTAAATTGGCTCCAGCACACTCCAAATAAGAGTGAAACCTTGGACATAACAATTCTATACTTTTTTTTTCTGTGTCCTCCTTTTCACTCATCTGTTCCCTGTAAATAAAGACTCATTAGCTGGATGAACATAAATGTATTGGGGAATGTGTTTTTATTTGTGTGTGTGTGTGTGTGTGTGTGTGTGTGTGTGTGTGAGAGAGAGAGAGAGAGAGAGAGAGAGAGAGAGAGAGAGAGAGAGAGAGAGAGAGAGAGAGAAGCAGAGAGTTAGAAAGACAGAGAGAATTTGAGGTAGAGAGGGATTCAGGAAAGGGAAGAAAGAGTAGGACTCCAAAATATTTCTGATACATTTTCTAAGAAGCTAACAACAAAGAAGTGTAAAAATGGAAAATAGATTGCTCCATAGTTTAAAAAAATGAGCAGAAAGGAATATTCATTCAGGCTCTGTCTATCCAACATATGGTGAACCAAAAGTCTTAGTGTAGTAAAACTACTAAAGCTACACCAAAACTTTTGGGACACAACATATAAGTAGAGATTGGAGCATTTACTGAAGAAATTGAAGCTTTTTATGTCTAAAGTATCAGTCTGGACAACAGACCATTTTTCAGCACTTTCTTCAGTTTCCTTTATTCTTCAGTATTCTAATAGAGAGTCCATGGTGGTTTGTTTTTGTTTGTTTGTAGTTCATCCCTGCTAAGGTGACAATCCTACAATAGACATAAGTCCCACCCTAATTAACTTAAAATGAAATTTTTTTAAATGACACGAGATTTTTTTTTAAATCATTTTGCAAATGTAGAAGGTAATTTTGCTTTTCTAGCCCAAGATTTGTCATTGTGTACAGTAAAAAATACATATTCCAGGCCCAAAAGTTGGCTGCATTACAAGAATTAACACTACTTTGAAGATTCTCTTTAATACTTCAATCTGTAAATATGCACTTACTAAAATGTATTTCTTGTCAAAACTAGCTAATCTCAGGAGGGTTTCTTTTTCTTGCTTTTCATTTCTTGTTTCAAAGAGGATTAAGAACTTAACTTCTAGAAAGTTTGGAAAAACCATGGGTAGAATAAAATATGACGTTACTATATTAAATAAGTTAACATATGAAAAACTCCTTGTAAACCTTAAAGTGCTATTTTAATGTTAGCTATTACCATTGCCTATTATTTTAGTGAACACATCTTATACCATTTGGTATGGTATTTGATAAGGTTGACTTATGAGCCCAAAGACAACAGCAAGGAAAAATGCTATAAACTATTTACAATTAAATATCTAATTCAATGGGAAAATGAGTGGCAATTTTTAAAAATACAACTCATCTGGACCACCTTCTTTAAGAAATCTTGTCCAGCCCTTTTAATGAGCATGTCTTCTTTCTAAGATGATCTCCAATTTGTCCTATTTATAGCTTGTTTGTACACTATCTCATCTAACTGTAAGCTCTTTGAGGGCAGGGAGTGTTATTGCTTTTCTTTGTAAACCACACACTTGGCTGAGTGTCTAGCATATAATGGGTGCTTAATAAAAGTTTAATGACTTGTCTTATACCAGGCCCAGTAATAAAAGGTGCTGGAAATGCAAGTACACCTCTTCCTGAAGGAGCTTACAATCCAGCCTTGGAGGCCACATGTATGTATGTAGATATAAGAAAAATAGATTCAAAATGGATACTAGGTGATTCTGAGAGGAAGGTATTAGCATCTTCAAGAATCAGGCAAGACCTCATGTAGGAAATGGCACTTGAGCTGATCCTTAGCAAAAACTAGAAATTCTGAGTAGGCGTATTTCAAGCACAGGCTCATGCCTATGCAAAGGCACACAGATAGGAAATAGAGAAGCCCATATGAGTTACACTAACAAGACAAATTTGGCTAGACCATCATTTATATGGTGGGGAGTGATGGGCAATAAAGCTGGAAAGGGTAACATGACCAATCAACAAAAGTTGAACAGGAGATTCAGAATCTGCCCATCTTATGAATGACTACAAAGCCATTTCTACTAACAGAAAATTGTGACTAACATATACATTACATTTGTGAGGGATACTTTCAACTTTGCAGAATTGAGTTGGACATTTGAAATATTTCATGACAATGATAAAACTTGATTCCAAAATCTTGTAAAACTCAAATGATTCCAAAGGAGTCTTGGCTGGCCTACAGTTCCAATTCTGACAGTGTTCTTTGGATTAGTGGACCTGAAATTCAATTAAGATGAGTCTTTCCTGATTCAAAACCAATATTGTCTGAACATGAGAAAAATTATGGAATAAGAATCATTCCCTGAAGAAGTAGAAGATGGAAATGATAAAAAAAAATCAGTTTGAATTTGGAAATAACATTAGTCAGGGGCCTAGCCAATGTGGAAAATCTGAGAGATGATCAACGCATCATAGAATTTTACTACATTATTACCAGAATTTGGGAATCAGCCAATTCTGTCAATATGTAGCAAAAAAATTACCAGTCTGCAAAAATAGTTTCACTATACACCATTCGGGAGGGATATGGAGAAAAAGAAGAATTAAAACAGTTGGCTTCTTGACTCACATAAATCATAACTCATTCCAATTGGATCAATAGCCATTTGCAAGGCTAAATCTACTTATGTTTGCCTTCAGTAGCCTTTAGCCCTTGTTTTTATTTTCTCCATCATTAAGTATGTTTTATTTCAGAAATTATTGGTTTAAGAACTGATTACTTTGTTTACTTTTTAAGCAAAAAAACTAAAAGGATAGAATTTTAAAAGGTGTGGTTATTATTCTAATTGTAATTGTTACTGTTGAATCATTTTGGTCATTTCTGACTCTTCATGACCCTGTTTGGGGTTTTCTTGGCAAAGATACTGCAGTGGATTGCCATTTCCTTCTCCAGTTCATTTTATAGATGAGGAAAGTGAGGCAAACACGGTTAAGTGATTTGCCCAAAGTCACAGCTAGTAAATATCTGAGGCTGGATTTGAATTCAGGTTTTCATGACTACAGGGCCTCGCTTTCTCTGCTGTGGTCACCTACTTGCCTTCACCAAAATAGAGCTATCCAAAAGTGGAACTGGCTGGCCTAGGAGATTGTGAGCCCCTCCTTCACTAAAGGTTTTAAGAAAAGGCTGGATAACCACATACCAAGGCTGTGGTAGAATGAGTTTCTACCTAGGTATAGGTTTATTTAGTTGGTCCCTGAAATGCCTTTCAACTCTGAGATGCCGTGATTCCATATAACTTTATACTTGGCAACATGATGGAAAAGGCCCAATATTTGGCATCAGAGGACCTGGCTTCAAATTATGATTTTATTACTCCCGGACAGTTGTTTGACCTTGGGTAAGTCACCTAACCATTCTGGGCCTTTGTTTCTTTGTCCATATACAAAATGAGGGGGCTGAACTAGGTGACTTCTGAGGTCCCTCCTAGCTCTAAATTTTGTAATTTTATGATGCTAAATATTTCCTAGAATACTGTGTCCAGTTATGAACTCTATTTTTAAAAGTTAAATACTTGGGAGAATTTTTTGAAGGAAAGATGCAAAAGCTAGGAAAATAAGACCTATGAAGAAATGATTAAGAAATATTTATAAAGGCAGATAAATGGTAGTTACGTGATAGAGAATGAGAGAGAGAGAGAAAGAGAGAGAGAATTTTGAAGCACTTACTATGTTCTGGGCACTGTATTGGCAATAGCAACTAGTACCTCTTTTCAAAGAACTTATATTCTAGAGGCAACCTGGGAAGGTGGCAGAGATAAGAAATTTCTGGGCTCTCCAGATTTCCTCCACAGAGGAAAAAAATACTACAAAATTAATGTGGAGCAACAAAAATAAAGGGGTAAAGCAGTTGTCCTGATTCTAATGGAGGAAGATTATAAATAAAGGAAAACTAGAAAGGGAGCAGAGATATTTGGGCCCTCACCAAGACAAATGTAAATATTCTCTTCTCAGAGCCAAAAGACTCAGGGGCAAAATAGTCTAGTTTACCAGTGGGGAGAAGGTAAAGGAGGAATGATGTAGAATTAGCTAAGAAGAAAGTTTCACTAAGGGTATGATAGGAATTTATAAACCCTTTAAAACACTAACTAGGGTAAGATGGGCTTAAGCTATAGGATAAGGTTAATTATAATAAATTATGTCCTGACAGAAAAAGTTGTTCAATTTCTAAATGGCTTACTGAAAAATCATGTTCAGTGGAGAAATTTTTTTAATAATGTAAAATCTTATCATAATAATTAGAATAGTCAACTTGGCTGATTTAATTTGATTGACTGATTCACACCCCTACATGACAGATGAAACTACATGATCTTCAAAGATCTTTCCAACCCTTTAAGCATCTGATGTATTTTTCCCATAACCATCATAAAGTCCCATTTTCCAAACATTAGTGAAATTCCTACCTTATCTTTATGAAGTAGGTAGAATATGCTTTTAAAATGAAAAAAAGGGGCAGCTAGGTGGCACAATGGATAGAGCACCGGCCCTAGAGTCAGGAGTACCTGAGTTCAAATCTGGCCTCAGACACTTAACACTTACTAGCTGTGTGACCCTAGGAAAGTCACTTAACCCCAATTGCCTCACAAAAAAAAAAAAGAAAAGAAAAGAAAGCAGAGATAAGATCAAATGAAGATAATCACAGAATATTCAGACTAGAAGAGATTTTAGAAAGATAACATCCAATCTGGATGGATGCTATCTTAGTCAATTTCCTAAAACTATCCCATACTAATAAGAGGAAAATAACATCAGATGTTTATAAACTCCTTTAGACTATGCAAAAGTGATTTATATGCATTATCTCATTCAAGCCTCAAACAACCCTATGAAGTGAGTACTATTATCCCCATTTTACAGATGAGAAAACTGAATCTGAGAGGTTAAGTAAATTGCCTATAATAACACAACTAATGAGTGATAGGTATATCTCTCCTGATTCCAAGATGAACACTCTTTCTTCAGACATTGCCTCTGAAAGACAAAAGATTAGGAGAATATTTAGAACAAGTAAAAGTCAGGACAGAGAAGTTTATGTACATATTCATATACAGATACATGAATACACACATACATACACACATGCACAAACAAAAAGACCTGGGATTCCTATTTCATTTATATTCCTATCCCAATTAAGTGGTCTTACTGACTTAAGAAAGCTACACCATGCTGAAAAAGTAATTTCACATCAACTAAAGTTTTGTTCTTAATACTTTTCATATATGGTCATTCTTGGCAAAAGTACAAATCCCATCTTCATCTACCCTGGTGAATTAATTTATATAATCTGACAGGCTTCTTCTGTGCCAGACTAATATCACAAAAGTTCAGATTCAGTTCAGCAACTCTTAAACACCCAGTTTGGGTGGATACAAATAAAGCTCACATAGCATTTTATCCTACTTATCTCAGATTATTTGAAAAAAAAACAAAAGATTAATCTATAAATACCAAACACTTAATATTTATTGCTATACAATATTATCATATTGCTATATCATACTATATTGCTATCCTACAATATTGACATAAATACTATTTATTTATTGCTACATTTACTGTTAAATATCCTAAATTTATTATTACTTTAAAATAATAAAAAATTTAAAAAGACCTTTAAAAACCACCAAAGCACATGGATGTTGCCTTAGTTAGGAAGCAGGACAGGTGTGAGGATAGAAAGGCAGCAGCTGTTGCCAGTAAGCCCTAACATTGTCATTACTAGCCAGCTATCTCTCTCAAACTCTAAAGCTACATAAAAATGCAAGGAGAACCCCATTGTTTCTTAAAATGATACTTTTATTGTGATTGTAGAGTTAAGTATGTTGATAAAAGGGAGAGCAAGTGACCCACTTGAGACTCCATAGAAGAGGAGTGAAGCTCTAGGGAATCTAACTATTTGACTAGCTATCTATTATACATGTGTATCCACAGTTGTTTCCCTGTGTCACTTTTTAATTCTTTTATTTACTCACTGTGGAACTTTGGACAGGTTGCTTACCATCTGAGGGTCTCAGTTTCATCATAGGAGTTTAGCTTCTATCAGTTTTAGGGTTCTATGTTCAATAGGTGCCCCCTGGGAAAGTACTGTGAATTGGACTATGCCAAAAACTGCCTGGGATCTCAAGAACAGAATATAATTTTTTTTTAAAAAAAGGTCAGCAATGATTACTGTACCACCACATCAGTAATTGCTATATCCTTAAAAATACCTCCTTAAGATTACAGCAAGTGATCACCAGGATAATACACTATGACTAGGTGGGATTTATACCAGGAATGCAGGGCTGGTTCAACATTAGGAAAACCATTAACATAATTAACCACATCAATAAAAAAACCAACCAAAATCATATGACTATCTCAATAGATGCAGAGAAAGCTTTTGACAAAATACAGCACCCATTCCTAATAAAAACACTAGAGAGTTTAGGAATAGGTGGAGCTTTCCTTAAAATAATAAACAGTATCTACCTAAAACCATCAGCAAGTTTTATATGCAATGGAGATAAATTAGAGGCATTCCCAATAAGATCAGGGGTGAAACAGGGATGTCCATTATCACCCCTATTATTTAATATTGTACTAGAAATGTTAGCTTTATCAATCAGAGAAGAAAAGGAATTAAAGGAATTAGAATAGGCAAGGAGGAAACAAAACTATCACTCTTTGCAGATGATATGATGGTATACTTAAAGAATCCTGGAGAATCAATTCAAAAATTACTTGAAACAATTAACAACTTTAGCAAAGTAGCAGGATATAAAATAAATCCACATAAATCATCAGCGTTTTTATACATGACCAACAAAGTCCAGCAGCAAGAGATAGAAAGAGAAATTCCATTTAAAGTAACAGTAGATAATATAAAATACTTGGGAGTCTACTTGCCAAGACAAACCCAGGAACTCTATGAACACAAGTACCAAACACTCTTCACACAAATTAAATCAGATCTAAATAATTGGAAAGATATCAATTGCTCGTGGATAGGCAGAGTTAATATAGTAAAAATGACAATACTGCCTAAATTAATTTACTTATTCAGTGCCATACCAATCAGACTACCTAAAAATTATTTTATAGAGCTAGAAAAAATAACAACAAAATTCATCTGGAAAAACAAAAAATCAAGAATATCCAGGGAAATAATGAAAAAGAAATTCACAGGAAGGTGGGTTAGCGGTACCAAACCTGGAGCTTTACTATAAAGCGGCAGTCATCAAAACTATCTGGTACTGGCTAAGAAGTAAAGTGGTAGATCAATGGAATAGGCTAGGCACAGGAAATGCAGTAGTAAATGACACTAGTAATGTAGTGTTTGATAAACCCAAAGACTCCAGCTTCTGGGATAGGAACTCAGTATTTGACAAAAACTTCTGGGAAAACTGGAAGATAGTATGGCAGAAATTAGGCATAGACCAACATCTTACACCTTATACTAAAATAAGGTCAAAATGGATACATGATTTAGACATAAGAGGTGATACCATAGGTAAATTAGGAGAGAAAGGAATAGTGTACCTATCAGATCTTTGGAAAGGAAAACAGTTGATGACCAAACAAGAGATAGAGTATATTCTAAAATGCAAAATGGATGATTTTGATTACATAAAATTAAAAAATTTTTGTACAAACAGAAGCAATGCATCCAAAATTAGAAGGGAGGCAGAAAGCTGGGAAACAATTTTTGTGGCCAGTACTTCTGATAAAGGCCTCATCTCTAAAATATATAGGGAACTAAATCAAATTTATAAGAATCCAAGTAATTCCACAATTGAGAAATGGTCAAAGGATATGAACCGGCAGTTTTCTGATGAAGAAACCAAAGCTATCTATTCCCATATGAAAAAATGCTCTAAATCTCTAATGATTAGAGAGATGCAAATTCAAACAACTCTGAGGTACGACCTGACACCTATCAGATTGGCTAAAATTACAAAAAAAGGAAAATAATAAATGTTGGAGAAGCTATATCATATTACCTGCTGTCTAGGGGAGGGAGGGAGAAAAATCTGAAATTGGAAAGCTTGTATAAACAAAAGTTGAGAACTATCTTTACATGTAACGGGAAAAAAAATAAAATACTTTATTAATTTAAAAAAATACCTCCTTAGTCATTCCCAATTGTCTCAGCAGTGTCAATGTTTGACTTCACAGAACCCTGGAAGTTAGTGTTTCTAAGGCTTTGACAATTTAACCTGGACTTTTACTTCTCATATGATCAAGTAGCTTCATTTCAAGCCACTCATTTACAGCTATTCTAGATATGTATAGAACTTTAGCCACCCTGAAGAATACCAATCTATAACTAATGACAAACTGTAACTGATTTGTCACTATGTATGAACTTAATGGGGGCAGCTAAGTGGCACAATGAATAAAGTACCAGGCCTAAAGTCAGGAAGACTCATCTTCCTGAGTTCAAATCTGGCCTCAGACACTTACTAGCTATGTGACCCTGGGCAAGTCACTTAACCCTGTTTGCCCCAGTTGCTCATCTGTAAAATGAGCTAGAGAAGGAAATGATAAACTTCTCCATTATCTTTGCCAAGAAAACCCCAAATGGGGTCATGAAGTGTCAGACATAATTGAAATGACTGAACAACATAACATAACAACTTAATCCTGGCTTGTCTAGCCTTGCTAAAGGATTTAGTGCCAGATAAATAAAAAAGGTTTGGAATTTACTGCTTTATTCACCTGTAAATTTACTCACCTGTGGAAAAATAGAAAATTGTGTAGTCATTCATGAATTTGATCACATTTATTAAGTGCCTAATGTGTGCCAGATACTCAGGGAGATACAAAGTGCACATAGAGGATAATCTGCCCTCAAAGGGCATATGGTTGAATGAAGGAATAAAACACAAACACAGAGAACTATTTTTAAAATAAAACATAAGATTGTAGCTTTTTTTTTCTGGTCCAGACCTGTGATTTCTTTGGTTTAGTGAACTTCTGGAAAAGAACTTTTTTCTATTGTGGAGGGCAATGGAAAATTGTGGCTAAAGAGCTGGCCTTGGATTGAGAAAGATGTAGCTTTAAATCCTTTTGTGACACTACTGATTTTGTGATCCTGAGCAGGTCACTTAACAAAAATACAGACTCAATCAGTCAATCAACATGTGTATATTAAGTGCCTGCTATGTGGAAGGCAATAAGAATATAAATATAATTAATAAAAGAACTCCCATTTTCAAAGAACTTACAATCTAATAGGGAAGACAATAAGGACTTAGTGTGTCCCAAAAGTCTTAGTACAGTTTTAAACTACTAAAGCTTTTCAGTATCTTGAAGATAGGATCAATAAGACTTGTTACCTTATTAGATAAGAGAGACAAAACAGGAAAAAGTCAAAAATAAGAACTATAAGGTCTCAAATGCAGAAGACCAGAAAAATGGTGGTACTGCTATGAAAAATGGTAAGTTCAGAAGCAAGCACAGATTTAGGAGGAAATAAAATAAATTCAGTTCGGAACATGTTAAATTTTAAGTGATAACATGATCTTCAGTTAAAGTCCCAACAGCAATTAGAGATACAGATCTGGAACTCAAAAGAGCAATTGCAATGGGACACAATGAGTCACAAAATATGAGTGGAAGGGACTTCAAGGGCAATACAGTCCAATGCATACCTAGACAAGAAGTCCCTCTACATTCTACCCAACGAGTGGTCATCTAGCCCCTGTCCCTGCTCTAGAGATGAAGAACTCCCCAAGCAACCCATCCCAACTTTAAATTGTCTTAAATGTTAGGAATATATTTGTTTATTTTTGTTTCCTGGCATTAAGTATAAATTTGGCTTCTAATAATTTCCATTTACTTTCATTTCCTTCAAATGATCCTCATATAGCATGAACTCAAGGCCCTTTGCCATATTGATGGTTCTCTTCTGGATGCTTTGCAGCTTATAAATGTCATTCCTAAAAAATAGGGTTGATAACTGTCATATGGTCAGTCGATAAGCATTTATTAAGCACATACTAGGTGCCAAACATTGTGCTAAATACTAGGGATAGAAAGAAAAGCAAAAGAAAATCCCTGTCATCAAGGAACTCACAATCTAATAAAGAAAACAACATGTAAACAACTACCTTTAAAGAAGCTATAGACAGGATAAATAGGAAATAATCAAGAGAGGGAAGACACTAGAATTAAAGGGGATTGAGAAAGAACTTGTTAAAATATTTCAAATTCCATTCTGACTAGGGCAGGGTGTTGTTGTTGGGTTTTGGTTTTTTTCTCAGTCATTTTCAGTCATGTCCACATTTGGGGTTTTGTTGACAAAATATGGAAGAGGTTTGTCATTCCCCTCTCTGGCTTATTTTACACATAAAGAAACTGAGGCAGGGGCAAGTAACAGCACCTACCTCCTAGGTTTGTTGTGAGGATCAAATAAGATGTTTGTTTAGCACCTTGCCTGGTACATAATAGGTGATTAATAAATACTTATTTCCTTCAGAAACTGAGGCAAACAGGGGCAGTTAGATGGCTCAGTGGATAAAGCACTGGCCTTGGATTCAGGAGGACGTGAGTTCAAATCCAGCCTCAGACACTTGACACTTAACTAGCTGTGTGACCCTGGGCAAGTCACTTAACCCTCATTGCCCTGCAAAAAAAAGAAAAAAGGAAAAAAAAAGAAAAAGAAACTGAGGCAAACAGCTAGGAAGAGATCATGAAGCTAGGATGACATATAGCTAGGACAGGTCATATAGCTAGGAAGAGGTACAATTAGGTCTCTAATCCTATACACTCATCTTTTTTAATGTAGTTAAAGGCTGCAGTTCACTTTCTTGCTATTTTACATCACTGCTTCATAATAAACTACCAATCTACTTACATCAGATATTTCCAATTCAAATAGAAATGGCATTCACTAGGTCATGCATAAGGATCCCTGTGAGCTTTTATTTTATTGACTTATAAAACCACACATGTTTATATATTTCTTTTTATTAAACATCATCACATTAAAATCAAATAGGAACTGCATTTTAATCTGATTCAGGCCATACTAAAAAATATTAAAAAGGCAACAGGTAGCCTATAGGACTTTCACATTTCTATCTTAAGCTATTTTTTAGACGAACTGTTATAGCCATGCCTCTCCTGCCTTGTATTTTGTGAAGGTGATTGTTTTTAACTCAAGTTTAAGAGTTTACATTTATCCCTATAAATTTGCATGGTTTAGATTCAGCTGAACAGTTTAATTTGTTGAAATCAATTGGGATCCCAACTCTGTCATTCATATGCTCACTATCTCTCCGAGCTAAGTGTCATCTGAAATTTTAATAAGGATGACAATTATGCCTTTGTCCAAGTCCTGTGAAATAATACAGAACCAAGCACAGATACCAAGAAACTCAACCAAAAGCTTAGAGGGGGTGGGAGGACTTGGGTTCAAATCCTCCTCTGATACTTATTCCTTGTGTGATCTTGAACAAGTTGCTTAACCTTCAAGGGTATCACGGGATAGTGAAAAGAATGCTTGTCATCTAAAACAGATGACCAAGTAAAGAATTCTAGCTCTGCCACATATGCCTTTAATGCTAATGCTTTTGACAAATATGAAAATCTCACACATAATCTCCATAAATGTTAATAGCTTGAGAAAATGTATGTATGCAAAGACTGGCAAAAAAAGATTACTTCCTCTTAGAATCCTAGAAGAAAAGAATAATCTACTTTTCAGAGGGCAAAGACTCATCATATCCCTAAACTTCAAAATAGAGTATCATGAATTCAGCATGAATAACTATTGGTATCTATAAAAAGGTACCCAATCAATGAGAAAATATGGATTAGACAACAATAATAATTTTCAAAATGGATTCTGAAAATTTCTATTTACAATTGGCCCAAATTACTGCCCTACATGAAAACAAGGGATTCTTAAAGATGGTACATGGGAGTTAAGGTAATCTCAGAGGGAAGGCACTGGCAGATAATGACGAAGAAGATGACCAGTTAAGTCTGAGTCTTGAAGCAATGAGAGAAGCAAGCAATTGGAGGAGAGCATTGCAGGCATAAGAGTTAGCCACAGCAAAGTCACAGAGTAAGGAGATAGACTGTTCAATGTGAAGAAATAGTTCTTGCCACCAAAGTCCTTGGCACTGTTAAATAGTTCAGTATCAGAATAAAAGAGATGAATTTGACAGGAATTGCATTAAAGAAGAGGGGTTAATGATATCTGCTTTGCCACTACAGCCTAAGGACCATAGGACTTTTCCATCTAATTTGCAGCTGAACTATTCCATATGTGTTGAGTCCCCCATTCAGACATGAACTCCTTGAGAACAGGTATTGCCTTGTTTTTCTATTTGAATCTCTGGTGCTTAGCACAGTACCCCACACATAGTCATCATCTAATAGATCCTTTTTTTCATTCATTCAAGAACTACAAGTAGGCCAGTTTAGCTGGATCACAAAATGCATAAAAGAGAGTAAAGTTTAAGAAGACTGGAAAGGGGGGCAGCTAGGTGACACAGTGGATAAAGCACCGGCCCTAGAGTCAGGAGGACCTGAATTCAAGTCCAGCCTCAGACACTTGACACTCACTAGGTGTGTGACCCTGGGCAAGTCACTTAACCCCAATTGCCTCACAAAAAAAAAAAAAAAACAACAACTGGAAAGGTAGGAAAGTGCTACATTGTGAATGGTCTTGAATGCCAAACAAAAGACTTTGTATTTGACTAAGATGATAATAGGGAGCCACTGGAATTTATTGGGGGTGAAAGAAGTTATTTGTTAACACTTGAACTTCAGGAAAAGCACTTTTTCAACTGAGTGGAAGATGTATTGAAGTAAGAAGAAATTTTAGGAAAGGAGACCAATAGGAAGGCTATTGCAATGGTCTAAACAAGACATGAAAAAGATTTATACTAGGATCATAGCTGTGTGAGTAGAAAAAAATGTACATGCCCAAAATATCTTAAGAAGGCAAAATGACAAGAGTTGGCAACAGGTTGGATCTGTGGAATGAATGTAAGTGAAGATGACATCAAGTTTGCAAGCCTGGATTGCCTGGGAAGATTATGGTGCTATTGAGAATAATAGGAAATCCATGAGGAGGGGAGGGTTTAGGATAAAAATAATTAATGAGTAATGCTTTGGGACATGTTGCATTTGAATGTTCCCTGGGCATTCAACTTGAGATATCTATAAGGTATTTGATAATGCAGGACTGAAGATCAGAAGAGAGAGTAGGCTGGGGCAGGTAAATTAGGTAATCATCTTCATTGAGATGATAACTAAATCCATGAGAGTCAATGAAATCACCAAGTGAGATTATTTAGAAGAAGTGCACTCAGCATGAAACCTTGGGGGACACCCATAGTTAAGGGACATGACCTAGACAAAGAGCTAAGCAGTTAGGTGACACAGTGGATGGAACTCTTGACCTAGAGTCAGGAAGACCTGAGTTCTGTAAGGAATTAAAATTTGACATTTAATAGTTTTGTGACCTTGAACAAGTGACAACTGTTTGCCTAAATTCCCCTATCTATAAAATGGGATCATAATAGAGCTATTGTGAGGATGAAATGAGATAATATTTATAAAGTGCTTACCAGAGTGTGAGGCACATACAAGCACTATATAAGTGCTAGTTATTTTATTACTATTTTCAGTAGTAGTAGTAGTATATAGCAAAGGAAATTGAAAAGGTATCAGATAGGTAAAAGGAAAACCAAGAAAGAACTGTCACAAAACCCTAGAGAGGAAAGAATATTCATGAGGAGATGTCATCAGCAATGTTAAAGGCTACAGCAAGGTCAAGAACAATGAATACTTATACATAATTCTTAGATTTGACCATTAAGTAACTTTGGAAAGTGAAGTTTCAGTTGAACTATGAGTTTTAAAAGCCAGGGTATACTCAAGGGGAAGACAACAATAGAGTCTGACTGTTGGAAAAAATAGAAATTGGACTGAAGGAATACTGGGGAGAATTGAAATACATATGTTACCATGTGAAATATTGAGAAGTGAGTCAGATACAAATAGTTTGGAGATGTATGTCATTAGACAGATGTATCAAAAGATAAATAACAAGAAAATATTAGAATAGAAAAAAATTGAAAAAATAAGAGAAAGATTACAGCAATGTAAATGGAAATAACATCAACACCACACACAGACACACAAAATCAAAACTGAATGTTCTATAATTATAATAAACAACTTTTATCCCCAAAGAAGATATAGATATATATATGGACTTCCTGCTCTTTTTTGCTATGAATGTGAATTATGGATGTGTATCACTAAATATACTATCAGACCAGCCTGATATATGGATTAGTTTTGCTGAACTGCCTTTTACTTTTCCTTTCTTTTAATCTTTATTACAAGTGATGACTCTCTGCATGGGAGAGAGAAATAATTGAAAATGAAGGTTATATAAAACAAAAGATAGAAATAAAAAATATGATTAAAGCTAGAAAAAAGAACAAGAAAAAGTCAAGAGCCTGCTCCAGATGAAACAGAGTATGGAGACTGAAAGAGAAAAAAATTCATGAAAAAATATATGTCCATTTATTGGTTTATATATTGAGAGTTTGAAAAATTGCTCCTAAAACACATAAAGGAAAAAAAATAGATAAGTCATGTTATAAGGAGGTAAAAGGGAGTAAAGTGGGCAAAGCTTAGCAGATAATATCAGTAACACTTCAAAGACGCTGGCCAGACCTCAGAGACACTGGAAGAGAAATAACAAATGATGTCTTTTTTCTCTCTTCATTATCTTCATAGTGAAATCAAAATAGGTGAAGCTGGTATCTTGTTGATTTTTTTAAGTATGAGAGCCTCTAATTCAATATTTTCAAAACCAAACTTATCATCTTTCCCCATAAATCCATTCAACTGGACTTCAGTGGAGAGATCCCAGCATTAAAAAGCAATAATTTAACTAAGAAATTTTGCATCTGATGTTACAAACCACAAGCGCTTTTAAACAGATGCTAATGTATCCATGTCATCAATAGACTATCATTTGTATGATGAAATTTGCTCGTCATTTTCTTTTCTTTTTGGGGGGTGGGGAGGGGGGGAGGGGGGGACAATGAGGGTTAAATAACTTGCTCAGGGTTACACAGTTGTCATTTTCTAATATGCAACATCATATGCAACAATATGCTACCATCATTATTTAGGGATTTTTTAATCTGCTCAAAGTCATTCAGACATAAAGATGTAATTTTGTAATCAATAAGTAAACTGTGTCAAAATACACAAACATCAAAGGCATTGTTTTCGGGTATCATTAGAATTTGACAAAATCCAAATAGTTAGTATTGAGTCATAGAGAAAAAAAATGGTTCACAAAATCCAGTTTCTCCCTCCAAAATACTTGGAATTTTGCTAAAAGTCCTTGATTTCTCTCCATTAATCATTGCTCAGTGAGATGGAACAATGAAGTACACTGGTAGTCCAAATTAATTATGTTATCTATTACCATTAATTAATCTAAAAATATATATATTAAATTCCATCCACAGGTTATTCATATGGAATGAATTAAAAAGACAAGTTATTGGTGCCACTAACAAAATGAACCCTAAGTGGAATTACAAATCAAAACTAATAGCATTCAAATACAATAAATAAGCAGTAGTAATTTATTCTAGTCAAAAACATACTGTGGTAGTAAATTGAAGGCAAAACAGAAAAAAAATATATATTTAAACAGAGAGAAATAGAAATTTTCCATATTTTTCTCTTATTAATCTTTAACCATCGTTAACATATAGGAAAACTGAAAGCAATTATTAATTATTCACTTTTTACGCAGCAAAGGCTAGAAATGGAAAGGAAAGAAAAAAAATCAGGAGGCCTGGATAATCAACTTCTGAAAAAAATTATTCAGTCATTAACTAATGTTAAAGGTACAACTTTTTAGAAATTCCTACCTATGCTAAAGTGACTACATACAATTGTTCATATGATTAAATGCAGATGAAAAGACTATTTTACTCAACACATTTATACATTCATGAGAATCTGAATAATCAATATCAGCTTATTAGTTTTGTTTCATTCAACAAACATTTATTTAATCCAGGGAGTGGTCTTCCTGGAAAGAAGTAGACTCTTGCATGAGATACAGAGAGAAAGCTTAGACTCATCTAACAAAAGAAAATAAAAGTTCTAGGATTTGAAAACAAAACATGAGAAAAATGTTTTAGGTCAATGGTAAATCAATTAATCTTCCACTGAATATCTTCTAGCTGGAGGCAGAGGAGGTAGAGTTCACATTGAGTGCAGGCTTTCTAACAGTCCAAGAGATAGCTCTTCAGCCCTGTCATAGAAAAGCATAGAGCAAAATTATGTCCTCTAAGATATTTAAAGGACAAAACAACTCAAAGCCTTTTACTTAGTTGAACTATTACATCAAAATTCTTGGAGTTGTTTACTTACTGATTTTTCTGCATTTTCCAAAGAAATTATGTCCTTTTGGTTCTCTTAAGCTGTGAGCATCTCACACTGGTGTCATAACAAGTAAAGATAAATTATATCAGTGGGATAAAAATATGCATTTAATGACCAAGACCCCATGAGTATAAAGTATTGCTATGGATGTTATTGTTTCTTAATATTTCAGATAATTAAGATGGCATCCTATATTGCCCTGTCAAGGAGCTCAGGCATGAAAGAGACTTTAAAGTACTGAAAAGAGAGGTCTGGGAGTTAATGTTGGATACAGCTTAGATACTGATCGCAAAAGCAAATCTTTCCTCAGAGAGCTAAAAATGGGACCATGTTAAACAGTTAAACAGAATCCACAGCAGACATAGCAAAGGACTCACCCAACTATTCCCAGCTAGGAAAATTTGGCTTTCCCCTGTATTGTTCAATAAAAAACAGATGGAACAAAACCATTTGCCAAAGGAAAGGAAAGATAGACAGCTTGTTATAATTGTGAGGGAGGAAAAAAGACCAAGGAGTAAGGGAGATATTAAAAAGAAAGTCACATAGTTTCTTCAGAATAGTTCACTGATTTTAACAACTCCAAGTTATTCTCCTTGGGTAGAGTAATCTAGTAAAAAAAAAAAAAGCAGTATCTCAAAAACTGACAATCTCAACAACAAAAAAGGAAAGAAATATGCACCAAATTAATAGTAAAATAGAAGCAACAAGAAGATAAAAACACCACACAAGGTAAAAATATTATGAAATAATATCAGAGAGCTGAAATGCTTAACACGCCTCTTCACTCTAACTTTCCTCAGTTTATCTCATGGCTTGGGCACAGTCAGCCAAGAAAACCAAAAGACTTGAATTAGAGGGGCTGACTATAGTGGCTCCCTGTCTAGTCCAGTCATGGAATATCCAATATCCAATACAATCCAGTCAACATTAATTAAATGCCTACTATGTGCCAGGCAATGTTCTGAGCACTAGGAAAACAATTAATAAAAAGAAAAACTGTCCCTGTCTTCAAAGAGCTTCCAATCCAATGGGAGAGACAACATGCAAAAGGAGGGAGGAAATGGGAGAGGGGGAAATAGACCAATGGGTATCCAGTGAAAGAGCATCTTGTTCTAGGCAGGGCAGCAGATGCAAAGCAGAATTAGCTGAGAGATTCTAATTTCTGCCTTCTATAAAGGAAGGCATTGGGAAGAATTTAATACTCCACCCTCCAACCTTCCAATCAGAGGATCGAGGAGGCTGAGGGAGGTAGTGTCAATTAGGGCTTGAGCTTGGACATTGGTGGTGAGTTTAGAATTGATGAGCTTATCCTGGGAGGGGCAACTTCTTCCATGGAGTTGAAATTGGGCTGGCAGAAGATTCAAAGTGTAATGAACTGAACCCCTCTATGTCCCATAAGAGACAGAAAATATTGATTCTGTCCAGGAAGGGGAAGAAAGAGAATGTAACTGTTGAATACCACACTGCATGAAATAACATGAGAAAAGTTTGCAGAAAATTTGGCTGAAGGTGAAAAAGTACTTATTAAGTGAATCCACATAGCACTGCTAAAGGATGACCCTGTACTTGGAGTCTCATGGCAGATAGTGATTAAATTCTAGAATTTCAATAACAAACAAAAAATACTGTAAGCAGCCAGGATAAAAGCCCAGCTATGAAAGAATGTCTATTTGTATAACTCCAAACTATTTTATATACACAAGAAATCATAAGAAAGAATGGAATAGGATATCCCAAAAAAGAAATAGATTGGTCAAATCGATCAATAGACATTTATTAAGCACTTGCTACATACCAGGCACTCTGCTGGGTAATACCAAGCACAGTGCTCCATGCTGAAAAACCAAAGGAAAAGTGACAATGTTTCCTGCTCTCAAAGAACTCACATTCTAATAGGGTATGAAATATACATAAATCCTTACAGGAAAGATAAATATAGAGTATCTGGAAGATGCCCTTAGAGGGTATGGCACTGGCAGGTGGAAGCTCTGGGAAAAACTTTCTAGAAGACAAGATGCTTAAGCTGAGTCTTAAAGGAAGCCAGGGATTCTCAGTATCAAAAGTCATTAGGGAGAGGATTAAGTGATAACCATTTCAAAAGCAGAGAGTCAAGAGACATAATATTGCATAAGAGGCATAAAGTAAGCCAATATGGCTGTATTTTAGTTTGCATGGAAGAGAATAAAGTGTAAGAAGACTGAAAACATAAGAAAGAGATAGTCTGTGAAGAATTTAAATGCAAAAAGGAGGAGTTTATATATGATCTGGAAGAAATAAAAGACTATTTGGGAGTTATAGTAAGACCTACAATTTAGGAAAGTTCCATAGGCAGGCAGCTTTTGTGAAGGATGGATTAGAATGGGAAGAGACTTGAAGCAGAGTGATGAATTATAAAAGTATCACAATACTACTGGCAAGAGGAAGTGTGAACTTGAACTAGGTGACAGCTGTGAGAGTGGGGAAAAGGGCACTAAATATTACATCTTGAGTTATCAGGGTTGTTAATGGGCTTTCCATAAAAGACATCTGAGGCATCATGCAAAAGAAAACAAAAGTGAAGTTTGATGTGATGGTGCACACCTGTCATCCCTACTACTAAGCAAGGCTGAGTCAATAACATGAGCCTTGGAGTTCTGAGCTGGCGTGGGTACAAGTACAACTTGGTGGCCACAATAAGTCCTGCATCAAAACTGGTGATCCTTTGGGAATCCAGGAGAGGAGCAGTGGAGGCACCAAGACATCTAATCGAAGAGTGAACTGGGCCAGGTCAGAAAAAGGTCACTTAACCTGTCTGAGCTGGTTAAATCCTCCAGAACTAGCTGCCATGTGGGTAGGACTGCCATGTTTCTGGGGTTAAGAAAGGGTCCTACCATGTGTCTACAGGTCACTGGTGTTAGACCTCATTTCCTGGAGAGCCACAGGCAAGACAATCATCAGCCAAAAGTCCTCACCTGAATCCTCATGTCTTCTGGTCCAGCAGTTCAATGGGGGACACTCAGTGATAAGCCATGCATGACCAGAATCCAGCCCCTAAAGTTTCCACATGGCCAGTGAAGAGCAGGCATAGAATATCTATGCATTCTCCAAGGGATAGCATCTGAGTCTGCTAGGGAGAAGGGCCACATTATAGTAGACATTGTTCTCACTTTTCTTTTCTTTCTTTCTTTCTTTCTTTCTTTCTTTCTTTCTTTCTTTCTTTCTTTCTTTCTTTCTTTCTTTCTTTCTTTCTTTCTTTCTTTCTTTCTTTCTTTCTTTCTTTCCTTCCTTCCTTCCTTCCTTCCTTCTTTCTTTCTTTCTTTCTTTCTTTCTTTCTTTCTTTCTTTCTTTCTTTCTTTCTTTCTTTCTTTCAGGGGCAATGAGAGTTAAGTGACTTGCCCAAGGTTACACAGCTAGTGTCAAGTGTCTGAGGCTGGATTTGAACTCAGGTCCTCCTGAATCCAAGGCCAGTGCTTTATCCACTGAGCCTCCTAGCTGCCCCAGGACACTGTTTTTCAAAAAGAAATTGAATAAAGGAATAAGAAAAAGAATAAAAATAGACCATCAAAGACCAAAAAAAAAGGATATATGAGCCCAAAACTGGTGGGCATCTTAAAGAGTTGGGGAAAAGGAAGAAAAAACTAAATTAATAGTCTGTGAAATAAAGTACATGCTTCCATATAGTTAACTACTCAAGTGGAGAGAAGGGAAAAAACAGACCAAGGTGAGTTGGAGATGCACTCCTTCCTCACTGAAATATAAACAGAAAGGGGATAATATAATCATTATTCTCAACATGTTTCTGAGGCTGTGGGAAAATAGAGTAAAAAGAGTAGTAGGGAGGCACAGGAATGGGGGAGGGAAAACAAAATGGTAGCAGTAAAACATGTTCTCATGCTGGAAGAAGGAGATGGACAGGGGTTTCCTAATGTGTTTTGTCTGAAGGAAATGGGAATCATAGAAAAACACATACTTGAGAAAAGATTATGTTTCGCAGAATAGCATTTCATCCTTGAAAATGGTGTTTATCAGTCCCTGAGAAGACCAGTACCTAGAGTAGTTGGGGAAACATAGACAAAGAGGTAATATATACTTGCCTCAGGAGTAGTCGTGGTAAAGGTCAGAGGCAGGAGCCTTAAAACACAGAATGATTCTCCCCACACTTCACTGCCTCCTTAATTAATTGATATCTCTAAGATGCATAGCAGAAATCTTTGTCCCTACCCAATTTTTTTTTAAAAGGGAAAATAAAAATAAAATGATATCCACAAGTGTACCCATGCACTAACAGAGAAACAGGATAGAGAAGCGATCTTAACTTTTGTGCTCCAGAAGCACTACCTCATATGTTGTGGGACATGGAAGAAGGAAGGAAGGAAGGAAGGAAGGAAGGAAGGAAGGAAGGAAGGAAGGAAGGAAGGAAGGAAGGAAGGAAGGAAGGAAGGAAGGAAGGAAGGAAGAAGAAAGAGGAATGGTAGGGGGAGAAGTTTTGGGGACAGGAAAGAATCAGATAAGTAAAAGTAAACCTAATCTTTAAGGCTAAGTAATGACAAATGAGTAAAGAATAAACTCAATACAAAAGGAAATAAAGGAGGGAAAACACAAACCTAACAACTCTAATCTTAAATGTAAACTATATTAACAATACAATAAAACAAAACAAAATGACAGAATGGATAAGAAATCAAGATCCATCCATTTGCTACATACAAGAAACACATACAAAGACATAGAGAATGAAAATGAGAGGTTAGAAAAATACTATGCATCATTTGATTTTTAAAAGTTAAACATGGCAATCATGCTACCAGAGAAAACAAAATAAAAAATTACAATATCAAGAAAAATTGAGAATTTAAGGTAATAGTACCATAGAAAATAAGATAATGTATTTATTAAATATATACACACCAAATAGCACAATATTTCTATGCAAAAGAAACAGTAACAAAATAATTGCAGGAGACTTTAATGTTAATAGGAAATCTAGAGTTGGTCTAACTATTAGAAAGGTTACTTTGAAAGATTTCTGGGTTTTTTGGATTGGGAATATTAAGGAATGTACCTATTCCTTCATAAGCATGTGTTACCTGTTATAGACCCAGGGCACCCCTGAAGTTCTCTGGGGCACATCAAAGAACCTTCTCCTTGAGAAACTAAAGGAAAGGACAGACACACCTAAAGAGATAAGTGGAACCAGATAGGACTGAGCTAGCTCCACAACCCCCACCCTTCATTCTAGTCTCCCTCAACCCTGGGGTGATAAGATTAGGTGTAGCTGCTTCCTTTGTGTCCTGAGGTGACTTGAGAGATCTGCAGCCACCCCTCACCCAATTCCCCCAGCCACCACCAGTGGGGGATGGTCCTCCATCACTAAAGGAACTTTCCAGTCAGATGGTCAACCCCATCAGTCCTCTATAAAAGTACCTGCCAGTCTCCTGCTCGAGGAGATTGGTATCTCAGAGCCACTCTGTCTGTGCCATGCCTTTCTCCCTATGAGAAGTCCAAGGACTTCTTTCATTGGTTCCCTTCCCTTCCCTTTCTTCCCGCCCTAAATAAATTACTATCTTATTCTAATTGTTTTTGTGTGCAAGAGGGTGTAATTCTTTAAAGAGGAATTCCTAAGGACCCCAAACCCCTAACCCCTACCCCTCCCCAAACCCCCTACCCCATTTTCCCCATGACATTACCTTTACAAAAATAGAACAAATACAAGGGCATAGAAAATTTTGTAGATAAATATAGAGCATAACAATGCAAGGAGTAATTAAAACTGTGGAGGAGAAACAAAAGATATATATCTAAATGGAGACTTAATAAAGACATACTGAATAATAGATGGGCCAAAGAATAAATCAAGTAACAACAATTAACAGTTAGATGAAACAATATAATAATAAGATAACAAAATTTTGAGAATATATCTTTAGTAATACTCAAAGGAAAATTATATTTCTAGTATACATTAACAGAATACAAAATGAGAGAATTAATGACCTAAGCCTACAATTTAAAAAAATACATTAGAAAATCATCAAACTCCAAAAGAAGCAATTTTGAGAGTTAGAGAAGAAACAAGTAAAATAGAAATAATGCTTCAGACATTCACCATGTGACACTAAGTACATCATTGAACTAGCTTCACATGCCTCAGGAGAGTTGGGATCTGTTTTAGTAAACAGTCTACACAATAGGAATATCAACAAATGACAAATCCTTTGCATTACTACAAGCTGGAGTGTATTGGAGCTAGCTCAAAGTATCTCTCAAGTGCTAATTGTTGAATTTCCTGCATGAACATTTATACCTCCAAAATCAGCAATTGCTACAAATCAGGGTTTGATTTGTTGTTTTGTTGATCATCTAGATTTAAGAAAGGGATGGAGAAAATGTTTGTTTTCCTCCAGACAGTCAATCTTTAAACATTTGCTAACAAACCCTTGAGTACAAGGCATGTTACTAGGTACTGTGAAATAATTTTAATGCACTCAAAGCAAGCAGGACTTTTTTAATATATAAAAGAGCAGTTAGTAAAATGTAATAGATATTAGAAACAGACTAAAAGTAGGGCTGTCCCTGACTGATATCGACCTTCACAGTTCAAAAATGAGTTCATAGGAGCTGTCCAGAGAATTATCATATTTTAGGAATGCAGTACTGCCACATCTTTATCAGAAAAAAAAAACTAGAGTTTTTGGATGTTATTATCAAGAGATCTGGAGTTTTATTAAGCATTTCAGGAAGCCTGAGGCTTCTGAGTAATGTGTGAATCATGGGCCAATTTTTAGCCAAAGCATTTTTATTACCTAACAAGGTCAATCGCTCATTACCTTAACTTAGGCTAACTCTTTTTAATGATAATAAAGTGAAAACCACTAAGAATTTGCCAGGGAGCATATTTCTGACCCTTTTCTAGAGATTTTAATGAGCTGGGAACAGGCATCAGTCTCTGTTCCCTCTAGGCTCATTCACTAGTCTCTTGGCCAATTCTAGAAAAAGGCCAGGCTTCAGATTCTAATCCCTACCCAGGCCACCTCCAACCTCATGGAAGCTGCCTTAGTTATCCAGCCTCATTTACCCAACCCAAGAGCCATAAGTCTCCTACACTGGCTTTACTCTGTAAGTGCCTTTACAAGACTCTCAGGTCTTAAACAATGCTGAGGCTGGATTTCTGATGAATTATAACCAGTAAGACGTTAGATGTACCACTTGTGCTACAATACTCTCTCTGCATATCTACTTAGATTTTAAATAGACTGCCTTTGGCCTCAGCTTTCATTTTCTATAAAGTTAGTTGTAAAGCTAAACTGGCCCAAAGCTCCCCTCAATTCCTTTTTTACAAAGAGTAGGACACAGTTCAAAGGGGAATGAAATAAAATCACTGGTTCACACCTTTTGTCCTGAAGTTGTCCAGCTCTCCTCTCTCTAGGTTTTTGGGACACCACTCTCTCCTGGTTTTCCTCTGAACCTATCTGACCACTGGTTGTCTGTCTCCTTTGCAAGATCCTCTTGCTGATCATACCCTCTAAACCTAGGTATTTCCCTAGGATTCTGTACTGGGTCCTCTTCTCTTCTCCCTCTATATGACTTCCATTTGTGATCTCATAAGCTTCCATAAATTTAATTACTATCCCTATGCTAAGGAGTCTCAAATCTAGTTAGCTTGTCCCAAACTCTTGCTCACCTCCAATCCCTCATCTCCAACTTGAACTGGAGGTCCAATAGACATCTTAAACTTATTATGTCCAAAATGGAACTCGTTGTTTTTCCCCCTAAACCCTTCCCCACTCCTACCTTCCCTATTAATATAGAGGGCTATACCATCCTTCCAATTGCTCAGACTCACAACCTAGTAGTCATTCTGGATTCTTCATTATCTCTCTCCCCTATATCCAATGTGTTGCCAAGACAGGCTGATTTCACCTTTGCATCATCTTTGGCATATATCCCTTCTCTCCCCTGACACTGACACCACTCTAGTGTAGGCCTCCTTCATCACCTTGTGCCTATATTATTGATTGGTGGTCTGCCTGCCTCAAGTCTGTCTCTACTCTAATCCATCGTCTATTAAGCCACCAAAATTATTTTTCTAAAGCATAGGTCTCTCCACAACCCCCTTTCCTCACCCCTTAAACTCCAATGGTTCCCTTTCACTTCCAGATTCAAATACAAAAGGCTCTGGTTTTCAAAGCCCTTTATAACCTAGCCCCCTCCTACCTTTCCAGTCTTCTTATACGTTACTTCCCACCACATATTCTTTGATTCAGTGACACTGGCTGTTGTGGCTGTTGCACAAACAAGATTTTCCATCTCTCACATCTGGGAATACTCTCTAGCTGTCCCCCATGCCTATAATGTTCTTCCTTACTTTGCCTATTGATATCCTTAACTTTCTTTAAGTCCCAAATAAAATCTGAAGTTTTTACTAAAAGCCTTCTTTAATACCCCTTAATTCACATGCCTTCCCTCTGTTAACTATTTCCTATTTATCCTGTATATTGTTTATTTCATATATATTCATTTTCATGTTGCCTCCTTTATTAGGTTGTAAGTTCCTTACGTTCAGAAACGGTCTTTTGCCTTTTTTTGTATCCCTAGCACTTAACAGAGCCTGGTACATATTAGGTACTTAATAAATACTGACTGATTGATATAATAACTGTGTTTTCTATAAAATAATCTGTTGGTACATTCAAGAATTCAATTGGTATGAATTCTTAGATGAAAATTACCTTTTCTACCTTTATTTTTTTTTAACTCAGGTTCATTAGAAAACAGTAAAGAAGGGAGCAGCTAGGTGGCACAGTGGATAAAGCACCAGCCCTGGATCCAGGAGGACCTGAGCTCAAATGTGACCTCAGACATTTAACAGTTACTAGCTGTGTGACCCTGGGCAAGTCACTTAACCTTCATTGCCCTGCAAAAAAAATTTAAAAATGCATGGGAGACCTGGGTTCAAAATATACTTCAACTATGTCCTAGCTGTGTAACCTAGCCTCAGTGTTCCTCAAGAATTTTCTGAGTGTGGATCTGTTAAGTCAGAGACGAGTAGTGACCTGATTTAGTGAAGGGAGTTTGCACACCAGGAGTTCTCTATGCTGATTAATTTAGCCAATCCTTCCTGTATATGCAGCCCCTTCATTTTACAGATGAGGAGACTGAGGCCCAGGGAGGTGAAGTTTGTTGTCCCAAATCACACAGGAAGAATTGGATGTCAGATTTGATCACTGGAAAGTATCACCTATGTCAGAGAACAACTTCATTGTTGCAACTATGGGTTCCAACACAAAATAGACTCCTTGATGAGGCCTATATCATGGTGATGACAATGAAACAATTTATCTCTGCAATGTAATTCCCTCCATAAAACAGGAAAATTAGATTAATGGTTGAGGTTAGTTTGCAAGGAAAGAAGTGGTTTCTAGAACCATAATGCCCCCTTGAGTAACCACAAGGATAAACTACCAATAGGAGAGACCAATAAAGAAGGAGCAGGTGCAAAAAACGATGGCATTATCTCCATATTTCTGCTTGCCAGGCTAGATTTCTATTTGATAGGGGATGGAGAGTATATTATGTCCCTAGTTCAGTCCATAACAACCTGGACTAGATTAAAACAGGATAATAAGAGAAGGTTATGGCAAATAGAGAGGGGAAGTTCCCAGAAGGTAACAGGAAATAAAAGCAAGCAATGCCTTTGACAATGCCTTCATGTATGTAGGTAGAGCGATCCATCAGGAACTAAAAATGTTGCTCATCACAGGTAGGCAGATGGTTAGTGTGTGAAAGGAAAGCATTATGATAGCTTCCTAGGCAGGAAAACAACTTTTCCCAGCCAGGCAGCTCTGGCAATGGAAAGTCTGCAGCTTTACCAGTTTTATAATCCCATTGCTCATTACCTGTCAACTCAACCAGCCTCCTTCCTCCCTTCCTAACTCCCTACCCCACAACAATACACACAGAGCACTACAATTACTGATGTTCTTTCTATTGCATGATATTTTCATATCTGTACATGGATTACAGGATATTCCGTCTTTGGTCATTAATAGACTATATACTTGTTATAAGTAAAAAGAAGCAGTGGGGAAAAAGAAAAGATGAAGGTCATAAGAAGGAACACTGGATCAGAGATAATGGGGCATTTTTATTTTTTAAAAAATAAAGAATTTGGGGACAGCTAGGTTGTGCAGTGGATAAAGCACCAGCCCTGGATTCAGGAGGACCTGAGTTAAAATCTGGCCTCAGATACTTGAAACTTACTAGCTGTGTGACCCTGGGCAAGTCACTCAACCCCCATTGCCCCTCGCTAAATAAATAAATACATAAATAGTTTTATTTTTAAAAATAAGAAATAACTCTTTTCAAAAGTCTGCCATTAATAACAAGAATAGTCATTCTAAGTGGACATTCCAAGTATTGCTCCTTGATGTATGCTGCCTGAAAATATTTTGAAAGTACTTATTAGAATACTCTTTTTTATCAGGGTTCTAGTCCTTGACTGATTAGAAAGAAAGAAACACATGTTGATTAACACTATTATTTTTAAGGGAAGTAATAGTGTCCTGTCAACATGATAGCATAGCCTTTTGAAATGTTTCATTTGGGTTTACTAGTAAAGGCATATCAAAGTGATACAAAACTGAAATCTCTTCAAATTGTTTTGTTTCCCTACCCACACCACCTGCTTTGGCTGGGTAGGATGGGAAGTAGTAGAAAAGTAAAGTCTAAGATAAGATTAGTGCTTATGGTACATTCAGAGGGTCTCTGACTTAAAATATTTTTAATTTTTTTAAATTTGGGGCGGGGGAGGGTTGGGCAATGAGGGTTAAGTGACTTGTCCTGGGTCACACAGCTAGTAAGTGTCAAGTGTCTGAGGCCAGATTTGAACTCAGGTCGTCATGACTCCAGGGCTGGTGCTCTATCCACTGCACCACCTAGCTGCCCCCCTGACTTAAAATAGCAGTCTGCATAGCCTGGTAAATCTTCCCTGAGTGTTGGGGAGAAAAGCAGCAATCTAGCAGTTTCTTACTGACCACACAGCTTGTTACCGACAGATGTTCTTTAAATCAGTAATTTCTTCATGTCCTATAAATACCATTTCTTTACTTTTCTCAGGGTTAGAATCTCTCAGAAGACAATCAGCCATTTGCCCCAGTGGCCAGTAGAGTAACCTATATCTTTTACACTTGTCCAGGGATAGAGGGAAAGGAACCGCAATAACATGTAATCCTTGGAAACTTTGCATGGTGGCCAACATCTTGGACCTGTGCCTGTTCTTAAAAGCAATTAACCCACACTGAAAGGGCTCTAGAATCCTTCACAATTTAAAGCCTATCAGAAACTCAAGGCAATCTTTGGGGGCATTCTGAGATTTGGGTTAGTACTTTCCAATCCTGACACATCTGAGGAGTTTATATAATCTATCTAATCTTATAATGAATATTTTAGTAAGAAAACTCACCTCTGGAAATCTGAATAAGCGAAGCAATGAAAACTAATCAAAAAATGTGGCTTTGAAGAAGTAATGTTACTGCCCGGTAATGCTTTTACAAAATGTCTAACCTCTCTACAAAGAAACATACACATGCATACACAAAAGGGAATCTGTGTAACTCCTATAAAAAAAGAATCTGGTATATAATTCCTCTGTTTATTTAAAACCCAATGCCATGTTGGGCCTTGGAATAAAACAGGCAAAGCTCTCTTAGTTTCTACCCAATTTATGGCAGGACATTTGAAAATGCAAACAATATTTTAGTAAAATAGTTACAGATTGTTTTTTAAACCCACAAAATAGGGAAGGCTTTTCAGACATAAATGACATAACAGGTGTTCTTGAATTATATTGTTACATTTGCCCCTTAAAACTTTCAGCCTATATATGGTTCAAATGCTTTTAAGAGCGCCTTCCATTCGTGGATCTCACCCAACTCTACCAAGACTCAGCAGTTGTTACTAAAATGTACGTAATACATTGGCATGACAAGTCATGAATTAATAGAAATAAATCTAGAAAACAATATTTTACTCTCTCTTAAGTACAGAATCAACACCCAAAACATGCTCATCAGCCAAAAGCATCACATAAAAAAAAACAAAACCCTTTAAAAAGCCTTAAGAGTATCAAGGAGTGTTTCCGTTTAATTCCCATGCTGCTCCCCAGTACTCATATTTTCTCTTTTTCAACAAGTAAATCTACTAAAACTAGAGTTAAAGAACATCTTCAAAAAACTAAAGCTTGACTTCATTACTTGATGAATAGGCTCTGCCTTGAGCTTCTGAGACTATTGTAAAAGCAGATCCCGGCCACAATTCATTTACCTAGTACTCTTTATGATGTGCTTCTCCCCCTGCAGTCATAAATATCAGTTGGGAATTCCTCCGTGTGTGCTCCTTAGAGAGGAAGAGTGTAGTTCCAATATTTTCTTATCCTTCCAATGTAAGCACAATTTCCAAATGCTGTGTGACCTGTTTAACATTGCCTGAAAGGTTATTTGCTGATCTGGTTGACTAAACTTTACAAAAAGAGAAATGAGAAGGAAAAATAATGGTACGAGGGAGTCGTCATACTTCCTACCCCATCCTACATTGGGAGTTAGCGTGCTCCTGGACAAAGAAAATGAAACCCAACAGTAATCACTTTGAAAGACTCGTCTTGGAGTTAGGACTTGGGCTCACATACTGCTTCTGATACAGATTAGCTGTCTGACCTTACCCAAATCAATTAATCTCTCAGTTTCCCACTGTTACTTGCCAATATGCAACAATGGAGGTAGTTTCCACATTGACACAGATCCAGACACCCATCCCCCACCAAAAAATATCTAAAGGAAATATGTTACAATAGCCTTATAAATCATTTCCAATAACCATTTAGTTCACTAATGCCATATTCTTCCAACAAATGTGCTCTAGGCTAGCAGTCATTTATCACTGTTCCCCCAAATACACAAGATTAAGGGACTATAAACATCAACCATTAGCAAATATGCTTTTGACTACGGTCATTGTCTACACATCCAAAGGAAACAGAGAGCAGAAGTAAAACTAGTCAATCCATGTCATTGCAACCATCCTTTTCCATCTGTGCTCCTATGTGACTGCCAAGTCAACTTTGAAGGCATCCAGATCAGTTAGAAGACAAAGATCCATGCACTATATTCACGCATTCTGCCTTTTGTCATGACACTTTTGGCTTTGTTTTGGCATGGTCCTAGTTGATATATGCATTTTGTATAAAAAAGCTCAAAGCAAAATTAACATCCATTAACTTTAATATTTGTGAGAATATTCCAGGTATTATTTTGAGGAGGATGTGGGAGCTATAAAGTCAAACAATGATAGGATACTGCAGCTCCAAAAAAATGGGAAATTCCTCATTTATAGCATAGTCCCACCGTTTTCCATTTTATTCATTATGTGGTTTCAGAATCAATATATCTTCATCTCCCCCAGCAACTACCTGGCCAGGTTATATGGATCAAATGGGATAACATTTGTAAATCACTTAGAATAGAGGCTGGCCTGGTGGTAATAATAATAATAATAACAATAATAACAACATTTATGTAGCACTTACTATGTGCCAGGTCATGTGCTAAGCACTTTATACATATTCTCTCATTTTATCCTCACAACCCTGGGAAGTAGGTGTTATTATTATCCTAATTTTACAGATGAGGAAATTGAGGAAAATAGAGGTTATGTGACTTGCCCAGAGTCACATAGCTAGTAAGACGTGATTTGAATTCACTTAATAAATGCTTGGCAAGGAGCAGCTAGGTGGCACAGTGGATAAAGCACCAGCCCTGTATTCAGGAGGACCTGAGTTCAAATCCAGTCTCAGACACTTGACACTTATTAGCTGTGTGACCCTGGGCTAGTCACTCAACCCTCACTGCCCCGCCAAATAAATAAATAAATGCTTGGCAGGAAGGTAGCACAGTTGATATATTGCTAGGACTGGAGTCAGAAAGACTGATCTTCCTGAGTTCAAATCTGCCCTCAAATTACTTACTAGCTGTATGACACTGGGTAAGTCACTTAATCCCATTTGCTTCAGTTTCTCCATCTCTAAAATGAGCTGGAGAAGGAAATGGCAAACCACTCCCACCATCTTTACCAAGAAAACCCCAAATGGGGTCACGGAAAGTCAGACATACTTGAAAATGATCAAACAACAACAATAAATGCTTATTCCTTCCTCTCTTCCCTCCCCACTTCATTCAAATTCCAAGAAAAAATATCAACACTCCTCAAATTTGTATGTGCTCTAGAGTTTTGTTCTGGGTCATCCTATTTTCTTATTCTACTTTCTATTTTAGTGATCTCACTGCTTCCTTGATTTCAGCTTTTGTGTCTTTGCTCTTAGCTCCATATATGAAGACCTGGTCTATCTCCCCAGCTCCATTTACACATCAGCAACTGTATGCTGAACACCTTCACCTGGATGTTCCATAGATATCTAAAATAGAATTCATTTTTCCCATGGAACCCACCTCTTCTCCTGATTTCCCTATTCCTGTCACTGCCATCATCATCCTTCAAATCATCTAAGTCCAGAATCTAAGAGTTATCTTGAATGCTTTATTCTCAATCATCCTGCATATTAAAGTAGTTGCCAAGTCTTACTGATTCAATCTCTATGATTTTCCTCACATCTGTCCTCTTCTCTCTAGTCATCCAGCTGCAATCCTGGGCCAGGTCCCTATCACCTTCCTATCATCTGGACTACTACAATTACTTCCTCATTGATCCCTTGCATTCAGCCTCTCCCTTCATCAATCTATGCACCACACAACTGCCAGATTGATTTTTCTAAAACAACCTTGACCTGTTCTATAACACCTGCTCTATAAAGGCTAGCTATTGGATGTGAGGGCAATCTGGCTACAACATCTGTCACCCCATTGATTACCAGGGTGGATTCAGCTGTTCTAGCTGGCTAGGCGGGTGTCCCCTTCCTCCCTCAGCAGTCCACATGCATCCCTCCCAAAGCTGCGCACTTGGTCGAAGAGGACAACCTTCTTCATTAAGGGTATAGGAATAGCTACACTCCCCTGCAAGAACAAGCTCCCAAGGTCCATTGGTAGGAGAATGTAGAGTAGTCAAGCTTCCTTCCAAGACTCCAGACACATCCAAATGAGGCAGGGCCCATGGCAGTGTGCCTTCCAAAAAAATTAAGTAAATAAAGACTGGCTATTATTGTGATTAAGAAGCTTCAATGTTAGACTGCTACATCAAGGAAAAAATAGAAACTCATTCATTTGGCATTTAAAGCCCTTCGCAAGCTGACTCCTATCTATCTTTCCAGGATGATGACATTTTACTCCTCGTTATGAATTGTCTGCTGCAGCCAAAATGGCCTACTTTATGTTCCCATGCACAAATATCTATCTCTTAACTTCATGCCCTCACACAAGATATCCCTCATCCTTGAAATGCTCTCTTTCTCCCTTCTGACAACTGGAACCCTTAGCTCCCTTCAAGACTCAGTTCAAGTGACACCAAGTGTCCCCTCAAAAAAAGATACACACATATAAATGAGTGAATATACACATATGCATACATACATGTATGTATATATACATATATTTGGATTTACTTATCTGTGAACATGTGTTTCCCCCTCAACAGAATATATGCTCATTAAGGTCAGGATCTGTTTCATTTTTCAACTTTGTATTCTGTCACATCTAGCATAGCTAAGCTAATTGAGCATTAAAAGAATTTAAGAATTTTTTTAAATTGCATTAGAGGAATTAAGTCGAATTTCTCTGTATTCCCTTTTTTGTGGTAAAATGGAAAGATCACTAAATTTAAAGCCAGAAGACCTGGGTTGAAAGTCAATCACATACCACTATATGTAATATTTATTCATATATATGTCCTATTTCCCTTCTAATAGAATGTGAAGCTGAGGGAGGGGGGCTTTGTCATTTTTTAAAAATCTCTGGTAAACTGAATAAAATTGAATCAGTGTGTTTCAGTGGAATTAATAGGCAGAAGCTATAGTCAGAAAATATGGGTTCAAATTCCTTCTCTGCTACTTAGAACCTGCATTTCCTTAGGGAAGTCACTTAAATTCTCATGCCTAAAAGTGACCAGGGCTTCTTAAATTTTTTCCATTCCCAACCCCTTTTCACTTGAGAAATTTTTACATGAGCCCTGGTATATAGGTATATAAAAAAGATATACATAACCTTTTACTGTTGCCAAATTTTTCACAACCCCATCTGGGATTGGGACCCACAGTTTAAGAAGCTAGGGACTAGGTAACTATGGAGATGCCTTCCAGCTCTTTATCTCTCACTCTACGATCCTATGAGAGGTACTATGGCACGAGGGGGAAGGAAAAGGGAACAAACATTTGGTAAGTAGCTACTACATGCCAGGCCCTATGCTGGATGCTTTACAAACATTTCATTTGACTCACAACATTTCTGTGAAATAGATGCTGTTCTCATTTCACAGCTGAAGAAACTGAGCCACAGGTTAAGTGACTTGTCCAGGGTCAAGTCAAACAAGTAGCTAAGTGTCCATAACCAGATTTGAACTCAGGTCTTCCTTGCTGTAGGACCAGTGCTCTATCTTCTGAGTAAGTCTTGGAGTCAAGAAGATCTGTATTCAATTACTGACTGACACATATACTTGATGCCTCAGTGCCATGAGTAACTCTCTAAAACTAAAAATTACATGGATTATTATATTATTATATTATGTATTATATTATTATATTATGCTCAGATACAAGGGATTTCCTTATCACAAATTCTTTTTTCCAAAGAAATCATGGGTCCAGCCCAAAAATAAATAAAAAGAGATGATGAATTGAATATGCTTTTTTAATAAAAAGGGAAAATCAAAGAAAAAAGCCTGCTCCCTGGTTTTCCCTGGACTTTTGGCCTATTTTTTATTAGAGTCATGCTAATTGGACCAAATGTTCTTATAATTACTTACAACCACAAAAAATGACATGGACCTATATATTTTGAATCAAATTTGGGAGACAAGAGACTGGAAAAATAGTTTTTTTTTTTCATTTAGAGATGAAACAATTTATAATGTGCCAGTGTGCACATTACATATTCTACATATGAAATATTAACTATTCTGCAAATTAATGTCTTTCTGTAGCTAACAAAATATTTCTCCTTCCTTAGAGTTATTGATAGCATCTATATTAACATATCAAAGACTGGATGATATATTAAATTCTCTCTATTGGATCCCAAGACAAGCAAGATAGAACATACAATTTCTACAAAACCATCAACCTTCAATGAGACAGGTGACACCACCATGAAGCCTTCCCCAATTCCCTCTACCATTTGGATTCTCTCTCTCCTTGAATATTCCTGGAATAATGTTGTCCAATCTCTTTGTTGGTTCTGTTACTCCTTATCTTGTATTATACTTATCTTGAAGAACAGGAATTCTTCTATTTTTGTCTCTCCCTCCTTGGTTCTAGCATAGTGCTTCTTACAGAGGAGGTGCCGGATAAGTGTTGAATTGTGTTTGTTTAATTTTTTTCACATAGGGTGGGAAATGAGGGGTAGAACGGGATGAGGAAGCTGTTTCAATATTGAGAGCCTGGATTCTCAAAGACATTTCTTATACCAACAAAAATGTCATATGATACTGTCATATATTTGGATTGATAAACATATTTCATATTGTAGGGGTATTTTTTCCCTGCAAATAGTTATCAAGATATCTAAAACAGCCCTGAAAGAAAGCGATAGAGCCATTTATAAGGACCAGGTCTGTGTTTCTCATTTCCTACTTTTTGATTGTGTTCTGCATTTGTGGCTGGCTTTTCCACAGGAAAGTCTGATTCAGTGAAGTCTAATTCCAGGCCGTGAATGGTGGAATCTCTTCTGTCAGACATATGTTGCCTGGCAGAAGAGTAGGGGGTAAATGCACAGAAGGACTTTTGTGGCTGTCTGAGCTAAACAGTGTTAGCACACACACACACACAAAAAGAGTAAGTATATTGTTCCCTGTGTGAGAAACCAGAGGAGCCCAAATGAATGAGGGCAAGTCCTATGCCAGGTAGGTGCATTTAGCTTTGGGGAATTTTGATCTAAAATTGTGTAGGTTGCATTTTCTTTCTGCTTTATTCAGGCACCAAACAGAAGGACCCAAGAGATCATTTTCCTGCCCTTATGCCCTGTGGCCTAAAGAAACTAGTTTTGGATTTTGCTCTTGTTTCCCTTTTGTTTGTTCTTTTACATTCTAGGTGCCGGAAGAGAGGTCTCAGGAGGGAAATTTGAGTCATGGGGACCCTGGAACCTAGTATCCAGGACCTACATGGAAAACATTCCATAAAGGAAGCTGGGAGAATACAGGGTCTGAGACACAAGCCCAGGGGTCCTTTGGACTTTGAACTAGGTAGAACTGATGCTATTTAGGAGCTGAGCTAAGCTGAACACCTAATTCCACTCCCCAGAAACCAAGGGTGTATAAGGGGTATCTATGTCCCCAGGGTTTTGAAAGGAATTTTTGTATATTTGCTGTCACCATCCTTTCTAAGGAAATATTTCTTTGTAAAAACTAATCTCATCACTAAATGGTTAAAAGGAATGGAGTTGGTTGGACCCTTAAATTTGAAGGAACACAATCAGAGACTAGATGCCCCCAACCCTCCCCCAAGTTGCCAGGAAACACTGGAAGAGGGGTAGAAATATAACATTACTGTCAAGGAGTCAGGACATAGAGACCAGTGCAATAACCATTATGTTTTTGGTTATGAGAATGAGCTCCATATAAACAGTTTCTTTTGTCTTTCTGCATCTTATAAAATATGGAATTATCATAAGACAAATCAAAAATTTATCAATGGCTCTATTTTTGACAAAGAAAGATGTCCAGAAGATGTCCAGATTGTTGAACCCCTCCATTAACTCTATATCATGCCTCAGGGTCAAATTTGTGATCAGATTCCATATATATATTTGGCAACATTAGTCGGTCATTCAGTAAAGTTAGGTGGGATACCAGTGACAAAAAAAAAAAAAAGGAAGGTCACATATGAAGAGATTTCTTTTTCCTTACAAAAGTTAGTTTATATATAAACATTGCTTTAAAAAAGACTATGCAATTTCACTTTAAGTACATTTATCATTTTAATACAGCATTTGATATTAGGAGAAAAATAATTTTTATTGTTATCAGCTATTCATTCTTGTCAGTTGGCTAAAAGTAAAAAATGAATTATCTCAGGGGAAAAAATTATAAAATTCTACCATTTTTCACCACATATTTGAGCAAGCATTTCCACTTTATTCTTGTTTTAAATCAAAATAAAAAAACTCAATGCAGAACAAGATTAAAGACTGTGTTGTCTGATGTTGACTGACATATTCAATAAAATTTATAAAATGAAGAAGTTTAATATGAAATTTCATACATAATAGTAAACAAAGGCAATCTCATTAGATTATTTCTTTTAATTCTAATAGACTGTCCCATAAAATATATTTATAATTATCTTACAATTTGAATTTTATAATTTTCATAATTATAGTTAGAATAAAGTATTTTATGTTATAAACATATCATGTAAATCTAATGCAGACGTTTGGGGCAAAAGTTATCATTGTAGTTATTGTGAGAACTTAATAAATCTAAAAGAATGAGTCAAATTATTTGGGGGATTTAAAATACATTATTTTTTGTTGTTGTTGAAAGGTGTTCATGAGACAAAAAACATTCAGAACCAATATACTAGATGACTTCTGAGGTCCCTTCCTAGGGAATTTATTATTTTTTTTAAGTGAGGCAATTGGGGTTAAGTGACTTGCCCAGGGTCACATAGCTAGTAAGTGTTAAGTGTCTGCGGCCGGATTTGAACTCAGGTACTCCTGACTCCAGGGTCAGTGCTCTATCAACTGCGCCACCTAGCCACCCCCCTAGGGAATTTATTATCCCTTCATTATCCCTATTATCAATATCTTACACATTTCAATTTAGACATCTGACTCTATGAATTTTACATCTTTCTCTCTTGAATGTTATTTCCTCTAATTTACTATTTCTCTCCTTTGTTTTTCTTCTTCTTACATTGCACCAAAATAGTCTGTGAATCTGGGTTGCAGATTTTTCTCCACAACCCCACCTCTATTTTCAGATTAAAGCCCTCATGATTATCATTATAAGACTCCAGACCAATACATTTATACAAGACCTCATTAGATGTACCTTATTGCTGGTCAAAAGCTAACAATTCTGTATTTTAAGTCATTCATTTGAGTATTTTAAATGCATTAGATGCCTATTATGTTTAAGGATTTGTGCTAAGTGCTAAAGATGTAAAGACCAAAAAAAAAGTCTCTGATGTCAATGAGCTTATTTTTCACCAACATACAGATGACAGATGAAATCATAGGAGTGGACAAGATAGCTAAAAGAGAGCCATAGAAGACAGCCACACTTAGGAAGTAGTATGAAAAAAACAAACCAACAATTGAGACAAAGGAAAGTTTAGAGAGGTCAGAGAAGAGAGAATGAAGAACAAGAGAAGAGAATCCAGAACTCCACTTTTCAGGTTAGAATTGTATCCATTATCAACATGATACTTCCTTGAAGAAAATTCAGGACACAAAGGAAATATCATACTGTGATCTCAACTCCCAGTGCAAAGAACAAAAGATACCCTCTAAATCTACTTCTGTCTTCTGGACAACACACCCTGATAGTGATAGGTATGGCTAAGTTCATGACCTGCAAATACAACTCTTGCCCTTCTGACTCGCTGAATGTAATGAAGATGTACAGAGAAAAGAAATCGTAAAAGTACTTTAATGTAACCAAATGGTCAAGCCCACTTTTATAAATGTCTCTTATTGATGATTGATTCTTCAATGTTCCATGCCTATGAGAGGGAAAGAGATAGTGAAAACTTGGGAGAAGAAAAATCTTCAATTTCTGGCTTCCAGGGTTTAAGAGAGGAGACATAAGGTTCCAGATTCTCTTCAGGGAAAAGTCCCTAAAGACTGTGGGAAGAAACCACCAGCCTGTAGAAGAGCTGCCACTTCAATTATGTCCCTATTACAGCTTACAGCATTAGAGAGTAGAAAATCTGGTTTGGGAACTCTGTGTGCATGTGTTTCTAACTCTAGCTCTCTGTCTCTGTCTCTCTGTGTCTGTCTGTCTGTCTGTCTGTCTCTCTCTCTCTGTCTCTCTCTCTCTCCTCCTCCTCCTCTTCCTCCTTCTCCACCTCCTCCTTCTCCTCTTCCTCCTCCTCCTCCTCCTCCTCCACTTTCTCCCATCCCCAAAGTAGGAGAGTTTATTCACTCTTTCTATTGTCCGGTGTGTGTGTGTGTGTGTACACACACACACACACACACACACACACACACACACACACACATATATATATATATATATATATATATATATATATATATATATATCTTCCCTGAGTTCTCTTCACTATTGGCTTGGACAAATGAGTTAATTTGCTATTTGTTATGTATTGTCTTTGTCAGACTGGCATTTGGTGGGAAAGGATTTAGGCTTGGATATATAACTTGCAGCACCCTTTCACAATTAATGTACAGCAACCAGAAACACAGCTTGAACCTCCTTGGACTCACAATATTTAGGGAGGCAGATAGATAAAATTGCAACCTCATACTCCTTTAAGTATTCCTCTCAAGTTTATATATTTGGGTTATACATTTTTTTCATTTCAAACATGGAGTGGATAGAACCTTTAGTTTAACCAAAGTTTATATTCATATTTATCTATTTGTGTGCCTGTACTTGGCAACTAATTAGTGCTTAATAAGCACTTTTTCATTCATTTTAGCCAGTAAATAATAAGGTTCAGTTGGATCTGCTTTCCTGGTCAAGTAATAATGTTTGCCACAGAAAGAATAACATTAGGCAAGATAAGAAAAAGTATTGCTCATTCACAACGGTTCTCTTATGGTCAACACCAATCACATACTTCCTGTTGTGAAAACTAATAGTCTTTGAATTTCCCCTGTGAAGTCATACTGAGAAAAAAACCCAGAGTATCCTAACTACAACCATTACATTTCTTGAAGTTTCAAGGCTATATGTGGATTTACACAGATGACTACTACCTCATTTCATCTCCTGGATAACAAAACTTTATCTTGATTTCTTTGTACAAATACCAAAATGTTCATGGTAGAGTGTATTTGGGTATAATAGGATTATGAATCATTTAGCTAACAAAGCTCATGAAAGAAATTAGTTAAAAAGCAGAATAAAGTTAAATGGTATGTGGTAAGAATTTTTTTCAAGTCCTGAAGTTTCCATTAACCATACAGATCTTTCTGCAGGTAATTACACTTGTGAATCATTAAAGGAAGAGGAATGAAGAACTGTGGTGGGCTTGAGCAAACTTCTTGGTCACCTCCCTTAAGGACTCAGCAAAATGTATTAAAAAGAACAGGCTCTGAAGCTGGAGGATTTAGCTCAGTTCAGCCAATCACTAATTTTCAATCCAATGACAAAGTCCTGGCTATTGTTCTCCAAATAAGTCTCTGTATCTCTCAACTCTGGCCATTTTCACTGATTGCGGCTCCTCTCTTCCTAGCATTCTCTTCCTCCTCATCTCCACACTTTGGCCTCTCTGGCTTCCTTTAAGTACCATCTAAAATTTGACCTTCTACAAGAAACCCTTTCTGACCCCCCTGAATTCTAGTGCCTTCCCTCTATAGATTATTTCCAATTTATCCTGTATATACTTTGTTGTACATTGTCATTTTTATGCTGTCTCTCCCATTAGACTATGAGCTTCCCAAGAGCAGAGATTATATTTTGCCTTTATTTATATGCCCAGTGTTTAACACAGTGCCAGGTTTTCTTAGGATACTAGAAATGAGGAAGGGCTTTAGGAAACTAACAAAAGTTACATTACTATTACTTTTAAATTTAGGGATGAGTCACTTCTTACATTGAAAAAAAATTCAACTTGAAGAATAACTATCTTCTGCCTGAGTGTATCCAAGTTCTTAGCAACTGTGTTCCATAGAAGCATAACTGAGTTAATTTGAAACATTTAGGCAATCAAATTCTCGAGTGTTGTACTGTACAACAACCTGAGACTATAATCAATCCCTTCAGAAGACTTAAGGCTAAAAGGGATCTTAAATATCAGCCGTCTCATTTTACAGTTAAGTAAACTGAGGCCAGACATAGATAAAGGACTTGTCCAAGGTCATGTAAATGGGAAGTAGAAGAGCCAAGATCCAAATCCATGTCCTGACTCCAAGATTTTCCACTCTCCTGCACTGCCTCCTCACCTTCTACCTTACTCAGGTCATTACGACTAATCAGAAACACTTTATTTCAATACTAGTTAAATTCAGCTAAAACAATGTAGTTATGATGTTGGGCTTTAGTTTAAACCAGAGGTTTTAACCTTTTTTCTATCATGGACCCCTTTGGCAGTCTGATGAATCCTATATACTCCTTATCACAAGTCGTTTTTAATTAATAATTGAAAGAAATCCTAAATTTTAGGTAGAGATTTCTGTAAATAATGATGCCAGGGTTTTTTTTCCATTCAAGTTCAAAGGATTTCCTGAAATCTATGCTTGGACCCTAAGAGTCCATGAATCCCTGTTAAGAAATCCTGGTCTAAACTATCAATCAACTAATCAACAATAGTTTATCAAGTGCCTACTATGTTCCAGGCACTGTGCTAGGCTCTGGGAATACAAAGGGGAAAAAAAATAAAACGGCTTCTGCTTTTAAGCAGCTTCAATGAATTAGAGAATTGAATTAACTGCCAGGAAATAGTTATATCTTCCTTGACTAGCAGGCCATTTCAAGCTAAAGTTTCTGGGCCTCCTTAAATTATCCAGATAATTGCCACAGCATCTGGCAAAGTGAAGACAAAAGGTTTGTTTCTCTGAAATCTCCACAGTGAATTGAATAATCGTAGCTCAATTCCCTATGACACATCAAAGTTATGGGAGGGGTCACACAGTTTTTCTATAAACTTCAGAATCTCCATATGTGCAAACCATCAAGAATAAAGCTTCAGCGTTGGCCATCATTGTAAACATTTTGTTTATCATTTTTCACCAATACCATCCCTTATTTCCAAATTGGAAATGATGATTGGAAACAGAGAGAGGAGAGGTGGGCTAGATGCACTTACTTTACTCCTTGTTACTATTCCTGAATCTGAACAGCAGAATAGGAGATAATAGGCAGTACTTTGAGCTCTGAGGAACCCACTAAGACCACTTCTAAAAAAATCTATGCTATTTCAAACCATTACATTAAGAATACTATGTGCTGGGCTCAAAACCTTTCTAGTATCAGTATCCAGATTTGGAAAAATGAAAAAACTATCTCCTTATGCAGGCTGCACATTGAATATAAATTAATGCCTTTCACATTTTTAGAGAAGCATTATAATGTAGACCCATGCCCTAGTCCTGTTTTTAGACACTAACTAGTTTTGGGATCTTAGATAAGTCATTCCTAACAACTCCTTTAAGCCTCATGATGGAAGTTGGATTTTTCCAGTTCTAAAATTTAGATGGGAGGTAAACACTTTTATTCAATTCAATATACATTTATTTAGCACCTACTATAGGCCAGGTACTATGTGCTAAGGGCTTGGGAAAGAAAGTCCCTGTCCTCAAAGAGCTTACATTCTTTCTTTCTTTATATATGTATGAAAAAAAGGGAGAATAGTGGTTTATGACTGATGAAGACATGTCAGAGTTAATTGATTTTATCTCCTTGATGGAAAAAATCACCACCAGGAAGCATGATGTTCCAGGGAGTACAAACCAAGTGGAGAGATACTGATAGAAAATGGACAGTTATCTGGAAAGTTCTGAACTCTCTACAAAGGAAGGCTTTGGAAGGGATTTCTTCTTCCTCTATCCAGCAGCCCAATCAAAGGGGAAGAGGCAGCTGAGTGAGCTGAGAAGGTTTTGAGTAGCAAAAGCTGAGTCCATCTACAAGGTGATGAGATCAAACAATCAGTTTATCCTGGGGGAAGACATAATGTTCTGTGGAGTGGAATCCAAGCAGAGCTGCTACTGGAAAATGAAGAATTCTTGAACAATATATCACGTCTCCTGGTCTATTCCATTCAGTGTTACATTTCCTTTCCTTCACATTCACAAGATGCCAAATTTCATGTTCTTTCCTCTGTGCCACACTATCTGATATTAATTTATGCTCCCTAATAATAATGCTTTATTTTATTTTGTTTTTTTTCCTTCTAGGTCTGTGATTTAATTATTATAGGTAACTCCCAGTGAAGAAACTGTCCTCTACCAATATAGATAGAGAGCTGTAATGTTAAAAGTCCATAAATCTTTGAAGGAAATGGATGAGAGGTAAGAGCATATCAGTCATTCAACCCACTCACTATCCAGGATCACATAAGCAACTACTTTTAAGCTACCTTTTTAATAGTTCGTATTGTAAAAGTGGAAAAAAATAATGATAATTCTTGACAGTCTTTTCCCTGCAGTAAATTGTTACTACGAATCACTACAAATGGTTAATGGGTAATTTTATCCATGATGATTGGCACATACACTCCAAGTACAGACACAAGTTCCTGCTGTCAGAAGTTTCATCTATTTGGTTCAGAATAAGAAAAAATAATGGCCACAGCAACAAAAATCCACAGATCTGGATTCCTTCATAATCAATCAGCCACTAGGGTTTATGGTGGCAGGCCTTTCCAAGCAATTTGTATTTCTTGAAAGAGACCTCCATCAAGGAAGTACAATCAATTAGCTCTGACATGTCATCAGTCACAAACCACTACTGTCCCTTTTTTCATACAGCAAAATGTCAAAAGCAAACTCACAAGGTGAAAACTTTCTGAAGTGTTAAATGGAGTTTCTAGAAGGAGGGAGCATAGTTGGCTGTCAGTGAAACAGGTTTCCTCCTTACCCTGCTCCCGACAATGAAATGTCCTATCCTGCTTGTGGAGATGAGTGTTGGGATGGAAGTGGGAGGGATGCAAACATTTTGAGCTAAATAATGCAATATAATTTGGAAATATTTAGCTGATTTGTTCTCAAAAACTCCAATGGAATTATAATCTTAGTAACATGGATATTTTTTTCTGGTAATGCAGATCACACTATGTCTCTGCTTGTAGATCCTGTAGGATTCTCATCTATCTCTTTTAAGCAGTTAGAAAAAATTAAATTCTGCCAGCTATGGAAACAGCAATACTATAATTATTCAGTGGTATCCTGGCTGTCATTCAAATCAGTTCAATTAAATAAGCCTTTCTGTATCGTGTCTACTAACACTGTTGCTAGACGCTGGGATACAAGGGCAAAAAAAAAAAAAAAAACTTTCCTCCTTCAAGGAGCATACTCTTTCACCCAATAGAATATGTGCTCCCTGAGGGCAGAGAATGTTGTGGGGGTTTGCTCTGCAAATATTATAAGTATGCTATCTCTTCTTTCATACAACTCACTGATAAAAACAAAAATGTTGTATGTGGAAGTTCCAAGGAGTAATACCTGAAAACTCTCCAGCAGACCTAGGTCTTAGGGGACCTCGAAGACTATCTAATGCAACCCCATTTTTTTTTTTACAAATAAGAAAACATAGGTCCCAGGTGGTTTAAAAAACATGTCTTCCCGACTCCAAATCTAAGACTCTATGCACCACGCTAAGATCTGAACCAGGACATGAAGAGGACTAGAGGAATACTAAAGACTTGAATAACAAGCAGAGGTTTGCCCATCATGCTTGAAAGTGAGGATGTGCTTAGACTAGTCTAGTGGACAGACCAGGGTCAGATATTTGGGGTCATAGTCTATAGATTTACATATGGTATTTGATAAAATGTCCTTTCATAATAGGCCCCTCTGCACCACTTCCTTTTCTATTAAAAAAAAAAAAACAAGCTCAATTAAAGCCATCCATTTCAATTCAACAAATATTTTTATTAACTACCTGCAATAGGAGAGGTACTATTGCTTTGTACTAGGGATGTAAAGACAAAACTAAAACAATCCTTCTTGGCCTCCAAGAGTTTGCATTCTGTTGAGGGGTGGCACACATATATATTTAGCTAGACACTCTAAGTTTTGTGTCATCTGCAGATTTTATAAGTGTGCCATCTCTTCTGGGTAAGTTCTTCCTATTGTTGAATCATCTGGTTCCCAAGTGGCAAAGTACATTGACTCAGGGGGCCCTTTTTCTCTCTTCATTTATTTTAAGGAGCTCCATAGGTTTGTTATCTGTTCCAATATTTGGCATTACTACACTGAACTTAAAAAATTTTTTTTTAAGTTTCCATATGACCTGGAAAACAATCATCTGAATCAAAAGACATTGTGCACCTATAATGACACTGAAATTTGAAAGCATTTTTTCCTCCAGATCTCTGGTCGTGTCTGTAGGAGCACTCACTGGTAGCAAACTCAACTGAGGGACTATCAGTTCATTTTATTTAAGCTTGTTAATAACACACAAGTGAGTAGGACCAATGTTCCTGGGCCCCATCATCCCACAGCATCACATAAAATGACTGCAGGGCACTGAATTGCATGAATTGCCCATGTCCAATTCTAACCACACATACAGATTTCTGTATATGGTTCTAACTTATGTGAGGATCTGAGAAATGAAACAGACTTCATGAAGTTCCCTGGTGGTTTGTGTCAAGAGAAACAGGACTGAATGGAAGAGCAGGTATTAGATATTGCTCTTCCTTGGGTGTCCTACAGAAAGAGAGCAAAGAAAATAGCTATTATGCCTTAGAAACTCTAGTCAAGGGGCAGAGACCGACACTTTTCTGACTAGCTGTTGTCTTCAGTCATTTCAGTTGTATCCAATCCTTCTTTATGATCTCATTTGGGATTTTCTTGGCAAACATACTGGAGTCATTTGCCATTGCTTCTTCAGATCATTTTACAAATGGGGAAACTAAGGCAAACAGGTTTAAGTGATTTGCCCAGGGTCACATAGATAGAGGGCAGATTTTAATTCAGGTCTTCCTGACTTCAGGCACAGCTGCCCCACAAGTTATTGTTAGTGCCCTAATCTATGTTTTGTTCATTTGATCTTGTTAACAACATTAGAGTTAATTTATTATACCCAGGAAAAAAAATGATTCTTTCCCCTGTCATTCACACATTACCCAGAAGTCACTTGATTCCAAGAATTCTTCTTTAAGATGCCCCAAAGGCAGCTAGGGAGCTCAATGAATAGAGCACTAGTCTGGAGTCAGAAAACCCAAGTGCAAATACAGCCACAGATGCTTTCTAACTATGTGGCCTGAGCAAATCGCTTAATGGCCACATGCTTCAGTTTCCTCATCTCTACATGGGGATAATAATATCATCTCCCAAGGTTGTTGTCAAGCTATAATGACATAATATTGTAAAGCGCTTTGAAAGCCTTAACATGGTAAGTAAATGCTAGCTATTATTATTAATTTTGGGGGGTGAGGCAATTGGGGGTTAAGTGACTTGCCCAGAGTCACATAGCTAGTAAGTGTTACGTGTCTGAGGCCAGATTTGAACTCAGGTCTTCCTGACTTAGGGCCAGTGCTCTATCCACTGTGCCACCTAGCTGCCCCCTATTATTATTAATATGACAAACATTCATTAAGCATCTATCATGTGCAACTTGAGAAGTAGTATTGCATAGTGGACAGAGAGCTGGTCTCAAAGTCATTTCTAATATATACTCACCATGTCACTTTGGGCAAATGACTTGACCTCTTAGGGCTTTAGGCAATTCCCTAAGATTAGAGGTGACAGAGAAGTTGCCAACCTACATTGGTGGAGGAAGTTTTCCCACATGGGAATTACCTATACCAATGAAATCACAGGCCCAGTACCCATCCCTATCCTATGTGCAAACCTTAAGCAAGGGTATACAAAGTTATAACTAAGTACCTGACTTCAAGGAGTTTCCATTCAGCTAGATGTTCATTCTTCTTACAATTTTGGTAGTAATTTGCTATTCATACCACCAGTAAAGAGATTAAACTTAATTATGTGACATCATTATTTTCTTCTTTTAAAATTTTTTTTAAATGTTCTATTCATGGAACAAAACAAGCATTTCATAACAGAGTACAAAAAAAAGATAATTGTACATGAAACTGCAAATCTACTGTGTACAATTTGCTATTTCCTCCAGATATGCAACAAAGTTATCTTGTAATTATTTTTTCCTTTATTCCTCCCTCTCCATCCTAGAATTGGCTACCATTAGACACAAATAAACGTATATGTAAAATTATTCTTTATGTACTTGTATTTATCAGTTCTTTCTCTAGATGCAAACAGCATCTTTCTTCATATGTCCTTTATTTTTAACTTATGCATTTATAAAAGAAGGACCTAGTTGCTCAAAATCATTCTTAAAACAATATTGCTGTAACTGTATACAATATTCTCTTGTATACAATGCTCATTTCAGTCTTCATCATTTAATGCAAGTCTTTCCATGCCCTTCTAAAATCATTGAGATCATCATTATAACACAGTAATATTCCATCATAACCATATACCACAACTTGTTCAGCCATTCCCCAATTGATGGGCATCCCTTCAACTTTCAATTCTTTGCCACCACTAAGCGAGCTGCTATAGACATCCTATTCACATTCAAAGTTGTAACTACTATTTGTGAAGTGAAATTTCTTGAGGCCTCATCTGTTTCCTGACAGCAGCTCCAAGGCCTGCTTTTTGTGGATTCCGTGGAATTGGCCTGGAAGTGTCTACACTTCATTCAGACCAAACCTCAGTCCCTGGAGGTCCTCCTGTCTTTTCTGAGGTCCTCTCAAGTTATCTTAGGAGAACAGCTGCTTTAGCCCTTTATTGTCACTGCTCTATGTTCATTTCATGTTGATTTTCTATCTGTTTGTGAAAGAAATCTGGAGAGCCTGGAAATTTCTGACCTACTCTGCCATCTTTCCAGAACAAGGACAGCTTTTTATCTACTACACTATGATGCAAGTCAACAGGCATTTATTAAATGTCTACTGTGTGCCAGGCATTGTACTAAGGGCTAGGACTAAAGAAAGGCAAAGACAAACCACCCTCAAGGAGCTCATATTCTAATGGAAGAGGGGGAAACAACATGCAAAGAACTATATATATATATATATATATATATATATGTATATATATATATATATACAAGATACATAGAGGGTAAATTGGAGCTAATCTCAGAGAGAGGACATTAATATTGAGGAGGATTGGGAAATACTTCTTCCAGAAGATGGAGTTTTAGCTGAGACTTGGAGTAAGCTAAGGAAAATAGGAGGCTGGGTTTTATGGGGGAAATGGTGGGGGGCCTTAGGTATTCTTCAAAAAAGAATTAGGATCAGGGGCAGCTAGGTGGCTCAGTGTATAAAGCACCGGCCCTGGATTCAGGAGTACCTGAGTTCAAATCCAGCCTCAGACACTTGATACTTACTAGCTGTGTGACCTTGGGCACGTCACTTAATCCCCATTGCCCAGCAAAAAAAAAAAAAGGAAAAAGAATTAGGATCAGAATGGTCTTTTATTTGACACTGGAGAAAGTGACTAAGTGGGAAGTCAAAGACTTCATCCCCAGGAGAAAGTGGTTTAGAAACATCCTCCTGGTGCAGCTAGGTGGCACAGTGGATAGAGCATGGGCCCTGGATTCAGAAGGACGTGAGTTCAAATTCAGCCTCAGACCCTTGACACTTACTAGCTGTGTGACCCTGGGCAAGTCACTTAACCCTCATTGCCTCACCAAAAAAAAGAAAAGAAAAGAAAAGAAACATCCTCCTCCCAGAACAGAAGGAAGGCAAAAGCTTTTATAGAGGATAGATAGGATAACCATCTGAAAATGGAAAGTTGCTTTTTGGGGTGGGGAGGGAAAAGCTTGGATGTTTGTCATATTCCTGAAAGTCAGGGGGATTTGGGGGGGAGGAATGATGGTTCTTACCTTTGGGATTATCTCTGTCTCCTACTTCCAGTTAGGTACTAACCACACCTAAGTGACTTTCCTGCCATCTTCTTAGGTGTGTCTGTCCTGATATCTAGTAGACCAATCTACACTTTAATAGTCCCTTGATTCCTTGATATGTCTGTCCTGTTATCTGGTCATCTTTGGTTTTCCTTCTCACAAGAGAAACTTCTGAGTTAGTTATCCTAAGCCCCATGTCACTGAGAGTCCAAGGCAAGAAGGGAGAGCATTTCAGGCATGGGAAACTGCCAACAAAAAGGCATGGAGTTGGAAAATTGTCAAGGTCCAGGATTTCTACCATGTCACACTGTCTCTGTTTCCTATTACAGTCATTTCCCTAAGAATGTGTCTTTTGTTTCATTTTTATTCCCAATCAATCCATTTCTCAAAAACAAGATTTAGGAAATAAAATTAGGAAAAACCCATTAAGAGAAATCTTCCTTGAGTTGATAAAAGGGAGGGAAATACCTACTGCCCCCACCCTGCCCCCAGTTGTAAGGATGACGGTTCTTGTTCTTTTCCCCATATGGCACCATTAAGAGTATAGCCATTGGTGTTCTGAAGCTGGCTTATATCAAGTTGTGAGAGCTGATTTTTAAAATTTCAGTGTTTTCCTTTAGAAATCAACAATTGCTGAGAACCAGGGCTTGATTTATTGTTTCACTGGTTGTCTAGACAAATGATGGAGAAATTTTTAATGATGCAAATTAAACTTAAACTATGATGTGTGTACATTTTTTTTCAGAGTTGGTTGTTAAACATTTCCCATAACACCCCTGGGTATGGCCCACCATATGTCAGGGTGGAGAATGTTACAGGACATGCTCTCAAATGTTTGATATCAGCCTCTCTAATCATTCCACTAAAACATGCTGGTTATATCAGTGCTGAAAAATGTCAAATTTGATGTCCTCAAGATTGCAGATGCCAGCAAAGTGATTTACCATTCAAATTTACACGTCTGCTTTGAATAAATAAAGCTGAAGAGGGGTGGAGAAGGATTTCTTTCCAGCACCACCATGTTTCCAGTGGGTGTGTTTCTTCACTTTTGAGAAATGAAAGGGGAAAACTGAATAGACTGTATGTGAATGGAAATCACATTTGATGGAAATCCTTTTACTTTACTAGCCTATTATTCTAGCCTCAATTCCACCAATCACATTTTGAATATTTGCAGTTGGGATAAGTACCCTTCTAGAAAATAAAGTCTTTGAAGTGAGGTAGAAAAGTAGATATGTAAATAGTAAAAACGTATTCAGGTCACAGAAGAGCAACAAACATAAATTCCTCAAGGGAAGAGACTGTATTGTTTTTCACATGGTATGCTCAGCACTATGCAAAGTCTTGTAGTTGTTCAGGCCTGTGTTGATCAATACAACAAAATTAAAGTCTTTAATTGGGGCAGAGGAGTTATAGCTCACAGTATCACATAGTAGATAGATGCTAAGAATATCCAAAGATGGGGGTAGCTAGTTGGCACAGTAGATAAAGCAGTGGCCTGGATTCAGGAGTACCTGAGTTCAAATCTGGCCTCAGACACTTGACACTTACTAACTGTGTGACCTTGGACAAGTCACTTAACCCTTATTGCCCCGCTAAAATAAAAACAAAAAAATTTTTAAAAAAAGAATATCCAAAGATGGGAACTGGGGACAGAGCTTTGTATGGGGTACCAGAACAGAGAGACCAACAGATTGCCTTTGGGAATGGTAAGTTTCTTGAAGTTCTAGACAGGTTCATTTGCAGAACAATCTGATGATCAAGAAGAGACCCTGGGAATCTCAGGAAGAGGACAGTTTTGAAGGAGATTTACAAAATTACAGATTCTAGAATTGATAGTCTGGTCAGCCCCAGGAAATTCATTGGCCTGGGAAAGAAACTAGATGAAGTCAGTCAGTTCTCAATCAGTTGTGTTTGTCTTCTGTCACTTCATGAGCCCACTTGGAGTTTTCTTGGCAAAGATACTGGAGTGGTTTACCATTTACTTCTCCAGCTCATTTTATAGATGAGGAACAGAGACAAATAGGGTCAATTGACTTGCCCAGGGTCACACAGCTTGTAAATGGCAGAGGTTAGATTTGAATTCATGTCTTCCTGAACTCAGGCCCAACACTCTCTCCACTATACCACCTAGCCCTGTACATAGAGCCCAACATATAATTAGGCAACAAGCATTGATTTAGGCTTACTTTATTATCTAAAAAATAGAAAAAGTTTAATAATTGTTTTTAATTGAATGGGATTGGATTGGATTGAGATGGGGTGGGGGACCCTCAAAACTCAGGATCTGTTTTTGCATTTTTCTCCTTTGCATAAGGCTATCTTAACTTGACTTTCAACCTCATAATGAACATTAAATGGGAACATTTTATAAAGATGAAGAATATTTTATGTGAATTTTCTGTCCTATTTCAATTCTATTGCTACAGCAATCTGAACATTTTTGCTAAAACTTCAATACTATGTCTTTTGAGGAAAAAGTAGTCTTCCCATTTTGGTGCCATTAAGTAATTGTCTAACTATGAAAATACCTTATATTAAATAGTAAGCCAGAAAATTCCAGAGTCAAAATGTTCCCAACAAAATAGGTATGATCAGGGACATTCCCTATGTCTAAAAGAATTACAGGGGGAGAAAGGCAATGCCTTTCACAATAGATTTTGTTCTTAATAGATTTTCCACACTGAGATACTTCCATGTATGGATCCCATTTTTGTGTCTTGTTGAGGACATTCCAAGCTGCCTCCTCAGTCCAAGCTGCCTGAGATAATTTCCTAAATGTCAGCAGTTTCATAGAGTTTGGCACATTTCTAATTTTTCTGCTCAATGTCATTACTTCATCTTTCAGTCAGTTTGAGCAATGAAAAGAGCTACAGTCACTCTCTCCATGCCATCCTTGACCAGTGGTCATTTCTGAGCTGAACAGAGGGGCTAGACACAGCAGCTGTACTTGTTAAAGTTTGAGGGAGCCCAAGAAAGCTCAGCTTAAACAAATGAGAAAAGTAAACACAGAGATTCTTAAACAAAACAACTATGTACCGACCTCGAAGTAAAACACGTTCAATGTTAGGTGATGTGGGATGTGTCCTTTGCAAAAGCGTCTAGTCACTTTGGAGGTCAATTATCCCAGATGTTATAATAACCATAGTGATTTGGTCGTGTGGTGATGCAATGTATTACTATGAATGCCATAGAGACAGCCAATCCATTTGCCAAGAACCCAGAATTCTTCTATTTATGGGTTGGGTATTAGGAAAAAAATGCAGTCATACCTGATATGAGAAGTGGAAAGGAACATGGGACTCAGAATCAGGTAGATCTAGGTCCATGCCCCACTTCTGATACTTATGAGTTCTGTAGCCATAGTCAAGATATTTTATTTCTCTCAACCTTAATTTCTCATCTATACAATAAGAACCACAATTAGTACAATTTCACAGGATTATTGAGATCAAAAGGGGTACGTAAAGTTCTTTTTACAAACCTTAAAGCAAAATATTAAGGCTAGCTACTGTTATTAAGATAGGGACCTTTGATTTCTTTGGTATAGGGAGCTACCAGATAAGGAAACTTCCTTGACTAATTCAGATGGGAAAGCTCTCTGCGATTTACAGAGAGGAAACAGATCCTCAGAAACCATAAGTGATTTGTCATAGTCACACGGTTAGTAGTAAAGAAGCCAGAGCTCAAACCCAACTTTCTAATTCCAGTTTCAATACTTATTTTTTTTTAATTCTCCTATCTTATGGTTCTGAGCTGTATACCCTTCGATAACTTGCCTGTTTTTTTTTTTCTCAAGCTGAAGAAAAGGGTTTTTTGTTTGTTTTGTTTTTTTGCTTTTTGGTTTTGTTTTTTTTTTTTAATTACCACATAGCAAAGTATACAGCTAAGGCTTGGCATGAGAGCAGCTGCCTTGGGGAATGTGGCCAGGATGAAAGGAGCTTCTTTCTGTGCTCTCTTTCCATAGTAAAAGAGGGAAAGGGTCATCAATGTTCTTTTAGGCACTGTGCAAAATGGAATAAAAAACCTGCCTAGCTCTTTCCTCCTACCGGCCCCACCAATCTTCCCTCCACAGTGGGCCAGTTTTCTTTTAGTAATCTCATAATGGTGGGAAAAGGAAGGAAGAGGGAGGCAGGGTATTACCAGAGTCCCGTGACTGCCTAAGGGTTCAGAAAATGTGTCAAGCTGTTGTCCTCTTGAAACGGAGACATCATCACTCAAAGCCTCCAGTGTGTTCTGTGCTTCAGACCTCAAGCAGTTTAAAGAACAGCTGGACATACAAGGTTTCCCTAGAGATGTACACAAGAAAAGACAACAAAATTTCAGGCATACAGAGAAAGCCTCCCAGGAACACCTGACCCCTGGAGCTACACTGCTCCATTATGAAGAAAGCCCACCTGTCCCTCTCACACATCCTCTAAGACATTGCTTAAGGCAGTTGAAGTACAATAGGCCAGTCTAAGACAAACAGCAGGTCAGAGATGCTGGATGTCCCTGCTTTCACATGCCACCTTCACTGTAAGAGATGCTGGCCCCTGCATTAGGACTGCCTGCAGCAGTTGATGTCTTCCTGCCCCTACAGTTAATTGCCTTGGCTTACTGATCATGGTAACAGTTATAATTATAACTAGCACACTTTTCATTCACACACTATTCATACAAACATAGTTAACTATTTTATCCTCTTATTCCTTCCTCCTCCTAAAATGATTTAAATTAAAATGTTTCCAAATTTTCAGTGCTGCTTTTTTTCTTTTTTTACCCCTTAGAGTATCGGCAAATGATTTGGGGCTAAAAGAAAGGGGAAAGCATTGGCCATTGTTACAGAGAAGAACAAATGAATCATAAGTTGAATGAGGGCCAAGAGCCTTTGGCTCCAACCTTTTTCCTGCTAGTGGTGTTTTAGTAGTACCTTTTTCTAAGAATAATGAAAGAGCATCATTTTTCCAAGATAGATTGTCCTGTTTGGCAATAATATACTTTCTACCTTGCTTCCACCAAAATATCCTTCATCTTCATTAAAAAGCATCTGTCAAGGACCTATCTGAACAAGCATTGCACTAAGCACAGAGAAAATTATTCCAATATAGTTGCTACTCTCTAAAGTATGGCAACCCAAGACCATAGTGTAAATTCATTTATAAAAACTCATGCAATCTACAAAACAAAAATATTAATCCAAAAAAGAAATTTGGCCTGGGGAAAGTTTTCACCTCTCCTTTCATTAATCAAAAAGAGTTTCATAGAAAAGTTTGAGATTTGGGAAACTAGTGGAATATTTGAACACATTTAATATTATTTCAATATAGTTCAAAAAGTCTTGGATAGCCTCCATCCCTCTATGCAAGTCAAGGCCTTTTTTGTACTCAGGGAAAGAGGGTAAAGATGATTAAGAAGAGAGGTAGTCAAATGAAAACAATTCTATCACTAGTATCCCTGTGGCTCCTTCTAAAAATGATTAATGTATAAATGAATGGATTAAATGATCATATGTCCCTACCAATCTATGTATCTAGGAAATTCAGATTCTATATTCACAATATTTCCCCTAACCTAACTAGGATATGGGATTTTGTCCCTAGATGAAATGAGATGAGATGAGATGATATTAGACAAAGCATTTATTAAGTCTTACAATGTCCCTGTGAACTGATTTAAACTGGAAATACAAATACAAGCTAAAAGAAAGACAGTCCCTGTCCTCAAGGAACTTATATTCTAGTGGAAGAAGAAAAATGTAAATGGGAACTAAAAGAGGGAAGGAGAGGATGGAATGTACCTGCACAGGGGCAAGTTGGAAGATTCCAGAGAGTCAGGAGCTGAGTTGAGTTAGAATGGAGAACAGTTAGCATGTACATTTACTCAAATAGAGGATCTGACAAGGAATTTACCAATCAGAGAAGGAGGCTGCAGGAGCAGAGGCATTTCCAGTGTGAGAAGTCAGCCAAAGTGTAGGAGAAGAGATAGAAAGTTTATACAAGTCTCCCAAAATCAGATTCAACTCATCCCAACTTGCTGAGATGTACAGAACCAATCAATCAATAAGCATTTATTATGTGCCTACTATGTGCTTGTCTCTAGGAATACAAATACAAAAAGTGAAAGAACCTCAGCTGGGAAGTTTGCATTATATCAGGGGAGATGATACAAGTATATAGATATATACAAAATAAGCAGTCAGCCCATGAAAAAGTGTTTGTTAAGTGCTTCCTGTGATTAGCAGTGGGGATAAAAAAATGCAAAAGCAGTATGTGTTTTCAAAGTGATCATATTCTAATGAAAGAGAAAGTATGTTAAAAAATAATGTGGTTAAGGAAGAGAGGAAAGGTTTCCCATAGATTAAAAAAAAAGACAATCTCAATTTCTAAGGCAAATAAAGGGCACAGCAAAAAGAGGATTTGAGTGTATATGTCTAGTTTCAGCTCTCTCCCCCATCATCACAGTTGAGGCTTAGACATTTATGGCTACCAGATAAGGGTGGGTATAGTGGAAGTAAGAGCCAGAGCTGTAACTAGGGTGAAGCAAACAGGGCTTTGTCCCAGGACACCAAAATTTAAAGAACCTTGATAGAATTTGTGTTTTTTTAGCAGAAAAGAAAAAAGCTACCAATTAATATACTTTCTTCCTACCTCTCCTCAGTAACTCAGTAACTCAGTAACTAGCTACCATACCCCCTGTAAGCTCTTTCTGAGCTATCCCTGTCCTGGAAGCTTACCTAGCAGCAAATGCTTCAATGTTTTAAGGCCTCCCTTCATCTAATAAAATTTGTTTTTAAAAATTGAACTGAGGGCACAATTGTGTACCTTTCCCCAGATCTAAACCTGACAGGGTCTGGGGAGAAAAAGGGAAAGTACATGACCTGGTATGTACAATAGCAAGAAAAGGTTACAGTCACCACCTTATATCTATTCAGACAAAATACTGAATGTGAAAGACCATGACATCCTGATGACTCAAGTTCTGCTTGAGATAATGCCTACGGAGAATAATTCTTCCCTTGGCCTTCTTATGCACTCTCATTTGAACTTGAAAATTTTTTAAAATATCAGTAAACAAACCCATGGATCACAAGTTCACTGTTGACACATTTATTTGCTGAATTCTTCCTAATAGTATTAGCCTTTTTTCTACCCATTAAGTCTTACTCCAATGAATCATCATGTTGAAAAAATAAGCATGGGTTCTACGGAGATTATGAAAACAAAGAACAAAATCTAGCTAATTTCCAGCTAAACTGGAAAGTCTTTGATACTAGGCTGCATATCTGCCATCTGAGAATGAACACCTTACACAGGATCAGCATTTAATGAAGCTTTGTTCAATTAAATTAAAATCCAGCAATGTTTGGAGACCCTTATCAAAGGAAGTTGTTCAGCCATTTTTCACGCATGTCCAACATTTTGTGACCCCATTTGGTGTCTTGACAAAGAAACTGGAATGGTTTGCCACTTCCTTCTCTAGCTCATTTTACAGATGAGGAAACTAAGGCAAACAGGGTTAAATACCCAGGGTTACAAAGCTAGTAAGTGTCTGAGAACAGATTTGAACTCAGGAATATGAGTCTTTCTGACTTCAGGGCCAGTATTTATCCACTGTGCTACTCAGCTGCCCCGTCAAAGAAAGATTATCTAACAAATTTTGATTGGCGAGGGGCAGGGGACTATAATAATTCATAACAACTCTCTTCATTACTAACATAGAGGGGTTAGCATCCGAGGAAGGATTACCCAAAATGAGGATTCACATCTTATTTTATTCAATGATTTAGCTGCACAGGAAAGTAGGATCATAGATCTGGAAGAGGTCCCAGCAGCTGTATGGTCCAGTCCCCTCATTTTAAACATGAGGAAACTGAAGCCCAGGAAGGAGTGTACTTGCCGATTATCATGCTGGCAATAAATAGAAGAGGTGGGATTTGAACCTAGATTCCCTGACTCCAGAGCCAGTGTTCTTTCCACTGTAATACTCTGCCTCCTAAAAATATATAAGCCACCTAACTCAATATATTCAATACAACCCCATTTCCCTTGTCTCTTGTCAATGCATTCCAATAGTTGTTTTCACATAAGAGATCCAAATTTTCCTGGAACCAATTACTTTGCAATAGTTATGACAGGTGTAGGCTTTACCCAGACAGTTGGTAACTCTAAAGTGAACTTTTAAGTTCTTTTATCTAGTCTTATGGCAGTCTTTCTTTCCATCTACAACTGAGCCATACTTACTGGTAGTCAAAAACTATAATGATAACCAAAAACAAAACAAAACAAAACAAAAAACTATAATGATTTTTGGCAGAAAAAAAGGAAAGGTTGGGAGGGAAGGAGGAAGCAAGCTGTAAAATAATTTCTTACCACTATAAAATGGTTTGTTTTCTATTATACATATCATAGGAGTAGCCAAAGAAGAATGGATAATATGGATTATGAAGGAGAAAGGAAGAAGCAACAAACATTTGATCAGTACAAAATAGGAGTATAATAGCACAGGAAATAGAAACAGAAAGAAGTGATAGATGATTAGCAAGGGGGATAGCTTTGATTGTCTAAATCCATTCAAATAGGCTGCATCATGGCACATCCAACTTTTTTTTAACAAAGAACAGCAATTTTTAAAAATAATCGTTTTTTGAAGCCTTCTAATGCAGCAAGCATATATAATTTATTACATGGCTGGGATAGGGGGAGGCAGGATGTGAGTATAAAAGAGTGAGGGACAGTGACTGGTTGTGTGTAAGCTGCATTGTGTACAGGTGTGTATGTATGTGTTTATACACTAAAATATACAGATGGATCTGGGATCTCATCAATTTGGCATGTTTTTCTAGCACTACAGTTTGGAACCCATTCATGCATGCATGCCTACCTATGCAATAGGATTCTTATCTAGGTCATCTCATAAGTTCATTTCATAGAGCCCATCCATTACCCATAAGTTTTTCCTGCTTTCATTTGACATTGCCAGGGTACCAATGGAGCACTATGACTGTCTACCTGTCATCCCTGACCCTTGTCACATAACCAACCAGTCTTTTTTTGCTATCCTATAAATCCTTAATAACATGTTTTACTCTGGTTCTGCTTTTGAGTTCCTCACTTGTTGTAAGTTGATGACCCCAAACTCTCCTCAGACCAACCTGTCTCATCACTGTCAGCATTATTTTCTACACAGTTAACCATATTTCTTTTAGGTTATCGAGGTAGCCCAGGATCTGTGCTTAAGAACCAAAGAATAACAAAGTCCTCTAACCCTTTCCCTAGCTCTGTTTCCAGCCCTCTCCCTGGTACTGTGAAGCCACCCTCCAGGGGAGCAATCCCTAGGAAAGAGGTACTTGTCATCCCTGATATCACCAATACTAATCACCAAAAGCCCAGGAGTTGTAGCATGCACTCACTCCTTATCACTAGCCCTGCTTCCACATCAAGCCCCAAAAGCCATCCTCCAGGGCAGCAACCTTTGTGAAGATGTGACTCTGCAGGTTCGACAGACCTACCTCATTAGGAGCCACAGCTACTAAAGACCCCCCCAAAAATGTTCTCAACATCAAAATACTTTGCACCATCAAAAGGCTTAACAAAAGCAAGAGATATGATTTCATCAATGGAAATAACATTAATGAAGATATATCACCATCTGCCTTGTTACAGGATACTTTGAACACTAAATCTTTCCATCTGATTTATAAATCAGTCAGCCCACAAGCATTTATTAAGTCCTTACTCAGAGTTTGGAGCCAAGATGGTGGAGTAGCAGGAAGAAGTACAGCTGAGCTTCCTCCCCCCAATAATTATTCCATCAAGATCTAAAAAAGGTGGAGTGATTTCTGATCACAAAATTCAAGAAAAAAAATCAGTGATTCATTTTCCCAACTCAGGTTGGCACAGCGGGATAGACAGAATTGTCTATGGACACTGGGGAAAATAGCTATCTAGGAACAGCTGCACAGAGCATTCTAACACAGGGTCTGAAAAGATAAGACTATGAGCCAGGAAAAGAAGAGGTCCCAAATCCAACACAGAGGGGCCTGACCTTGTGTAGGATGCAGAAACAGATAATATATATCTCTATTTCTCAAAACCCAATTGTGGGTCATAAATCAAGGATAGGTGCTAGGAGTCTCATGCCAGAGTGAGGACCTATCTCAGTTACTATGCTGTTTACTGAATAAAAAGCAAGTTCAGAGGCAAGCAAAAGCTATGTGGCTCTGACTCCAGGATGAAAGGAGAGAAGGGATTTTATTCTAGCATCTCAGGGACAGTTTAGGCTAGGGACTTAATAATTTTCCAGTGATCTGTTCTAAGGCAAAGTCTGATTTCTGTCCTCCTCATCTGAACTCTCTAAGTTCCTTACCTCAGTTTGGGTAACATATCTATGGACTTTCTCTTCATTGATCTTCTGAGAGACTGTTGTTGCTATCATCCACTACAGACATCTGGAAAGTTCTTCAAGTTCAGAGTAACACTTGTAGACTCCCCTTTGGTCTGGGACTACTGCCCTGGTTATTTTGCTGCAGGTGTCAGCTTGAGGCAGAGGTTAGAACTAACACAACTCTCAGTACCTCCAAGAAAGAAGCAGAAGGGCTCAAGAAAACATAATCTCAGCCTATACATACCCTCCAGAACAATGCAGAGTCTAGGTCTAACATAAATTCAGAGGTCAAGAGGGAGACTAGAAGAATGAGCAAGAAATAAAATGAATGCAAAAGAGATATTATGATGACAGGGAAGCACAAAATACCATACCAGAAGAGGGAAATGATTGCAAAATATTGACAAGCAAAGCCTCAAAGAAAAGTGTACCTTGAGTATAAGTACAACTAGAACTCCTGGAAGATATAAAGCAAGAGGAATTTTGTTTTATTTTAAGAATTTAAAAAATAATTTTAAAATTCAAATGAAAGGATCTGAGAACAAAATGAGGAAAGAAGCGAGAGCTATGGAAGAAAGAATTTAAAATTAATGTCTTAGGAATAAGGGTAAAAAGCCTTACCCATGCAACAAATTCCCTAAAAATTAGTATGGACCAAATAGAAGTCAATGTCTTCATAAGACAATAAGAAATATTTTTTAAAAGTCAAAACACTGGGGGCATCTAGGTGGCGCAGTGGATAGAGCACCAGCCGTGGAGTCAGGAGTACCTGAGTTCAAATCCAGCCTCAGACACTTAACACTTACTAGCTGTGTGACCCTGGGCAAGTCACTTAACCCCAATGCCTCACTTAAAAAAAAAAAAAAAAAGTCAAAAGACTAAAAATAAAAGAAAATGTAAATGTTACAAAATCAATAGAAAAAACAACTAATCTAGAATACAGATCCAAAAGAGCAATTATCTCTGAGTTTGAAAGCCATGACCAAAAAAAGAGCATTAACATTTCAAGAAATTACAAAATAAAACTGTCCAGCTCTTTGTAAAGCAGAGGTCAGAATAAAAATAGAAAAAACCTGCCACTAATGCCTTAAAAGAAACTGCAAAATGGAAATTCCTAGAAAATCATTTAAATAATTGTAAATTTCATTAAAGATAACAACAATGAAACAATATACCAAAATTTTGAAGATGCAGCCAAATCAGTCCTAAGGGAGAAATCTCTAAAAACTTTCATTAATAGAGAGAAAACAGATTAATGAAAGAAATTGTTTCACCAAATAACATGCCAACAAAACTGACAATCTAAATTATATGTATAATTTTCATAAAGATATAATATGTGAGATCAATACATCAAGGATCAAGAAATAGAGGACAGGGGGCAGCTACATGGCACAATGGATAAAGCACTGGCCCTGGATTCAGGAGGACCTGAGTTGAAATCCATCCTCAGACACTTGACACTTACTAGCTGTATGACCCTGGGCAAGTCACTTAACCCTTATTGCCCTGCCAAAAAACAAACAAACAAAAAAAAACACCAAAGAAATAGAGGACAACCCAATCTCAGAAAAAAAAATTAAATAAGCCAAGCTAATTCTATCAAATATTCAAATTGTGATTTTACATCCAAAACTGAACTTTTATCTTTCACCCCAAATCTTACCCTCTTCCTCTTATATATTACACATAAAAATCAGAGATAAATAAATGGAGATGGAGATGTAAGTATAGGCATATTATATATTACATTACATTACATATCTATAACTATTCAGTCTGATTTTTCAATTATTTTAATACCTAATGCCTAACAGCCTAGTTTTCAAAGCACACCATCCAAATACTTAAAATAGCATGTATATGATGATCAGCAACAAACTGGTTCCTATTGGGAAGAGGGGCTGAGAGTCGAGGGGCAAGGACTAGGTTCTTAAAGCACAAGCCAATAGTTGCAACTCTCCCTCCCCCTTTTTAAACCATTCTTTCCTATCTACTTACTCTGAAATAAATTTGGTTTTACAAATCTGAAGGGAATCACCCAAAGTTTCTCTTCTGCCCCTTAGGCTTTGCATGTTTATCGTGTATCATTTACATAGTTGTCATGTATCACTTTGTATTGCTATAGCACCCCCTTGGGGATGTATGATGGAAGAATCCTTCCTGTCAACTATGAAGACTCATTTAATTGTCTACTTAGCCAGAACAAAGTTTATGTACTAAAAGGATAATTCCTACCCCCTAGATCTCTCCTTCCTATTGGCCTAAAATGTAAAGACAGTCGTCTGAGCTACTGGTGGGGTTGGGAGGATGTCCTTCCCTCTTCTGGCTAACCAGTGAATGAATGGTCTCATGAGAAAGTTATTATCTGGGATGAAGTTGCCTCCTGTTTGTCTCTTCTTTTCTTAGATACATGGTCTTATGAAATGTCCTAAAGCAGCTAGCATTACCCCCTTCCTGTTATGGAAGTAGTCATACCACCTGAGAGAAGAAAAATCACCCAGAGAGAACAACCACACAAAGAGTACAGTTTGCAACAAATCTGAGGCGGGAGTAGAATGTGCAGGTAAAGGACAGGGACTGGGGAAAGTTGCCAGCTCTTTTGGCCCTTGGCTAGGTGTAACTTTGAGTTCCATGAATGCTGGGAGTCTGTTTTATATCTCCAAGTATCCTCCATTATGGTGGCCTATTAAATGCTTGCTGAGGAGGCAGAGCCAAGATGGCAGAGAGACTCCAGCAAGTTGCCTGAGTTCTTCTTTGGTTCCCTCAAAAAGAACATTAAATCAAGCCTCTAAACAGATTCTGAAACTACAGAACCTACAAAAAGACAGAGAGACACAATCTTTCAACCTGAGATAATTTAGAAGACTTTAGGAAAGGTTGGTATCACTTGGGCAAAAAGGGAGTGCAGCGCACCTCAGTGCAGTGCAGTGTGCAAGGGGTCTGGGCAAGTCAGCAGGAAGCTATAGTCCATAGCTTAGCAACTGATGACCCTTGATCCTGATTCAGAAAGGTGATGGTACAGCCGGTCAGTTGTGAAATCCACCAGCACCAGCTGAGAGGGCAGGCTACCAGGTAGTAGGCCACCCACAGGACAGGTGTGATGAGGCCTGGCCATCCCAGGGCTCCGGGAGAAAGCACAGTGAGAAAGTCCAGGGCAGTGAGAAACACATGAGCCATAGAGGCCTCAGTGTAGAAAGCCAGTGACACAGCCCCAATCTCCCAGCACAAGAAGCTTGAAACAGTGACCCAGGAGCAGGCCTCAACATTTAAAAAAATAATAATAATAACCTGCAATATGAGTGAAACAAAAAAGAGCTCTTACCATTGAGAGCTTCTGTGTCGACAGGGAAGAGACAAACACAAACTCAGATGAGGACAATACTCTCAAATTGCCCACATGTGAAGCCTCAAGAGGGAAGATGAATTGATCTCAAGAACAAAAAGCCTTCTTGGAAGAGCTCAAAAAGGGTTGGTTTTTTTTTTTTGGTGAGACAATTGGGGTTAAGTGACTTGCTTAGGGTCACACAGCTAGTAAGTGTTAAGTATCTGAGACCAGATTTGAACTCAGGTCCTCCTGAATCCAGGGCCAGTGCTTTATCCACTGTGTCACCGAGCTGCCCCTGGAAAAGGATTTTTTAAATCAGTTGAGGGGGCAGCTAAGTTGCACAGTGGATAAAGTGCCAGCCCTGAATTCGAGGACCTGAGTTCAAATCCAGGCTCAGAAACCTGACACTAGCTGTATGACCTTGGGCAAGTCACTTAACCCTCATTGCCCCACCAAAAAAATAAATTAATTAAAAATCAATTGAGAGAGGTAGAAGAAAAATGGGGATAGAAATCAAAGCAACACAAGAAAATTATGAAAAAAAGTATCAGCATCTTGGAAAAGGAATCACAAAGATTGACTGAAGAAAACAATTCCTTAAAAAATTCATGTGGCCAAATGGAAAAGGGGATCCATAATCTGAGTGAAGAAAACAATGCCTTAAAAATTCAAATTGGAGAGTTGGAAGCTAATGACTCCATGAGACACCAGGAATCAGTCAAACAAAATCAAAAGAATGAAAAAATAGAAGAAAATGTAAAATACCTCATTGGAAAGACAACTGACCTGGAAAATAAATCCAGAAGAGACAATTTGAGAATTATTGGACTGCCTGAAAGCCATGATCAGAAAAAAGAGTGTAGACACCATATTCCAGGAAATTATCAAGGAGAACTGCCCTGATATTATAGAATCAGAGGATAAAATCATCATTGAAAGAATCCACCGACCACCTCCTGAAAGAGACCCCAAAAGGAAAACTGCAAGAAATATTGCAGCCAAATTCCAAAATTATCAGGTGAAGTAGAAAATACTCCAAGCAGCCAGAAAGAAGCAATTTAAATATCACGGAGCCACAGTCAGGATTGCATAGGACCTGACAGCTTCAACATTAAAGGATCACAAGGCTTGTAATACAATATTCTGGACTGCAAAGGTGCTTGTATTACAGCCAAGAATGTATTACCTAACAAAACCAATCATTCTCTTTCAGGGGAAAAGTTGGACTTTCAAAGATATAGGGGACTTTCAAGATTTCCTGATGAAAAGACCAGAACTGAATAGAAAATTCAATCTTAACAGACAAGACTCAAGAAAAGGTTAAAAAGATAAACAGGGGGAAAAAGTTTTTCAATAAGGATAAACTGTTTACATCCCTACATGGGAAAATAATACTTATAACTCTTGAGAACTTTATACATATTTGGGCAGAGAGAAGGATTATACATAGAAGGTATAAATATCAATTGTCTTTGATGTGATGATATGAAGAAAATTAAGGGGTTAAAAAAGGACTTTATGGGGAGAAGAAGAAAGGGGAGGTGGAGTGGAGTGAATTACATCATATGAAGAGGTGCAAAAAACCTATTACAATAGAGGAAAAGAAGGAAGGAGTGAACATTGTTTCAACCTTACTCTCACTAGATTTGGTTCAAAGAGGGAATAACATATACATTCATTTTGATAAAGAAACTTAGCTTATTCTTTAGGGAAGTAAAGGGGTAAGGAGAAAAGGGTGGACTGATAGAAGGGAGGGCAGAGGAAGGGGAGAAAAGGGTAAAGAAAAGGAAGGGGAGCTGATAAAAGAAAGGGCAGATTTGGGGGAGGCAGGGGTAAGAAGCAAAATGTTGGTGAGGAAGAATAGGGTGAAAGAAGGGGGAAAGTACAAAGAGGGTAAATAGAATGGGGGAATAGACAGTTAGTAATAATAACTGTGAATGTGAATGGCATGAACTCTGCCATAAAACAGAAGCGAATAGCAGAGTGGATTAAAAACCAGAATCCTACAATATGCTGTTTACAAAAAGCACTTTTGAAGCACAGAGATGCACACAGAGTAAAGTTAAAAGGTTGGAGCAGAATATATTATGCTTCAGCTGAAGTCAGAAAAGCAGGGGTTGCAATCCTTATCTCAGACAAAGCAAAGGCAAAAATAGATCTAATGAAAAGAGATAAGGAAACTACATCTTACTAAAAGGTACTCTAGATAATGAAGTAATATCAATATTAAACATGTATGCGCCAAGTGGTATAGCATCCAGATTCTTAGAGGAGAAGTTAAATGAACTACAAAAGGAAATAGACAACAAAACTATACTAGTGGGGGATCTGAATCTTCCTCTCTCAGAAGCAGGTAAATCTAGCCACAAAATAAATAAGAAAGAAGTTAAAGAGGTGAATAGAATGTTAGAAAAGTTAGATATGATAGATGTCTGGAGAAAATTGAATGGGGAGAGAAAGGAATATACCCTTTTCTCAGCAGTACATGGCACATATCCAAAAGTTGACCATAAATTAGGGCACAAAAACCTCATAGTCAATGTAGAAAGGCAAAAGTAGTAAATGCATCCTTCTCAAATCATTGTGCAATAAAAATTACATGTAATAAAGAGCCATGGAAAGGTAGACTGAAAGTTAATTGGAAACTAAATAATTTCATTCTAAAGAATGAGTGGGTCAAACAACAAATCATAGAAACAATTAATAACTTCATCCAAGAGAATGACTATAATGAGATAACTTACCAAAATCTATGGTTTGCAATGCTTAAGGGAAATTTTATATCTCTAAATGCTTATATCAATAAAAAAGAGAAAGAGAAGATCAGTGAATCAGTGAATTGGGCATGCAACTTAAAAAGCTAGAAAAAAAAACAAATTAAAAATCCCCAATTAAATACTGAATTAGAAATCCTGAAAATTAAAGGAGAAATTAATAAAACTGAAAGCAAGAAAACTTTAGAATTAATCAATAAAACTAAGAACTGGTTTTATAAAAAAACCAATAAAAGAGATAAACCATTGGTTAATTTGATTAAAAAAAAGAAAGAAAACCAAATTACTAGTATAAAAAATAAAAGGGATGATTTTACCACCAATGAAGTAGAAATTAAAGAAATAATTAGGAACTATTTTGCCCAACTGTATGCCAATAAATTTGACAATCTAAATGAAATAGATAAATATTTACCAAAACACAAACTGCCAGGTTAACTGAAGAGGAAATAAAATCCTTAAATAAGCCTATATTTGAAAAAAGAAACTGAACAAGCCATTAATGAACTCCCTCAGAAAAAAATCTCCAGGGCCAGATGGGTTTACAAGTGAACTCTACCAAACATTTGAAAAACAACTAATTCCAATATTATACAAATTATTTGGAAAAATAGGTGAAGAAAGAGTTCTACTAAATTCCTTTTATGATACAAATGTGTTGATACCAAAACCAGGCAGAGCCAAAACAGAGAAAGAAAATTATAGACCAATTTCCCTAATGAATATTGATGCCAAAATCTTAAATAAGATATTAGCAAGGAGATTATAGCAAGTGATCACCAGGATAATACACTATGACCAGATGGGATTTATACCAGGAATGCAGGGCTGGTTCAACATTAGGAAAACTATCAACATAATTAACCACATCAAAAAGAAAACTAACCAAAATCATATGATTATCTCAATAGATGCAGAGAAAGCTTTTGACAAAATACAGCACCCATTCCTAATAAAAACACTAGAGAGCTTAGGAATAGGTGGAGCTTTCCTTAAAATAGTAAATAGTATCTACCTAAAACCATCCGCAAGCATTATATGTAATGGAGATAAGTTAGAGGCCTTCCCAATAAGATCAGGGGTGAAACAGGGATGTCCATTATCACCCCTATTATTTAATATTGTACTATAAATTTTAGCTTTAGCAATCAGAGAAGAAAAGGGAATTAAAGCAATTAGAATAGGCAAGGAGGAAACAAAACTATCACTCTTTGCAGATAATATGATAGTATACTTAGAGAATCCTAGAGAATCAATTCAAATATTACTTGAAATTTTAACAAAGTAGCAGGATATAAAATAAATCCACATAAATCATCAGCATTTCTATACATGACCAACAAAGTCCAGCAGCAAGAGATAGAAAATGCTTTAAATCACTATTGATTAGAGAAATGCAAATTAAAACAACTCTGAGTTACCACCTGACACCTCTCAGATTGACTAATATGACAAAAAAGGAAAATAATAAATGTTGGAGAAGTTGTGGAAAAATTTGAACACTAATGCATTGTTGGTGGAGCTGTGAACTGATCCAACCATTCTGGAGAGCAGTTTGGATCTATGCCCAAAAGGCTATAAAGCTGTGCATACCTTTTGACCACTATTAGCAATACCACTATTAGGTCTTTTTCCCAAAGAGATCATAAAAAAGGGAAAAGGACCCACATGTACAAAAATATTTATAGCTTCTCTTTTTGTGGTGACAAGGAATTGGAAATTGAGGGGCTGGTCATCAATTGGGGAATGGCTGAACAAGCCATGGTATATAAATGTAATGGAATACTATTGTGATGTAAGAAACAATGAGCAGGCAGATTTCAGAGAAACCTGGAAGGACTTGCATGAACTGATGATGAATGAGATGAGCATAACCGAGAGAACATTGTACACAGTATCAACAACATTATGTGTTGATCAGCTGTGATAGATTTGATTCTTCTCAGCAATACAAAGGTCCAAGATAGTTCCAAAGGACTCATGATGGAAAATGCTCTCCAAATCCAGAAAAAACCAGAACTGTGGAATCTAGATCCAGATAGAACCATACTATTTCTACTGTTTTTTGTTATTTTTCTTTTTTGAAGTTTTTCCTTTTTGCTCTGATTCTTCTCTCATAACATGATTAATGCAGAAATATGTTTAATGTGATTATACATATATAACCTATATCAAATTACTTGCTGTCTTGGGGAGGGGGGAGGGAGAGGAGGTAGGGAGAAAAATTTGAAACTAGAAATCTTATAAAAACAAATGTTGAAAACTATCTCTAAATGTAACTAGAAAATAATAAAATATTTATATGGAAATTTTAAAAAAATGCTTGCTGAAGGTTAGCACCTCCTTATTGGCCCTCACTGGGTCCAGTTCCAACTCTACCTTCTCCTTCATGCCTTCATTAGCTCGTTGTGAACAGAAAGCACAGAGGCTAGAGAGCCCATTCAGGGCCAAGCTTTGGGAAACCTTACAAATAACCACCCTGTTCCTTGCTGGTCACTGTGTCCTATCTGCTGAGCTGTTGAGTGATTAAGTATTCAGAGGGTGTGTCTGTACATGGTGTTGTGGGAGCTCTCACTTGGCAGAGATTCCCTTCAGCTGAATTCAATCATGACTTCTGTGTTTGGGCTCATCCTTTCTGTTCAGTGCTTGGAAAAGGCTTGTGGCTTTGTATATAAGCTGTATCAAGGTATGCATCCAACCCAGGTGCTTTTCTGACTTCGTACTGTCAAATTCCGTGATGCTGAAATGCAGGCTTTGTTTAAGTATACACTGTTGTTTGCCATGAATGCATTTAAAGTCTTTTCAGAGTGTGTTCCCAAAGAGGTGTCTATTTCCAAATCTGCAAATGACATAAGCCATGTTCCTTTGACTAATGTTTAACAGCTAGAGGAGTTTCAAAAGGCATACAGATTTGTGTGGCTTTAAACATCCATTTTAATCTAAATATGTCTTCCTCCCAGAAAGCATTAGACTGGTAGATTGTCCTTTGAATTAACAACATATAATAATTCCTTAAGTTTGTAAATGAGATAATGTATGTTAAATATGAGACAATTATATATATATATATGTGTGTGTATGTATATATATATATATATATATAAATAATACATTTAAAATGAGATGCATATCCATTATATTCACCCATTACTATCAGGCAGCATTATGGAGAGGAAAGAATGTTAAATTCAGCATCAAGAGAGACCTGAGTTCAAGTCCCATGTCTAACAATCAGCAGATCTGTGACCACAGATGAGTTACAGGAAACCTTGATGTCTTCATCTATAAAATGGTTTAATAATATCTGTTGTTACCTAACTCATGTGGTTATTAAAAGTATCAAATGAGATAGTATATATAAATTACTTTACAAACCTTCAATGATATTTATGTCATTAAGTACCTCCCATGATATTTAAAACAATCCTGTAAAGTAATCAGGAGGTAGCTAGGTGTCATAGTAGATAGGGCACTGGTACTGGAGTCAGGAAAATTGAGTTCAAATCCAGTCTCAGACACATACTAGGTGTGTGACCCTGGGCAAGTCACTTAGAACCCTGTTTGCCTCAGTTTCCTCAACTGTAGAATGAACTGGAGAAGGAAATGGTAAACCACTCCAGTATCTTTGCCAAGAAAACTTCAGATAGGATCACAAAGAGTAGGACATGACTGAAATGACTGAATAACAACAACAAAGTAATGAAAGCAAGTAGTAATAATAGTAATACTAATAATATTAATGCTACTACTACTAATAATAGATAGTATTTATATTATGCTTAAGATTTGCAAAGCACTTTATACCTTTATTTCATATGATCTTTACAAGAAATTTAGGGGGTAGAGGTTATTAGTCTCCTCAGTTTATTGAGGGAATTAAGACTGAGAGATCAAGTGACTTACCCAGGGTCTCAGACCTAGTAAGTATTTGAGGCAAAATTCAAACTCAGGTCTTCCTGAGTCCAAGTCAAATGTTCTATCCCCTGCATTACCCAGTTACCTATTATTTCAGTTTTAACCAAAACATATATTTAGAAAAGGTTGTTGTGGTGGTGATCAGCCATGTCTGCTATTTCATGACCCCATTTGGGGTTTTCTTCATAAAATACTGGAGTGATTTTCCATTTCCTTCTCCATCTCATTTTCCTGATGAGGAAAGTAAGGTAAACAGGATTAAGTGACATCCCCAGGGTCACACAGCTAGTGAGTGTCTGAATTCTGACTTGAACTCAGGTCTTTCTGATTCCAGGCCCAGCAATGTATCTATTACACTACTCCAAATGGATATATGACTTAGGCATAAAAGAGGACACCACCATTAAGAAATTAAAGGCTCAAGAAAGCAATTATTTTCAGATCTATGAATAGAGGAAGAGTTCATGACTAAAAAGACAGAGAAATGCAGAAAATAAAAGGGAAAATTTGATTACATAAAATTAAAATGTTTTTTGCATAAATAAAGGCAATGTAGTTGATAGGAGAAGGGAAACATAACTTCAAGAAAAAAGTCTTTGCAGCAACTTTCTCTGATTAGGATCTCATATCCCACTTTTTCTGTCTTGTTAAATCTCTTAAATATCCTCCTTATCTCCTCTGATACTGGCCACCAGGCCTTCATTACCTCATAACTATTCTATTACAATAGGCTTTTGGTTGGTCTCTCTGCCTCAAGTTTCCTCACTCCCTCCTCCTTCTACTACTCAGTGGTCTAATTGATCTATCTAAAGTGCAGGTCTAACAGTATCATCCTCTCCCACTATTCAATAAACTTCATTGGTTCCCTATTACCTCCAGGACCAAATATATAATTCTCTATTTGCTTTCAAAGCCCTTCATAATACATCCCGGCCTATCCATTCTTCTTAAATCTTGCACCCTTCCACATATTCTGTGATCCAGTGACATTGGCCTTTCTGTTCCTACCACAAGACTCTCCACTTGTAGACTCTGTGAGATTTCACTGGCTGTTCTACATGCCTGGAATGCTCTCTTATCAAAGGCTGCTTTCTAGTTTCCCTGGCTTCCTTCAAGTCTCAGATAAAGTCTGGTCTTTTGCAAGAATTCTTTGTCAATCCTCTTTGATTTTACTGCCTTCATTCTGAGACTATGCCCAATTTATCCTGAATATACCCACACAGATATAGATATAGATATATGTCTATGTTGATAAATGTATATGTACACTTATGTACATATACATTTAAGTAAATATGTATATATACATTTATGTATATACATGTGTGTATCTTGTTTGTACCTAGTTGTTTACATGTTATCTCCCCCATTAGACTGTTCCTTGAGAGCAGAGACTATCTTTTGCCTTTATTTGTATCCACAGTGCTTAATGCAGTGCCTGGATAGTTGGTTGACTGACTGACTAACTAATTACCTAATAGATAAATGGTTAAGGGATATGAACAGATATGAACAGGCAGTTTTCTCAGTAAGAAATACTTTATCAACAACATGAAAAAATTATAAAAATGCAAAGTAAAGCAATTGAGAAATGATAATTAAAACAACTCTAAGGTACCACCTGATACCTATCATATTGACTAATCTTACAGAAAAAATGATAAATGTTGGAAAAGATGTGGGAAAACTGAGGCACTAATGCATTGTTGGTATAGTTGTGAACTGATCCAATCATTCTGGAGAGTAATTTGGAACCATGCCCAAAGGACAATTGAACTGTGCATACCCTTTGATTCAGCAATACCCCTAGTAGGTCTACATGCCAAAGAGATCATAAAAAAGAGAAATGAATATACAGGTACAAAAATACTTATAGCAGCTCTTTTTGTGATGGTATAGAATTGGAGATTAAGGGGATGCCCATCAATTGTTGAATGAATGAACAAGTTGTAGTATATACAGTCAATAAAATGCTATTGTGCTATAAGAAATGATGAGCAGGCAAATTTCAGAAAAACCTAAAAGGATTTACATGAACTGATGCAAAGTGAAGTTTGCAGAACCAGGAGAACATTGTACACAGTAACAGCAGCATTATGTGATGATCAACTATGATTGACTTAGCTCTTCTCAGCAATACAATGATCCAACACAATTCCAAGACTTATGATGGAAAATACTATCTACATCCAGAGAAAAAGCTGATGGAATTTGAATGCAGATCAAAGCATACAATTTTTATTTTACTTTTTTCATTTTTTTCTTTTGTTCATTTCTTCTTTCACAATATGACAAATATGGAAATATGTTTTACAGGGTTGTACATATATAACCTATATCAAATGGCTTAGCATCTCAGAGAGGGTGCAGGGAAGGGATGATGAAAATTTGGAACTCAAAATTTTATAAAAAACTGATTTTTTAAATTGATTTATAATTAGAAAAAATAAATTATTAAAATAAATGTTGATTGAATGAATTTTAAATGGCTAAATAAATTATGGTATATGAATGTAATAGAACTTTGAAAGACAAGAAAGCAAGAAAATAGTGGCATGGCAGGACATAGAGAGACCTCTATCTCTATCCCCTATAAACCTTCCATCTGAGCATAGAAATGCACCACTTGAGTAAGAAATAAAATAAGTACCTCTAGACTCCCCCACTCACCAAGGAATCCCATAGAGGGGCCATTATAGTCCATCAAAAAGCCTAGAATAAACAGTCCAGGATAAATTGAGGATTGAGCACTAAAGACAGAGAGCAAAAAGTCCCTAAAGGTACCCAGCAGATATAGCATTTTCTGCCATAGTCCCTCAGAATCTAGGCTATGGCAGCAGAAGCCCAACCTAAAAGCGAAACTTTGGGTTTTCCTGGACAGAGGGAGAGGGCTCAGGGTAGCATCCCCAGTCTGAGCCAAACAGGGCTGAAGTCCAGCCCAATATGTGCCTTTGCTTGTAGGCCATGTCTACAGAAGCCCAGATAGAAAGAACAACTTTAGGATACTCCAGGCATGTCGAACGTGGCACTCCCAGTCTAAACTAAATGCTGCCTGAGCCTGGATTGACATCTTTGGATGTGGATCAGCATCCAGCCCAGCAGGATCATTCCCAGAAGTTGTAGCTATAGGAGCCTAGCCAGAGAGAATGGTCCCAAGGTATTCAAGGAGAATCCAGAGAAACATTAGTGACTCTTTGCCAACTAGTTGTTGGAGGGAGGCTGTAGGCAAATTCCAGCTCAAGTGGTCCAAGAAGCCTGTGTCAGGAACCAACACACGAGTAGTTCCTGAGCCCAGCAGCAGTGTGGGAAGGACATCAGGTGGGACCTACCAATAGGAGGTCTTAGAGCCCTGAAACAAGAAGGAGCCCTCAAGCAGAGCTCAAAATGTGAGTAACCTCCAAGATCTTTGAAAGAGGCCCTAGGGCAGCTAGATGGCACAGTGGTTAAAGCACTGGTCATGGATTCAGGAGTACCTGAGTTCAAATCTGGCCTCAGACACTTGACACTAGCTGTGTGACCCTGGGCAAGTCACTTAACCCCAATTGCCTCACTAAAAAAAAAAGAAAGAAAGAAAGAGGCCCTAGTCTGGACCACTATACTCAGAGCCATGCAGGCCTTGACACTTCCATTCACTTATCTAGCTTGCTGCAAGGGCAGCCCCCCCCACCCCCCAGCCTAGATACTGAGGTAAATGAAATGAGAACATTGAGGAAAACTCCAAATACCATGAGGAAATAACTTGGGATGGGAGATTCACTAGGGTTAAACCCTGGAGAGGAGAACAACTTCACAAAAAGTCCAGGTAAAGCCTTAAAAGAAAAGAAATCCAATCCAAAAGGACTTCAGGAGAACCTTGAATAAACAAAACAAGTAATAGAGAACAGAAAAGATAGGAGGGAAAGATTAACAAGAATAAATGAAACTTAACAACAGACAATGGAAATATCACTGAAGAACCAGGTACCTGAAAATTAGAATGGTCCAGACAGAAAGCAATAACTTATTAAGACAACAAGAAATACTAAAACCAAAAGATTGAAAGGAAAAATAATATAAGAAACATATTTTTAAAAACCAAACTGGAAAATAAATCAAGGAAACATAATCTAAGAATTATCAAACTAACTGAAAATCATGATCAGAAAAAAAGTCTATAAACCATATTTTAAGAAATACTAAAGAAAAACTTTCTATAATCCTTGGAAATGTAAGGTAAAGTGAAAACAGAAAGAATCTACTTCTGACCTCTGGAAAGAAACCCCAAAATGAAAACTCTCAGGAACCCAGTCACCAAAATTTTCCTTCAGCTTCCAACTCAAAGAAAAAAAAGTACTAAAAACAACCCAAAAGGAGTTCAAGTACGAGGGGACCACAATAAGGATTCTAAAGAATTAGCAGCTACAATTATAAAGGAGAGGAAAGGTTGGAATGTGACATTTCAAAAGGCAAAATATAAAGGTTTGCTACTGTAGATAACATATCTAGAAGTACTAAATATAATATCCTACAGAAAAAATGGGTATATTTGTAAGATAGAGGATTTCCAAACATTCATGATGAAAAGACCAGAAATAAGTAGACATTAGGAAAGGAAAATACAGGTGTTAAGAAAAATATGGAAAGATACTTATTTTTGTTAAATCAAAAGAGAATGTGAAAGGGATCCATAATTATATATTTAGGAATAAGAACCAAATGTCTTCTCAGAATCCTAAGATCTTTAAAGGTCAGAAAGGTTAAAATAATAGAGAGTCTATGGGTGATTTTCATCTTTTTTAATAGTCTTAAGGAAAGAAAGAATGGGAGGAACAGGGGATTATACTGGGGAAGAAAGTAGAAAGAAAGGGAGGGAAACCACTATTATATTAATAGAGATAAGACAAATAGTACATAGTCATGGGGGAAGAAAGGAATGATTATTTCATTTTCATCTGAACCAAATAAAGGAATATTGAACATAATTGTACACACACACACACACACACACATCAGCATAGAAATAAACTCAAAAGGGAAATATGAGGGGACAGAGATAAGAGAATGGTAAAGAAGGGAGGGCAGGACAGATAAAAGAATAGTTACAAGCAAAGCAAACTCAAATACTGGAAGAAAGAATGTAAAGGGGAGATTAAAAAGTAAGGAAGTAAGTAAAAAAAACCTTTTGGATCAGAGATGACAAAAGGGCAAGACAAAAACTACAACAGAGAGGAATAGGTTGTTTCACTTATAAGATCATATGTGTTAGGCAAACTCCCTCTCTTCTACCATCTCCTTATTTGTAAAGAGGGTGATAAGACCAAAGATAAGAAAAGTACAAGACAGGATGAAGAGAAATATAAAATTAACAATTATACCTGATTGTTATGGAATGAAATGGGATACATTGACCCATAAAATGGAAAAAAGATAGAATGGATTAGATAGCAAAGTCTGATAACATGTTATTTATGAGAAACACAGCTACAACAAAAAGATTTGCATAAAGTTAAAATGAGAGACAAGAGCAAAATCCATATTGTTTCAGCTTGATTCAAAAAAGCATGATTTCAGATAAAGTTACTTTAAAATGAAATTACATTATGTCTAAAGGCACTATAGATAGTAAATCAACATCAATATACATGTACCCCAAAACATATATACTTGAAACATCTAAATATTCTATTATTACATATTTAATTTTAATATTTTAATTAAAATAATAAATTAAAGTTTTAAGTATCTAAATACTTAAAGAAAAAATAATTGAATGAGGAGAAATTGATAATAAAATTATAATAGAAGAGAAATAGGTAAACTTGAAACTAAAAAGACTTAAAATGGTAAAGGAGGGGTATTCCTAGCTTCCGAGCTTTGAGATACCACGAGCTATAGTTCCTCTGCCCTGATTAAAGATCTTATTTCTCCTATATTGGTTATTTCCTTAATTGCCAGGTTAACATATGGGGGCTCTTTCTGGGACTTGAAGACTCCGTGCCCAGGCAGCCACTGTTTTTGACCTCTGGCGCCTGCAGGAATCTTTTGTGTTCCAGTCTGGACTCAAATTCAGAGGCCTGGCTTGGGTAAGGGTCTCTCAAATTCAGAATGCACGTCCTTTTTGCTTGAGTTCCTAAAAAGCTCTTTGGTCGGGGATCTGGTTATGTCCATGGATGACTTTTGTAATGGCTCCGTTCTGACAGGTCCCCCAAAAGGGGATGGCTGCAGGTTTTTATCTACCATATGTGGCCACTCTGACAGGTCCTAGAAAGGATGGCTGCCGGGTTTTGTTTTCAAATCATGTACCACATGATTGCAAGTGCTAGCAGAATTCAAGTCTGACCCACAGCACTGATGAGTTTTGTCTTGATTCTGTCAGCTAAAGGCCCTGAGTGGGATGTTGCTTTTTTTTTCTTTCTCCTTTTTCAATGGCATTTTGAATCAATTAAGTAAGAATCTGAATCTGAACCCTCCTTCTTTTAAAAAATAAAATAAAATAAAATGGTAAAGGAGACTAAAAGCTAGTTCTTTGAAAAGAATAATAATTTTTTTTTAAATAGTCAACCTGATTAAATAGAAGACAGAAAATCAGAACAATATAATATAGAAAATGAAATAAAAACAAGACCAAAAGAAATGTTGAAAAAAATTTCCATGACCTATTATGCAGTTATATGCTAACAGAAATAGAAAAATACCTTCCATTGCATAAAATAAACAAATAAAAGTTAAAATAGATCTCTTAAATAACTGAATCTCAGAATAGGAAATGAAACTAGCTATAGAAAAGGAAAAAGACACAGAAAAAAAAAAAACCTTGATTGGGATGGATTCACAGGAGAATTTTATCAAACTTTTAATGAATACCTGGTACCAACACTGCACAAATTATTCTAAAAAACTTAGAGTTTTACCAGACTCCTTTTATGAGACAAATGTAAGTCAAATACTGAAACCAGGGAAGAGTAAAACAGAAAATTATAAACCAACAAATATCAATTTAAAATGTTTAAATAAAATCCTGTCAGATTACAGTAATTCATCCAAAATATCATTCATTATCACCAAATTAGATTTATACCAGGAATATAAGGGCAATTTAACATTAGGATAAAAAGAGTTAACATGTCAAATACTTTGAAAACCTTAAATAATAAATAATAAATGCTGTTGCTGCTGATCATGATCATGATCATGATGATAAAAATAGTCAATAATTAATCATATTAAAAATACAACATTCAAAATCACATAATAAATTTAATGGATACATAAAAAGCCTTTGACAAAGTATACTTTCTTGTGCTAAAAACCCTAAAATGTATAGGCAAAAGCATGCAAATTTTAATATTATAAAATGTCTTTCTAAAACCAAATCAACTACAGAAAGACAAAAGGAAAGAATATGTACAAAAGAATCAAAACTGAATGTTGCAAAATTTCAAAGAACAAGCATGACCCCAAAGAAGAGATATGAGAAGATATTCCTCACCCTAATCCTTTTTAGAGGTTAGAAGTCTATAAGTTGAATATATTTCATATAATTTTAGATTTTTTTCAATGGATTGATTGATTTTACTAATTTTTCCTCTTTTTAAAAAATATTATTTGTTTTATGGGATTGCTTTTTGAGAAGTGGTAAAGTGAGAGATACTGGGAGGAATTTTTGGTGATGTAAAAACACCCAAAATATATCAATAAAATGTATTCTTTTTTTTTTTTTTTTGGTGAGGCAATTGGGCTTGTATGTAAGGGCCAAATTTAATATGGGAAGAGTTAATTGGGCAGCTCACGTTAATATTGGGTAAGAAAAGAAACAGCCTATTTCAAAAAACAAAACAGGTTTATTAATGGGAACAAATTTAAAATAATATCTGAATCACACAAGTGAGATTAATAGAACTAGAAACAATGTATAAATCTCTGGGGTAAAAAGGCCCCAGGCACCTGAACCTGCCTCCAGCCCAGTTAGCTCCAAAGAGCTAGCTTTGCCTCAAAGAAAACGCAAACTCACCAACACCCAAAATCTGCAGCTTTAAGGAGAATTAGCTGTGTAGTCTCTTCTGGTTTCGTCTGAAGGTCAAACACCAGCAGCTCCTCTAAATGTCTGCCTTCCTTCCCCATTTCCCTCAGAACCCTCTCTAACTGCCTTTTAACTTTTTCTAACTCCCTCTAAATGAAACTAACTGACTCTCCCACCAGAAGGGAAGGGGCGGTTCTTAGCCATGCTGAGTCTCCAATTGGCTCAGCATACCAACATGGGCTGTCCCCATTATAATCTAGCCAGACCCACGTGGGCATGGGAAAGATATTAGAGGAAGGCTAGTTACTTAGTTTCAATAAATGTTCCCTGTAGTCAGAGTTCCTCTTGTTTGTTCAATTATCTCCCAAAGTGCACACCCATCTTCTCCTAGGCTTTTCAAACTTACATTTCTTCAGTTTGACCATAATGAAGCAAAGATATGGTTATAAAAACACCAAATCACAATTAATTCCTTACAAGTGACTTGCCCAGGGTCACACAACTAGTAAGTATTAAGTGTCTGAGGCCAGATTTGAACTCAGGTGCTCCTGAATCCAGGGCCAGTGCTCTATCCACTGCACTACCTAGCTGCCTGGATAAAATGTATTTTTAAAAGAAAAGGCATGTAATCACCTTCTGTCTATCATATATGAAGAGGGCAGAATGAGGGTATTGAGGTATCTGTAAAACAGGGAAATGAAGCAGAGGTTCAGAGAGTGAGAGAGTTGGATTTATGCTAATAAGTCAGGGACATAGTTCAACATATTAGGAAAACTATGAATATATATTTATACCATATTAATAACTAATAATACCATATTAATAGCAAACCTAATAAAATCCACATGATTATGATAGATGTAAAAAAAATTCTGAGAAAAAACTCATTTCTGTTTTAATAAATAAGAATAAAGGTACTTTTTTTTGACATAGTAAATAGTATATCCCTAAAACCAAGAGTCGGTATTATATGGGATGGAGAAAGAATGAAAGCCTTTTCTGTAAGATGAAGGATAAAGGAAGAATGCCCATTGACATCAATTTCAGTTCATTTAATTCTAGAAATTTTAGCTATAACAAATGAAGATTTGGAAAAAAGTAATCAACAAAGAAACAAAATTATTGCTTTTTTGCAGATGATATGATAGCTTGCTTAAAGAAACCTAGAGTCATTTTTTTAAAGACTCAATTAGTAACTTCAGTAAAATAGTAGGATATAAAATAAGTCCCCCTAAATCATGAGTCTTTCCATATAGTATGAATAAAATGCAAGAGAAAGAATTAGAAAAAGAAATTCCATTCAACGCTACTACAGAATATAGTATGTGTGGGGGCAGCTAGGTGGCACAGTGGATAAAGCACCAGCCCTGGATTCAGGAGTACCTGAGTTCAAATCTGGCCTTAGACACTTGACACTTACTAGCTGTGTGACCCTGGGCAAGTCACTTAACCCTCATTCATTGCCCTGCAAAAAAAAAATGAAGAAGAAGAATGTAATATATGTGTCATCTATAGCATGGGAGTGTCCTTGTATGGCTCAAAGGGAGGCAGAATAAACATCTCTAGCCTCTTCTCACCCCACCTTTCTTTAAGGGAAATTATAATCACTGCCAAGAGAGAAAATGAGAGATTGAGGCTAGAGGTTGCTCTGTTCTTTTGAATGTGTAAGTTAGAAGCACATGAAGTGACTCAGATCTTGAAGAGTTCTGAACAAGACTTGAAGCTTCCAAGTTATGAAGAGGACTGAAAAAGACTCGAGCTCTCTTACTCTCTTACTCTTACTCATGTGACTTGCCCAAGGTCACACAGCTAGTAAGTCAAGTGTCTGAGGTCAGATTTGAACTCAGGTCTTCCTGACTCCAGGGCTGGTGCTCTATCTACTGCATCACCTAGCTGCCCCCAGGAATTTTAGACAACTATACAACACTTTACAGAAATAAGGGAAGACAAATAATTGGAGAGAATTGATTGCTCATGATTGAGCCATGGTAATGTAATAAAATGGCAATACTACCTAAATTATTTGTTAATTGTATTTTGGTGATGGATGCCATCTTTTTCATTGTCTACTATACTTCAGAGAGACCAGTAAATTCAATGGTTAGAGGGGAAAAGAAACTCTAATTTTAGTGCTCCAAGCTTCTTGATTTCCATTCATAACCAATATAACTAAGCTCCATGAAATAGTAGGGGAAAAGGACAATGAGATCCCCTGAAAGCAATTGCCTTGAGGTTTATAGAAAAAAAAACAGCAACCTATCTTGAACCCTCTGGTGACACCTATGGGCTTTACTAATAAGAGAAATTTGGATTTTTTAAAACTGAGGTTTTTACTTCTTGCCTTCAAGATTGACAAAGATGACACAAAAGGAAAAGATAAGTGTTAAAAGGGATATAGAAAGGCAGGCACACTAGGTATAGAATAAAACTTACATTTCCAGTCATGATAATTACAACTCAAATTTATTTTGCTTTATTATACTTTTCCTAAAAGATCTTTCTCTGATTTTTTGTTTGTTTCTGGAGAGAGAATTGTTGTTAGAGAAAGTGGGAGGATATAGAGCATAATCCAAAGAAAAGGAAAAAGAGAAAGAAGAAGAGCATCAACAAAACATTTTAGAAATATAACGAAGAGACCAAAGCACTGTTCAGTGGAGAAACAAAAACAGCTCAATATTGGTAGTATCACATTAAATTTAATAATAGTAAAAGAAACAAGCTGCATATAGTGGATTTGTAGTTCCATGTACAATCCCTACTTTCTGACTTTCTTTGCATATGAAAATATTTACATTTATTAATGACTTTCGGGTTCCTTATTTAAAATAATTTTTAAAACCAGTACTATTTTTACTGATTTTTTAAGCTTCTTGATCAGTCAATAGGTTCCTTCCTAAACCTGAAATTTGTGATTCTATGTAGATAGTGCCTCCATGATCCAAATGCTACCTTCTTTGCAAATATTTGCATGCATCAAGACAGAGATTGAAGTCAATCAATCAGTCCTTCATCAACCAATAAGTCTTTAAATATGGTATTGAGAGGAAGAGAGGATATCTAATTATGTTTTCCTGGAAAGTCAACAATTCTTATATTGTCTCTTTGAACTCTGTCTTCTGAACCAATCTTCTTTATAATTTTATTTTTTTACTTTAATCATTCTTGTTGTGTGATTGTATTTCTTGAGTACTGTCTACTCAATTCTGTTTTTCAGAATCCACTGCTTTGTTAAGATTCCCCAGTTTCTTTTCTAAACCATCAATTTCCCATTCAAGTTTTTCATTCAGAATTCAAATTCACCTCTCTTCTCTTCCTTCAATCATTTTATTAGACCTTTTCAAACATCCTGGGGGGTCCTTGTGGTTATTCTATTCTTTCAGGGGAGTTTTATTTGGAGTTGCAAAATTATACTCTTCTAGAAATTTGCCCTCACATTATTGTATACATTCTTTATTGTATTAAGTGCTTTTGGTTTCTTATTATTGATTTCTACAGTTCTGCTGTAGTTTGTTTTGGTTTATGTTTTTTTTTCCTTGCAGGAATCTACTTGTAAGGATTTCTTCCCCCTCTTCTCTTTTGTTCTTTTTTCCCCAATAATCTGAACTCCTCATTCTAAATCACAGTGGTTTAGGGGTCTTCAGAAAGTGGCTGACTACTTTTCTCCACAGAAATTGGGTGTTAGAAAATCTAACTAGATTGCAAAAAAAAAAAAAAAGACAGATAACACCATTATTTCAGTGTATGGTTGCATTTATCAAAGGATATGAGGCCAGTGAGCTTGACTTTGATTCCTGGAAAAAAAATGTTAAAATTAGTTTTTAAAGTAATACTCTGTGAGCACATAGGGAATCACAGATAACTATGAGTCAATATAGTCTCATTAAGATCATGTCAGACCAGCTTCATCTCACATGATCATAGCTTCAGTCATAAGAAACCTAACAGGTGATCTAGTCCAACTCTCCATTTTACAAAGAAACTAAAGCCCAAAAAGGAACTTGCCCAGGGTCACACAGATAGTAAGCAATAGGACAAGAAAATTTGAAGCCAAATCCTCAGACTCCAAGTCTAGTGTTGTTTCCATCTTTTGCTTCCTCAGTTTCCTCCATTGTCATAAGGAAATTATAATACTTGCACGAGTTAATCGCCTCATGAAATGCTCTGTAAATATTCATTATCATTATTTGGCTGAATTTTCCCTGTTGTACTAGAATATGCAAATTCTCCAAGTACAGAAGGGAAAAGGGAATTCATCCACCACCTCCCCACATGTTTCTTCTATGGAAAGCCTTTCAAGATTGACAGTCTCTCAAATCAACATAGAGAAATAAATCAACAAGCAAGCTTTGAGTACTTTGGCTACTATGCATAGACCCCAAATATAAGGAGTTGTTTTCTCTTTTCATTAGTTCCAGAGTAAGACTGGTAATGGATGATAGGAGGCTCTAGTCCCTTTCCATTTATGTAATGTATTCTGTACTCCTTAGACAGAGGACAGAAACAAAAGCAATACCAAATCCTTTAGCATGCTGCTTTCTGATATTCATAGAAACAAGAGGCCCAAAGGTATTCCTTTTTTGTGGTTTGTCCCTACCCACTCCTGTTTCTCAAGCAGTTATTTTTTTTATTGCTGTTTAAACTAGTTCTGAGTAAAATGCCAAATGCCTTTGGTGAAGGCTGCTAAATTGTTCATCTATTCAATATATACTTCTGTGTGTATGTGTACTTTGATTGTGAGAAACAACACATGACAATGACTCTTTATGGAGTGGAGGTCAATAATAAACTAGACTCCCTATGTTTTAAATTAGAAGCTAAGAGATTGTTGCAGCAGAAGTAAAATCGTGTTCTGACTTTATCTTCAAGTTTTCCTAGTGGGTGTTAGAAACATCCTAAGGCTAATAGACAGCATCCTGTTAGAAGACACCCAGAGAGTTAAGATTAGGAAAATCTCTTCTGCCAAGAAGATAAGGTCCTAGGGACCTGGTTCTAAGAGTGGAAAACATTTTATTAACTACCGGGGGCAATCTAAATTGAAATTAGCTGCAACCTGAAGTTCAGAGACAAGCAAAACATGGGGAGAAGGTATGTGAGTGAAAAAAAGACCAAGATACTTTGGAAATAAGGATTATACATGAGAGAATTGCCTATTGCACAAAATTTGTGTTTTCCTTATATTCTTCCTCACAAAAGATTTTGTCTCAAACAGAAGCAATGTATCCAAAATTAGAAGGGAGGTAGAAAGCTGGGAAACAATTTTTATAGCCAGTACTTCTGATAAAGGCCTCATTTCTAAAATATATCAACAACTAAAACAAATTTATAAGAATCCAAGTCATTCCCCAATTGAGAAAGGGTCAAAGGATATGAACAGGCAGTTTTCTGATGAAGAAACCAAAGCTATCTATTCCCATATGAAAAAATGTTCTAAATCACTATTGATGAGAGAAATGCAAATTAAAACAACTCTGGGGTACTACCTAACACCTATCAGATTAGCTAATATGACAAAAAAGGAAAATAATAAATGTTGGAGAAGCTGTGGAAAAATTAGAACACTAATGCATTGTTGGTGGAGCTGTGAACTGATCCAACCATTCTGGAGAGCAGTTTGGAATTATGCCCAAAGGGCTATAAAGCTGTGCATACCCTTTGACCCAGCAATACCACTTTTGGGTCTTTTTCCCAAAGAGATCATAAAACAGGGAAAAGGACCCACATGTACAAAAATATTTATAGCTGCTCTTTTTGTGGTGGCAAGGAATTGGAAATTGAGGGGCTGGTCATCAATTGGGGAATGGCTGAACAAGTTGTGGTATGTGAATGCAATAGAATTCTATTGTGCTGTAAGAAACAATGAGCAGGCAGATTTCAGAGAAACCTGGAAGGACTTGCATGAACTGATGATGAGTGAGATAAGCAGAACCAGGAGAACATTGTACACAGTATCATCAACATTATGTGTTGATCAGCTGTGATAGATTTGATTCTTCTCAGCAATACAATGGTCCAAGATAGTTCCAAAGGACTCATGATGGAAAATGCTCTCCAAATCCAGAAAAGAAAAAAAAAGAATTGTGGAATATGGATGCAGATTGAACCATAATATTTCTTTTGTAAAAAAAAATATTTTTGTCTCAAAGATTATCATCACCTATACAAAAGAATCTTGATGATAGTTTCAAAAAAGTTGTTAAGATTGGTTGTTGACTAGCAGAAAAATCTGCCACTTCTCAAACCTGATATCTAAAGAGCTAGTCCTTTGACCAAACATCCAAAAGACCAAATGTTGACAGTCTCAAACTTCAGACACACAGTCCCTTGACCTATATATTCTGAGAAGGATCATAGGCCCTAGAGCTGGAAGAGTCTTTTGAGATAATCTAATCCAATCCCCTTATTTTAAAAATGAGGAAACTGAAACATCGGAGTTAATAAACTCATAGAAAAACATTGGATCTGGGTTTCTCTCTCCTCTCTGATGTTTACTTCCTGTGTGACCTGAGACAAATTGCTTAACCTTCTTGGACCTTAGATGATGCATGTCAAATGAAGAATGTCGACTACATGGTCTCCAAGGTACTTTTCATTTCTAGATCTATGATCTTATGATCCTGTAATAGGAAAGGGATAACAAAGGGAGACAGCTACTGATATTCACTGTAATTATGCTCAAACACTGGGCTTCCTGATCATAATAATAGCTAGCATTTTTATAGGGCCTACTATGCAGCCAAAGTGCTGGGCTAAATGACATTTACAAATATTATCTAGAACAGAATATTCCATCTTCCAGCTGAGAGATTTCACTATCTGTCCCCCATGCCTGAAAACCTCTCCCTCCTCATCTCTATCTCCTAGCTGCCCTGTTTCACCTGAAGTCCCACTTTCCACAATAAGCTTTTCTCAATCCTCCTCAATCTTCATGCCTTCCCTCTGAGATTATCTCCAATTTATCCTATATGGATCTCGTTTCTATGTGAGTGTCTACATTGTGTCTCCTCTATTACAATGTAAGCTCCTTGAAGGCAGGAACTGTCTTTTGCCTTTCTTTGTATCCTCAGATTTATTTTATTTTATTTGCACTGAATATGGTGATTTTACTCATGATTCACAACACGTCTCTCTGCTTTTCCTTCCTTATCACAGAGTTACCTTGGGACTGTGTGAGGGACATGAGATCACCAGCATAGGGAAATAGGTCAGGGATTTGGATTCGCAGTGATGGAACACCTCTTTTGGCTAGAGATGAAGATTCAAGGCTTTCTAATTTGTTTTTAATTGTTTGCCAGCCTCATTGGACGTTATTCCTCCCCTAGCACTCTGTGATCCAGTCAACCTGGCCTTTTCTGTTCCTCACACACTTTTTTTGCCTTTTCACTGGGAATCCTACTACATTCTTGGAATGTACTTCCTCTTTACCTATACCTCATTGCTTCCTTTAAGATGAAGTGCAAGTGGGGGCAGCTAGGTGGTGCAGTGGATAAAGCACTGGATTCAGGAGGACCTGAGTTCAAATTTGACCTCAGACATGTGACACTTACTAGCTGTGTGAACCTGGGCAAGTCACTTAACCCTCATTGCCTTGCAAAACAAACAAAAACAATCAAAGATGAAGTGCAAGAACCATTTTCTGTATGAAACCTTTCCTGATCCCCTCAACTGCTAGTGCTCTCCCTCCCAAACTATCTTTCTGCTGGTAGGTAAGTGGTACAGTAGATAGTGTGCTGGGACCAGAGTCAGGAAAAGCTGAGTTCAAATCTGGTTGCAGACACTTACCAGTTATGTGACCCTGGGCAGATAATTTAAACTGTTTGCCTCAGTTTTCTCAATTGTAAAATGGGAATAATAACAGCACCTACCTCACAGGATTGTTGTGAAGATCAAATAATTTGTAAAATGCTTAGCATGGTGTCTGTCACATGGTAGGTGCTATATAAGGCACCAGTGAATACACAGGATCTCCACATTTAATATTGATAGGATTCTAATCTTGGAAGATCAGAATGACTTGTCCATTGATCACCAGCTCTCCTTACTCAGCCTTGACAGAGCTTGTGGCCTTACTATGGATGGAATCACATTAGAATATATGATGAGATATATGTAGTTAAGGTCAATGAAGGGGTTACTGATGGCTATAGCATCCACTCTTCCTGGGGTGAATACAACCCTTGTCACCAGGTACCAAATACAGCCATCCATTATCTCCAACCTTCATCATCTTGTCTCGGGGATGTGACTGTAGCAGCAGATCTTGACACCAAGCTTAGAAAAAGAACTGCGAGTTAATCCACAGCTTTAACATATTTTTGTTGTTGTTACTGAGTTGTTTCAGTCATATCCAACTCTTTATGACCCCATTTGGGGTTTTCTTATCAAATATCCTGGAATGGTTGGTCATTTCCTTTTCCAGCATATTTGATGATTGAGAAACTGAAACAAGCAGGGTGAAATGACTTGCCCCAGGTCAATACAGCTAGTAAATATCTGAAGCTGGATTTGAACTCAAGAAGACTCCTCTTCCTGACTCCAGGCCCAGCAGCATTCTATCCACTGTACCACCTAGATACCTAATATAAGGTAGATTAATTGATTGATCCAGAGACTGAAGATAGAATATATAATGAGAAGAAGAATAAGAAAGACAGGTGTCAGCAAAATTATAAAATTTTTTTAAAGGATGGTTCTTTAAATTTTCCTGGTTTCATTTCAGGAATTGTGGAAATTTAGAAACATTATATTAATTAAAAGATGGTATAGATCTATAAAAGTTCTCTAAAAATTAGGTTTTCTCTTATATCAGCTTGGCAGGAAAATCTGACAAAATTTAATTCGATAGTCAATCAAGTGTCTAAGTATCCCTCATTTCCCAGGAAATAAGCAAATTGTACTTCTGATACTAAAAGGGGTGGGAGGGAGGACAGAGGGAAGAGGGGGAATTCTGTGGGGTTGCAGCTTGGCCTCAGTAATTCTATTCTTTGTCCCCAACAATCACGTCATCCCAGATCCCACAAAATTGACTTCTGTGCTTAATTCCAGCATTGTTTAGTCTTGCAACATTTGGTTTCCATCCATTCCTCATGTGGTTTGGAGTTAATATTCTGAAATCTCAACAAGTTAAGTAAAATGGAATGATGATCAAGCTTTCAAAAGGGTTAGTAAAAAAGGATAAAAATACAAAATGTGCAAGCTGTGGACACTGGACATTTCATGAGACCGAGGTTTTCTGCCAAATTCCTAGTACTGTACTTCCTGTTTTCACTGAGTCAGAGGTACTGAGATAATTACCTTTTCCTTAGTAAAGTGTTTTAGCTTCCAGTACTGAATAATACTGAAAGTATGAATATTCCGAGGAAGTTAAATGAAATTCATAGTCATTTTGAGGTTTAGGTGAAGATTGACCTTTGTTACTGTTTTATCTTCTTCTCACAATTAAATTACTTTCTTGCTTTTTCTTTTCTAAATGTGTCTGGGCCTTGATTTCATTAGTGCTGGGAACTGCCTCAACAGTAGGTCAGAACACCATCTGTAAATTGTAGCCCTGGAGAGTTGTCTGGGGCATTGAGAGGTTAAGTAATTTGCCCACAGCCATAGAAGTTATATATATATATTTACATTGCTTGGTTCTCCTCTCTACTTGATCCTCCTCTTAAAGATCAACTTTTATGTCTTGTCTTGTGTGTGTCTGTGTGTCTGTGTGTGTGTGTGTGTCTGTGTGTCTGTGTGTGTGTGTGTGTATCCTAGGGTTCTATCCTTGCTCCTCTCTTCTGTTCTCTTATGTTTTTCTCTTGTTATTCTCATCAACTCACGTGGATTCAACACCATCTCCACACAGATAACTCCCAAATCTACTTTTTCAGACCCCTTATTTCTCCTGAGTTCTAAAATACAATCACCTTAGTCCAAGTTCTCATCACTTCTTTCCTGAACTATTGAAGTAGCTTCCTAAATGGTCTCCCTGCTTCAAGTCTCTACTACCCCCTTTCTGATCCATCTACCATACACATTACAAATTGATATCCTAAAGCATAGATCTGTCATTTCAAGAAGCTTAGATGTTTCCCTATTGTCTCTAGGACAAAACGAAAACTCCTCTGCTTGACATGGAAAGTTCTTTTTAAGTTGTCTCCAGTCTTTGCTATTCCATATGCTCTATACTCCATCTGACATCTTTGACTTTTGCTCAGCCTGCCCCAAACCCTTCCTGAAATCTTCTTATTCTTCCCTCTACCTCCTGGAACCCCTAATTCCTGTCAAGGCTTACTTCAAATGTCATCTTCTTCAAGAGGCCTTATCTGGGCCAAGATGGCAGAGGAGAGGCTGTGACTCCCACAAGCTCCAGATAAACCCATCCATTCATGCCCAAATAATGCGGTAAAAATCAAAACCCAGAACAGCCTAATGCACATAAGAACAGAGTGAGACTGTTTCTCCACAAAAGAGGGCAATTCTGATCACCTACTGATCAGGCTGAACAGCTCAGCGCGCGGTCCGGACCCAGCCAGGGACAGTGCCTCCAACACGTCAGAGTCTTCAGCACCAGCAGCTTCTGAGGCTCCGATCACGGACTGGTGAGGGGGTTCGGAGGTAGGCTGGGGTGAAGTGGAGGCAGTATCTGCTGGAGTTGGGGCAAAGCGCCCTGGGTCTGAACCAGTGGGCTGAATCGAGTGGTGGTGGCCCAGTGGGGGAGGGGTAAAAGCACGCCAAGTTTCCGACCATAGAGAATCAGAGTTCAATCAGACTTCTGTTTCTGGGTCAAAGAGAAAGCGGCTGTGATTACTCACAAGCCAGGCAGGCTGAGAAGAAGCCCAATCACACCCTGGGCCACACTGTAGCACGAATGGTGTGTCCGGGAAGCAGCGCTACACTTTAAGGAGTAAAAAGCCAAGAAACAGTAAGCCAGGATGAGTAGGCAGAGAAAGCAGAAGACCATTGAAAACTTCTTTGGGGGAAAGGTAGACCACAATACATCCTCAGAATAAGAACATAATAATAGGGTCAAAGCTCCAACATCCAAAGCTTCCAAGAAAAATATGAACTGGTCTCAGGCCATGGAAGCTCTCAAAAGGGACTTTGAAGAGAAAGTAGGAGAGATAGAACGAAGATGTAGAGAAAGAGAGGAAGGAATGGAAAGAGAAATGAGAGCAATGCAGGAGAGTCATGAGAAAAAAGTCAACAGTTTGAAAAGCCAAATGGAAAAGGAGATTAAAAAACTGTCTGCTGAAAATAATTGCCTAAGAATTAGGATTGAACAAATGGAAGCTAGTGAGTTTATGAGAAACCAAGACACAGTAAAGCAAATCCAATTGAATGAAAAAATAGAAGGCAATGTGAAATATCTCCTTGGAAAAACAGCTGACCTAGAAAATAAATCTAGGAGAGATAATTTGAAAATCATTGGACTACCTGAAAACCATGACCAAAACAAGAGTTTAGACACCATCTTCCAAGAGATTGTGAGGGAAAATTGCCCTGATATTCTAGAAGCAGAAGCTAAAATAGAAATTGAAAGAATCCACCGATCACCTCCTGAAAGAGATCCCAAAAGGAAAACCTCCAGGAATATTATAGCCAAATTCCAGAACTCCCAGGTCAAGGAGAAAATATTGCAAGCAGCTAGAAAAAAGGAATTCAAATACTGTGGAGCTCCAATAAGGATAAAGCAAGATCTAGCAGCTTCTACATTAAAGGACCAGAGGGCATGGAATATGATATTCCAGAGGGCAAAGGAACTGGGACTACAGCCAAAAATCACGTACCCAGCAAAACTAAGCATCATCTTTCAGAGGCAAACATGGAACTTTAAGAAGAAAGAAGACTTTCAGGCATTTGTTATGAAAAGACCTGAACTGAATAGAAAATTTGACTTTCAAATACAAGACCCTGGAGAAGCATAAAAAGATAAACAGGAAAAAGACTTCATGAGGGATATTAAAAGATCAAACTGTTAACATTCCTATATGGGAAGATAATACAGAGGACACAGGTCTGAACTGAATATGAAGGGAAGTTATGTTTTGTTCTTTGTGGGGTGTCTTATATATGGGACCGGATTTGGGCTTGGGGCCTCCTGGGTCCAGGGCTGGTGCATTGTCCACTGTGCCACCTAACTAACCCATAATGATATCCTTAAAATAGGGTTGAGGTGTAGGAGAAATAGACTGGGGGAGGGGGAAGGGGAGAGATGGTCTGGGGAGAGGTTGTTCATATGAAGGAAACAAGAAAAAAGCTTATGGAGGGGAGGGGAAGAGGGGGAAGGAATTGGGGAGTGATTGAACCTTAATATCATCAGAATTGACTCAAAGAAGGACTAACATACATACTCAAGTGGGTATAGTAATATATTTTGCCCTGAGGGAGGGGAGGGAGATAAGGGGGGGCGGGGAGAGGGGAAGGAGGGAAGGGCAGATTCTGGGAGAGAGTAGTAAAAAGCAAAATACTTTCAAGAAAGGTGAAGACGTTCTGCATAACGGCACAAGTATGAAATATTGAATTGCTTGATTTCATAGGGAGGGTTGAGGAGAGAGAGAGGAAGAAAATTTGGAACATAGAATTAGCTCAAAGACCTTAAACTCATCAGAGTTGGCTCATGGAGGGAATAACATTCACACCCAGTTGGGAGGAGTAATCTATTTAACCTTACAGGAAAGTATGAGGGGAAGAGGATAAGTAAGGAAGGGTGAAAAAAAAGGGAAGTGCAGAGTAGGGGAGGGGACAGTCAGAAGTAAAATACTTTTGAGGAGGAATAGTTTAAAAGAAGATGGAAAATAGAGTAAATATCATGGGAAGGGAATAGGATGGAGGGAAATAGTTATGATGACTTTGCTGGGCTAATACGAAGAAAATTCTTTGTCAAGTTTAAGGTACATTATTTAGGGTATGATGAACAGGATACTATTAGAAAAACCTGGAAACACCTACATGAACTGAAGCAGAGTAAAATGCACTGTATACAAAATAACAGCAATAGTGTAAAATGATCTGCTGGGAAGCATGTGGTTATTTTCAGCAAGGCAATGGTCCAATATAACCCTGAAGGACTATGAAAATGGCAACCCATCTACAGAGAAAGAAGTGATAGTATCTGAAATAGATGGAAACACATTTTTTTTCTTTTCTTTTTTTTTTTCTTTTTTGGTGAGGCAATTGGGAGTGGGTGGCTTGCCCGGGGTCATGTGGCTGGTGGGTGTTGGGTGTGTGGGGCCGGATTTGGGCTCGGGTGCTCCTGGTTCCAGGGCCGGTGCTCTGTCCGCTGCACTACCTAGCTGCCCCTGGAAACACATTTTTTAAAAAAATGTTTTTTCTCTTTGACAATTCCTCAGTCTGAAGTTTTGGGAGTTTTTTGACTGTTTTTTTTCTCACAACCCAGCTAATGTGGGAATGTTTTCCATGACTACTCATGTATAATTTATTTTGAAATGCTTGAGTTCTAGTGGGTGGGGGTGGGAATAGAGGAGGAAGAGAAGTTGGAACAATTTTTTTTTTAATTGATGTTAAAATTTGTTTTTACATATATTTTGGAAAATAAAATTCTATTCTAAGAGTGAAAAAAAAAAGAGGCCTTATCTGATTCTTTCTTTTGTTAGTAAATCCAACTCATCCCTTTGTATTTATTTTATTTATATCCTATATTTACCTCTGTTAAGTATTGTGTCTCTCCAGTAGAATATAAATACCTTGAGGGCAGAAACTATCCCTACTTTCTATTTGTATCCCAGGCCCTAAGACAATACTTGGCATATATCCAGAGCTTAATAAATGCTTATTAATTGAGCAGAGACAGAACTTCCTCCCAAGACTTCTTGACTCTAAAGCTAGTGTTGTATCCACTAGGGTCATATTTATTTAACACTTTGAATACATTAACTCATTTAGTTCATAGAAACATAAATCTGAAGTTGGAACAGTCCTTAGGGACTCTCCAATCCAACTCCCTTATGTTACAGATGAGGAAACCGAGGCCCCCCAAAATTAAATAATTTGTCCAACATCACACAGATGGGTTATAGTCAAAATCTGAACCCAGGTCCTTCCATTCTAAACCTAGAATTCTTTCCACTATACTACATACTACACTCTTTCAGCTTTTTTTTTCTTTTTTAATGAGGATAATATTTAAATTTCCAGGAGATTCAGATCAATACAACAAGATTTTACAAAGTACACACATTCCAGTCACTGCCTAGGAGTTTGAGATACAAATACAAAAACAAAATATTGTAAGAATGTAGTGGTACCCCAAAAAACCTAAAGATCCCAACCCCCAAGAAATCCTTAAACTTTCCCAAGGGAAAAGCAGCTCTCTGCTCCCCACCTCAGGAATGGGTGTTGTAGAGCAAGCGTGACCATGGTACACTGATAAGCAATACCAAGGTCTGCAAGATGATATGTAGTATGTGGATGGATGCTGCATATCCTACTGATACCCCAATATTCAAAGATCCCCCCACCCAGTTATCGTGCCCTTCCCAGTTTTTGGATTTTCTCTTGCTTTGTAATTCCCTCCCCTTTGTTTTGTAAACATACAAAAGACCAGGTCTTCTCAAGAGGGACAGATTTCCATAGTGATATGTCCATACACTCTGTCTCTGACCATATATTCTTCTTTCCTAATAAATCTCTTTTTATTTGTTTGTTGTTGTTGTTGTTGTTTGCAGGGCAATGAGAGTTAAGTGACTTGCCTAGCATCACACAGCTATTAAGTATCAAGCATCTGAGGCCGGATTTGAACTCTGGTACTCCTGAATCCAGGGCTGGTGCTTTATCCACTGCACCACCTACCTGCCCCAATCTCTTTTTATTTTACAATACTCATGATGAGCCTCCAATTCTCTGGATGAGCTAGCCCGCTGAACTAGGTTGCAAGTCCCCTCAACAAAAATAACTTTTTACTCAAGGAGTTCACATTCCTTATTTATTCATTCCACAAAAATAACTGTTAAACACCTGTCATCTATAGCCAGTGAAGAAAAGAAGCAATAGACTCTAACATTCTCATAGCCAGAAGAATAAATAACTCAACAACAATGGCTCTAGGAAGCTTCCCAGGCAATACCCTCCCTGTCTGGAGAAAAATAATCAATTGTAGACTATTGTAAGATAGGCTTAGTCAGTTGTAAACTGCTGCAGTTTAATACATTAGCTAGAGTAAAGACCCCCCTGAATAGAAAGAAGACCAAGGAGGGATCCCCAATACAAATAAGTCAATGTAGTCAATGTCCTTGTGGGTTCTTCCTTTGTATGTAAGTTATCTATGATGATGAATGGTACTTTTCAGCTAAAAAGGATGGAGTCTCTTCCTAATTAGTGATCGCTACTTAGCCATATGGTTTCTGTTTTATTAATCTCTTTCCTTTTTGCTTCAATTTCATTTTGTAGTCTATCACATATTGAGAGATTGGTTTTAAAATTCAGTATGGACTTTGTTCCTTGACTTCAAGGATTGCACATCTCCAGTCTCCTCCACCTAAAACAAACAAACAAAAACAAAAACAAACAACAACAAAAAAAACAAAAACCAAGGCCCATATTCATGTGTTGGCTTCTGATGGGGAGTGCCCTATAAATATACCCCTAATTCTAGCAACAGTCAAACAATAAGATTCTTCTTCACCACACAGCAGTCTGGAAACAGTTACTGAATTTTTATGCATGCTTCAAAGTCTACATGGTGATTAAATGAGCTAAGCATTCTGTGGAGGTTTATAAGGAATAAGCATATTGACTGGTTAATCCTCTATTTAAAAAGAATAGAAAAAAAAAGGAAATCAGGGAAATTAACCAACATATCAACCAAGTTCAATCTTATATCTATATCCCCCATATCTGCAAAGAAGGGAAAGTAGATATATGATTTTTAAATTTGTTTCCATATAAATAATAAGAGAAGACAAATAGTGTACACATAGGGTTTGCTAATCTCTTGTCTTTATTCAATGTGGGGACCAATTTTTAATTGGGGAGTGCTAGCTAAGTGGCTCCCCGCAATATTGGGGCAAGGAAGGAGACCAGCAGCCTCCCTCAAAACAGAACAAGATTTATTTTAACAAGAACGACCTTAAAAAAAAAACAACACAAACAGGATCAGTAGGATCAAGGGAAAGGAAATAAAATGGGGAAAGGGAAATTATAAAACCCGAAAAAATACCACCGCCCAGTAATCAGCTGAAAATACGCAGCAGAACACCTGTCACTTTCTAGCTTCCACCAAGAATGCCCAATTCTCCTCCCCCAAACCTAGAAACACCCCACACAGTCCCAGCCAATGGGATGGCTGCTCTGACAGTCACATGACTGCCCTCACTAGGCTTCCAATCATTATAATTTTGCCAGGCCCATGTAGGCGTTGGCGAGTGGTGATGAGGTGAGGTGCCAGAGCCCTGGCAAGGGCTACAACCAGTGGGTGGAGCACCATGCGGGTTTCGGAGCCCCAGGCCAGTGTGGACTGAGGCATAAAAACCTCAAATAACAATTAATTCTTTACATCAATCTGTATCAGATTCAAGCCCTCTGCCCTATCCTCTTCAGAGTTGACAACCTTAATCCTAGTTTAACACTAAAAACTCCAATCCTAATACTTCACTATTTTCTCTTTTTGTCCAAGTGGTTTGTAGTACATATTAAAGAAAAACTCACTTCTGTTTCTTCCCCTTCTTACCATCAAACAAATTCTCTCTATTGTACCTTCCCTTTCTGGTTTCTGTATTTCCTCACATGAGTACATCTTAATATACAATACTACTATGCTCCATCACATTTACCTATTTTGTGCCTTTTGAATAAGGTATAACTTTCCAGAGATATATCCCAGCCATGAATCTTATTCCATCAAGCTTCAGGTCATGAATTCAAATTTGCTTCATTGCATAAAGTTCTCTAGTTTCCAGAATTTAAGGAGTCTGAAAAAACCTGAGAGCATCCAACCCAACCTCTGCTTGAAAAGGATACCCTCTACAACTTATCTAAAAAGTGACCATCTGGCCTTCCCTTAAAGACCTCAAGTCAGCTACCAGGCCAACCCTTTCTACTTTTAAATAACTGTAATTACTAGGAAGTTTTCATTTCATTAAAGTAAATTTGCCTCTTTGCTACTTAACTTTGATTATTATCCAAGCCTTGTTCATTTGTTTGTAAATATCTGCCTCTTTCTTATATTTTGTCTCCTGTGAATACCTGGGCATCTCTACTGCTATTTTTCATACACAACAGATATAGTCTCTGGCATCCATCTTAGGGTTGTTGGTTTTTTTTGGCAGGGCAATGGGGCTTAAGTGACTTGCCCAAGGTCACACAGCTAGTAAGTGTCAAGTGTCTGAGGCCAGATTTGAACTCAGGAACTCCTGAATCCAGGGCTGGTGCTTTATCCACTGTGCCACCTAGCCGCCCCTGGCATCCATCTTAGGAAGCATATACAGTTTCCTACATAATTCTCCTATTTAAATTTAACCTTTTTTAGTTAGACTAACAAGAATACAGATAAATACACATTTATCAATTCTTGCATTTTAAGCTATGATCCAAAAATCCAAGACTCTCCTCAGGAATTATATTTTAAACCATATGCTTACATGTTAAGTCATCCTTGCTCTTCTATAGAATTTGCTTTTTTTTTTTCTTTTTGGTGAGGCAACTGGGGTTAAGTGACTTGCCCAGAGTCACACAACTAATAAATGTTAAGTGTCTGAGTCAAGATTTGAACTCAGGCTCTCCTGAATCCAGAACCGGTGCTTTATCCACTGTGCCACCTAGCTGCACCTATAACCTTTGCTTTTTAAAAATTTTCATTCATTTTAACTTGAATAAAAAAAGACCAAAAAAAAAAAAAACATTTCCATGTACACAGCATAACCTAAAAGAAGATTTAGTATAAAACTATTTTCCATTTTACACTATTTACTTTTATGACAGATAAAAATAGGAGAGACATAGTTTCTCAGGAATTTAATCATTTTATTAATAGGCAACAGGTTATTAATAAAAGGATGGTCCATGGCTATCTCTCTCAGACCAAAGACCCCTAATGGCAGTGGGGTCACATATTATATGCCCTTCAAAGAGGAAGTGTCCTGAGGGATGCCTAATCACCTCTGATTGGTCACCTTAATTTGGAGGTAAGCGATATTAAAATGAAGGCCTGAAAAAAGACCTCCCAAACTTGGGCTAACTATTCAAAGATTGCATATCCTCTTTCAAACAGATAGGATTTCTAGCTAGACAAAATGGCTTTCTTCTTAACAGGATACAATGGGAATCTTTTCCCCACACCAAATTTTTATTGCTCTAACAAGAATTTAGAAGGGTCATTCTTATCTTATAATTCCTAGAGGTTTATAGACGTGACCAGGGCCAATTAGAGTATCTTATCTTAGGTTTTTAGCCTTGGCCAGGACCAAGAAGATTATCTTATCTTATAGGCTTATATCCCTGACCAGGACCTAGGAGAGTAGACTTTATCTTATCAAGAAGGACTTTGGAATGGGGAAGTCAGGATTGAATGTCCAGCATATTGGTTACAAGTAATCATTTCTCACACTTAAAAAAAATGTAATAAATACAACACATCATTTTCAAAGCTACCCTGCTTTTTTGTGCCTCCTTCTAAGTCTTCTTTTGTTCTTCACTGTTCACTCTTTTTTCTCCCTCCCAAACCCACCCTAGAAAAGGCACATAAACACACGTGTGTATACACATATATACATACATATACATATATACATTATATATGTATATGTAAAGCCATACTGTACATGCTTCTATTTATCAATTCTTTCTCTGAGTGTGGATAGCATCTTCCTTCATAGGTCCTTTGTAACTGGTTTGAGTATTTATAATACATAAAATGACAGCCCTTCAAAGCTGTTCTTAGAACAATATTGTTGTTACTGTGTACAATGTTCTCTTGGTTTTTCTCATTTCACTATTCATTATTTCATGCAAGTCTTTCCATGTTTTTTCTAAAATCAACCAGCTCATCATTTCTTACAACACAGCAGTATTTCTTTCACAACCATATACTACAACTTGTTCAGCCATTCCCCAATTAATAAGCATCCCCTCAATTTCCAGTTCTTTTGCACAACAAAGAAAGCTGATATAACTATTTTTAAATACTTAAGTTATTTTTCCTTTTCCCCTAATCATCTTTAAAAACAGACCTAGTATTGGTATTTCTGGGTCTAACTATATACAAAGTTTTATAACTCTTTGGGCATAACTCCAGATTGCTCTCCAAAATGGATACATCCATTCACAGTTCCATCAACATTATCCCAATTTTTTCACATCCCCTCCAACATTTGTTGCTCTCCCCTTCCCCATCATTTTAGCCAATCCGATAGGTATAAGATTATATCTCAAGGCTGTTTTAATTTGTGTTTCTCTAATCAATACTAATTTAGAGCATTTTTTCCTCTAACTATATATAGTTTTGATTTCTTCATTGGAAAACTGCCCATTGTAGTAAAAAAATATGAAAGTTTTTTTAACAGTCGGTTAGGATAATTGAAAGACGCCAGTTTTTCTTTAAGGACCACCCTTTCTGGGAGGAGACCAATGGCATGAGCTACGCACGCCAGTGCGCCTGCTGCGCATGTCAGACTGCCTGCTATGCACTCGACTTCCGGGGTGCAAGCTGAAAAGGCAAGGAGAGAACGGAAGTGGGGTTTTTTTTTCTGCTCCGCTGGTCTCCTGGCTGCGCTGCACAGACAGACTCGGACTGGAGTTTGACTTGGCCCGGCTCTCGGTTAACAGCACGCCGCTTGACTCGGTCTCTCTCCCCAAAAGTGGCCTTCAGTTTTGGTGAGTTTTATACAGAATATAGACTAAGCCTAGATTTAAGACGATTTGTATTGTATTTCTATTTTCCTATCCTTCTAATCAACATCACCTTGTGACTACCATACAATAAAGGCTCTATCTAGAAAACCAGAAGCTTCTTCCATTTACTAGTCTGGGAGATAAATTAAGGGAAAAGTTAAGTAGGGGAGATTTATGATCTAATATCCAATTTTAATCTCACACCATTCATATCCTTTGACCATTTATCAATTTCAGAATGACTCATTTTGATAAGTATCAATGATGAGGACACCAGCTCTGTGCTTAAAGTCTCCATTTCTTGCCCAAGGCTTCATAATCCTTAACAATGCTTTCTAAATTACTTTTGGCAGCACCACCAGAAGTTGGCAATCCTTATTCAGTTTGATAAGCATCAGAAAATTCTCTATCATATCCTCATACATGCTCCAGTAATTTAGCAATCCTATCAAATCTAAAGTTATACCTTTAATTCAAATGTACATAATAAGAGGTGGGGTGGATGCTAGGCAAAAGCTTGTGTGAAAAAATTCTGGTGACATATGAGTAAACTACAAAGTTCTTATTATTAGCTAACAGTGTGAGATGGTAACCACAAAAGTTAGGGCAAAATTTACACTTAATAAGATAGAGATAGAGATAGAGATAGAGATAGAGATACACAAATAATGAAAGAAATGATAGACCCAATGTACTCTGCTCTATTCAGATACATCTAGAGTACTGTGTTGAGTTCTATGAACCACATTTTAAGGCGAATATTTTCACACTAGAGTAGGTCTACAAAGAAGGGAAGTTTCCAGTGATAAAAAAAAATTCATCCCAGTTGTAGCTACCACCACTTCTTTTGTCCTCTCTTTTTCACATTTGTACTTTCTGCATCCCAATGAATTTAACAGTATCCATATATGTGTGTGTGTGTGTGTGTGTGTGTATGTGTATATATATATGTATATATATATATATATATATATTTCTATGGACCATGACATTTTCTCACTAGAGAGGATTGTGTTTTCTGTCCTATCAAAACACTTCAGTATATGCTTTAAGGTTACAGCAGCAATATACCCTTGATAATAAGGGTTTGAGGAGCATAATTTGGAGAAGCCACTCTGAGACATGCAACAGGGGACTTTTTAGGTGGCTTTATGATCTCATTTGTATGGATCCTCCTTCCAGCAATCAAGATTACAACTCATTGATGCCTTCTCATCCAATGACTTTGACCCATCTCTGCTTGTAAACCTTCCATAAGGAGTCCAGAAAAGTTCTTGACATTTTAGAGATGCTAATGAAGCAGAGGGATTGTTCCATTGATTGTCCTTTGCTCTCTCTACAAGCAATCCACTTCCTCTCCCCATTATACATCTTTGTGATATATTTAATGCTACTTCTACTATATAATTCATCATTGTTATATGTTGTAGCCTTCTCATGCCTAAGGAAGGAATTCTCTTTTGCTTTTTGGGTGATCAACAACTTTAATTCTTCAGAAATTGTGCAATTCTATGATTCATTCTCACATGATCACTGGAAGAATCTTGATGTTAAAAATATGGGTTTTTGGCTATACTCAAAGAAAGTCAAGCACATATGCTAATATAATTATAGTAGTATATTTTGTAGTGGCAAAAAAATGGAAACAAAGTAGATGTCCATTAATTAGGGAATAGCTAATCAAATTGTAGTACATAAATGTAATGGAATATCATTGTGCTTTAAGACATTATGAATATGAATAATGCAGAGCAGAATGGGAAGACATATGATCTGAATCAAAATTAAGTAAACAGAAACAATAAAGTAAAATACACAATGACTACATTAGTTTAAATGAAAAGAACAAAAATGCTGAATAGTATAATGTGTAATGACTAAGCTTGGCCCTGAAAGGGAGACAAAAAAATATACGTTTCTTCCTTCTTTGAAAGGGTGATAAACTATGGTTATGGAACATTACATATACTATCAGATTCAGTTGATGTGTTGGTTAGTTTTGTTGTTGTACTACTTTTTCCTCCTCTTTTTTATTCTTTTGTTTTTTCAAGGAATGGTTTGCTGTGCTGGGGAAGAAGGCAAGGCATATTTAGAAATATAGAGACAAAGATATTCATTTTTTTTAAATATACATGTGTTTCTAGAGGAAAACTATTTCTATAATTAAAATTTATTTTGGGGAGGGCCCCCCACTCCACCTATAATTAAAATTTCATAATAGCAATCCAGCATGTTCTATTTAGTTTTAGAAAAGGTTCATTGTCTATCCACTTCATCTTTCCAAGCTATATGGACCACTCTGTGGGCAATCCTTCTCATTACATGTCAAAGTCTAGATAATAGGAATTCTTCCACCTTTTTGTTTTTACTGTGTGAGATATTAAACCAAATTCTGCAGTGTTTTTGGAATTTAACTAATGATTACAATTTCATTTACAAACAGAAGCAACTAAAGGGCTTTACCATCTAAAGGAAATTCTCTTCCATTTGGACTCTGCACTGGACATCATCAAAAAAAGAGATAAACACCTTAGGTGAGTATAGTTCCCCCTGTTTTTGCCTCAAATGATGGTAATAATTTTAGTTATGCAAAACACAGACCAAAAAGAAAAAAACAACAAGAAAAATAAAGTTTAAAAAAAGTATGCTTCTCTCTGTATTCAGACTTCATTTCTTTCTCTGGGGATGGATAGCATTTTTCATCACAAGTCCTTCAGACTAGTGTTGGATCATTATATTGCTGAGAATAGCTAAGTCATTCATAGTTGTTACTATGTACAGTGTTCTTGTTCTACTCATTTCACTTTGCATCAGTTCATGTAAGTTTTAACAGGTTTTTCTGAGAACATCCTGTTCATCATTTCATATAGCATAATAGTATTCCAAAGTGATGTTAATAATAAAAGAGATCTCAAAGGTTTTTTTTTTTATTTTAAAGAAGTTTTAATGATTATCACGTTATTTGAGTCTTTAAAGTGGCATTTTGCTCTATCAAATCAATGTGTTGGTTTGGGTTTTTTTAGTAAACAATGATCTCAGGAGGATTTTGTATTCAATATATCTTTGCATCAACCACATGTTTATAAATATACAATCTGCTCAAGAATTTTTTTTTTGGTCCATACTGACAATTTCACCAATGTAGCAAACTCTTTCAATTTTTAGTCTTAAACTGTTAACTAAGTCATTGAGAAACTAAATGATTTGCAATATGTGCCAGAGGCATGACTAAAACACATTTCTTCCAGAATCAAGTTTTTATCATGCTACTGTAGCATATCTTTTATGAAAGCCTGTATCATTCTCATAGCTTTCTCTGGGATGCCTTCAGTGCATATAGAGATTATCCTCAAAGATTTTCTAGATATGGAAAAAAAACCATATGGTCATGAGATACTGATTTTTCTTGATCATTTTGGTAAATAATAAAGGAAAAGGTTGGTGTTTTTCCCAAACCTTTGAAATCCTCTGAATATATCTTAGGAACTGATCACTTATGGAAGAACAAGTACAGAGAATTAGCAAAAGATAAATAAAAGTATTGACAAGCAGTTCTAATGGCCCAGAACTAAAATGTAAATTGTAGTAAATTCAATCACTTTTTAATTCCTGCAGCAACACTTGGCAGATATCTCATCTTCAAATCAATATATATTTCTTATTCCATATTTCCTATTTCAATTTATTTTTCAGTTTATTTCTAAATTACTATAGAAATAAGTAACAATTCTTTAACTCTCGAGGAAGACCTTGCCACCACATTACAAGAGAAAAAAGTTCATATTTAATACAAACATTGACAATCTTATGCATAACTATTAATGTTTACATTAATAATTCATGTTTCTAGACAAAAATAGACTAGGAACATGAGATAGAGAATTAAAATAATTATTTCAATACAACAAGAAATAAAATCCTGTTAAAAGTTTTTAAATGTTACCACTTATTATTTAAAAGAATGGATGTTCTCTACCTCCAATTTTTGGTTATGATCCATCATTATTCCAATCACAATGTAATCTCACACAGCATCCATTATCGGGTAGATGTGTTTTCTGTTATGTTACAATAGTTTATATTGGAGAAACTGGGCTCTGTGGTCATCTCCTAGCATAGAACCTGCTGCTTGGAAATTGTGTTGAATTTAATTCAACTTGATAAAAAGAAAAAAAAATTAACTAAATCTTAATATTATATCTAGTTTATGACTTGGGTGGGCTGATGTTGAATTCTTTTTCACTAGTAGTGTATCCATTTGTTTATTTTGGGACTCTCAGCTGTTGGGATCAATTATTTCCAACTGAATACATTTACTCTGACTTGATGTGAAATATATTCTGACAACCAATTTTATCTGTTCCCCAAATGGGAATGCTGACAGCAATTTTTTTTAATCATACATCATAATTATCCTATTTCTGAATAAAATTTTAGGCATCTACTTATAATCACTTGGAAAGACAGCTTTAGCTTCTGTCACTATTCCCAATTTCTACATTAACTATTCTAGCCTTAATCTACATGTTTCTGTCATGTTTTTCAGTGGAGGGATCTGCAAAGTATCATAACCCAGTACTTTCCCATGCACTCTGTTAGGATGCATTTGATAAAAGTATGTAGATACTGGGATTAAAAGTTTTTTAACTTGTATCAGATCATTGTAGAGAGTAATGATTTTATGAATAAGATTTTGCCAAGTTCAAATGTCCCTTCATTTCATTTATGTTATATCTAGGGGAGCAGGGATTTAAAGATGAACTAATCCAACCCCTTCATTTAAAAGATGAAGAAATTGAAGCCCAGAAAATTTAAAAAACTCTCCCAAATTCATATAGGCAGTGACAGAGCCAGAATTCAAATACAGGTCCTTTAACTCTAAATTCAGGTTTCCTTCAAAATATCATGTTGTATCACCTTAGCCATAAAGTCTTTATCCTAGCCATGAGAATTTTCCATTCTTAGAAACTGGTTCAATTTTTCTGCTCTGTACCACACTCCATGAAAATATATGGGGGGAATATGTCTTGAAGTAAGAGGGACAGTATACAGTATGGGCTGAGTCAGTTTCCATAATTATCAGTATCCAGAAGGAATAAATGCCAGATCATCTTAGGATCGAAAACTATACCAGGAAAAATAAAGAGATACAGAGATCAGAACAAGGTTGGGCAGTGTCCTGGCAACAGTATAAGTAAAATGATTGGTGTTTACACTGCCCCCCCCATCCACATGCAGTCCTACAAAACTGAATTCACCTGCTCTTCTTCATGTGGAATAATAAAATAATAAGCATGTATTGTGTGATTGCTATGGGCAGAACATTGTATTGAGTATTGACTCACTTCACTGTGAAGTTCATGCTCAATTAGAAAGAAGTGTTGGTGGTACCATCTTGGTGCTCTATGAACCATCAATATACTCCAAATCTGTGTAATTATCTTTACCTATATAATTAAATGCTTACTTTTCTTTTTTACCAGGAGGATCTTTTTGTCTAATACATAAAAGTTCAAATGCTAGATAACAGTGCTCTCTCCAGTGTATTATACTACCTTCAAAGAGATATGTGACTGACGGAGCAACTAGGTTGGTGACATAGCAGAGATGAAAAATAAAATATGGACAACTTTCAATCTGCCTTTGGTACCTTTGAAATATCAAGAGACTTGAAAGTGGAGGATTTTAGAAAGGGCAGGGATAAGAATCATATAGGATGAAAATGTTGATATGGGTTGTAATCTGTGCAATTGGGAGGAGTATCCACATTAATGAGATCACAGATGCTATGAAATCTTGATATTTTGAACCTCTTCATTTTACCATGGAGGGTCAAATAGGAAAAGTCTAAATCCCCCTTCCATGTGATAGCAATTCACCCAAATGAGGAGAGCGTACAACTAAGTCTTCTCTTCTCCAGGTTAAACTTCCCCAGCTCCACCTTGTCTTCAAATGGCATAGTCTCCAATCCTCTCACCATCCTAATTTTTCGTCTCTGAAGCCATTACAACTTGTCAATGCCATCTCTAAAAAATGTGGCAACATTTCAGATAAAGTTTGATCTCGGAAGAGAAAAAGACTATGACTTATTTCATAATGGGCACCATGGATCTATAAATTCAGTCAAAGATTACATTAGCTTTTCTGGTCATCATATTAAATATTAAATTTAGAGTGCACTGAAACCCTCAGATCTTTTTTGAATGAACTGTTCTCAAACCAGGATTTTCCCATCCTATGTCCCTGCAGCTGATTTCTTAACCTAAGTGAAGGACTTTGCATTTAATAAGGATCAATGTAATCTTCTTAATTTAGCTTTAACATTCTACAACTTTCTAGATCCTTTCACTGTTACACAATGTGTTCACTATCTCTCCAAGTTTTGTGCCTCCTACATATTAGATAAGCATGCTGGATGTCACCAAATTTGTGATCACAGTTGGAAAAGACTTCAAGGACCATCTCATCCTATCCATATGAAAAGGGTATCCCTACTATAACATAGTGACAAGTGGTTATCTGGTATCAGCTTGAAAACTTACAAGAAGGTAGGGCCTACACCTCCCAAAGCAGTCCATTCCATTTGAGGACAATCCTACTTGGTTAGGAAGTTTTTCCTGACATCAGACTTAAATCTATTCCTTTACAATTTTTACACATTACTCGGTTTCTATCCTTTGGGGTCAAAATAGAACAAGTACAATCTCCTCTTCCATATGACAGTCTTTCACATTCCTTTTAAATTGAATCTTTGGTTACATTTTAAGTTCTGAACTGTCTCCTTTCCTCCCCACTCCCCACTAAAAAAGAACACCATTTGGCACTGACGTGTGTATGTATTTGTGTTTGTGTGTGTGTGTATGTGTGTAAAAACTGTACTATACATACTACTATTTATCAATTCTTTTTCTGGAGGTGAATAACATCTTCCTAATAGGTCCTTTGTAGTTGATTTGAATACTTAAAATACTCAGAATGTAACGATTGGAATGACACCACCTGCTGAAAGGAAGATCTTTGAGGGCAAGACCATGCATCTTTTCTTTGGTGTCAGGAAGTGACATTGGCTGGTGGGAGGAAGAAGGGGGAGCCTGGCGCTGTCTCTCTCTCTTTCCTGAGGACACTGGTGGAGAAGGGAGCAAGAAATGTGCTCTCCCTTTAATAGATAGATGAACATAGGCCTTTCTCTCTCTCTTTACCAAATTCTTATTCTCCTTAATAAATGCTTAAAAGTTTAACTCTTGCTAAAGCTTATAATTTATTGGTGACCACTCATTAGATTTTAGACAGTCTAGCTAGAATTTTAGCCCTTAACAGATGGCTGACCATGAAGAGGAAAGCTGAAACCTCCATCTTCTGATATTCCGTTTGGTTAAGAAATTTCCCCTACCCTGTCCCTTTAAACTGTTAAGTACTGGCTGTTTTCCCTTTAAATTTTTTCAAATGGACCTTTTAAACTCCCTCATTACCCTATTTTTGATTTTAGTCTGTTTAACCAGACAAATGGGAGATAAGATCATGTTAGCGCTTTGTTTTTGTGGATTTTCTATTTTTCTTTTTATTTTTGTTGGAGGAGCCAGCAAGGTGCTCACAAAAGGGAATATAAATATTCCCCCCTCTCCCAGCCATGCTTTTTCAGAGAAACCTTGCACTCCTGAATTTTTTTCAAATTCTAATGCTGAGAGATTCGATAATTTTGCATGCCTGGAGGCAACAACCCAACCTCTGGAAGCTTTTAATCCCCTAGTGCCTGGAGGCAAAGTGGGGGAAGGGAAATCCAGGCCTGAGTTCAAAATCAAGTCTGATTCAAATTGCCCTGGTCCCTCCCCTCCTCTCCAGACCCCACCTTCTACTCCTCCCATGGCCAAGCCCATTGATTCCCATGCCCAGGAAGTCCAGAGATCTAATGCACATGCACAGCTTTCTCTAACTACATTTGCAGCTTCAGGCTCAGTCCTTCCCCAGCCTGGCTGTGCTTCTGACTCGACCTTAGAAAACCCTTTAAGTTCCAGATATGCTCGTTTTGTTCATAATTTTGCTAATCTGCTTTTGTCTTTAATTAGTAACCTTCTAAAGCATTTGTATTATGAAAGGACCAACAGACAATATAGAGGGGTTAAAGAAGAAAAACTTAAGCTGAATAGTTCAACACTCTGCTTCTTTTGCCATGGAATGGTACATATTTTACAGAAATGTAGAAGTAAGCAGCAAAGTATCGATATGAGTATTGGGGATTTTAGATATCGGAATCAAGTGTTCTGAATTCACTCAGAGTAATAGTGTCAGTTCAGAGGTTACATAGGATTTCTATGCTATTAAATATACATTTTGAAATTAATGGTATGCATTTATTTTCATAGAGATTTTCATGCTTTTGAGATTGTGTTTTATACTTAGTTTTTTTAAAAAAAGGAATATTTGTAAAAGCTTTTGTCATGTGATCAAGTTTATATTTTATAATACTCTTATTAATATTAAATTCATATTCATTTAGATTTCCCTAGTTTGAATTTCATTGTCTTTTATTGTTCCATGTGTATTTTCTTCTATTCATTCATCTATCTAATTTTGAAACATTGCAAGATGGTTTTGATTTCATAATACAATGTTAATTCTGGGAGTATTGTACTCCCATATACTGAGTTGTTTGCTTTTGTTATTTTTTCTCAACTGATTATTTGATCAAAGTCTTTAAAGCATTTCCCTGGCAAATTGGTTGCCATGGCAAGTGTAAATTGATTCTAGAAGTATTATTTTTGATAAGCATATTCCAAAAAAAAAAGAGGGGAACATTTGTAAAAGTTTTCTTTTAAAAAACAGAGTTTTCTTTAGGATTGTGTTGTGCTTTAACTTGTATTGAAATACGTTCTGATTTTTCACAAAAGTAATTGTATACTTAGTAAAAAAAAGGTATTATTTGAAATTGTTGCATAACTGTATATTATATTCTGAGTCAAGGTACATTCACATTTTTTGCAATCATTTATTATCCTCAATTTTTAAATCCATATGAGACTTGTATTATGGGAACTTATCATTTAAGACATTAATTGCCTTTATTCTGAATTATCAGATGCCAGTTGGCCAAGATGCCACCCCATCACAAGAGGAATACATGCAAGAGCAGACATTGAACTGTTACATGAGGGGAGACATGCATGAAGTCAAGGTTTGGCTGAGGGAATGGCTTTTGACAAATGTTGAGGTTGGATTCTCTTGGTTTAATATTTTATTTTATTTTTCCCCATAATACTGTACAGATGGCTGGAAGTTTTGATACCACCCATCTCATTCTTCACCTGGCTTCTATGCCCCCTCCTATATGCCTGATGCCATGGACATCTCAATCCCATGCATCTGATTAAGTCTGACTCAGTTTCCTCCAATATGTTCAGTGGCATGGACCTATTTTAAGCCTGGCATACTGCATGGGCAATATATATTGCTCAAGTGTGGGAATGCTCATATCCCATCATTTCTCTATTCTTTTATGGTAACCCCCATAATTATCTCAGGTGTCATGATAAATAACAGTGTTGAATTTGGCCTTGACATCTGTTACCAATTATATTAGATTTTTTAATTTCTCATAATGGCATGAGGATAATTAGGCAGATGATGCAAAAAGTGACGAAACAAAGATAAAAATTATTTTTAAAAATTAATATCACAGCAATTGTCTTCTCAATTTACCTTCCATAAGTAGTAATATTAATTTTAAAGAATGTTTCAATTTTTGTTTTATTATATGTTTCATGTGTAACAACTAAGATTCTGAATTCCCTTAGACATGTTTTTGAGAACTTTCATTGTTTGGTTTGATTATTGACAAAGCTATTTTAAAGTTGTGTTAAGCTCAATTTTGTAGGAAAGATTCCCGGCTTATTACCAGCATCCACATATCAGCCCCTGAAAAGACTTCCATTCCACCACTACTCCTAGAGGACATCTGAGAAAAGACTTTCAGAGGCTTCAAATGAACAGTTTTGTTTTGTTGTTGTTGTTGTTTTCTTTTCTCTTTCTGTTATAATATGCACCATCTGTTACATGTACTCTCTGCAGAGGCCCTCCCTTTGCAAGACCAATGTCAAAGCACGAGTTCATGAGGACAAAAAATCACCCCTCTAGACAAAACTTTCCTCTCTCCCTTTTCTATATTGTTATTAACATATTGTTAGTTAGCATAGGATATTATATTCTGTTACTTTTGACTGTTTCATCAAGGAAATGCCCCGTTTCTTGAAGAAACAAAGTGGGGACTGTAATGATTGGAATGATGCCACCTGCTGGAGACTTACTGTAGAAAAGTTCTGCCATGAAAGGAAGGTCTTTGAGGGCAAGACCATGCGTCTTTTCTTTGGCATCAGGAAGTGATGTTTGCTTGTGGGAGGAAGAAGGGGGAGGCTGGCGCTCTGTCTCTCTCTCTTTCCTGAGGATGCTGGTGGAGAAGGGAGCGAGAAATGTGCTCTCCCTTTAATAGATAGATGAACGTAGGCCTTTCTCTCTCTTTACCAAATTCTTATTCTCCTTAATAAATGCTTAAAAGTCTAACTCTTGCTAAAGCTTATAATTTATTGGTGACCACTCATTAGATTTTAGACAGTCCAGCTAGAATTTTAGCCCTTAACAAGAATAGATTAATTGTTCAGTGATTCTTAAAAAATATTTGTTACCATATACAATGGTTTCTTGGTTCTGCTCACTTCACTCTTCATTATTTCATGCAAGCCTTTCCATGGTTTTCTAAAACCAACTTGCTCTTCATTTCTTTTTTTTTGTCTTTTAAAAAAATATTTTATTTTCCACTAATTACATATAAAAACAATCTTTGGGGGGGCGGCTAGGTGGCGCAGTGGATAAAGCACCGGCCCTGGATTCAGGAGTACCTGAGTTGAAATCCGGCCTCAGACACTTGACACTTACTAGCTTTGTGACCCTGGGCAAGTTACTTAACCCCCATTGCCCCACAAAAAAAAAAAAACAATCTTTAACATTTGGGGTTTTTTGTAATAAACATATTTATTTATAGTTTTGGGTTCCAATTTTATCCCTTTCCTTCCCTCCCTCCCCTATTCCCTCCCTGAAGCAGCAATCAGATATGGGTTATACATGTATGTATGTAAAACATTACCATATTTGTCATTTTGTACAAGAAAATTTGATTAAAGGAAGAAAAGGAAAGAAAGCGGAAAAATAGCATGCTTCAGTCTGTTCCATCAATATCAGGTCTTTCTTTGGAGTGGATAGTATGTTTCATCAATACTCCTTTGGGATTGTCTTGGATCATTTTATTGTTGAGAATAGTCAAGTCATTCACAGTTCTTCATCAAACAATATTGCTGTCTCTGTGCACAATGTTCTTCTCTTAGTTCTGCTGACTTCACTATACATCATTTCATACATGTCTTTGCAGGCCTTTCTGAAGTCATCTGTTTGTCAGAATATTATTGTCAGCACAATAATATTCCATAACAATCATATACCACAACTTGTTTAGCTATTCCCCAATTGATGGGCATCCTTCACATTCTTGAATATAGATAGATTAGATAAGGAATTTCTTAAGTACTTACTATGAGCCAGGCACTGTGCTAAGCACTGCGAATACACATATAAGCAAAAAAAGAAAGTCCCTACACACTCAAGTAGCTTTCATTCTAATGGGAGAAGGCAAAACATAAAAAGGAACTGGAAAGTAGAGGGTGGGAGAGATCCAGAAAGTCAGAACCTGAGCTAGATTAAAAGTGAGCATAGGCCATCAATTGGGGAATGGCTGGACAAGTTGTGGTATATGAATACAATGGAATACTATTGTGCTGTAAGAAATGATGAGCAGGAAGAGTTCAGAGAAACCTGGAGGGTCTTACGTGAGCTGATGATGAGTGAGATGAGCAGAACCAGAACATTGTACACAGTATCATCAACATTGAGTGTTGACCTACTGTGATGGACTATATTCTTCTCACCAATGCAATGGTACAGAAGAGTTCCAGGGAACTCATGATAGAAGAGGATCTCCAAATCCAAGAAAAAAAAAAGAAAGAAAGAACTGTGGAGTATAGATGCTGATTGAACCATATTATTTCTTTTGTTTTGGGTGCTGTTGTTTTTTTTTCTATTTTGAGGTTTTGCATCACTGCTCTGATTTTTTCTCTTGTAACAGAATTAATGCAGAAATAGGATTAATGTTATTATGTGTATATATATATATATATGTGTGTATGTGTATATATCTATATCTATATGTATATGTATAGAGATATATAGATATAACCTATATCAGATTACCTGCTGTCTAGGGGAGGGGGGAGGGAGGGGAGGGAGGGAGAAAAATCTGAAATTGTAAAGCTTGTATAAACAAAAGTTGAGAACTATCTTTACATGTGACGGAAAAAATAAAATACCTTATACATTAAAAAAAAAAGTGAGCATAGGGAGCAGATAGGTGGCACAATGGATAAAGCACCAGCCCTAGATTCAGGAGGACGTGAGTTCAAATCCAGCCTCAGACACTTGACACTTACTAGCTGTGTGACCCTGGGCAAGTCACTTAACTCTCATTGTCCTGCCAAAAAAAAAAAATAATAAGTGAGCATAGATGGCATGGGGGTTTCCTCAAAGGGGGTTTCCAAGGATGAAATCACCAATCAGAGGATGTCTTTGTTGAGTGGTTGATTGATCAAGGACAACTAGGTCCTCTCACTATATTCTTACTTGTCTTACATATGAATTCCCTGTTACCCATTTTTCTCTGTCATGAGGCAGCTGATGGTGCAGTACATAGAGCACCAGACCTGGAGTCAGGAAGGCCTGAGTTCAAACATGACTTCAGGCACATATTAGCTATGTGGCTCTAGGCAAGTCACTTAATTTATTTGTGCCTCAATTTCTTCGTCTGTAAAAGGAGGGTAATAACACCTAAGTCCCAGGCTTATTTTGAGGATCAGATGAAATAATATTTGTAAGAAGTGTTCATTTAATATAATAGGCACCAAATAATGATTATTCCTTTTCCCTTCCCTTCTCCCCGCACCACCCCCCAGCAGTCATGTCCAGGTCATTCATTTTCCTTGTAATCTCAGAGATTACATTGAGGTGTGGGGGAAGGGGAGAGGAAGATACAATATACCTACAAATTAGCATATATAAGGAAAAAGAACAAGGAATGCTTTAGGTGGCACCTAAACAGTCTTTAGGGATGACAAACATGTTAAAAGGCAGCTTATGAAGAGTGAGTGCCTTCTCAATTTAGAAGATAATTTATGAGAAGGCATAGAGTTGGGAAATTGAATGCCAAGTTTAGAATATGTAGTAAAATTATATTATGGGCCTAGTGTACCCCAGGAGTTCTCTGGGGTAAATCAAAGAACCTTCTCCTTGAGAAACTAAACCAAAGGACAGACATAACTAAAGAGATAAGTGGCACCTGATTGGGACTGAGCTAGCTCCAGGACCACCACCCTTCATTCCAGTCTCCCCCACCCTTTTGGGAGATAAGAGTAGGTGTGGCTGCTGCCTTTGTGCAGGAGGACAGAGATGACTTGAGAGATCCAGAGCCACCCCTCACCCAACTTCCCCCAGCCACCACCATTGGGATGGTCCTCCCCCAATAAAGGAGCTTTCCACAGTCACATGATCACCCCCATCAGTCCTCTATAAAAGTTTCTGCCTGTCTCCTGCTTGAGGAGATAGGTATCTCAGAGCCACACCTCTGTGCCATGCCTTCTCCCTATGAGAAGAAGTCTAAGGATTTCTCTCTTGGTTTCCTTTCCCTAGCCCCTAAATAAACTATTATTTTATTCTAATTGGATTTGTGTGCAAGAGGGTGTAATTCTTTAAAGAGGAATTCCTAAGAACTCCTTTCCCAAACCTTTACCCCTATCTCAAACCCCTACCTATTTCCCCATAACAATAATATGTCCAGAACATACAAAGTAGAATAATATGAAATTATTCAATAAAGATAGGTTAAAGCCAGGTGATGGAGGACTTCAAATGCAGGCTAATACATTTACATTTCACTAACCAGGCAATTGGGAGCCATTGAATTTTTTGAAGAAAAGTAATAAGGTCAGGTCTATGCCTTAGGAAGATTATTTTGTCCGTGAAGTGGAGCTGTGTGGAAGATAATTTGGAGAGGGGCGACGTTAGAAGAAAGTAGAACAATGAATAGGTTATTGTTATGTTAGTAGTTTCAGTGAGAAGTGATAAAAGCCTGAAATAAAGTGATGATTATGAGAGTGGAGGGAAGATATTGAAAGAGAGATATGTTGTAGATGTAGAATCAATAATACTTGGCAAATAATTGGGGTGGGAGATAAGCAATGTGAAGGAGAGGAAGTAGTAAAGATGTTTCTGAGTTTATTAATTTGAATGGATAGTGGTGCCTTCATCATATGGAAAGAAGTTTGAAGAGAGTTCTAACAAGGGAAAGCTAATGGGCTCTGTTTTGGACATCTTCAATTTAAGATTGTCAACCAAACCAAACCGGGCTTTAACCTGTGGATGGCCAGAGCCAAATAGAGCAGACCAGAGACGGGAGACTCAGGAATCAAACAGAAGTTTAATTTCAAAGTGAGGGAAATGGCTTGTAAGTAAGGACACGTGTGCCAGGGCCCCACCCCTAGTGGGGGGACCTGAGGCAGTGTGGGAAGATCTCAATACTTATATTAATGGTTATGCAATGAGCTGTAACCCTGACAGTGAGCAGTAATAGTGACTATGTGACAAGTTTGATTCATAGCAGGGCTTCATGACTGGAACGTAGGTAGTTGGTCAAGATTGTCCAGTGCTTGTCCAAGTTCAGAGAACACCTGCTGCTGGTCAAAGAAATACAATTAAATGAAATAATTCTGGGATTTTGCTGTGGTTGGGTTCATCCAGAGGATGAGCACAAAGCACTGCTGTTATCCCAAGCTCAGGGCACAAGCTTGCTTCCTGGGCCTTAGCTCTGTAAAATAGGGTGTCTCTTAACAAGATGCATACAGCACACAAGAAATGATGTACAACTAGCAGTTGAAGATGAATGACTGGTATGTAGGAAAGAGGTGAGGGTAAGATTTATAAGAGTTATCTAAAAATGAACCCTAAGTCTATAGCAACTGATGAGAAAGCACAATTTTCACCATCCAATTTTGTCCATATAAATAAATTTAAACTTGCCTCAATGACAATTAAAAAGAGGAACAGTAGGCCATATGATTTTTGGAAACTATTGATTAATTTTTAGATCACATCTATATAACAAAAATGGTCTGCCTCAAGGTCACACAATCAGTGATATAAGACGTTTTTTTTTCAAATTCAATACTTACTGAATGCCTACTATATGCCTAGAAAAGTACGATGGACAATACAAAAATATATGTGTGTGTGTATAAATATAAATAAAAATACACACACACACACATATATATACATATACATATATAAGACATAGTTCTTGCTTTCTAGAAATCTATAATAACCACAATAACTGGCCTTTATGTAGCACATTACAATTTAGAAATGCTATATATTTGTAAGAGGGGCATCCCATCACTTCTCCCAGAGACTGATAGGACCAGTCAATCAGAGGTATGAACTGGATATAAACAAGACCTAAAAACATCTGTTTAATGAATCAATCAGTCAAAAGTTTTACTCTTGATGTTAAAAAAAATCCTCATGGGGCAGCTAGATGGCGCAGTGGATAGAGTACTGGCCTTGGAGTCAGGAGTACCTGAGTTCAAATCCGGCCTCAGACACTTGACATTTACTGGCTGTGTGACCCTGGGCAAGTCACTTGACCCCAATTGCCTCACTAAAAAAAAAAAAAAATTTTTAAAACAAACAAGAAAAAAAAATCCTCATTATGGAAATCCTTGAAGCCATTGGGTAAACTGGAATGAGTTTGTACAGGAAATGTGTTTGGTTGGTCAAGGAAATTTCATGTCATCTGTAAAGGAGCAGACCAGCTCAGAAACTAGGAGATTTGAGCCTCTAGAGGCTTAGAGGGAAGCCTTCTAGACAAGATCCAGAGAAGGAATGATTGTAGGGAACTGGGAAGAAGAAAGCAGATAAAAGAGCTCAGATTCTCAGTCTTTGCTCCCTCTTCCCCACCACCCTCTCCTTGGCAAGTGAAAGCTCTTGAACTTCAGACTAGAGGGTTTGTAGTGTTTCACCAGTCACCTAGCAATATCCCTGAGATTGCAATTTTTGACAGAATTGCCTGAATCTGGAACCAACAACAGACTGGATTAGATGAGGAAAGACAGATTCAAGGCTCTACAAGGAGTCCACCCCAAAAGTATGATGTACCTAATGGGAACATCTTGAGAACTCCAGTAAAAAGACTCCCAGAAAGTTATGAGTTACCCCTTTGCTACACATGCATTCTAGTAAGTTTGAATCCACTTTCCCCTAGATTCTGTTAGTACTTGTGGGAAAGAGTATCACAGACTTCTCTGGAGACCACCAGCTAGCTGTTCTTATTGTATATCCCTATTCAATACTCTTTTTAAAAAGCTAATTAAATCTGACTGACTGATATCAATTGTTAGACATGGGGGAAAACACATTGTCAGGACACATGAGCTACAACATTAGAAAAACTCACACACACCTTCCAACTTTCATGGTCTTCTAGAGCTTACCTAGCTTCTAAAACTGTGGGTTGCAATCCCATATGAGGTCATATAACTGAATGTGGGGGTTGTGAAAAATTTGGCTACAGTAAAAGGTTATATATACCTATTTTATTTACCTATGTACCCAAGGTCACATAAAAAATTTTTCCATTGAAAAGGGGTTATGAGTGGGAAAAGTTTAAGAAGCCTTGTTCTGGGAAAAAAATAGAAACCTTTTCTGGAGATCCAGCCTGTCAATATGAGTTAAGATTAGGGAAGTTTCTCTGAGCCTGTACCACATCTTTATAAAAGTTATATAAAATTTTCTCATTTAATTTCCACAATAACCCTATAAAGTAGGCATAATAGGTATCGTCCCCATTTTGTACTTGAGGAAACTAAAAGTCAGAGGCATGATTTACAGTTGAGAAAACCAAGGATAAGAGAGGGGAAATACTAGGATTTACTCTATTTCTTCAACCCCATAATCCAATATATAATAAATCTCCAAGGATTGGAAAGTGAGCTCAGCCAGGAGAGATGTATTGCCTAGGCAGTGCCACATTAAATACAGAATAGAGTTTCATCATCGTATGCTCCCATTTATGATGTTTGAGTTCCAGAGTGGCACAAACCATTATAACCTCTCAACAGCCATCCATGAATACCCCATACTCATCTGAAAAATGACAGAAGGCAGAGGACTGGGAAAATGGGGAGGAGAAGCTTAGGAAACCTTTGCCGTTACTGTAAAACTATTTCTCTTCCAAATGCCACATGGACTCTGCCTAAAATATCACTGTATACTCTCCCCACACACTCTACTCATTACCATATATAAACTTACTTGGATGATCTATTAATTCTATGGACATTATCTAATTTCTCTCATCACCCAAATGTTTACAGTAAACTGAATTTTGCCTCAACCACAAAGAGGCCAGATGCTAACTAGAGGAGGTGTTGTTTGTTGTACTTTGTACTCAAACTAAGACCAGAATGACATCACTATGTCAGGGTCAAGGAACGGTATGTCTGACTGTGAGTGATCAAACCAACAGGAGCTCAGAAGGCTCTACCACAAGTCAGGCATAAATAGTCCATATGAACATTTGGAGTGGAGATGTCTCTTAATTTGCACATCTCATGTTTCTTTTGAACTACTACAATTTTTTTTTTTTTTTTTTTTTTTTGCTGGGCAATGAGGGTTAAGCGACTTGTCCAGGGTCACACAGCTAGTAAGTGTCAAGTGTCTGAGGCCGGATTTGAACTCAAGTACTCCTGAATCCAGGGCCGGTGTTTTATCCACTGCGCCACCTAGCTGCCCCGAACTACTACAATTTTGTTTGCTCATAGAGCATAGCCCCTTCTTTGATGCAGGCATACCATGTTGAGAGGTCTTGTGCCAGTATCTGCCATGTCTCACAATTAATTCCAAAATTCTTTAGAAAGACCTTGAGAGTGTCCTTGTATCACTTCTTCTGACCTCCATGTGAGTGCTTGCCTTGTGTGAGTTCTCTGTAAAATAGTCTTTCAGGCAAATGAACACTTGGCATTCAGAGAACATGGCCAGCCCACCAGAGTTGTGCTCTCTAGAGTAAAGTTTGAATATTTGGCAGTTCAGCTCCAGAAAGGACCTCAGTGTCTGGTACCTTACCTTTGGTGAAACTTCCTAAGACAATTCAAATGGAAGTGGTTCAGTTTCCTGGCATGGTGCTGGAATACTGTCCAGGTTTCACAAGCATACAAAAATGAGGTCTGTAGTAGGCCTTCAGTTTGGTAGGCAACCTAATACCTCTTCTCTCCCACATTTTCCTTTGAAACTTCCCAAACACTGAACTAGCTCTAACAATATGTGCATCAGCCTCATGGATATAAGAAAATGATTATTAATAATGAATTTCTAGGGGGCGGCTAGGTGGCGCAGTGGATAAAGCACCAGCCCTGGATTCAGGAGTACCTGAGTTCAAATCCGGCCTCAGGACACTTGACACTTACTAGCTGCGTGACCCTGGACAAGTCACTTAACCCCCTTGCCCCGCAAAAAAAAAAAAAAAAAATTTAATTTAATTTAAAAATAGTGAATTTCTAGGAGAAATCCAGACTTGGTTGTGTTAGCTGCTCTTTCCCCCTCCCTGAAAAACAACCTGTGATGAGCAGGTTGTTGGTTTAACAAAAGGAATGCAAATTTACCTTTCTGATTAATGGGGAAGAAGCATGCCTTGATGGTTGAATTTTGATCTCTAGACCACTCCTCAAGTCATGTCAATCAATGGAGATAAATGATGCAAACCAATTATCTTAGATCAATGTGTGGTGACCCTCCTCTACAAAAAAAGAAGATAAAAATCCCTGTAGACATGAGGCTTGTTCTCTTTCTCTCCTCATTAGGTAATGTAGGGCTTGAGGCCATGTGCTCTCTCACTCTCTTAGTCTTGGCTCTCTCCAGCCCCCTTCTTGGGACTTTTACTCCATATATGGAACCATCAGTTACAGCAAATGGGGAAATTTTTAATGCTGCAGATAAATTCACTTACCTTGGCATTATACTTTCCAGGAATGTCCATGTATTTTTTTGTTTGTTTGTTTTTGGTTTTGTTTTTTTGCAGGCAATGGGGGTTAAGTGACTTGCCCACGGTCACACAGCTAGTAAGTGTCAAGTGTCCGAGGCCGGATTTGAACTCAGGTACTCCTGAATCCAGGGCTGGTGCTTTAACCACTGTGCCATCTAGCTGCCCCATGTCCATGTATTTTTAAAAATATTGTGGGACTAGGCTGGGGTTTCTAAAAATTGCTACTTATAAACTAATGGCTATTGCACTGGTTTTGGTAGTAAGCATTTATTATTAAGGTCATATATCAATATATCATTGACCATGTGTATCCCTGACTTCCCCATTTGTCACAGGTTTACAGACCTATGCAATCACATACCCAGCTTGAAAAGTAAAAGTCCCAAGAAGGGGGCCAGAGAGAGAGAGAGAGAGAGCCAAGACTAAGAGAGTGAGAGAGCACATGGCCTCAAGCCCTATATTACCTAATGTGGAGAGAAAGAGAGCAAGCCTCATGTCCACAGGGATTTTCATCTTCTTTTTTTGTGTGGTGCTGGCTACTGGAAAACTTCTGCTTTCTTGGTGTTGATTGTCAGGCTAAAATTAGCACAAGTGGCAGAGAATTAATCCATTCTCTGCTGAATCTCAGCCTCAGAGGTTGTATTGAGTGCACAATCATCTCCAAAGAAAAATTCAGTCACCAGCTCCCCCTATACTTTAGTCTTGGCTTGTATCCTTTTCATATTAAATAAAAAACATGGGTGCAAGGAGATACATGTGAGATTATGAAGAGAACCCAATCTCTACCTAAGTATTAGAAAGTTTGTCTTAATGTTTGGGGTGGGGGGAGCTCGGTGACATTGTAACTCATTTCAGAACTTTTCATCTAAAATAAAGTCCCCAAAGCTTGAGAGGAGGAAATCAAGTGAACCTTAGGAACCATTATATTGCCCTGAAGTCTTGAAATAAGGTAATAATTATGACAAGATGTTACACTAGGAAGAGGAATAATGCATAATGAAGCTGAAAAGCTAGGTTAGGGTCAGTTTGTATCAAGGACTTTGAAAGCCAAAGGAGTTTACATTTTATCCTACAGACAATAGGAAGATACTGGAGTTTAAGTAGTTCAGCGCTGAAATGGTCAAATCTGCACATAAGGAAAATCACTTTGGCAGCTGTGTGGAGGATGGATGGAGGAGGAGAATGACTTGAGGCAGAAAGATCAATTCCATAAGGCCATTACAATAATTCAGACAAGAGATGATGAGAACCTGGATTTAGAGGGTGTCTGTGTAAGTAGAGAGAAGGGATTGCATTAAAAGAAGATGCTATGGAGCTAGAAATGTCAAGTTTTGACAACTGATTATATGTGGGGTGAGGGAGTTGAAGCTAATATGAGGTTATTAACCTGGGAAATTAGGAAATATTTTACTAAGGTGATGGTACCTGAGCTCAGTCTTGAAGGAAGAAAAGGCAAAGATGAGAACGGGGTATATTTCAGGACCTATGTTTGCATAAACACATAGAGGAGAGAGATAACATATCAAATTAGAAAGCAGCTAATAATTCAGAATTTAATTCAAATATAAGATTGCAAAGGAGAGTAATATGAAGTAAAAATGGAAAGACAGACAAGAGATAGACTTAATGGAGAAGGAAAAAAGGGTCTTCCATCCCATGATCAGGAGTTTTGTAAGTTATCTGATAAACAATAAGAAGTCACTGAAGGTTCCCAAAAAAGGGGATAATGTAGTCAAGAAATTTTAGAAATATTATTTTGCCAGTTGTGTGAAGGAAGTGTTAGAGAAAGGAGAAAGTAGAGGCAGTAAATCTTACCCATGCTGCACCAAGCTCCTACCTTAAGAGCCTACAGTGTCTTGTTCTCTGTGCTACCCTGACAATATATAGAAAAGCTGGGGGACAAAGAAATATCCTAATACTTTTCCCCAAAGCTGTATTTAAAAAAAAAAACCTCTTCTAGAACATAGATATAGACTTCCTGAGAGCATTTACCCTTACCCTAGTCAACCTTTGGTTGAACTCCACAATGGAACATTTTTCTCAGGAACTTCTCAATATGGCAAAATACTATACACCATACTAAAAAAAAAATCCTTTTCAAAACATTTCGTAATGGAGAAACTGTTTTGGCAATAAGATATCTGCCCACGCCCATTTGCACATGTTCATTTCTTCTTGGCAGCAGTATTTGTTTGCTGTTAAGTGGATATGGACAGAATGTTATACAAGAAAGTGTGAGAGGCAAGAAAATTATCTTTTATCATTTAAAGATTAAGCTTCAGTCATCTTCTGATGGGCTCATGAGTTTTTATTGAAGTTGATTTTTTTTTAATTCTGGACCTTATTTGGCAGGCATTTAAACTCCAGTAATGACTTGTATGCATTAGATCTCCCCTCTAAATGGAATCTCCTGGCATTAGAAGTAAGAAGCAGGTTCCCAGAGGGGTTTGAAGGAAGTAGCACAAACGTGACAAAAGGCAAGATAGTTTCAGTGGTGTAGAAAAAGTTGAGCCAAACCACTCAAGTTCCTGCCACCTGGAAATTTGGTTCAGGTTCCTAAATCTGGGATGAATTTCAGGTGTTCCCCCACAAAGCATAAAGAAATCTATGGCCTCAGATGAAAACCATACACAGAACTCTGCCATCATGAATGGTTTCAATTTGAAATGAAGGAAAACTATCTTTGCAGTACAGTTTGTGGTTTCCTGCAAAATCAAGAAATCAAAGCAAAGCTCAAAGGACATCAAGCTCCATCAGTCGAAACCAAAACCAGTTCTTGAGACTTCCTTGCTAACAGAAAGTAGACAACTTGGTTCAGTGTTATTACAAATTTTGTTACTGGTTTCTTGGCACTGGCTGTATATAGCAGTCTCTGCTTCCCTCTCATGTTCCATGAAGTTGCCATAATGTACTGCGGAATCTTGCAGTGATGCTGAGGCAGCCTGATTGTATTTAAGCGATCAAAAACTCTATACTCTCAGCGAAGGAAGCAAAGCCAGCTAAAAAATCATCATGGACTATCAATAGTTATGTGAAAAAATATTCTAAATCACTAATAATTAGAGAAACATAATTAAAACAACTGTGAAGTACCCCCTTAGACTCATCAGATTGGCTAAAATAACAGAAAAGGAATGACAAATACTGGAGGTGATGTGGGGAAATGGGTATGTTAATGAACTGTGGGCAGAGCTATGAACTAGTCCAGCCATTCTGGAGAAGAATTTGGAACTATGCCCAATGGGCTATTAAATTGTGCATACCCTTTGATCCAGCAATACTGATACTTGGACTATACCCCAAGAAGATGAAAGGAAAAGGACATATACATACAAAATATTTACAATTGCTGTTTGTTGTGGAAAAGAATTTAAAACTTAGGGGGTGCCCATCAACTGTGGAATGGCTGAACAAGTTATGATACATGAATGTAATACAATATTGTTGTGCTATAAGAAATGATGAATTTGTTTCAGAAAAACTTGGGAAGATTTCTATGGACCGATAAAAAGTGAAGTGAGCAGAATCATGAGAACAATGCACACAGTAATAGCAATATTGTGACAATGATCAACAAGTAAGACTTAGCAACTCTGATCGCTATAATGATCCACAATAGTTTCAAATAACTCATAATGAAAAATGTTGTTTACCTCGAGACAGAGAACCAATAGAATCAGAGTGCAGATTCAAACATATTTTTTCCTTTATTTTTCTTGGGTTTGGGCTTTTTTTTTTGCAACATGACTAATGTGAAACTATGTTTTACACAACTCTATATGTACAATGGGCATCACTTATCTTGTCTTCTCAATGGATAGGGCAGAAGGTTAAGAGTGGGGAGAATTTGAAACTGAAATTGTTTAAGTTTATTTTATTTATGGAATAAAAATAAGCATTTCCATAACATAGCACAATAGAAAAGATTAATGCACATGAAACTACAAATCCATTATGCACAACTTGCTATTCCTTTCAAATATACAACAAAATTATGTAAATGTAATTTTTAAAATGTTTTCTTTCTTCCCCTCCCATAGATGGCTACCATGAGACACAAAGAGGAGTACGTGTGTGTGTGTGTGTGTGTGTGTGTATACATACATATAAATATATATAGACATAAACTTATACACACATATGTATATATGTGTGTGAAATTATTCTATACCTATGAAAGTAAATTTTTTAAAAAGCATTTACTTTGGAACTGTGCCCAAAAGTCAATCAATCTGTGCATATCCTTTGATCCATTACTATACCGCTACTAAGTATGTTTCCCAAAGGGATCATAAAAAAGTGAAAAAGGCCTACATGTACAAAAATATCTGTGGCAGCTCTTTCTGAGGTGGCAAAGAATTGGAAATTGAAGGGATGCCCATCAATTGGAGAATGGCTGAGCAAGTTCTAATATATGAATGTAATGGAATATTATTGTACTTTAAGAAATGATGAGCAAATTTCAAAAGGAAATGGGAAACACAACATGAATGCAAAGTGAAAAGGGAAAAACCAAGAGAACATTGTACACAATAATAGCAACATGGTGTGATGATCAACTATGATGGATTTAGCTCTTCCCAGCAATACAATGATCCAAGACAATTCCAAAAGACTCATGATAAAAAATGCTGTCCACATTCAGAGAAAGAATTAATGGAGTCTGAATGCAGATCAAAGCATATTATTTTCACTTTATTTTTTTTATTTCTGGAAAACCAATTTTTTTTGCAAACTTATTTCACAACTTGACTAATATGGGAATAGCTTTTACATGGTTGCACATATATAATCTATATCAAATTGTCTTAGGGAGCAGGGTAGGAAGGAGGGAGAAAATTTGGAATTCAAAATTTACAAAAAATTAATGTTAAAAATTGTCTTTACATGTAATACATGGAAAAAACAAAATACTATTTTAAAAAAAGAATTGTGGGAGCAGCTAGGTGGTGCAGTGGATAAAGCACCAGCCCTGGAACCTGAGTTTAAATCCAGCCTCAGACACTTGTTAGCTGCATGACCTTCAGCAAGTCACTTAACCCTCATTGCTTCTCCCACCCCCCCAAAAAAAGAATTGCCATGGAGTGGTTCACATGACCAACAAGATAAAGGACTAGACACTTAATCCAATCCTCACAACCTCTCAATCCTCTCCAAAAATAAGAACCATGTCCAATATTTAAAAAAACACATGATCTCTATACAAGCAGAAGATATTGCTGCTAAAGACAGGATATGTCTCACAGAACACAAGTCAAAAGAACTAAACATGATAATAGAAAACTACATAGAAGAATTGCCACAGAACATACTAGCCTTTCTTCCAGTTCTTCACCAACCTAGGCTCTATTCATTTTGTGAGCTATGCTATGAATTGTATTAGTGTATACTTAATACTTGGGCAGCTAGTTAGTGAATAGGGTGATGGAGTCAGAAAGACTCATCTTTCATGAGTTCAAATTTGACCTCAGACACCTCCAATCTATGTGACTCTGAGAAAGTCACTTAACATTTCTTGCCTTATTTCCTCATCTGTAAAATAAGTTGGAGAAGGACATGGCAAACCACCCCAGTATCTTTGTCAAGAAGTCTCCAAAATGGTCTCGTGAAGAGTTGGACGTGGCTGAAAAATGACTGAAACCTGAAACTTAATAATTATCATAATAATAACAATGTAACAGTTCACAGACAGGATTAGTGATAAAGAACTCACTGGGGCAAATATTTTGAATGAAAGCTGGGCATCCTGGGAAATATAATTACAGCACATAAATACACACACACACACACATGCATGCAAGCACGCATGCACACACCCCTACTCCAGGTTGAGAGAATATGTAGGAGCAAGCTGGGACATAGTTTACAGAAAGTTGAAGTGGAGAGGGAGTCAGAGAAGAAGGGCAGGGATGCAATACATTCTTGTGCCTGGGGAAGTATTTTCTGAGCAGATAAGACACTGCTTTCTCTTTCCCAGCAGCAGAAATGACACAAAAACATGAGGAAAGCAACAGCTGCCAGGCCAAGGATGCCAATTGAGATGTCTCTTCTCAGGCCCATGGAAAGAAATTAAAACAATGGAAGTTATCACTTCTCTGATTGAGCCAGCCAAACTGTGGGGCTGAAGTTCTCGATCAATCAATCAATAAACATTTATTAAGTGCCTGTTATGTGCCAGGCACATCTAATGGGGAAAACAACATGCAAACAAATATAGATAAAGCAAGCTATATACAGAATAAATAGTAAATAATTCAAAGAAAAGAAGCAATGGAATTAAGATTAGCTGGGGAGGGCTTCCCATAGAAAGTAGGATTTTAGTTGGGACTTACTGGAAACCAGAGAGGCCAACAGAGTGGAGGACAGAGAGTATTCCAGGCATGGGAGACAGTCAAATTGAGATGCCTTACAGGGAATAGGAGAAACTGAACTGTCCTCATTCCTCTCTGCTTAGGTGCCATTCAGACCCATTTTTTTTAAAACTGTTTCCTTATTGTGCTATAAGTTGGCTTTTGTTTTGGGGGTTGATTTTTTTTTGTTTTGTTTTTACTTTTTACTGACCTAGTTTTACTTCTCATAAACAACTATGTGACCCAGAAACTTGTATTTCCTTGCTTCAATTTGTTTGTGGTCTGAGTGTACAGTGTGATGTTCTGGTAGTCCCAGCCATGCAGAAGGAAATGGACTAATAAGCATTATTCCTAACTCTTGACTTGGAAAAAAAAAACAGTCAGGGGCAGCTAGGTGGCACAGTGGATAAAGCACCAGCCCTGGATTCAGGAGGACCTGAGTTCAAATCCAGCCTCAGACACTTGACACATTAGCTGTGTGACCCTGGGCAAGTCACTTAACCCTCATTGCCCTGCAAGGGGAAAAACAAAAAAAACAATCCCTGACCCATTGTTAGAGACTTTCTAACTGGAGGCATATCTTATAAGCCATTTTTCCAAATTTTATGATGATGCTTTAAAAGCTCACAAGAACAGAATTTAAATAGGGTGGTGTGAGAGTAAAGGGGAGGTTGTTTTGTTGTGGCTTTTTTTTTTAATTTGCCTTCAGAGCATGGGAGTCAGTCATTCATTACTTTGGTTGGGTATGCAGTAAATTCCGACCTTCTTGGGGAGGGGAAAATTATGAGCCTAATTCCCTGAGGCTTTACCCAAAGGAAGCAGGGAAAGGAAGAGGAGTGGTTCTGACTTTCAGTTTCCTTTTTCCCCTTGACCTCTGGACCCTTACTATTTAGCACAACCCAGTGGTATAATAATTCTCATGATAATAATGATGTAATAGAAAAGATATACAGATATAGATATATAGATATAGATATTTAAGGCTTGAAAAAACACTTCATGTGAAACAAAATGTGTCATTTGGTCAGCCAGAGTACCTATACCCAGTAAGAGAAAGGCGGGGGGGAAATAATGACAATGACAAATCCTGAAAACTCTCACTCTGCCAGGATTCAGAAGCAACCTCATCTTATTAACTGATCACTTGGAAGTGGGAGACAGGCTTATTTTCTCTTTAGGGCTATTTCAGAAGCCTCAGTTGCCTTGCCTCCCTAATTCTGGTGACAAAGACCTGATAATTTCTGATTTCTGAAACCCCCTTACAAAGAAGAGTACTGCCAGGATAGCTCTAAGCAGAATCGTGAAGTCTATGAGGTTTATCTTTGCCACTCTACCCTTCTGCCAATCTATATCATCATCATTACCATTTACATCCCCGTCTCTGTTTTTAGCACATATACTTCCACCATCCTGTTTCCCTCCCAGTTCCTTCACCTTGCTTGTTGGCTATCCAAGCCCTCCCATGACAAGACCTCATAGAGATTTTCTCATAAAAATGGATCTGTCCTGGTTTGTATTCTGTGATGTCTGCTTCCTTCTGAGTCCTGATTTGTCTTTGCTAATTATAAATTTGTATTCATAGGTCAGTGATTACCAATAGGATTTGTTTCTGAAAACTAACCAAGGATACCCAGATTTTAGAGACCTACATTTTTTTTCTGGTAACTTGCTACTCTTCAACACATCTATATCATTATGGAGTTGCTATAGGAACACTGGGGTAATTTATAAGATGCATTGTGTAAATGTGACTCCTTTAGTTAACAGTGATAGTAAATGTAGCTCTAGAGTCACATCACAGTGAGTACTGTAGTCACCACAAAAAAGTAACCAAAGGAAATTTCAGGTACTATAACAGACCAGAAAAAGGGCTACTTTTAAGTTCTTACAGGTCCCTCAAATCATATCATAAAGAGCTACCTATCCCATCTAAGAATGGGTCATCCTTAAGTGTGGTTAAAGGGAATTGTTACATTATTTATTCCTGATTACTCAAAGTTATTAACCACACAAATCCAATGAATCACCAGGGGTCCTCAATAAGATGAGGTTCTTTAATGTAAATGGCAAGAATATTTCTGAGGGCAAATGCTAAAATGCTCCATCAATCCATCATTAACACAGCTCACAAATCTGTCTCCTATTCCCTGGACACTACATTCACATCTCCCCAAGCTGACCAATTTTATCCCTTCCTTTGATTTCATCCCCTATTTTCTATTGTCAGCAGGCAATCACAACTTCATAAAACTTACATGAAAACTAGGTTTATTACAAGAGAAATGAACATGCATGTGGAACCCAAAGAGTTTGCAATCCATACAGAAGTTTACATATTTATAACAGTATAACAAAGGAAGGAGGAAGAAACACAAATATCCACCTAAAGGAGTATGGCATAAGAGGGGGAAAGATGCAGTAAAGGTGGGAAAGGACAAAACCCCTCCCAAAGGAGAGGAGTAAGGTGATGGCAAAAGCCACATTTTTTTTCCCCTTGGGAACTCCTAGACTATGAATATAGGATAACCTGCTTATCTACAAGGGTCCAAGCTGCACAAGCAATTTCTCAGCCTAGTGCAGACTGTGGGGGCCAAATTTAATATATGAAGAGTTAATTGTGTGGCTCACCTAAATATTGGGGTCCCTGAGATAATGAGGGACCTCTAGGTCTAAAGCTCCCTCCCCTCAGAAACTGGCTTTTTAGATATTTCTCCCAGGCCAATAAGAAAGGAGATTTACAGCCTCTGTTCTTCAGATGTTTTATTAGGGAGAATAAAGTAAACAGCAAAGGTGAAATTAATAAAATCAAAGACAAGGAAATAGGGAAAAAGAAATATGGATAATCCTCCTAGCTCTAACCTAAGTCTATTGAATAGAGCAGAGTACCTTACCACCTGGAGCTTGTAGCTTCAATGGAAAGCACAACTTACAACCTGGCTTGAGTGACTCGGCTGCTGTTCATCCTGCTCACACCACTGGAAGGGAGGAAGATGGAAGAAGAGAGAGAGCTCCGGAAGAGACTCAAACTCTCTTCAGCGAGCATCCAATTTTTCTCCCCCAAAAGGGGAGGTCCTTCAAAAACTGCCTATGGAGAGAGGCTTCTCCTTCTGACCTCAGTAGCATATGTAACTTTAGGGTGGGCCGGATGTGGCCCCTCCCAAATGAGTCAGCCAAATTTAATTTTACCACATTCCCCCCTTTGTTTCTTCAAGGAACATGGGGTATTTCCTTGACAAAACAAGACTGACTGGCACCAGTCTTGACTCCCATGGACACACAGGCAGTCCAGTTTGGGATGCAAACAATACATTATGTCAGCTGGGGGTGGGGGGGAACAGGGGCAGGCTTTATCCTAGACATGTTCAGGGCCTCCTGCATACTCTGGGTCCAGTGTTTCTGGAAAATATGGCAACTCAAAAAGACAAGTTCATGGGACCCTTTAACAGTCCTCAACACTCTTTATAGTATAAGGCAGTGACACATTTCTATCTGCCAAGACAGTTAAGACTACAAAGGCATTTTGCTGGAAACTTGCTTAAAAGTACTGATTCATTAGAAATATGAGAAATTCTCTCTGGGAGATTTTACAAACCATAAAAATGTAAAACCATCAGGTTAATTTTCCTTCCTATCCAAAATTATTTCCTAGGTCATTTAAGGAGAGGCCATGTTTTTAAAGTATGTCTTACATGAAAACCTAAATGCAGCCAATTTGATCCAGGAATGGATGAGAATTCTAAAGACAATTTTCTCTGCAGGAAAAGCCAAAGAAAGTTCAAATATAAAGACAGAAGGAACTTTGTACTTGCTCTCAAACTAAACATAAAACACCCCTGCACATTAGGGATGACTAGGCATCTTTAAAACAGAAATCAAGCTATGGTGGTATGCAAAAAAACATTAGTAGTCGATCCAAAGTTCTGCATAAATAAACTGGATCTGGAATATAACAAAAACAGCTTGCAACCTTGTGGAACATGTTGGCACACAACAGCTTGTGCTGCCTTAGCAAGTATCTACACCAACACATCTGATTGCATACCCACAGCTGCCAATGCCTACCTTCCAAAATAAAATTTACTGCATGGGAGTAGGAATGTTCATTCTTGTCCTTATACCCCTGGCACATAGTGCTATTAGACCCTGTACCCTGTTTCAGTCATCTTCTCTCTTTTAATCTCTCTATAATGTGAGAACTGCTCCCTTAAAAAGAAAGGAAACAAGGAAGGAAGCATTTATTAAGTTCCAGGCACTGTGATAAGCACTTTACAAATATTATCTCACTGACCTTTACAACAACACTGTAAAGTAACTTCTATTCTTTTCCCCCATTTTACAGATGACTAACTGGGGCAGACAGGGTTAAGTGACTTGCCATGGGGTCACACAGCTAGTTAAGTGTCTGATGTCAGATTTGAACTCAAGTCCTCTACACTCCAGGCTCAGCATTCTATCTGACATACCACCTACCTTCAATTTTCCCAATTGCCCAGAAAACCCTATTCTGTACATGCCCTACTTAAAATTCCCTTCTGTATTAATTACTATTTATAGATGAGAGTTTTTATGCCTCTTTTTAACTCCTTTATAACCTTTTCCTTTCCTTTCTCTAGATTAATTTAGCAACAAACCTGCCAATTTAAAAAATAATTTTCTGTAGAAAAGCTTTACTGTTCTTCAGAAATGATCAATTTTCTTGTTTAATATCTCCTCAATTCTGGATAACCTTTTAATTTAATTTCTTGTTCTGTTTTTTTTTTCTTGTGAAATCTATAGTGTTGTTAGGGAAAGTTTCCTGCTTCTTTCTGATTTCCTGTACTTCCAAATGCTTCCTGAGAAGAACTAAACATTCTCCTTCTTACTCAGTCTACTAAATCCAGGAATTCTGTTTGATTCCAACTAAATTTTCTCCATGTTTGGCTCATCTCTCCATTCCTTTTGTCACAGCTTCCACACTCTATTTCCGTTCCTAATACCTTTTTGTGATAATTTTTTTGGACTTTGTGCTCTGAAGTTCATATTTTCCTTTCTGTTCCTTGTCTTTTTTTTTCTTCCCTCCCCTTGTTGAAATATATTGCCTCTTTTAATTAATGTTTACCCAATTTGTCTTTTCATACCCTTAATTTTTTAAAATCACTTATTTCAAGGGGCAGCTAGGTGGTGCAGTGGATAGAGCACTGGCCCTGGATTTGGGAGGACCTGAGTTCAAATCCGACCTCAGACACTTAACACTTACTAGCTGTGTGACCCTGGGCAAGTCACTTAACCCCCGATTGCCTCACAATTTTTTTTTAAATGAATTAAATAAACAAAATCACTTATTTCAAAATGTGTATGTAATTTGGCTTTTATCTCATTTAATAATATTTTAATACATAATGGTTTTTACAATTATATAGTATCTTGATCACTATTTGTAGATCTCTAACCACTGCAGGAAAAACAGAATTTTGTCCTAGTGCACTGAAGGAAGGATGCCTCCTCCCTGTTTGATGCCTTCCCTCCCTGAAAACATCATTGTCCCAGGTTGTAGTTGGCCTCCTAATCTTCTAAGAGCTTCGAACTACTCTAAACTGACTCCCCCATACTCCTATCTCCGTAGAGCTTCTCTCCCAGGGTTCACCTTCCTCCCAAATTCCCCTAGGGGAGTGGATCTGACTCTCTGAGGAATGAATCTACATCTTGAGTCAGGAGGTCTTCTATGCCAACACCACTTACCTCTCACTGGACTGAATTTGCCCTAGAACAATCATTTCTATTATAGCTTTATCTATAAATGAACCCTAAAAGCATGGCATGGATTACCCAAATGGAGCATTTCACTAGGAGATTAGCAGGCTAATTTCCCATCACTAAACCTGATCCAGATGAAGCATCCTTCTCATACCCCTACTTTTCCTGAGCTTATCACGAGTTAAAATCATCCAATTAGATGTCTGATATATCTAGTTTTCTATCTTAAATTCAATGATAGCAAACTATGACCAATTATGAATATGTACTCTTTTCCTTCAGAGAACAGTATGAGGGAGTGGGGGGTCATCACAATGCCAATTTTTAAAAGAACACTATCATTTAGTTCATCAGAAAAAAGTCTTTTAAAATTCTTCTGGCCCATTGCTACAGGAATTCAAAGTCAGGTTTTCTGTCAGATTATTCTATGTTGTGCTTGTCAGGATTTAACAGTATTAACTGTATAGCCCAGACAAGTCATTGACCCTCCTTTACCCTCTGTTTCCTCATCTACAAATTGGAGTTCTTCATATCACTTACCTCCCAGGATTGTTGTAAGGCTCCAACTCTTTAAAATGTTACTTATTAATATAAAAAAACAAAAGATCATAAAAGTTTCTCACTCTTAGAAGTTTACTACCTAATTAAAGAGAATCGATATTAAATATGAAACAATTAAATGTTAAATTATGTAGAATTGGTTTTATAAACCTGGAAGTAAAACTGATTTTGACTGATAAGGAAGTAAAACTGATTTTGAAAGTAAAAGTTATTGGCATTTTCAGAACTAGTGACCATTCCACCTTAGCTCCTGGAATGATTCTTGCAAGCTAGCTCACTTCTAGTGCTCTGTTACTTGTTCTTGCTTCCATTTTCTATGTATGATTTTCAAAAATCTAAGTCAGCTGATGAGTTCCCTTGTAAAACTCTATTTGTCCCTTTAGACAGCCCTCCCTTTTTACTCCTCATTGGAATTATTTTGTGTGTGTATGTTGTAGTTTTTTTTCAAAGCTTTTTATCTTTCTTGGTCCAATTTTCCCTATTTTATTTTATATATATATGTTTGTGTATGTATGTATATATACACACATATATACATATACATATGTGTGTGTGTGTGTGTGTATATATATATATATATATATATATATATATATATATATATATATATAGTAAGGGGCTAAAATTCTAGCTATACTACCTAAAATCTAATGAGTGGTCGCCAATAAATTATAAGCTTTAGCAAGAGTGTTTAAGTGCTTAAGCATTTATTAAAGAGCATTAGGATCAGAGAGAAAGGTAAAAATCTATTTCTAAGAGACCCCATTATCCAACCCACCATGGTGAGGTCAGAAACCAAAAGAGGACCCAACGCCTCCTGTGAAGCTGAGAACATCACACACACACACACACACACACACACACACACACATACACACACAGAGCTCCAAACTAATTTGATGGCAGCTTTGATAGATGTCACCCATGAGCAAACATCACTTCCTGACGCCAAGGACCTGACCGCATGGCTTACCCTCAGACGAGTTCTCCTCATGGCAGAGCTTTCCTACAGTCACTTTCCAGCAATTGTTGCAATATATAATCTCCTGAGCAGCTAGGTGGCGCAGTGGATAAAGCACCGGCCCTGGATTCAGGAGTACCCGAGTTCAAATCCGGCCTCAGACACTTAACACTTACTGGCTGTGTGACCCTGGGCAAGTCACTTGACCCCCATTGCCCCGCAAAAAAAAAAAAAAAAAAAAAATATATAATCTCCTTATTTTACAAATGAGAAAACTGAGGCCCATGGAGGTTAAATCACTTGTTCAAGATCACACAGATGGTAAGCATCAGAGGCATGATTTGAACCCAAATCCTCTGTCTCCATAGTCAGGGTTCTTTCCAGTGTGCCATGGAACCTCCTTAAAAAAAAAAAAAATTCTGGCATACACAAGATTGTCTTATTCAGGTTCATAGGCCAGTCTGTGTCAGAGGTAGAACCTGAACCCAGATCTTGCTGAAGCTAGCTCTCTGTTACACCATATTATCTTTTATTTTATGAATCCCTTGGAATCTGATGTTCTAATCAAGTTGTACATCTGCCTATTCTTAGCTTTCTTCTCCTCTATTGTACCTAGCATAATGTATGGCATATAGTAGACACTTTCTTCTTCAGCAATCTTCATCTAGCCATCAAATGTCCTGGTATAAAAATATCAATTCCTTTATGCCCAAACCACATCATCCCTTATCACCTTACTATATTGAAGAGGTAGGAAAACATATTTGTTATAAGTCACTGATTGTATAATCATAAAACTTTCATAATATGGATGATTTTAGGATCTGAGAGCATCCTATTGATGTTTCAAAGATTCCAAAGTAAACTGTTCTAAAAGTAAGAATGTCCCAAATTGAGAAACTTTGAAGAAGCAATAAATTTCTGCAAACTTGGTGATCTTTCAGAAGATAGTCTCCAACACCTTCAAAAGTACCAATTTCCAAAGGACCCAGAAGATAAGTATTTGTCATCATTTACCAAGTCAAATTTGTGGTGCATTGGAAGACAGTTACTGCTTTCAATAAGCTTAGATTCTAATGAGGATTATAACACATAATTTAAAATAGAGGGGAAGAATCATATACATGACAAAGTTATAAAAAAGGTTTTTGGTGTGTGGTTGTTTCTGTTTTTGTTTTTTTGTTTTGTTTTGTTTTGGTTTTGGTGGAGGGTTAAGTGCTGAAGGAACACAAAATCAGATGGGGGCCAGAACAATATGGATTATTTAGGAAAGACATTTTTGACATGACATTTGGATGAGATATTGAAGGCAGAAATGGGCATGGAGTGACAAAAAGTTGTGGAAGCAAATTTAGAAAAAAGAGAAGGAATCAAAGCCCTGAATAAGCAAGCTATATGCAAGACATGGTAAAAAGACTTACCATGGCTACTATTTCTAATTATTTAAATTAAGCAGCTAAAAGGTGGAAACAATTCATCCTTTCCATGGAATTTTACAAGTAAGCACGCAAGAGACTTTCTGTTTTATTCAAAAGCATCTAAAATTTCAACCCAAGTTAAATATGAGAATATCTTGTAATAAAAAAGGTACTTTGCTCAACTACTTAAGACATCTTCTGGAACATGTATTGAATTCCTTCTGGAGCATCAAAAGAATTCAAATAATAATATAAAGTAGATGAAACTACTTATTTCATGTTTTTTCCGTTCCAATAGTATCTTTCAATGGTCTAAAATGTGTTTTCCCCCCTACATTGCCATAAGGAATGACTTCTGATTGAACATTTCTTTCATTCTCTTCCAAAAGGAATACTTCTGACATCTTTATCCTATCTGAATGCATTCGATTGTGTAGGTGTAATATTGTATAGGTATCCTTTTATAGTCGGTCATTCAACAAACATTTATTAAATGCTTAGAGGTCCTCCCCCCACCATTTATTTGTTTATTTGTTTTGTTTTTTGACTAGGTAAAAGACGTCTTTCTTTGCCTCATTTCTTACCTAGTCTTAATCACTGAATGGGCCTTGGCTCAGGCAAACTAAGACCCATGAAAAACCTTAGCCTAAAAAGTTCAAGGTCACCCACTGCATCTGGGGCTATCTTCAATTGTCCTGATCTATATCTTGGTGCTAGACCTAGATGGTTCTGGAGGAGAGAGTGAGGCTAGTGACTTTGCACAGTCCTGCCTCACTTAAATTCAATTCACTACAAGTCATGATATCAGCTCCCTAATGTCACGGTCCTCCTTGAGAATGAATAGAGCTTCCAGGAATCCAAAATGTTCTCTCCAAAAGGTATATTCTGTTTCTTGCATTTCTAACTTGTAATGGCAGAGTAAGAAATACAATGTCTTTTGGAAAAGATCTGAAAAACCAAGTATCTCCATATGTATATTCTTTTCTCCCCAGCCCCTACCTAGGGATTGAAAACAAGAAAAGGCTGTTATAGCTAAATGTAAATACACTCAGAGAAGGATCAAAAGCCTCATTTGTTTTACAGAATCAAAGCCATTTCCAGGGATATACAGTGCTGAACTGAGGGCCCAGAGGTAGAAGTGAGTTCCTGGATCAGAAATAGAGACAGTACCAGGATCCAAAAAAAAAAAAAAAAATGAGGCATGAAGGAAAAAATGTGGTCTGGAAAGAGTTTAATACTAAGATCATAGAAAGGGTCTAAGCCCTACACAAAAGTTTAAGAAATTGCATATGGTTTCTTAGTGGGCACATTTGTGTTTTTATGCTCAAGTGCATGAACTTGGCTCTACCTTCCATTTTGCATTGTTTAAATTAATTGTTGAACAGCTCTTTGCCCTCACTGTCTCATTGCTCCCTTTGGAAACAACTATCTTTAAGTCTGTGTGTGTGTGTGTGTGTGTGTGTGTGTGTGTGTGCGCGCGCGCACGCGTGTGTGTGTGTGTGTGTTTGGGGGGGTGAAGGGGGAAGAAGACTATGTCTAAACTAAAGTCAAACAAAGAAACAAATAACTCCCACTGTTAAAGTTTTTAAAGTAGATGTTTATTCTATGGCTTTTTAAACAAAATTTGGGCAATTTCTTTTAAACTAAGTGCTTGCTGACTTTTTCCTCTTGAGGCATGAGAACTTAAAAAAACTTAAATTTTGTTCCAAGGTTTTCTAAGGAATGTATTCCCAGATCCCAGAAAGTTAAACATGAAATTCTGTAGGAATTCACTTTTTCTGGACTTTTTCTGAAGAAAAAGTCAGCAAGCATAACTCGCTGTACATTAGAAGCAAACATCTCAAAGAAAATTCTAACAAAAAACTGTGAAATCAATATCAATATCATGAATGAATGTTACATTTTATTATGTAGAAAAAGTAATATACTTCTACTGTTATTAAATATCTTGCCTATAATTATATCATCTTGTAAAAGGGATTTACCAAAGAGTAGGGGCAAAAGCAGATCAGTGATTTACTTCCTCAAAATCCCAAAGACCTTGAGACTGCTTCTTATATGAACTTCCTTATCTCCTAAAAGACATATATCACAGTGCTCTTCACGCAGCTAATGCTTAATAGATGTTTGCCGTTGTTTGCTGCCTTACTATTGTAGCCTTACTGTTGCTGTCTGTCAATGAGTAAAAATTTGACAGTTTTATCTCAAATTCATGGACCATTGTGATATATACTAGCAATTTTTCATGCTCTGCAAATACCATCTTTTTTTAATGAAGTATTACAGAACAGCTTCCCTGATTGTTGCACTGCATTGACAGCCCCATTAGACCAAGTTTTTCTCTTTTACACATAAATGTGAATCACATGTCCCAGACACAAGATGAGAGGGGCCCAGAGGGAGAAGAGTCAAAGATTCTTCCTACATTCATTTCCTAGGAATAATAACTAATGGGAAGAGTCATTTCTATGAGATTTCTTATTTGTAAAAATGGGGCTGACAGCAATTAGGGGACTCACTGAATTAAATATGACATAGGAAGCAATGGCAAATATAAGAAATTCAGATTAACATGAGAAGATTTGTGTAAACTGATGTGGAATAAAGACAGTTAAGGGATTCGGTGGATAGAGGGCCAAGCATAGAGTCAGGAAGATGAGTTTAAATCTATCCTTAGGAATTTATTAGCTGTGTGATCCTAAGTAATCATCTTAACTATGATCTGCCTCAGTTTTCTCATCTGTAAAATGGGGATAATAATAGCCCTTGCCCCCCAGGCTTATTGTTAGGATCAAATGAGATAACATTTTGAACTATTTTTCAAACCTTAAAGTACTACTACTACTACTACTACTACTACCACCACTATTACCACTACTACCACTACCACTACTATCACTACTACAACTACTACAACTACTACCACTATTACCACCACCACCACCACTACTACTACTATTACTACTACCACCACCACTACTACTACTATCACTACTACCACTACTATGACCACCACTACTCCTAATACTACTAGTACCACCACCATTACAACTACCACTGCTACTACTACCACTTCGGACAGGTGGGGCTTGTTAGCCTTGGCAGGCAACCCGCCTAGGGGAAGGAAACCTGATTTTAAACCTCCGCTGCCTTGCGGCTATACCCATATATGGGGAAGGCTTCAGGAGTTAACCCCGAGGAAAAATCAGGAGTTGGAGTCCCTTAGGCAGTTGGATGTTGGACATCACATCCCTCTGGCAACTCCTGCCAAACTGTATTGGCTCTGCCTCTCCTTTGGATCCACCAATGTCGCGGAGAAGGAAAACCTGCTGCATGGGCAACAACTTGTTTTCCATATTGATATGCCCAGGCCAGCACCCTGGAGAGGACACTCCAGCTACTCCTCATGGGGTAGATACAACATGGGATGCAGCAGTTACCAGTTATAAGTCACTTAGAAGCTACAGCTCCCACATCAGACTGCAAAGCCACACTGTGGCCTGTGGCTCTTCAAGGCGCTGATCCATGGTCGTCTGCAACTGGTGGAGGTCTACTACTACTACTACTACTACTACTACTACTACTACCACCACCACCACCACCACCACCACCACCACCACCACCACCACCAGTGAAATAACCTGAACCAGGAGAAAAAAAATCAATCACTCAATCACATAGTATTTATTAAGTGCCTCTTGTGTGCCAATCAGTGTGCTAAGCACTGGGGATATAAATACAATGAATGAAACAATTGTTGCTCTCTCAAGGAGCTCCCATTCTATGACGGAAGTTAACACGACCCTATATATATATATAATAAAAATAAATACTAGGTAGCTAAGGGAGGAAGAGCACTAGTAATTTGGGGGATCAGGAAAATCAACATGCAGAAGATGGTGTTTGAGCTGTATTGTGAAGGAAGAGGGGGTACAACTAGGTGGCATAGTGGATAGAGCACTAGCCCTTGATTCAGGGGGACTTGAGTTCAAATGTGACCTCAGACGCTTGACACTTACCAGCTATGTGACCCTGGGCAAGTCACTTAACCCTCATTGCCCCGCAAAAAAAAAAAAAAATTAAAAAGTGAAGGAAAAGAGGAATTATATTTGTAGAAGTAAGAAGAGAATGCTTTCCAGGCCTGGTCAGTGAAAAAGAAAAGAGGGCATAAAAGTGCTATGTGTAAAGAAGAGAGAATCACATTGAGTACAAATACAAAAAGAGAAGTAACATAGAATGACCGTAGAAAGAAAAGTTGACACTCAGTTGTGAAGGTCTTTAAAAGCCAAAAAAATTAATGTCTATTTTATCATGCAAGCAATAGGGAGTCCCTTGAGTTTATTAAGTAAAGGAGAGACATAGATGGGATTTGAGTTAAAGGAACATCACTTTGGCGGCTGTATGGAATATGACCATTAACATGAAGTCAAAGAAAATGCTGAGGTATTTCATGAATTATTAAGTAACAGTCATGTTATGAATTAGCAGCAAAGATTCAGTGGAATTTGAAAACTCTCTGAGCTTCATTGTTATTATTAGGCAATGGGGAAGGAGGAATTGTTCTCATTAAGGTCTGGCAGCCAATTGCAGTTATTTTGTTTACATGTCCCAATAGCAAATGATCATCAAAACCTAAATTCTGCCTCTCCTTTCTTTTTAACTTGCCAGTTCTTACTAGAAGATAAAATCTTACAAAGGCAAGTTGTGTCACACTGTGTTTTCCAGCTGGTCCTAGCTGCTTTAAGAAAACTGAGCAACTGTGTGAATCCCTTAACAAACATGACACTGATCAGTAAAATCAAGACTCCTGAAAGTAATAAAAGATTCAAGAAGGTTCCTGCCAAAGGAAGTTTTCTTCATTGACTTTAACAGTAAGACCCAGATATTTAGTCTTCCATGAAACTTTGAGGGCTCACCTATTCCACATGCTTCTCCACCAAGTCTCTACTAGAAAACTTCATCTTCTAATAATAGAAAGAAATAGATTCATGTGGGTGCTCCCAAGAGTAGTTTGTATCAATAACAATAGCAATAGGAGAGGAAATTAGACCTATAATATCATTTAATAGGGAATTCCCAGTTAAGGCACTTCCTTATATCAATGCACTTTGGCACTTTTTTCTGCAATTTAAAGTCTTCCAGAGTTACCTAAGGCCCTGAGAGGTAAAGTATCATCATCACTAATTTACATAGCACTCTGAGGTTTGAAAAGCACTTTAAAAATATTATCTCACTTGATATTTACAGCCTCCCTGTAAGGCAGGTGCTATTATTATCCCCGTCTTACAGAAAAGGAAACTGAGTCTAAGAGGGGTTAAGTAACTTGCCTGAGGTCATTGGGATTAAGCAACTCTACTTAAATGACTGAGACAGGATTTGAATTCAGTTCCTCTGGATTCCAGTTCCATCCACCTCTCCATCGTGCCACCTAACTGTTCGGACTCACATAGCCAATATGTATCAGAGACAGAACTTGCCATACAGTACATAATAACAACAGTAATAATATTAATTAATTATAACAGCAATAGCCATTTTTAGCACTTTAAAGTTTGAAAATGCTTAACATATCTCTCTGGATCTCCATAACTCAGGGTCATTTTCCTTCATAGAAAATATAGTTTTACTCATGATGATATAAATTAGCTTAATAGAGTCAGACATTTAGAAAGAACAGATTCTCTAGCACTAAAAACATTCCACAAGAAATAACAGAAGCAATTTATACAGTCCATATTGTTCCCCTTCCATTTGCTTGCATTCAGCTTTCCCGAAAGAATTACTTATGTAGGGAGGACAATAGATTCAAAGAGTGTATGAAGTACGATGTTGTTTTTAGGCGGGGAATAGGGTAAAGATTACCAGCTTCCCTTCCTCCATCTCACCCTTTCCAGATATGCTGCCAAATTGATTTGTGGAATAAGCAACAGTCCTTTTCTACCCACCACCTGAATAAAACCTGTGTTGATTTGAAAGAGACCCAAACTAACAACCTAGAGATGTGTAAGGATGTTTTTTACTTGATTTTTTTGCAGGGCAATGAGAGTTAAGTGACTTGCCCAGGGCCACACAGCTAGTATGTGTCAAGTGTCTGACACCAAATTTGAACTCAGGTCCTCTTGAATCCAGGACTGGTACTTTATCCACCACACCACCTAGCTGCCCCAATGTGTTAGGATTTTAAAAGAATTTGGGAGTATAAACTTGGACAACAGTTTTGAACAGAGAGATCCCAACTGACAAGAAGAAAGGAACTCAAAAAATAGACTTCAAATTCCCTTAGAGCTTCTTTATTTTATTCCCTCCCTGAACCAAATCTGGTGAGAGTAAGGTTGCAACAATACCCACCCCTCCTTTCTTTCCCTCCATTTTAATGGGTTCTTTTTGTGCCTCTTCATATGATGTAATTAACCCCTTTCTACCTCCCCCTTCCTATCCTCTCCCTAGTCTTCTTTTATTCTGCCCCTTAAGTTTCTTTATATCATCACATCAAAGTTGATTTAATAACAATACTTCAACAGAGATCCAGATCCCAAGAGTTAAAAGTATTATCCTCCCTCATAGGTACTCAAGCAGTTTAACATCATCAAACAACCACACGCAGGGGGGGGGGGTGCCCCACTGTTTACCTCTTTATATTTCTCTAGAGTCTTATATTTGAAGATCAAATTTTCTGTTCAGTTCTGGTCTTTTTCTCAGGAAGCCTTGGAAGTCCCCTAATTCATTCAATGTCCATCTTTTCCTCTGAAAGAGAATACTCCATTTTGCTGGGTAGTTGATCATGGGTTGTAATCCAAGCTCCTTTGCCTTCCTGAATATGATATTCCAAGCCCTGCAATCCTTTAATGTTGAAACTGCCAGATCCTGTGCAATCCTGACTGTGGCTCCATGATATTTAAATGGTTTATTTCTGGCTACATGGAGTATTTTCTCCTTCACCTGATAATTCTGGAGTTTGGCTACAATATTCCTTGAAGTGTTTCTTTTGGGGTTTATCCTCTGATTCTATAATTTCAGGGCAGTTCTCCTTGATAATTTCCTGGAATGTGGTATCTAGACTCTTTTCTTGATCATGGCTTTCAGGTAGTCCAATAATTCTCAGATTATCCCTCCTTGATCTATTTTCCAGGTTAGTTGTTTTTCCAATGAGGTATTTTACATTTTCTTCTATTTTTTCAGTCTTTTTATTCTTCTTGGCAGATTCTTGGTATCTCATGGAGTTATCAGCTTCTGTCTACTCAATTTTAATTTTTAAGGCCTTATTTTCCACGGTAAGCTTTTGCACTTCTTTTTCCATTTGGCCACTTGTATTTTTTAAGGAATTGTTTTCCTCAGTCAATTTTTATGCTTCTTTTTGCAGTGTAACTCTTATTTCTCTCATTTATTTTTCCATTTTTTCTTCTACCTCTCTCATTTGGTTTTTAAAAGCCTTTTTGAGCACTTCAAAGAAGGATTTTTGGTCTTGAGAAAAGATCATCTTCCCCCTTGAGTCTTCACTTGTAGGTGTTTTGACCAACTCATCTGAGTTTGAGTTTTGGTCTTCCCTTTCACCATAGAAGTTGTCAAGGTAAGGGTCCTTTTTTGTTTCTTGCTCATGTTGTAGGCTATTTTTAAACTTATAAAGTTGAATTCTGCTACAGGGGCACACGGTTCACTGTTGCAAGCTTCTTACTGCTCTCAGATGCCCCACTCTCAGCTGTATTGAGTTGCAGTGGTTTCAAGCTGCCCACTGAGCTGACCTGTGCTGGGTGAGCTGCCTGCTGAGCCAAACTTTGCTGAGGTGAGCTGGCAGCTGAGACGAGTAGTGCTGAACAGCTCTCCCCTTTCACCCAGGTGAGACAGACCTTTCCTGAAGTCTTCTAAATTATCTCAAGTAGCAGGATTGTGTCTCTCTTTTTGTAGGTTCTGTAGTTCCAGAATCTGTTTAGAGGCTTGATTTAATGTTGTTTTTGAGGGAAATACGGGAAAGCTCAGGCAAGTTCCTAGCTTCTCTCCACCATCTTCAATTCTAGACTCTTGACTTATGGACCTTCCACTCCCTTAGGGCTTCTTTAGATATCTAGCTTGGTGTAAGGGGGCAGCTAGTTGACACAATGAATAGAGCACTGGCCCTGAAGTTGGGAGGACCTGATTTCAAATCTCACCTCAGACACTTACTAGCTATGTGACCCTAGGCAAGTCACTTAACCCCAATTGCCTCAAACATCTGGGGTCATCTCCAGTCATCCTTATATATATCTTGCCACTGGACCCAGATGGCTCTGGAGGAGAGAATGAGGTCTGTGACTTTGCATAGCCCTCCCTCACTTAAATCCAATTCACTGCAAGTCATAATATCACCTCCCAATGTCATGGTCCTCTTTGAGAAAAACTGACAAAAAATAACAACAACTTGGTGTAATTGGTTGGAGTATGTATCATAAACTATAAGCTAAGGAGCATACAGACCCCTCCCCCATGGGGGAAAAGCCATGAGTGGGAGTTAGCTGTCACAGTGGGTAGAGTTTTGGAATTGGAGTTGACATGAGTTTGGAGGCAGCTAGATGGCACAGTGGACAAAGCACCAGCCCTGGATTCAGGAGGACCTGAGTTCAAATCTGCCCTCAGACACTTGACACTTACTAACTGTGTGACCCCAGGCAAATCATTAAATCCTCATTGCACCACGAAGAAGAAGAAGAAGAAGAAGAAGAAGAAGAAGAAGAAGAAGAAGAAGAAGAAGAAGAAGAAGAAGAAGAAGAAGAAGAAGAAGAAGAAGAGACACAAGTTTGAATCTTGCCTCAGACACTCTGTGAATGTTGGGCAAGTTACTCATCTCTATTGCCTCATTTTCCTCTTCTGTAAAATAGTAATAGCACCTACCTCCCATTGTGAGGATCAAATGAGATAATATTTGTAAAGCATAGTAATATATAATAATTGGGTTGTCAGTCTAGAACAAAACTTTGTGAAATCTAAAAGTATGAGTAGAACTTTGGTCTGTTCAAGTTTGGCACATCCAGCGAACTTAAAAAACAATAAGCTACCATTTAAAGCAGCTCCTTCCCAGTATAGCAAAAAGTTATTTTGAAGAAAATGGGATTTAAAAGGAAATGAGATAACCAGAAGGGATACTGCAGATAAGCTATATATAAAGTCTTTCCAAAATCAGAGATAATGTATATTTGGTAATTAGTAATTAGTAATTGTCATTCAGATTTAGAGAAGCCTGTTCCCTGTGTCAGTGATCAACCATCTCCATAAAGTCCCCTCACCCTAGACAGTATTCCAAACTGATTCTTTTTCCCCCCAGGGCAATAAGGGTTAAGTGACTTGCCCAGGGTCACACAGCTAGTAAGTGTCAAGTGCCTGGGGTCAGATATGAACTCAGGTCTTCCTGAATCCAGGGCTGGTGCTTTATCCACTGTGACACCTAGCTGCCCCCCAAAGTGATTCTTCAGTTTGTCTGCTTACAAGATCCTTTTCTCAAAAAAAGACAGGAGTATATGTACAAATATATGTGTGTGTGTATGTATAGATATACACACACACACATATGTTTTTTGTTGTTTTGTTGTTGTTGTTATTTTGGTGGGGCAATGAGGGTTAAGTGACTTGCCCAGGGTCACACAGCTATTTGTCTGGGGCCAAATTTTAACTCAGGTCCTCCTGAATCCAGGGCTGGTGCTTTATCCACTGCACCACCTAGCTGCCCCCTCACACACATATGTCTTAAACCAGACCTTGGTATAAGGAAATCCTGGTGAAGAGTTGTACCAATATTTTTTCTGAAGTGTTTTGGTCTTAGCAGGGGTTCTTAACCTGGTTTCAGAACATTTTAAAATATTCGTATAACCAAAAAGAAAAATTGTATAACCACATTTCAATATAAATTGTTTCCTTTGTAATTCTATATATTTTATTTTATGAATTGTAAAGACATCCATGGGTTACATCAAACTGCCAAGGGAGGATGTGAAAAAAGAGGGGTAAGAACACTTATCTTAAATGCTGCCTGAGGTACTTAGAGTTTAACTGAATTGCCAAGGTCACAAGGTCAGTATTTGCCAAGCCTGATTTGAATCCACATCGTCCTGACTCAGAGGTTAGCTTTCTATACACTACACCATGATACTAAAACATGCCCTCACCTCTCTTTCTGTGTGTGTACATGTATATGTCTCAGTGACAGCATGGAGGAATAGATAGGCTAGTCCAATGGAGAGCAAGTTCTAATAAGTTTAACCAAAATGGAAGACACAAAGCAGACCTGGTGATAGACTGTCATCTGAGCACATTCCAGCTAAGCTTAAAGTCCATTAACAAAGGGCTACCACACAATGAAATGTCTTTTAGTCACAGCCAACTCATTTAACCAAGTAGGAAGGTAAAGAGTGGGTGTTGTCTTTATGAATGGAAGGAATATTCTCTTCACTGAAACCCTAGATCTTTAGAAGCAGGCAATGCGGTATGGTGACTAGAGCACTGGCCATGGCATCAGAAAGATGTAGGTTTTAATCTCACCTTAGCAATTGTGCAAGTCACTCAACCTTTTTCAGAAACTTCATTTTCTTAATCTGTGAAATGGGGTAACAAATACATTTACCTCTCAGGATTGCTATGAGGATCAAATCAGATAATATGTGTATGTTTTGCAAATTTTAAAGTGCTACATATAATAAGTTATTATTGAAGTATATAGACATATACATGCATGTGTTTTATGTATTATGTGTGAATTATTTAAACATATCAACATATATAGGCATATGTGATATGTGTATGTATACATATATGGTCTTTATATATGTGGTTTTATACACACACATATATATGGTCTTTAAAGTCTGAGAGTCTTAACTGAAAACAAAGGAAAGGAGGATGATTTAGAGTTAAATGAAGTATTTAGGCTACTCTAAATCTAAGGCCAAGTCTTCAGGAATCCTCTAGATCCCAGACAATCTTAGTTTAACTAAGAAATAGTGAAGAGGAGATTTAGAGTATATCAGTAGGAAGAAGAGACTCTTATAGGAGCTTCTGGAGAACAGTGAAGATAAAGCATATCTTCTTCACATATATATGCATAAATGTATATATTGAATACATCCTGTTTTATGAGAAAAGGGTGTTGTAAGCAGACAAGCTGAAGAATCTATGTGGAATCCTGTCTAGGGAGGGAGGACTTTAGGGAGATGTTTGATCAGTGTCTATCACTGACAGGAAACAAGCTTCCCTAAATCTGAGTAACCATTACTAATGAATAGTTAATATCTATATAGGGCTTTAAGGTTTGCAAAACTCTATACAGACATATTTTATCCTCACAACTTCAGGAAGAATTAAGTGCTATTATTATCTCCATTTCTCAGAAGGGGAAAGAGTTAGATGATTTGTCCAGGATCACTCAGCTAAGATATGTCTGAGGTGATATTTAAATTCAGGTCTTTCCTGATATCCACTGCTCCACATAGCTGTCTGACAAAAACCTGTCAATATTAGGGATAAAGAAATATATTCATACAGCATGGAAAAAGATTAGTAAGAAAAGTTTGGAAATAGGTAATACCTCATAGTGTATGAGAGTATCAAATAGTTTTGAGATGAGTAGGTCATAGAAGGCTGGAGTTAGGACATCAAGTTTTTATTTAACAAAGCAATTCTGAAAAAGAATGGACAGCTGTTTTCTTGAGATGAGTAATTATTCCAAGACTGTCCAAATGCCCAATAGCAAAACTGAAAGAATCCTAGAGGAAAATACACATTACCTAAGGTTTTTTTAAATAGGATTTTAGAATTCTTAGAAAAAATACAAAATTACTTTCAGATTTTATGTAGTTTCATCATTCCTATCTCTAGATGCATGGTACTTACTGTGTGAAAATAAAGGGAAATTTTTTTTTCATTTGACTCCTTCACTTAGAGTCTGCCTCTTCTAGAACTTAACATCATAATTTTGATGAATAGAGCTTCATATTTAAATTGTAAACTTTTAAAATTATGATCATTATGATCATTCTTAGCTCCATCTGAATAAGTGAAACAGCATAAAAGAATAAATTAAGCCCTCCATATTTCTGAGGTGATTTTAAAAAATCTATTATCTGAGTCACACAGTTCAGTGGAGGCCAGTGGACACTAGGCCAAAACATGAAATAATGTCAGGAATAGTGATGATTAATGTTCTGAGTAAATATTTTAAATTCTGTGCTTAATATTGCACATTATTGATAATAATGAACTAGTAGTTAGGATCACATAATATTAGTCATAAAACAGTAGGCCCATTTTTTCCTTAATCCTTCCCAAAAGCAATTAAGAGAGAAAACTTTGTCAGACTCCCTCTGACTCCTTCAAAGCTTACCCTGAGCCTATGCCCAAAGAATTGCCTATCTACCCCCAAAGCAATTTCCTCTAACATATAGCAGCTGAGACCCTTCCTCTGCGCTGATTCCATCAAATATAAATTTGGCACTGGCTACTCAACACTCTTATCTGTGATTTGGCTGAAGGCATAAAAGGCAAGTTTATCAAAATTGAAGATGACATAAGACTAGGAAGCTTATATATTAGAGGGAAGAGTTCAGATTCTAAAAAGGTCATGGCAGGCTGGAATGATAAGCTAAAATTAATATGACATAATGTAATAGGAAGCTAGGTGGCATCATGGATATAGCACTGGACCTGGAGTCAGAAAGACATAAATTTAAATCTGGCCCCAGACACTTAATAGTTGTGTGACCTTGAGCAAGTCACTTAACCCTGTTTGCCTCAGTTTCCCTATCTGTAAAATGATCTGGAGAAAGAAATGGCAAACCACTTCAGTATCTTTGTCAAGAAAACCCCATGGCCAGTATTGTCCACAGGGTCATGAAGAGTTGGACCTGGGCAGCTAGGTGGCACAGTAGATAAAACACCGGCCTTGGATTCAAGAGGACCTGAATTCAAATCCGGCCTCAGACACTTAACATTTATTAGCTGTGTGACCCTGGGCAAGTCACTTAACCCTCATTGCCCTGAAGAAGAAGAAGAAGAAGAAGAAGAAGAAGAAGAAGAAGAAGAAGAAGAAGAAGAAGAAGATACATTCACATGAGTAAATCCAGGAATTAGAAGGGGTAAGCATGGTGTAGGGCATTTAGTGAAGGTCAATGAAGAGAAAAAGAAGGAAGGAAGGAAACAAGCATTTAGGCACCTACTATGTGCCAGCGACCATGCTAAGCACTTTATAAATGATATCTCATTTGATCCTACAAACAACCCTAGGAAACAGTTACTATTGTTATCCTCATTTTACAGATGAAAGAACTGAGGCAGACAAAGTTAAGTGATTTACCAAGGGTCACACAGCTAATAAGTGTCTGAAGTCAAATTTGAATTCAAGAGGCAGCTAGGTGGCAGAGTGGATAAAACACCGGCCCTGGATTCAGGAGTACCTGAGTTCAAATCCGGCCTCAGACACTTGACACTTACTAGCTGTGTGACCCTGGGTAAGTCACTTTACCCCAATTGCCTTACCAAAAAAAAAAAATTGAATTCAGGTCTCCCTGTATCCAGGTCCACACTCTATTCACTACACCACCAGGATGCCAACTTGGCTCTCTATTTGTATCTCTATTGCTAAGTACAGTGTTTTGCTAAAATCCTCAAGATGCCCTCTTTAGAGATGTTATGGTTATTCTACTGGGCTCCTTGGAGAACCTTGTATTTGCTTTTTCTCAACTTGTCCAGTGCATCCTAGGCTCTAAATGAAGATGCTACTATCAGTAGGCACAGTGCTAAGACACCAATAAAAAGTCCAAATCCTCCAGAAACTTGTTTAGCCCAGGGGAGACTGAGAATAAGGCCAAGGGGAAAGAGTTCTTTCCCTTTTCCCCAAGTTATTCCTCCAGGCTTGCCACATACTCAAATCCACAGAATCCTAAATGTCTCATAAATATATAGGCAGGCCACAGGGCATGATCAAATTTCTTCAACTTTCAAATTTCCAAAGACATTTCCTTTGCAAGTCACTTCAGTTAATCCAATGGCTTTCATTATTATTATTTTTTTTTTGCAGGGCAATGGGGGTTAAGTGACTTGCCCAGGGTCACACAGCTAGTAAGTGTCAAGTGTCTGAGGCTGGATTTAAACTCACATACTCCTGAATCCAGGGCCAGTGCTTTATCCACTGTGACACCTAGCTGCCCCAATCCAATGGCTTTCAAATACACCTAAATTGATAGCAGACATTTGCACTTAATCTAAAATCTTTTATTGATTGAGACATGTTCTCATGTGGATTGGGAATGGGATGAATGCAAAAGAGCTTGTCACTTACTTTAACAGGTGTGGACAATGAATTAACACAGAGGTTCCAGAGGAGGAAAACCAGAAGGTTCTGGATTCCAGAGGAAACTATGCTAAGAGGATATGTTGAAGGAAATGAAAAAGTTTCGCTATGAGAAGAGATGATAGAGATGTGGGTGGGAAAATCTTCCATTACATACGGGTGCAAAATTAGCCTTATTATCTTTTCCCTTAAACATTCCTCTACTTGCAAATGTCCTTATTTCTATTAAGGACACTTTCCTGGGAGAAATGGTTGGTGTGAGGGTCCTTAGGGATTCCTCTTTAAAGAATTACACCCTCTCAGGGGGCAGCTAGGTGGCACAGTGGATAAAGCATTGGCCTTGGATTCAGGAGGACCTGAGTTCAAATCTGACTTCAGATACTTGACACTTACTAGATGTGTGACCTTGGGAAAGTCACTTAATCCTCATTGCCCCGCAAAAAAAAATAATAATTACACCCTCTCACACACAAATCCATTTAGAATAAAATTATATTTTATTAAGGAGCTATCTCCCTGAACAGGAGAAAGGAAAAAAATTTTATAGAGCAGGGATGGTAGAGGGATGGGGTGATCATCTAACTATGGAAAGTTCCCTTATTGGGGGTGATCACTGGAGGGTAGAACGTCTCCCCGCTGGTGGTGGGCTGGGGGAAGTTGGCCAAGAGTCACTTCCAATCTCTCCAGCCATCTCCATCTCCCTGGTACCAACTCAGGTAATAGCCATGCCTAATAGGCTTATCTCTCTTGCTTCAAGGTGTGTCTGTCTTCTCAAGGAGAGGACCAGAATCAGCTGGCCAGTTTAAACTTTAATAGTCCTAAGCCCATAACAACACTATCCTTTCAGTCTCTCAGGTTTGAAACCTAGGAATCATTTTAAATTCTTTTCTCACCCTCATTCTCCATTTCCAGTGGGTTGCCAAATCTTTTCAATCCTTTCTTTACAGCAGCTTTTTAATCTATTTTATCCTTTCCACTCAAAATGCCATTATACAGGACTCATCACCTTCTGCCTAAACTATTACAATAGCCTCCTCATTGGTCACTGTGTTTCTTTCCTTTCTTTCTCTCCAATTCATGCTCCACCCAGCTGCCAAAATCATCTTCCTAAAGCACAGATCTGATCGTTCATTCTTCTGCTCAAAAATCAACCATAGCCCCCTATTACTTCTGAGAAAAATGCAAGCTCTGCAACATGGCATTTAAAGGCCTGCTATTATGGGCAAAGCCTAAATTTGACTTAGTTCAGCAGTTTAAAGTGAGATTTTTGTTCATTTTTTTAAAAGCTGTAACGATTGGAATGACGCCACCTGCTGGAGACTTACTGTAGAAAAGCTCCGCCATGAGGAGAAGGTGTCTGAGGGCAAGCTACACAGCTTTTCTTTGGTGTCAGGAAGTGACACTTGCTTGTGGGAGGAAGAGGGGGCGAGGCTGGCACTCTCACTCTTTTCCGCCAGGACTCTCATGGAGAGCAGAGCAGGAGAACTATAGCTCCCCGAGATAGATAGCTGAATCTAGGCCTTTCTCTTTCTTTTCACCAAATTCTTATTCTCCTTAATAAATGCTTAAAAGTCTAAACTCCTGCTAAAGCTTATAATTTATTGGTGACCACTCATTAGATATTTTAGACAGACTAGCTAGAATTTTAGCCCTTACAAAGCTATAGGCAGGCATTCATGAATCATAAAATTCAATTAAACAACTTTAATAATCAAAGTTTAAAAAACTGAGAATAAAAAAGATACAAAATACAACCAATCTTCATTAGGCTCTAAAAGAAGTGCTTCAAAGACACTTTCAACTCAGAAAAATATTTCTGACCTCCAATCCCACCTACAAACTAGTCCTTTTATCATTCAAACCACTAGGCTTGTAAAGCTTCAAGTGAAGCTGAGCCTAGGGGCTAGTGAAGGATATTCTGTGGCAGAACCTTTGTAGTAGCCCCAGGAGCCAGTCCCAGTTCCCACAACACCTCCACAATATGACTCCAACCTATCTTTCCAGCATTTTATATTGTTCTCTTTCTTGCATTCCATATTCCAAATGAAATGCCTTACTGCATTCTCCCCAAACTTTGTTTTCCATCTCCATGTCTCCAGGCATTCACACTGGCTCTCTTCTATGCCTAGAACACATTCCCTTCTCACCTTCACCTATTAACATTCTTAGCTTTCTTCAAGTCTTAGCTAATGTCTCACTTCCTATATGAAACATTTCATTATGACTCATTTGCATCGGACAGCCGATGGAGACAGAGACTGAAGCATATTTTCTTCTCATTCTTTTTCTTTTTTAGATATGGCTGGCAGGAATTTGTTTTTCATGACTATACATGTTTATAATGGCTTTTGTTTTTCTTGATGTCTCAAAGAATGAGGGAGTAAGATGGGGGGAGGAGAGAATCCAGAACTGAAAATAAAATTGAATTTTTAAAAAGAAAAGAAAATGCTTTGAAAACCACAAAGTATTATAAAAAGTGACTATTATTAATCTGGTTGTATAATTAAGTGGTTCTTTATATGTCATTCAATAAATATATGTTGACTTTTTATATCTAAAATTCATTTTTAAAGGCCTTTTCCTTCTTCCCCAGTTTTTAATACTTTCTCTCTCTCCCTCCCCCCTCTCTTTTGTCTCTTTACTTCTATTGTCTCTCTTCTTACTTCTATTTCCCTCTCCTCTCTCTCCTAATTCACTTTTCTCTCTCTATCTTTTCTCTCTCTCTCCTCTGTCTCTGTCTCTTGTTTCCCTTCTCTTTCTACCTCTCTTCTCCATCTCTGTCTGCTTCTCAGTCTCTGTCTCTCACTATCATAAAATAATCTTGTATTTACTTGGATTCCCCCTAGAAAAAATATAAGTTCCTTGAAAGGGGCAGCTAGGTTGCATAGTGGATAAAGCACTGGCCCTGGATTCAGGAGGACCTGAGTTTAAATCTGGCCTCAGTCACTTAACACTTACTAGCTGTGTGACCCTAGGCAAGTCACTTAACCCTCATTGCCCTGCCCAAAAAAAAAAAAAAAGTTCTTTGAAAGCAAGAAGTGTTCTGTTTTTGTTTTTCCATCCCTTGCTCATAGTGGGAACTTAATAAATGTTTAATTGATTTGAATCAAGTTTATTGACATGATAGCCACGTTAAAGTATTTGAAAAGCTGTCATGTGGAGAAGAGATCAGATCTGCTATATTTGGCACAAAGTCAGAAAAGGGAATAATGAGAGGCTTAGGAGTTCCAGGAAATCAACTTTAGGTTAAGTGTATAAAAAAATTCCCAACAACAAGAAGTGGAATATTCTATCTATCTTGGGACATAGTTGGTTCCTTTTTACCAGAGGTCTTTCTTCAATCATAAATTGGATGAATGCCTGAGAGGGGGTTGTAGAGGAGATCTCTGTTTAGATCTGGGTTCAAGTAGATGACTTCTGGGGTTCCTTCCAACTCAAAAACTCTAAGATTCTGATTAGTGTAGCTAAGAAGCTCTACAACAGGATTCTATTTGAATCCTCTATGTATCTTACCAACCCCAACTAAGACCTAGGGCTCTAAAGCGGAGCAGTAATGTGCTGGAGCGAGATCAAAGGGTTTCAAAAGAGGTTATTGTTAAATGTTTAGTCTGTTTACATGTCAGAATTCAGCAACTCTTTATAAATCGGGGCTTAATTTACTGTTCTGTTGATTGTCTAGTCTTAAGAAAGTGATAGAGAAGATATTAACAAAGCATATTAAGTTTCTAAGTGTGTCATGAGTACATTTTTTTCTCAATCAGTTGGTAAATATTTCCGGCACACCCCTGACATGGAGAGACCAGCCATTCATAAATCTAAATTGGAATGAAGGCACTATTACCACACAACTGAACCCAAGCTAATTTTAGGGAGGAGAAAAATTGAACCACAAATGGGAACCTCATACTTTATGAACTTTGTTTTCGTATTTTTTTTCCTGCAACCATTAGTAATAGTTACCATCTGACCTAAAGCTAATTAGCCTTTAAGTAATAAGATTAAGAAACTGGTTTAAAAGCACGCTATTTTGAAGAAATAAAACTCAATACCCACAAAATCTTAACAAATAAGAATCAAAAAACATGCACTCCCTTTCATCTCAAGATATAGTTTAAAAATTAGAGTTTGACAGAACTCTACTTGGTTTCCCCACAAAAATGAGATGGTGCTTGGTTGTTCTGAGTCATCATCAGATTTTTAGATGCAGCTGAGAAGATGAAAACAAAATGACAGTAAACACACAAAGGTCTCCCTCTGCAACCCCTCTTTGTCCTGTCCTGTATACTCGTAAAAAATGCAAAGACATTCCTAGAGTCAGTGGATCCTCTTTCATTCATAAAAATGAAGATCCTCTATCTTAGACTGAATCTAAAATTGAAGAGATAACTTGGGTGAGGAGAGGCATTTAGTAGAAAGAATCCTATATTTGTAGTCAGAAAAGACATGGATTTGAAACCTCCCTCACCAGCTATATTATGATAAGTAAGTCATTTGAACTCTTTAAGCCTTCTTCATCTACAAAAAAAGACAAAGTAATGAAACCTATAGTGCCAGAGTTTTGTGACAATCAAATGAGATATAATCTATGTAAAGCACTTAGTAAACTTTAAATATCTCTATAAATATGCTATTATTAAGGAGCATAAAATAAATACATTATGAAGTATTATATAATTTAAATCCAGAAATTATAAAATCATACAAATCAAAAACTAATGCAACCCATCCTTTTTTTTGATGTTCAATTGTTTCAGACTCTTCATGACTCTATTTGGGGTTTTCTTGGCAAAGATACTGTAGTGGTTTTTCATTTCCTTCTCCAGCTCATTTTATAGATGAAGAAACTGAGGTAAACAGGGTCAAGTGACTTTCTCAGGGTCAAACAGTTAGCAAGTGTCTGAGGCCAGATGTGAACTCATGAAGAGTGGTCTTCTTGACTGCAGACCCAACACTCTATCCACTACTCTACCTACCTATGCATTTTATAGACAAGGAAAATAAGGCCTAGAATTGCAGGTGGCTTTTTCTTGGCTAATGCTGTGTAGTACTTGTACAGATCAACTCCTGATATATGAATGAAGGCCTATGTGGGATTGGATCCATTTATTGCTTGTTATGTTAGTATATTTATTATATTAATTTATAATTAATACATTTATTATATTAGTACATAATTAGTATATTTAGTAGGCAGCCCATCAACACCAGTTTAGAGAGACTTTATTCCTCAAGGAAACATTTGTATTCAGTATAGTATATTGTAACCCTTTGGGGTTAAATTTTGAGATAATAGTATTCTTCAATGTATGCAACCTCTTAGCTTGCCTGTTAAAAATTCAACTGACTTTTTTCTTCTTTGCAACTTTTGCAAGAAGCTTTATTTGGGGGGCAGCTAGGTGGTGCAGGTGGATAGAGCACCAGCCCTGGAATCAGGAGTACCTGAGTTCAAATCCAGTCTCAGACACATAACACTTACTAGCTGTGTGACCCTGGGCAAGTCACTTAACCCCAATTGCCTCACTAAAAAAAAAAAAGAAGAAGAAGAAGCTTTATTTGGTTGGCTTTGCCCCCATCCCCACCCCTGCCAAGTCATAGTAATATATACTGAAGTCTTCCTTGAACTAATTATGAGAAACTATTCAATATGGAGCTACCAGCTATATAGCAGCCACTTGTGTCAAAACTGCTGAGGGTGTTGAATGTGTGTCAAGACAAGCTCTCCAAAAGAACAATTTTGAGTTCAGAAAGATCATACACTAGCTCATTCACCTGTACCCTGGGCCATGAGTGCTACCAAAACCTTCAAGGTTCAATAAAAAGTGAAATTTTGCTGAAAAGCTACATTAGAAGTAAAGGTTTTACTATTAATAAGCAAGGACAATCTAGTCTCAGATATTACTCCCTCCAAAGATCACTGTTACTAAAGATTACTGCCATCAAAGATTCATTGCTGGTTATCCTGCACAGATGTAGAAGCTGATATCACAGATCCAAGAGACACTTTGAAAGCACAGTTGAGGACCCTGAACCATCAACTTGGTATTTGGCTAGTTGAGTTATATCCTTCAATAAATATCACTTGACTATGTTAGTTATTTGTTGTGTTCCTTAGTTTTTTTTAATGGTGCAATGGTATTTCTCCATCACCATCCATTTAGAGAACCTTTATGTTTCAATATAGAGAATAGGAAGCAGAGACTGATCATCCCTCCAACCTCTGAAATTAGCCACTCTACCCCAGACTCAGAAAGTCTATGATTTGCTCAAGATATTGAACATTATTTAAATTACTTACATTGCTTAATAAATAGTGAATAGTGATTAATAAATAGGTTGAATCTTGGGTATGAATGACCTTTCATATTCAAACTGGATATCTGATGTTACATATACTATGGTGGAAAGTGCCCTGGATTCAGAATCAGGAGACCTACCTTTAACATAAATTATTTGTGAAGGAAGTGGCAACATTTAGTAGAAAGTACCTATACTCAGCTATATCTCAAGTGTCCTGTCACAATAGAGCCTTGAAGGGCCCCTCAAGCTTCAAAAAGAAGAGAGGGCATTGCAAACATGGAGGGACAGACTGTGCAAATAGAAGGGAGAAAGAGGTAGAATGCCATATTTGAGATCCCTCTCACTTCCACACCATAGACTTGTTTCCTCATGTGTAAAATAAGGCAATTGATCTAGAGCAGAGGAACTTAACAGAGCATCTATGATTTTTTAAAATATTTTGATACCTATTTCAATATAATTAGTTTCCTTTGTAATCCTACGTTTTATTTTATGCATTTAAAAACATTATTCTAGGGAAAAGGGTGAATATATTTTACTAGATTGTTCAAAGGGTCCCTGACACAATAAAAGGTTAAGAACCTCAGTTCTTGATGATCTATAAGGTCTTTAAAAGTCTATGATTCTATAAAATACTTTTTTTATTATGCCACATAATTCTGGACTTAAATAATTTTTCTTGAATTTAGATTAAGATCCCAAATATTCCAGACAGAAAGCCACCAGCACCAACTGCTGGAAAATGAGTTGCTTTCATTAGAAGTTTTAAAATCCTTATGCTTATTTAATTTATAGTTCAAAAGTATTGTTTCCCTGAACGTTCCAACAGTGTTTCCATTCTCTCAGCCTTTGTCCACACAACAGCAAAAGAGCTTCTTGGAAAAGGAAAAAGGCACTGAATAAACTGGTGTTTGGGAAAGGTTCCGATGACAATTTTTTTTTTAACTTTTCAATCACATTTGATTATGTAGCATGGGGTCTCTCCATGTTTCTGTTACTTCTATTATTTCCTTCTGTCCTTGGAAATGGAAAGGAAAAGACTGATCACCATGTACTCATGGGTCTGTGGTTACAATGAATCAGAACAATCAAGTCTTCACTTCAAATAGGAACCAGATATACAGGAAGGAATCTTTCAGCCTACATGAAAATTTTTTAGAAGAAACACGAATAGTTTTTTAAATCACTTGAAAAAAAGTCTCAGTGTTCACTAATATTCAAGATGGGAGAAATTAAAAAAGCTTTAAGATCTACCACTTCCCATCATTGAAGATACCAAAAAATAAAACAAAAAAAAACCCCTTACATAAGAAGGATATGTCTTAATTATAGCAAGATATTCTAAGACTTTCAGGTAAGAATACATCTTTAAGTGACAGAATCAGTTAAAGGTATAAAATAGATGTGAACAATTACTAGAATCCTCTATTGATTGAATCAATCAAAAGCATGAACTAGATGCAAATGACCCAGCCAATAAAGTGGAGAAGAAGTAAAGTGCTTTGAGCCACTGGATGAAATCAGTTGATGAAATGTATTGGGAGTGGTTGAAAGAATTATGCATACTTCTGGACCTCAATATATAAAAGGTAATTCTAGTAGAAGGATTCTATTCAACTGCTTCAGGAATATATTGAGAAGGCAGATCTCCTGAAATACTTGTGCCTGCACCAAAAGAAAGGGATGGGAGTAAGCAGGGTAAGCCCCAAAGAAGTATCAGACTCCCCTCACCCATGACCACGTCTGAATATACTTGTGAGAGAGTGTGCCCTAGACTTTGGAGAAAATGTTTTTGTAGCAAGTGTTTTTACTCTGCTACCTGAGTAAATATCCCTTTCTAAAAGTGAATTCTTTCTGGCTAGTCAATTGATTTCCACTAATAATCAATAGAAACACATAGGTGGGGGCTCATGAGTTATAGTATTAGAAGATATAATCACTTAGGATTCCTTCTAGAACCTTGAGAGGAGAGCTCCCCTCTTGGGGCCACAGCTTTCTAGTCCAGCATGAATAGGGAGAGTGAGCCCAGAAACTGAATAAATAAAACTTAATAATGTTAATTGCTAGTGAAATTATACATTTTTAGAATCTGTTTGAATCACATAATCTAGTAATAAAAATCATATATTTGTATTTAATAATTTTATTGTTAGGAATGTTATCAAAAAGTATTCATCAAAACAAAAAAAAAGTTTCTAAACCATTGTTCAAAATAACATTTAAATTCCTTAAGGAAAGGGATCGTTTTATTTTTGTCTTTGTATCTTCTTGGCCACTCATAGTCCCATGCATAAAGTAATCAATGTTTGTTGAATATGTTGAATTAAATTTTCATGGAAGCATTATTTGTAATTACAAAAATAAATGCACACAACCTAAATGCCCCCAAATAGGAGGATGATTAAATAAGCTCTCATGTTAATATAATGAATTATTAACTTATGAAAAGAACCTAGTGAAAGACCATAAGAAGTAACTGAAATGTTATGATATGTATGCATCCAGATTCATTTATTTAGGTACAAACTGTTACAAAGAAAGTTTATTTGGTTGTAATAAAACTCAATATTAAGTCTAATTTTAAAAAAACTTTAAGAATTATTTCAACCAAAAAAAATATTTTAAATAAAACTCAATATTAAGTCTAATTTTAAAAAAAACTTTAAGAATTATTTCAACCAAAAAAAATATTTTAAAAAGAATTGTCGCCTCCTGATGGGTCCTGGGGAAAGATCAGATCAGGCATTATCCTTTCTTCCGAGAAGCTTTCAGTGTAGAAGTGGTACAAAGTAATCTGTGATATGTGAAGGGGAAGAGCTGGTCACAGAACTAGATCACTAACAATATCAAGTCAGAGCTGAAGCTACTAGGCTTATTGCTGAATTATGGACAAGAACATGAATTGGTCATGGATATTGCTCTGATTCAGGGCCACTGTTCAGTGAATACCCAAGAGTGAATTTTCATAAATAAAAGCCTTAGCAAAGACGTACTATATATGAAAAAAAAAAAAAGAATTGTCAGCCAAATATGCTTCAAACTGATTTATAATTGCTCTGATGGGGGAGGCCGAGTTTTCTGGTTGCAAAAAGAAAGAAAAGTCAGCTGGGTTGGCTGATGTTCATGAGATACCCACCCTTGCTTTGGTAAGGTTACCCCATGGTGCTAGGGGCTCTATGCTTTATTCATTCAGGAACTCATTTTATTGGATCAGCCAAATTGAGCTGGCTGATTCACATTAACCAGATTCATAAAAACACAATAACAAGGTATTCATTGATAATATGAGTTCTTACCTAGAAAAAGAACACACTAGTCATTTACACAGAACAGTACGACTTTATGGGCAGAGCAGCTGGTGGTACAGTGGAGAGGAAAATGGGTCTGGAATCAGGAAGACATGAGTTCAGATCTGGTGTCAGACATTTACTAGCTATGTGATCTTAGGAAAATCATTTAGCCACTGTTTGCCTCAGTTTTCTCAACCATAAAATGAGTATAACAATTGCCCCTACCTCTCAGAGTTGTAAGGATCAAATGAGATCTTTATAAAAGGCTTATCAAAATGCCTGACATATAGTAAACACTATATAATTTTTTATTATCTTCCCAGTAAGGATTCAAAAAAACAAATTATAGCTCTTAGGATCCAGGCTGCTTGGTAAGCATGGGGTTAGGGTAATCTTTGATAAATATAGACCTCTAGGATCAAATATAAATTTCTGTATTTGGCTTTGAAGACCTTCATAACCTGGCTCAACCTACTTCTCCAACCTTACTTACTATACATTACTCCCCTTTCCCACACTCTGGGACCCAGACAAACTGGTTTTCTTACTGCACCCTACTTGACACTCTATCTCCCATTTCTGAGCCTTCTCATTAACTGCCCCCCCCCATGCCTGGGATGAACTCCCATCTTATCTCCATCTCATTTTTCTAAGAAATCAGTTCACATGGCACCTTCTGGAGGAAGCCTTCTTTATTCACCAGTTATTAATGCCTTCCTCCCACAAAAACAAAAACAAAACCCACTTTGTATATATAGTTTGTATATACTTATGTATGCTGGTATCTTCCCCTCCTTCACTTCTACAATAGGAATTCTTAACCTTTTCATGTGTCATGGACTCCTTTCATAATCTGGTGAAGCCTATGGACTCTTTTTTCAGAATCATGTTCTTAAATTATAAAAAAAAAGGATGTAAAAAATGTTTATTGAATTATACTGAATAATTATCTTGAAATACAGTCATCACCAGGCATTGTGGAAAATGGTTATAATCCCTACTATTGGGGAAGCTAAGGCTGGCATACTACTTGATTTCAGGAGTTCTAAGCTGCAATAAGGATAAAAGTGATCAAGTGTTCACACTAAGTCTACCATCAATATGGCAGCCCCCAAGAAGGGATAGGGAAGGAAACAGAGTGGGTCAAAACTTCTATGTCAACTAATATGAAAGGCTGTTGCACTTCTAGGCTGGGAAAGTTTAGGATCTAGCCTCCAAATTTGATGGTTGGATAGATAGATAGACAGACAGACAGATTGATAGATAGATTGATAGATAGATAGACTATAGATAGATAGATGATAGGTAGATAGGTAGGTAGACAAAGACTGCCAGCTCTGACACCATCCAACTGCTTGAAATCAATAAAGAGGCCACAGCATAAGAGAAAAATATTTCCACAGAAAATAAAATTCCAAACATTTCCACTAGAGATTGTTCCACTGGTTCCCACAAACCTATGCTCTTTTCAGAAGCCATTGTGTTTCTGCGAGAGGAAATAAAAAACTCCAAATCCAAAGTTGAATTCAATCATATTTCAACAGAAAAGAAAAATGTAGCTTTAAAAAAAACAACAACATGCAGATTCTTTTAAAGCCCAATGCAAACAAAAGGTCAGGTATCAAAGAAATACAATGTGCTCAAAAAAGTCCAAAGCACTTCACATACATTTTCCAGGTCTCTAAAAATGGCATTTATTTTCCCCAAAACATTAGGAATTACAGGCACATGATACCTAACATTGTTAAATGGTCCCACAAAAGCTTAACTAGGTGAAATAGCATTGAAGTTGGTAACAATTTTTTTAAAAGGAAGTATTTTTTCTAGGCAACCAAAATTAAAACAAATGAGCAGGACTAGAATGAGGTAAGGGATAGGGGAAAGATTGGAATGTTTGCATAATTTATAGACACAAAGTGTAGTGATCTGGCACACTAAGTTGCTAGAGGGACTTTTTATCTTCTCCATCAATCCCTTATTTTATAACTTACTAGCTCAGTGGAAATAATTTTTCTCAGATAAGCTTGAACATTGTTTCTCAAAAAAATAGATAGATAGATCAAGATATAGATATATAGTCCATCTTCCAAGAAGAACAAAACAATGCAACTAACTTTATGTAGGAATGTAACCAGTTTAACCTTTTAACATCTCTCAGGGTTTCTTTTTCCTATTTACCTTTTTATGCTTCATTAGGGTCTTGGATTTGAAAGTCAAATTTTCTATTCAGTTCAGGTCTTTTCATCACAAATACCTGAAAGTCTTCTTTTTCATTGAAGTCCCATTTTTTCCCCTGAAAGACTATATTCAGCTTTACTGGGCAGGTTATTTTTGGTTATAATCCCAATTCCTTTGCCCTCCAGAATATCATATTCCATGCCCTCTGCTCCTTTAATGTAGAAGCTGCTAGATCCTGTGCTATCCTTACCATGGATCCACAGTATTTGAATTGTTTCTTTCTGGCTGCTTGCAATATTTTCTCCTTGACCTGGGAGCTCTGCAATTTGGGCTATAATATTCCAGGGAGTTTTCCTTTTGGGATCTCTTTCAGGAGGTTATTGGTGGATTCTTTTGATTTCTATTTTACCTGCTGCTTCTAGAATATCAGGGCAATTTTCCCTGACAATCTCTTGGAAGATGATGTCTAAGCTTATTTTGATCATGGTTTTCAGGTATTCAAATAATTTTCAAATTATCTCTCCTGGATCTATTTTCCAGATCAGCAGTTTTACCAAGAAGATATTTCACATTGACCTCTATTTTTTTATTCATTTGATTTGCTTTATTTTGTCTTGGTTTCTCAAAAAGTAACTAGCTTCCATTTGTTCAATCCTAATTCTTAGGCAATTATTTTCTTTAGATAATTTTTGTATCTCCCTGTCCATTTTGGCTTTTCAAGATGTTGACTTTTTTCTCATGACTTTCCTACATTGCTCTCTTTTCTCTTTCCATTTTTCCTCTACCTCTCTTACTTTATCTTCAAAGTCCTATTTAAGTGCCTCTATGGCCTAAGACCAATTCATATTTTTCTTGGAAGCTTTAGATGTAGGAGCCCTGATGTTGCTATCTTCTTCTGAGGGTGCACTTCAATCTTCCTTGTCACTAAAGACACTTTCTATGGTTCACATCTTTCTCTGACTGCTCATCTTGCCTGTCTTTTACTTTGACTTTTAAATTCTTCTTAAAGTGGGGCCCTACTTCCAGGCTGCACTGTCCCAAGCTTCAGGGGGTCCTGGTGGTACACTTTAAGGAAAGGAAGGTTCTTCACTCATCTGGCCTATGCTATGGTCTGTAAATAACCCCAGGCCAACTGTCTAATTAACCATGCAACAAAATTTTGTTTGCTGTGGTTGTTAGTTCCAACAAGCCTGCCCCCATCCGCCAGCTGGGCCACTATCACTCAAGATTTCTTCCTGGTTCCCTGTTGGGGTAGGACAACTGATTTCCTCCTCAGCTCCCACAGACACCCTTGCATTTTCCCCCCAGCCAACCGTTCAGCCCTCTCACCAGACTGTGAGCTTAGTTCCAGATGACACTGGTGCTGCAGCTTATTCAGAGGTTCATTAATAAATTTCTCTGGTGCAGCCTGCCTGGGGCTGGATCTGAGTTGGCACAACCACAGGGTTGGTCTCTATTCCCAGCCTGGCACAGCAGTCCCCTCCTGCTAAACTTCTAAGCTATCTTTGACTGGAAAATGGTCTCAGCCTGTCCCTTTGTGAGTTCTGCTGCTCCAGGAGTTGTCTTATGGCTGTGTTTGGAGTTTTTTGGAGTAATTGTGTGCACAAGTAGAGTGCCAGACCTGGAGTCAGAAAGACTCATCTTCCTGAGTTCAAATCTGGCTTCAGATATTTTCTAGCTGTGTGACCCTGTACAAGTCACTTACCCATATTTACCTCCATTCTTCATCTATATAATGAGGTCAAAAAGGAAATGGCAAACCATTCTGGTATATTTGCCACATGTGATGATTAAAAATTAGAGGAACGGGGGCAGCTAGGTGACACAGTGGATAGAGCACCGGCCCTGGAGTCAGGAGTACCTGAGTTCAAATCCGGCCTCAGACACTTAACACTTACTAGCTGTGTGGGCAAGTCATTTAACCCCAATTGCCTCACTAAAAAAAAAATTAGAGGAACACAGTTTCAAGGTAATTTAATTATTTTATTAATAAGGCCAGCAGGTTATTCATAAAGGATGGTCATTTGGCCATGTCTCTCAGGCCAAAGACAATCATGGTGGGTGGACTCAAACTTTATATATTTTTTAAAATAGTAGGGGTTCAAAGGGGTCAAGAATTGACCCCTGCACAGAGAGATTACCTCTAGCCTTTGGCTATCAGTTCAAAGAATGTCTTCCCTCTTCAATTGTGGGGACAGGGGGCCTGGATGTAGGGAAAAGCCTTCATATCTAGACAAAAGGATCTGTCTCCACTCAAGCTTGAGTAAAATACAATAAGCTTCCCCTCCCTAGATTAAATTCCTTTCATGTTTGGGTGGGATTTGACCAAGGATGAAGATTCATAATGCAATCTTATTACCAAGGAGAAACTGGACTTTGAAAATGCAGGGATTTGGAAGAAGAGGGTGGGATGAGGGGGTGGAAATCTGAATCTCCCCAAGATATTGATTATAAATAATCATTTTTCACAATTCCCCATTTGATTCTAATTGAGAGATGAAGTCTCTTCAATGAATCACTAACTGATATTACAAACACTTCATCAAAGGCTCTTAACTATGGGGCTTATGATGGGTAACAATGTGAAGGAGGAAAAGGGAGAAACTGAGCAACACATTGACAAAACCAAAGGGGCAGTTTCTTTTAGTAAGTAGATCTTACAGATTACAACACAAAGGGAAAAGTAAGCAAAGAGAAAGAGGGAAAAATTGGCCATTTAAGGCTCAGCAGTCTCATCTCATACAGCTGTCTGATTCTCAGGACACCATCTGATGCAGCTTTCTGGTCCAGGTATGATCTCAAAGCAGTTTCCAGATGATTGTCTTCTTATACTTAGGTCATTTAGAGAGATCCTCTTCCTCTGTTAAAAAATCTCCAACAAAATTGGTCTTAACAGATATTTAAATTACTTTGCCAGTAATCAGGTCAGATAATGAAAGTTAACTCAACCCTTATATCTCTATTATTATAAAACCAAATTTGCAACCTTTTCAGTGAGGGAATTTACAATTGTAGGTTGTCTGATTGGTGTGTGTGTGTGTGTGTGTGTGTGTGTGTGTGTGTGTGTGTGTGAGAAACTCAGAAACAAACAGAAAATTAGAATCCAGCTTTTAGATTCAGTATTATTCATTCCCCCATTGGGAGGATGAGATTTCGCTAAGGAATCTCAGAATCCCTTTTATAAGAAGATGGACTCCAATACAAAAATGAATTCATTTGCCAGAGTAGCTTCAATTGCAACAAAAAGTTCTGGGATGTGATACAAAAATACATTGAGTAATAAATTTTTAAACAGTACATATTAAGTAAGTTATTTATAATAGAAACATTTGCAACTTCAAGCCAAATTCAAATGAATAACCCCTAACAAAAGTGGATGTTTCTTTAAGGCATTTATAGAATAAACCACAAGCCTTTCTTCTTCTGAGATAAATAATTGTGCTAATATTCCTTAACACAAAACTAAGACAATTATGAGATTAACTAACAGAATCAATCATATTCTGATTTCACAAATCTTTACATTATTTTTTTGTAATTATTCCCATGCCATTATGAGAAATTAAAGGACCTTATCTTACTCAGAAATATATAGCTAGTAACAGATGTGAAGACTAAATACTTAATTGCTAGTTGTTTGGAATATAGAAAGGAGTAATTACAGTAACTCAGATTGCTCCAGTATTAGCCTATAAGATAAGATTTAGTATTGTGTTCATACTGATGACCTAACATGATTTTAGAAATTTGCCATAAAAGAAGAGGGACATAACCATACAGTAAGGGAATAATGCTTCCCTAACTTCATGTTAATTCCAGGCAAAATTTATGTAGATGGCCAATTCCATTGATCCAGGTGTAAAGTCAACCAGGTGAGATATTTTCCATTCCATGTGTAATATTGGGGAAATTGAGTCAGGAGAGTCCTAGCTCAGCCCTTGCCAATAATTGTTCTCCCAGTCTATCCCATGATAACTCCAGATGCAGTTTATGCATATAAAAACCCATAGGGTTGCTGGCATCATTGACTCTGTAATATTCTTTGATGATCATATCTGGTGTCAGACTCAGAATAATATCAATTAATAGTCCCATAAAGTCTTTTTTTTTTTTTGGTGAGGCAATTGGGGTTAAGTGACTTGCCCAAGGTCACACAGCTAGTAAGTGTCAAGTGTCTGAGGCTGAATTTGAACTCAGGTCTTCCTGAATCCAGGGCCAGTGCTTTATCCACTGCACCACCTAGCTGCCCCCCCCCCCAAATAAGGTCTTAAATAGCAAGTTCCAATAATCAGAGTTTGAGGTGGATTCATCTTTCAAGAAACTAATCATCTCTCCTAGATATCAAGTATTGACTATGATCTCACATTAGTAGCAGTAAGAAATTCATTACAGAAAAATCATCTTAACTAGTACTTATGCTAAACAGATGCTTTTTGATCCCTAAATTCAATATTACACAAATGATTTTGCTTTAAGATGCTTAATAACAACAAATAACAAAAGACTTGGAATGGAATATGTAAATAATCCTAAATTGTATACACAGAACAGATTTTATGAAATATTATCTATAGTAAAACAGGTTTTGTTATTAAGGATGTTCAAATGGACATAAATATAGACTACTGCTCTCAGAATCCTTTTAAACATTGGGAATACCTTTAAGGTCATTCTAAGGTGGTTTGCATACATTTCTACACGTTCTAATTGCAAATTAAATCACAAACATGAGTAAAATCAGTAAAATCAGTAAAATCAATTTCCCATGAAGATGACACAAGATAGCTTATAAGTCATTACTCTTTACTAACAATTGACTGTACTGAAATCCTATTCTTTAAAACAAAAACAAAGGAGGTTCCTGACTTTTAACCTCACAACTTAATAGATTTAAATTGTTGCATAAGCTTGTTTACCTTAGTCTAATTATATTCATATCATTTGAGATGCCTCAGGAATTGAATCTTATACATATGACAAATTCAAGCACCTATCTAGCTCTTGCTTAGGCCATGGAATGACTACAAATTCAGATCAAAACAGCAATATCTTTCCCACTTACAACTTATTACAGGAATTCAGATGCTTTAGTATTAATTTATTTTTTCTTTCTTTCTTTCTTTCTTTTCTTTTCTTTTTTTTTGTGGGGTAATGAGGGTTAAGTGACTTGCTGGGGTCATACAGCTAGTGTCAGGTGTCTGAGGCCAGATTTGAACTCAGGTCCTCCTAAATCCAGGGCCAGTGCTTTATCCACTGCACCACCTAGCTGCCCCACTTTAGTATTAATTTAATAACTAATAGATTCAGCATAGAAATGGCAAACTTCTGCTTTGTCTACCCTGATATTAGAAATATGCTATAAGAGCTGTAAGCAGGGATGTGGCTATAACAGCATCTCAGATGTCACTTCCATTGAGCTGCTGACTGCTGAAGTTTCTCTTAAAGAGCTCATTTAAAGATGGTCTAAGCACACAATTAAGAATGAAATTCAAAAAGAATATTCAGGGTCCCAGAAAAAAATTTTAGCACAAATAGCTTGGTTAACAATATCATAATTTCTATAAACAACAGTCTAATAATTTTAGGTGAACTTCCTTTTTAATATACATTAAACTTGGAAGTTTATAAGTTCTTAATTACAGAACTTCAGAATTTTACCAACACATAGTCATCAGGGCTAATAGAATGACCTAACAACTTCCTAATTTATTCATCATTTTTTAAAACAATACAATTCTTAATCCAACAATACCTAGATTATGGGAGAAATTACTTTTCTAACATCTGATAAAATCGTTTAGAAAATTTCACACTATAAGAAGACTTAGAAACATAACAATATTACATATTTAAAACTTGAAGCAAACCCAATTAATTACCAATCAAGTGTCCTTAATTTAGTTGAATGTGCTTACAATTTAACTTATACCAAAATCATTCATATGGCATTTGCCCTCTGCAAGGCACTTTCCAATCATGTGATCCTCATAACAACTCTGGAAGATAGGTTCTACTGTTTTTATCCTCTTACAGAACAGTAAACAGGTAAATAGATATAAGGTACATTTCTTGGGGCCACAGAATAAATTTCTTAATGCCAAATAATATCTTTTAACATTAGGTTGTAATTTACCATAATAATCCTGATAAAGAGAGAACTCTCAGATCCTGCTCTTATTTCGGTCAGGACAGCTTTTGGCTTAAATCAAATTAAATCCAGATTTATAATTGCTAATGATAACATTTTAATTTCTAAAGCCCAATACACTTAGCATTTTAAAAGAAAAAGATTATTATCCTTAAATTCATATATTTCCTTTTTTCTTATAGACATGTGGTGACAATTCCCAGATCCATATAAACTTTCCCTGTACTTCCTTAAAAGAGCTAGGATCTCTTTGAGATTTATCAGATAATGAGCTACCCAGATAAAGAGCATTCCAGGTCCTCATTCATATCCTCCTGAGAATTTCAAGTTGCATATCCTAGGAAACACATATAAAGTTTTGCAAACAGTTTGAAATCACTCCTGTTATCATTAGGTCAATGTAAAGTATGTTAGGCTAGATGTTATAAGTTATTGCTTTTGAAATTTCTTACCCTGAGATTCAGAATGATAGATTTCTTTTCCCAGGCAGATAGCTCTAAAGGTTTTTCGGCAAAATGTGGTCTGTTTTCCCAGGCAGAAACCTCTGAGAGCTATCACAGTAGTTAATTAATTCTCAATTTGAACAGCACATACACATATATATATGTGTGTGTATACACACACATATACAGATATATACCTATATACCTATATACACACATAGACATACATACTACACCACATAAATATATACACAACACATACATATATACACATATTTGTGTTTGTGTGTATGTATATATATATGTGTGTGTATATGTGGATATGTCTGTGTGTGCATATATATCCATGACCACAATAGTCATAAAGAGTGTATCCCAAAAACATCAGAATTAAATTCATTCTGTTTCCATATAGGGAAACATCAGATTTTGACTCATACCTCTGTAAGGTCCCTTAGCTTCCCTGTAAGCATTCAAACTAATAAAACATCACATATAGGATACATTTTATTTTACCCAACACACACAAATACATATACATACTAATACATAGAATTCAAGCAAATCTCTCTGATGAGTCCAGCCTCTGCTCTGAACCTTTATGTTCCACATAGCTCATTTTACTAGAATAAAATTTAGGTTACAATTTATTGTATGTGATTTCTACTATATGAACCTTTCTTCCCTTTTGACAGCAAAGAGGATGAGGTCATTTGGCCTCTTTCAAGGTTTGACTGAAACCAGCCAACTTGGTATCTTCTACCTCTCATCAAGGTTTAGATCCATTTCCTCTTTCTCGTGTTTTTCAGATTACTGTGGCTAGACTGGGCTTTCTAAAATTATTGCTACCACTACTTATAAATTAATGGCTATATAATAATGGATATCACACCTGTTTAGAAAGTAAGTATTCATTATTAATTAATATTGAATATCATGGGGCAGCTAGGTGGCACAGTAGATAAAGCACCAGCCCTGGATTCAGGAGTACCTGAGTTCAAATCCGGCCTCAGACACTTAACGCTTACTAGCTGTGTGACCTTGGGCAAGTCACTTAACCCCCATTGCCCCACAAAAAAAAAAAAAATATATATATATATATATATATATATTGAATATCAGTAAAGAATTGACCATGTGGCAGTTAACACAAGCAGAAAAGCCCCAGCGCCATGTTGTCTCTCGGAGAGCACATGGCCTACCAACCTATCCTGTTCTAAGAGCATATACCAAGTGATAGTAGGTCCAGAAAGCCAAGAACTCCAAGAAAAATGGTGTCCCTCACTTTGTCTCAGCTTTTATCCTCTAGGTGGGTCACTATACATTGATGAAAGCTAATTGGTTAACATCATTCAATTCCACTGGTTGACATGACTTGAGGGTGGTCCATATTAAAATAATCTCTACAGATGACATGGGGGGGTGGGAAGTATCCAAAAGACTACCCCCTGATTTGCTCAAGGCAAAGTCCATTATCTAGGTGTGGTTTAATCCTATCAGTACAATTTAGCTAGACCTAAGAAGTCTATCTCCATTTCTATCCTACCCTTCAATTGGCCCTGAACAGGATTAAAACTTCTTCCTAAGAATTGAACTTTCTGGGGTGAAGGGGAGAGAAAAGAGCTCTATGGGTCTCCTAGAAATTCATTATTAATAATTTTCTCACACTGTTTTGTCAATAATAATATTTATTCATTTAATACTGTAGAATTTGTGAGAACTATATACATTATATGCTTTATATCTTATCTATATACATTATCATATTTCATCCTGTGGGGACCAATTTTTAACTGGGGAGTGCTAGCTAAGCAGCTCACCACAATATTAGGGCAAGGAAGGAGACCGGAAGCCTCCCTTAAAACAGAACAAGATTTATTTTAACAAGGACGAACTTAAAAAAAAAATGCAAACAGGATCAGTAGGATCAAGGGAAAGGAAATAAAATAGGGAAAGGGAAATTATAAAACCCGAAAAAATACCACCGCCCAGTAATCAGCTGAAAATACGCAGCAGAACACCTGTTGCTTTCCAGCTTCCACCTAGAATGCCCAATTCTCCTCCCCCAAACCTAGAAACACCCCACACAGTCCCAGCCAATGGTATGGCTGCTCTCACAGTCACATGACTGCCCTCACTAGGCTTCCAATCATTATAATTTTGCCAGGCCCATGTAGGCATCCTCGAGTGGTGCTGACATGAGGTTCCAGAGCCCTGGCAAGGGCTACAACCAGTGGGTGGAGCACTGTGCAGTTTGCAGAGCCTCAGGCCAGTGCTTCCCGAGGCATAAAAACCTCAAATAACAATTAATTCTTTACAATCCTCACAAGGACCCTGTGAGGTAGGTGCTATTATCTCATTTTTGATGAAAAGAAAAATAAAGACCAGAAAGCAGGGCAATTTGCCCAGGGTCATACAACCAATAAATGCAAAGGATTCAATTTGAACCCAAATTATCCTATACTATAGCACTTTATCCACTATTCCTTCTTCTGTATTATGAAGGATGTATCTCCTTCCAAGCAAGTCTCCATCATGTACCGGTCCCCAGGGTACATGTGAGTCTCTGAAGTGTCTTTCTGAATGTCTATATATCTGTTCTTTCTGTCTTCTGCAACTGGAAGGAATTCCTCTCTAGAACTTCTAATTTCCTATCCCTTAGAAGACCCTATAGGGAGTGACATCTAGGCATGTCTACTCTTCTTGCTAATGTTAATGTGTACATGTCATAGACTATGTCCCAGGTTTATGGGGGGGAAAAGTTCAATTGTTGCTTATCTTATGTGGTACTACACTTAGAATGTATTACTTCTCTGATACATTCCAAGTCTGTGATAAACTATAATCCTGATGGCCAAAAATAATTAAAAATAGAAAAATACCCAAAGTAATTTATTTTCCTCTAGGTACCTACATCTCATTGGTCTGTATGTTCTCCTTTATATTAAATGGGTCTCTCTGTATTTTGCTTAGATGAGTACTTTTCTTGGCACAAAGGTGTCAATTGTTATATGGTCATAATGACTAATTCTACCAAAGTTTTTACCCATTAGAAGAAGTGACAGTTCAAACTTAGTCATTACCTAAGGAATACAAGAATTATCCAGCTGAAACCTTTGAAGATTTTTAGAACATCACAAAGAACTCTGTGACTAGGCTGAAATAGCCTGTAACAATCTCTAAGGCAAGCCTAAAGATGAGAGTCCCAAAAGTACTCTTCAGAGGTGGAATAGTATGCCTCATATCTAAAAAGGAAAGACAATCTTCAAGTGTTGTGATTAGGAGTGAATTTTTAAAAAGTGAACAAACCAAGATAATTCCTAGAAATATTTAGCCTAAAGGATTTTCATAAATCAAGTGATAAGTTCATGTTACATATAAAGATAGGGATTACTAAAAGACAAACCAGATTTTCATCTAATAAAGCAAAATTAAAAACAATATTAGGGGCAGCTAGGTGGCACAGTGGATAGAGCACCGGACCTGGATTCATGAGGACCTGAGTTCAAATCCGGCCTCAGACACTTACTACCTGTGTGACCCTGAGCAATTCACTTAACCCTCATTGCCTCACCAAAAAAAATAAATTAATAAATAAATTTAACTGAAATCCATGTAGGGTTGTTTGTCATAGAACCTTAAGAGAAAGAGCACTGTAAGAGAGTTTTAAAGTAATTTATGAAAAACTGAATGCTAGGGTATAGGATCCTCTTCTTGACTAGTAAGAAAGAAGCAAGTTATGACTATATTAGAAGTGGTAGTGTCCTAACAATACTCTGACTTAAAGGCAATAGGAGATGACAAAATCAAGCTTGCAGAAAATTTAAAGCATTAGCAAGTGCCTATGTTGCTTTTTACAAATTTAATTTTCTACTCAAAGGCAAAACAAAAAGTGAAGGGAAATCAGGGCAGATTAATGCCAAATAGAATCTGAAAAACTCATGTTCCTAATAAAACAAAGTCTCTACTCCTAATATGAGTCTCCCTCTGGGAAATACTCAAGAAAATGATGATTCTTCCAAAGAACTCAATTTCCTCATGTTAGGATTAGCAAAGTGAAGTTGGTAAGGAGAGGAATTGCAGCCCAGAATAACAGCTATAAGGAACCAACTAATGAGAAAATATGAAAGTGGGAAAGTTGGAAAGGAACAATACAAACTTGCCTTATTTGGACTGACAGAATTATTGAGCAATGTGATAAGAAATAAGGTGACAAGTTTGATTTTAGGACCTTATTTGGTTGATTCTTGTCACCTTCAAATAAGGCTGGCCTTCTGATTCTCTAGGAGAATAAATAAATAATAAAGGCTGTGAAGGAACCCTGGACACCATCTTGTGACTGTGTCTGAAAAAAAGACTGGAAGAAGTCAAAAGACTTACTTATGGCGGGGCAGGAGGCAGCTAGGTGGCACAGTGGCTAAAGCACTGGCCCTGAATTCAGGTGTTCCTGAGTTCAAATCTGGCCTCAGACACTTGACACTTAATAGCTGTGTGACCCTGGGCAAGTCACTTAACCCTCATTGCCCTGGGAAAAAAAAAGGCTTACTTATGTGTAACAAAATTATGTATGCATAGAATAGAATCACCCCATGCTCTCCATACACACTATGATAGGTAGGGCATGGAGGGTCGGTAGGCATTGCTACTAATGATGGACATTTTAACTCTGTGCCTCTTTGGAATGGGAAAGGTAGCCTCACTTTGAAGTAAACTTCATTCTAACCCCATCCTCTTGCTTCTCCTCCCACCTCAGCTTTTCACTTCCCAAAGCCATCAAACAGTCTATTTTCAGTTGGCCTGTGGTTACTAAGGTGTCATTAGCTTAGACAGAGAAGCCACAAGAAGTCATAGTTCCAAGTTTGATATAGCAAAGGGATGAATATTTACCAGGTCAAAGTTGAGTTGCTGAAGATAGCCGTATTCTCTTACCTGATATAATCACAGAAGAAAGCTAGGAAAAACTGAGCCCCCAGATTGGAGCAGACTAGAGTAGCCCTGAGAAGATACAGCAGTGAAAAGAAGCAATGCAGTCAAGATTAGAACGAAAGCAGAAATCTGGGAAACAATTTTTACAGTCAGTGTTTCTGTTAAAGGCCTCATTTCTAAAATATATAGGGAACTAAATCAAATTTATAAGAATACAAGTCATTCCCCAATTGAGAAATGATCAAAGGCAGTTTTCAGATGAAGAAATCAAAGCAACCCATTGTTATGTGCAAAAATGCTCTAAATCACTACTAATTAGAGAAATGCAAACTAAAACAACTCTGAGGTACCACCTCACACCTAGCAGATTGACTAATGTGACAAAAAAGGAAAATAGTAAATGTTGGAGAAACTGTTGTTGGTAGAGTTGTGAACTGATCCAACCATTCTGGAGAGCAATTTGGAACTATGCCCAAAGGGCTATGTGGCTATGCATACCCTTTGATCCAGTAATACCACTACTACATCTGTATCCCAAAGAGATCATAAAAACGGGGAAAGGACCCACATGTACAAAATCTTTATAGCAGCTCTCTTTGTGATGGCAAAGAATTGGAAATTGAGGGGGTACTCATCAATTAGGGAATGGCTGAACAAGTTGTTCTATAAGAAATGATGATTTCAGAAAAACATGGAAAGACTTTATGAAATGATGTTGAGTGAAGTGAGCAAAACCAAGAGAACATTGTACCCAGCAGCAATAACATTGTGTGATGATCAACTGTAATAGACTTAATTCTTCTCAGCAATTCCAAGATAATTCCAAAGGACTTAAGATGGAAAATGCTCTCCACATCCAGTAAAAAAGAACTGTGGGATCTGAATACAGATTGAACTATACTTTTTCTACTTTGGGTTTTTTTTTTCCTTTTTTGAAGTTTTCCCCTTTTGTTCTAATTCTTCTATCATAACATGACTAATGCAGAAATATGTTTGTGTTGTGCATATATACACTCTCTCAGATTGCTTTCTGTCTTGGGGGAAAGGGGGAGGGAGAAAAATTTGGAACTCAAAATCTTATAAAAACAAATGTTGAAAACTATCTTTACATGTAACTGGGAAATAATAAAATACTTTTAAGATTGAAAAAAATATTGAAAGAAAAAACATCTGAAGCAAAAAACAGGTATGCAAGTGTGTCAAGCATTTGCTTGACTTACTGTCTGGGTACAGCTATCTTCAATTCCTTCCTGGTATTAGTGACTGTAAGCAGATGTGTCTATGCAAATAGCTTCAAAACACCTTGGGATACTGTTGACTCTGAGACTAGTCATGATATTTCTAGAAGAGGTAGAGAAAGTATGATGCAACCCTAATGTAGATTCCTTAGACAAGCAAGTAAGTAATCAACAGGTATTAATTGTCTACTATCTGCCAGGTACTTGATGACTCTTGGCTATACTAAACCAAAAAACAAATAGTCCTTGTCCAGAAGGAGCCACTTTGTAGTTGAGGAAATTGAAATAAAATGATTTGCCCAGGATCATACATCCAGTAAAAATGTGAGGTTGGATTTGAATTCAGGTCTGGAGTCATGGTCTATCCACTGCACTACCAGCTAAATACCAAGAATTTTCAGAATCTTGGCAAGAGATGCAGAGTGAAGTAAGTAGAACCATGAAAAAAAACCCCACATATACATGGAGACTACAAGAGAGTGGAAAGAACAACAAAAAAGAAACTATATAATGAATCATTATAGTACCTGAGCATGGCCCAGGAAAAGAGCTAAGAAAATGTATCTCCTCCCCATCATGACAGGGGCAAAGAAGTAAAGATAGGGGATGTTTCACATGTTATCAGGAACACTCGGTATGTTGGGGAGTTTTACAAACTGCATTTTTTCTCCTTTTTGAATCTTTGTTGCAAGGAATTTCTTTCTAGGTAGAAGTAGTAAAGAGAGCATATTCACAAACAAAATGTGATGTGAAAACAAAGAATATCAATAAAAATAAGATTTTTTAAAAAATTGTTGACCTTTATATCTACAAAAACTTTCCTCATTTCTGCTTGCCACTAATTTCCAGCAGAGAAGTCTAGAGCCCACAAGAGCTGGGGTACTGAGCCACTCCCCATTCTGTACAGAAGCATGTAGTTGGGACTAGGTTTAGTCCTGGGAAATCATACCTCTAATAAGGGGAATTGGGCTCCCTGTTTTCTCACTTTTCCAGTGCCCTGGGGGTTTTGGAGGGTGGAGATTTAAAGTTTAAATTATGGTCCATGTCTAGGTCTCCCTAAAGTAAAAAGTGGCACTCAGTGTGCAACATGAACCAAGCATAGGATAAGTAATTAATTCCTACACACAAAAGGAATGCTAAACACAGGATACTCATAAGTGCACATTAACTCAATGAACTGCATAGGATTCAGTACCTTAATTTAGCACTGTGCCTGCAATCAGCTGGTAGAATAATAGTTAAACTAACCCTGAGTACAAATTAAAGCATTTTTTTCCACTCTTTATTTTTCTTACCTTTTTTTACAACATGGTTAATACAGAAATGTTTTGCATGACTTCACATGGATAATGAATATCATGTTGGTTGCCTTCTCAATATGTGGGGGAGGAGCTAGAGGGAGGGAGAAAATATAGAATTCATTTTTTAAAAATGGATGTTAAAAATAGACATATTTTTTCAAAAATAAAGTAAATATCAGAACATAAAGCAATTTGTAATACTACTAATTAAGCATTTTATATTTCACTTGGCTCTGCTCTACCCTTATAGCTCTGCATAGTAAGATGTCCAAGCTTGAACTAGCCTTCTTCTGGTGGCTGTCCTTGCCACAAGATTTGGAGTAGATACTAGGCATTTCCCTTTCTCCACCCCACCTACATTTTACTCCAACCTACAATAGAACACATGGACCTCTCAAACTCTCTAAGTCTCCTCCAACCTAAAATTAAGAAAGAACAAAAGACCCATGAGCAAGCTTGTCCAATGGCAACCCCCAGTACTAACTACCACATGAGTAATGTCACCATACGAGGGTGAAGAATGGCCTGGACTTTGAAAGAAATTTTCTTTCCTTTCCAAAGAGAAAGTAATTTAGGTAACCCACAGAATCAGAGGTTTTCACAACTTAAACAAAATGAGGAATTGAAACAAATCACTACACAATTCAAGCCTCCTCCCCACCAAAAATAAATAAATAAATGACTCTTGCTCTTACATTTCATCATCTACTTCCATTTGAACTGTGGAAATACAGTCCAAGTCTTCCACAGCCCAAGTAATATTGTTCATTTTTTTAAAGGTAATAAAACTTTTTCTTTTTGTTTTCATTTCCTTGTTTTAGATTAAACCTTGTTCAGGCCAAATTTAGTATAGGGAGAGTTAACTGGGTGGCTTGCCATAATATTGGGGTTCAGAAAATAATGGGGGACCTTTAGGTCCAGAGTTTCCCCTTCTCCAAACTGCCTCTTTTTCAGTTATGTCTCTCAGACTGATAAGAAAGGAGATTAACAGCCTCTTTTTCACAAACAAATCAGGTTTTATTAATGGAACAAAATTAACAACACAAGTGAAGTTAATAAAGCCAGGGACAATGAGAAAGGGGATAGAGAAAAGGAAAAATATGACTCTCTTCCCACATGGTTAAAATCTAAATCTCTAGGGTATGAAGGCCCCAGGTACATTGAATAAGCTCAACTTCCTCAGCTACTCAGAACAACTTGGGTCTGGCAAAAACTTGCTCAAACCCTAAACTTGTTTCCAGCTCAGCTGGCTTAACGAGCCAGCCTCACTTCAATAACACAAACTCACCACCACCTGGAATCTGTAATTCTAATGAGAATCAGCTTTGCAGTCTCTCCTGGTTAGGTCCAAAGATCAAACACCAGCTCCTCTCTCTCTCTCTCTCTCTCTCTCTCTCTCTCTCTCTCTCTCTCTCTCTCTCTCTCTCTCTCTCTCTCTCTCTCTCTCTCTCTCTCTCTCTCTCTCTCTCTCTCTCTCCCCCCTTCCCCCTTCCCCCTTCCCCCTTCCTTCCCTGTCCCTCTCTGAGTACTCTCTCCCCCTTCCTCCCTCTCTCACAGGAAGGGTGGTTCTACAGCCATGCTGAGTCTCCAATTGGTTTAACATACCCCCTGGGATATCCCCATTATAATTTGGCCAGGCCCATGTGGGCATGAGGGAACTCCTAGGAGGGGGTTAGGCACTTAGTTTGATACTTTGGTTCAATAAATGTTCTTTGTGTTGTTTGTTCTATAATCTCTTAAAGTACACACCCATCTTCTCTTAGGCTTTTAAAGCATGACTCTTTTCAGTCTGACCATGATGAAGCAAAGATGGGGTTATGAAAACACCAAATCACAATTAATTCCTTACAACCTCTTGTTTATAGGAATGTGAATTTAAATGTGAATTTTAAACAACTGTATTGGATATTTCCCATTTCTTTCCTCCAACAAATATAATCCAACCCTTCAAAGAAGGGGAAAAATTTAAATGGGAAAAGTAAGTAGCAGCACCAGTTTAAGATTCCGTGAACTTCTATTACATCACCTATAATGGCACTGCCTCAAGGCTGGTCCCACCAAGCTAGGATTCTATGGGTAATAGAACAAGGTAAGTGGTTGAATTCTATAGCATCCTAAATGAGTGAAATTTGTCCAAACTCAGAGACCTTTTGTTCTGAAGGAGAGTACTTTTTTTTTTTGTAGGGCAATTGGGGTCAAGTGACTTGCCCAGGGTCACACAGCTACTAAGTGTTAAGTGTCTGAGGCTGGATTTGAACTCAGGAACTCCTGAATCCAGAGCTGGTGCTTTATCCACTGCACCACCTAGCTGCCCCAGGAGAGTACTTTTAACAAAAAATAAAAAATAGAATCTTCCAATTTATCTAAGAATAATGCTATTTCCCTGCCTGGAATAAGCTACATCACTATGGTATGCTGAAAACCTGGTGTTAAGTCTAGTGTAGCCTTGCCATCCCAGATTTAAATGTTAGTGCTTTATTCTAAGGGGGCCTCAGCCTCAGAATACCCATATTCAGACAGCCTGAATCAGCCTTAGGGCAAAGGGCTGCTAAGTGGCACAATAGACAGGGTGCTGAGCCTGGAGTTAGGAAACCCTCAGATTATTGGCTATGTGACTCTGGGCAAATCACTTAACCTTTTTCTGCCTCAGTTTTCCCAAGTGTAAAATAGAGATAGTTATAGCACCTTCCTCCCAGGATTGTTGTGAGGACAAAAATGAGATAATAGTTGCAAAGCCCTGAGCCTGGTGCCTGGTACCATAGTGTGCACTATATAAATGTTAGTCATTATAATTATTAAAAGACAAGAGTCCAAATCACTGAAAGAATCATCTAGTTGTAAAAGAAGGAAGTACAGACTGTAGCTCACCAAATAATATCCAGATTCTATGATTAAATGCCAGGACTGCCTTGAAAATAGAGTAGAACCCCAAAAAACAATATTAATATTTTGGCTTTGCTATATGATTTCCAATACTTTGAATGACTACTAAAACATCATCTTAACTAGAAAATGCAGCTGTGTTTCCATTTGCTAGGGAGACACAGTTCCAGCCAAGAAAATTGATGGGATATTTGAGACCCTTGCTCAGATGGAGTCCTTGATGATTTCTTTTGGTCCCTTGGATTTGGTCTGCCTTCATTCTCCCATGCTTATGTGTCTATTACTGTATGTACCTAGCTGGCAGTACACATTTCACAGCTTCAAATCTGCCAAGACCAAACACATAGGAGTCTGAATAGAGGCCTACATTTTAAACAGTGTTGGTGAGAGGTTTAAAATTGCACAGGAGGAAAGACTATGGATAAGGAGGTTCTGAAGCAGAAATACACGTTGGGAACAAAAAAGGCAGACCCTAGTCTAGCAACAGAAAAGCCAGAGAATGCTAGAATGCTAAGTATGACACTATGATGAACATCACTACAATATTTTATCTTTATTCTTATATGAAACATATATATATATATATATATATATATAATTTTTTTTTCTTTTCTGTGGGGCAATGAGGGTTAAGTGACTTGCCCAGGGTCACACAGCTAGTAAGTGTCAAATGTCTGAGGCCAGATTTGAACTCAGGTCCTCCTGAATCCAGGGCCAGTGTTTTATCCACTGTGCCACATAGCTGCCCCCATATATTTTTTTAAGTTGTATTTTTAAAAAACAGGATGATCAATTTATTTTTATTATCTTAAAAACTACAAATAGTCTCTCAGTAGTTGGCAAGTTTCACAGTATTCTGCTATACTAGAATGCAGAACAGAATAGTAATTTGCTCCATATCTTGTCTTTTGAAACAATATAGATAAGGCTAAAAGTATCCTACAAAACCAAAAGTGAAATTTCATGATGTTGGTCCAGATTGCATTGGACTTTCAGTTCGGTACCTGGTGGACAGTAATAATAGTGACAATAGTCATATTTTTATCATACTTAAAGGTTTACAATTTAATAAAAGCATAATGAATGCTTGTTTGATAAATCAGGATATATTTTGATTTATAAGAAAAGGTGCATTCCAACAGCAATTACATTGGCAAATATTTTGTTCCCTGAAGGGAAAAATACCATAACAGTCCAGTGAATCCATTTTAAGGCCTTTATTTGACAAACTAAATAAAAATATAAATTTAATACAGAAATCATAGATTTTAACTGTCATAATAAGTTGGAATTAATATGGAGAGAACTAATTAGAAGTAGGAAATATACATCTGTTTCAAGTGCCCACAAAAATGAATCACAGAGGCCAAAGAGAATAGAAGTAGGGACTGGGTTTGTGATTTCACAGGATTAGAGAAGTCCCAGATGAGCATTGACAAGTGAAATGATTTTCCCTTTTTTCCCAAGGGCATATAGTCAGTGCATATCAGAGACTGGACTGGAACCCAAGTCTTCCTGGCTCTGAAGCTAGCTCAGCTCTCTATCCAATATGCCAAGCAAATCTCTGAAAAAATTCCAGAGTAGAAATTATATCGTATTTTCAGGCCATAATGTAATAAAATTCAAAGTAAATAACAACATTAGCAGAAATTATAAACTACATGGAATCTTAGAAACTAAATTTTTTTAAAAGTTGGGGAGCAATTGGAGTTAAGTGATTTGCCAGGGGTCACACAGCTAATAAGAATCAAGTGTCTGAGGCCAGATTTGAACGCAAGTGCTCCTGACACCAGGGCTGGTGCTTTATCTACTGAATTACCTACCTGCCCCAGAAACTAGCTTGTAAAAAATGATTGGTTTAGAGAAGAAATCAAAAAAATGATAATACCACATATCAGAACATATAGAATATGATCAAAGCAGTACTTAGAAGCAAATTTACATCCCTGAATTTATATTAGATAGTTATATTAACTAGTGAGTATGAAGAGGCTCTCATACATCAACAAATAATTATGAAGGAATGGTATAAAGGATATCACAAAAAATATAACAAAAAGATCATATATAGTCATATGATCAGAACAGGGGAAAATCATATATAACATTCAGGTTCCACTGGTATCCTCCTGATGTCAGGAGAATCTAAAGAAGACTTCCAAGAGCCTGGATTCCCTGTGGTGAGATGCAGGGGGGTGGTGCTGAAGCCTGCTCAAACTGGATCTCAAGAGCCCAACTGTTAAATTTTCAGTATGAGCATTTATATCTCAGAAATCAGTAAATACTATAAATCAAGACTTGATTTAATGGTTTTTTTATTTTTAAACCTTCAAATTTTATGGAGAAAATGTTAATCATACAGATTAAACTTAAAAGAGTATCATGAATACTTTTCTTTGAAGAGTCAATTGTTAGACATACCAGCACAGCTCTAAAAGATTTGTTGTGACCTGAATCACTGAAGAGAAAACATATATAGATGAGTTCACAGATACTGTTGACATATGTTAGTTAAACAGCTCAAATTCTTCATGGCCTAACAATAAGTGAATGAATGGTGTTTTTTTCTTATGGGAATAATCAAAATACCAAGTTTCTGGGGCCCAAGAAAGACTATGTACCTAGAAAAAAAAGAGAGATTTAATAATATAAATTATTCTAACTGCAACTAATATAAACAATTCATCAAAAAAAGTGATAATGAATGTGATATGCATAACTCATATCCTCAAGAGTAAACCAAGTGGAGAAGGCCAGGAAGACTTTTCCAGAAACAAGTTCTTACCAATAACATTCAACACTGAAAGGAGGGATAGAGTCACCAGCCAAAGAAAAAGCCCAATAGAGTGGTTTCAGTAAGAGCAGTCATATTATAAACAGATGCAACAGCCAAAAGTTAAAGACCTAGGACAGAAACACATGGCCACAATGTCACGTCACAGGAATCTGGTTTCATGAAAAATCAGCTCATTTCATGGGAGAGACACAGGCTTTAGTTGTATGTAGTGAAACAAAGTATGGTATGGATCAACTGTTTACTTGAGCCTTATTAATCAGGTGTCCTCATCATGATGTGATGGATTTGTTTGATTATCGGAACAAAGAAGAGAGGAAAAAAGGAGGCCAAAACAGGGGTGATGGACTGGGAAAGGAAGGAAGAATGGGTTGAATGAAAGTCACAATAAAAACAAAAAATAGATTCACATGAGTGAGGGAGAGGAAAAGATGCAAGATTAGAGTTAACAGTCTGAAATGAATTTGAGAGTTCGGGATCATAAAGGTGAAACTATTATGGTTGAGGATCAGATCTATTCTTGTATGAGGCTGAAGTGAGGGAAGGTATAGATGCTGAAGAGCAGATTGTTTGAAGTCTACTGAAGTTCTCAAGTGTTAGACTCGGAGTGGAGAAAGGCTGAGTTAAATGCTAAACTCGTTGGAAAAGGAGAGAGAATGATTTGGGAGCTAGTAAACAGCCTCTACTCTGATTTGAATAGGTTGGTTTAGAGGGATGGAGTGAATCTCAAAGGTGGGAGTGCTGTGAAGGTACTGGTCTGAAGCAAGAAATCAAAATCACCAACTCCTCCTCTCCCATTGAATTGAGGGGCATGAAAAAAGGTAGATCCTTCTAGAAAGAGTGGCTAGGGAAGTTAAATCTCCTAAAAGAGTCAGATTTCAGTGAGTGGAAATAAAAGAATATGAAAGGAAGAAGTTAAGCATGAAAGACAGTTTAGCAATAGCAGTGTTTGGGAGAGCACAAGGGAGGGAATGAGAAAGTGTAGATTAGGGACTTGGGAGAGGTTAACACTAAAGTGAATGAGGATAAAGGATGGGGGCAACAGTGAAGGGGGATTCATCTAGCAGCCTTAGTCTCTGAATCATAGGGATTTGAAGTGGAAGAGGAGAAAGTTCATTAGCTATAAGAAAGTATTTCTAAGACAATCCTTTGGAATTGACGAAACATTCTATTCACCTCCAAAGAAAGAACTGATATTGATGGAACACAGACTGAAGCATGCTATTTTTCACTTTCTTTCATTTTTTTCTTTTATTCAAGTTTTCTTATAGGAAATTACTAATATGGTAATGTTTTACATAATTGTACATGTTGTGAGAATTAATTGTACATGTTGTGAGAATTAGTATGGCACCCCCTGTTGGAGAGATACTGTAGGAAAGTTCCACCATGAGGAGAAGGCATGTGAGGACAAGCCACGTAACGTTAGCGCCCAGACCTGACCTTTTCTGGGATTTCAAAGGTCAGCCTGGTGTCCCAGAACTTGCATCTGTAGAGCCACCTGTTAGTTCTGTCAATCAGGGCTGCCAACCAATTAGCTTGGAGCTGTGTGTGGACATCCCTGTTTCCTGTTGGAGAGGAGGCTTCTGGGAGGAGGAAGGAAGTGTTGGGGTCTTTTGAGTTCCTGACCTTGGTTTGTAGAGGTCAGATGATGAGGTCTCTTAGAAATAGTTAGATCTTTACCTATCTCCTCACCTACATCTGATTGCTCTTTAATAAATTCTTAAAAGTCTAAACTCTTGCTAAAGCATCTAATTTAGGGCAACCTTACAATGTACAACCCATATCTGATTGCTTGCCACCTCAGGGAGGGAGGAGGGAAGGGAGGGAAGGAGAGATAAAAATTGGAACCCAAAACTATAAATAAAAATGTTTATTACTTAAAAAAAAGAACACCGAGCCAAAAAGAAAAATAGTCTTTTCCCTAAAAGAACTTAAATTGCAATAGGGACTGACACAATGTAATGGGGTAATTTGCCTGTGAGAATCTAGTCCCTGGTGAATGTTCTAATTTGCATGTACTGGTGGGTTGTACAGAACTTGCCAAGATATTCCCCTACAATTCGAATTCAGAATGTGGAATTTGAAGTTTGTCCAGCCATGCACAACTGAGGGTCTATAAGCATGTGAGGATACAAATTTTCTAAATGATTGTGAAGCCAGAAAAATACTGATTCGGGTTCTGCTGAGTCAGAACTTACATTGCATATACAGGTTAGGCCAAAAGTCACAAAAGGATCTGATGTTTTAATAAGTTTTTGAAAATTGTTTTTTCTTTATTTTTCACCATTTGTGGGATTTAATTTTTCACACACAATATGAATTCATTCCCTATATACTGTATATGATGCTATGCTACTGTAATTTTAAAACAAAAAATAAAAGTTATTAATTTGTTTAAAAAGATAGTTCTTCACACCTTTCCCAGCAAGCAGCTGTAGCTCTGCCCAAGCTTCAGCTTAGGAGTTGACTTTCTTACCCTCCCTCGGTGCTACTTATACTGAGGCTGGGTGTTGGATGACAAGAGGCCTGGGATGTAGGCCCTCAGGGATTACATTGAACTGAGGTGAACTATGCTCACCCATAAAACCTGGATCTGATGTTGAAAATTAGGTATATCATTTTTAATATGGTAGAACCTACTGTTATACCCATTATGACTCTTTCTGTTGCCCTTTAAAATGCTTATAATTTTAATTCTTCTGACACCATTGCAATCTATGATTTGAAGCCATATAGCATTACTAGGAGAATATTGATACTAAAGAGATGGGTTTGCTTTTATAGTGGGGAAAAGTTTGTTACCACTGAATGCCCTATGTAATTTCCTAAAGACTATTTAACCTAATTTCCTGCTACGACTGCTCAATTCTAGGACACGTTTGTTAAATGCTAAAGCATTTGCCGCATGTGTGTATGCATGTACACACATAGACATATACACATACATATATGTATATGTGCATGTATACACACACACTGATGGACTTATTGAGATAACATATTAAGTGCTATGTAAGCCTTAAAGCACTATATAAGTGCTAGTTAGCATCAGCATCAGCATCATCATTATTATTATTATATGGGTTGTCTGCCCAGATGGATTTCCTAGTTTAAGCCACATGAATTTTCATCTCCTTTGTTTTATTGTGCTTGTTGTTATTGTTGTTATTGTTTCAGTATGGAGTCTCTTTTGCATCCTTGTGGATTTTCTTTGAGGAGGCTTTGTAGTATTTCGATTCTTGATAAAATTAGTATGATATGATCTGTACTTGGAGAACCTAATTTTCAATAGAAAATGCTATTTTTTTTTCTTTTTTGGTTAAGATATACTTCCATAACACTGACAAAAAAAATTGGTGAGTACACATCTCCCTGTTTAACTTCTTGCTTGTTAAATTCAGTAGAGTATTAATCTCTGTATTATTGTCTTATGTACTCTTTTCTGAAGAGTCTTCAAGGTCATGTTTAATTATAATAAGACAAATACTTTCTCAATATAAACAAACAATAAACACAAAAGGAACTAACATTCTTTATACCTCTCAAGCATCTGTATAAACATATGGTTTTCATTGGAGAATTATATGTAAAGGTCTGCTTGTTCCTTTCTCATCTTCATTCAGGATACTTTCACGTAACAAATTAGACCATTATAATTTAGATTTTATAGAGACAAGAGAGCATGCATACGGGTCCATAATTGTTCAAGTCTTCTCTTCATTTTTTTTTAAGTGAAAGCACTATATGTTCTATTTTCCTTTTTTTTTAACATCTCTTTCATTCATCTCCACAACTTTCAATTCAAGTCAAAGATTATTTATTAAGAACCTACTTTGTGCAAGACAATATTCTAGGCCCAGGGAAAACAAAAACAAAAAGAAAGGCACCCCTTGTCTTCAAGGGGTTTACAGTCCACTGAGGGATAGAACAGTTAAAAGATAACTACATAAAAATAACTGAAAAAAAGAGAAGCACTAACAACTTGGGAAATAAAGGCTCCCTATTAGAATAAGTGCATGAATGGAGCTTTGACCAAAGCTAGAATTCTCAGAGGCAGAGATGAAAAGAGCGTGTTCCAGACGTGTGTGGTAGCCTGTGCAAAGGCTGTAGCCTGATTATCTCTAAAATTATGTCACTTAACTGTTTCCTCTTCTGCTGTGCTCAGAGACTGCCAGCTTTTTGTGTGAGTTTCTGCAGTCATCATAACTCTCAGTGACACCAACACCCAAAAGGAGATCAAACACATGATGATTTCCACTGAACAGGAAACAAAGGAGAAGGCCAGAGAAAAAGACGCAAAGGAAGAAGAAGAGTTCAACATTGAGAAAGGTTGTCTTGTGCAAGCACAAAGACTGAATAAAATGGAATATTATGAGAAAAAGGAGAAACAAATTGAGAGATGGAAGAAAATTTAGATGTCCAACTTGCTGAATGAGGCAAGATTGAAAGTCCTCAGAGCCAGGGATGACCTTATCTCAGAATCAGTAAATGAAGTGTAAAGAATTAATTGTTATTTGAGGTTTTTATGACCCCATCTTTGGGCTAGAATTTAAAAAAAAAAAAACCTTGGCGTGCACTGGCCTGGGGCTCCACAAACCGCATGGTGCTCCACCCACTGGTTGTAGCCATTACCATGGTGCTGGCACCTCACGTCATCACCACTCCTACATGGGCCTGGCAAAATTATAATGATTGGAAGCCTAGTGAGGGCAGTCATGTGACTGTCAGAGCAGCCAGCCAATTGGCTGGGGGCTGTATGTGGTGTGCTGGGAGGAAGGAAGCTTTTTTCCAGCGGAAGCTAGAAGGTGACAGGAGCTCTGCTGTGTATTCTCAGCTGATTCCTGGGTGGTGGTGTTTTTTCAGGTTGTATAATTTCCTTTTCCCCATTTTATTTCCTTTCCCTTGATCCTACTGATCCTGTTTATGGTTTTTTTTTTTTAAGTTCGTTCTTGTTAAAATAAATCCTGCTCTGTTTTGAGGGAGGCTGCTGGTCTCCTTCCTTGCCCCAATATTGTGGTAAGCCACTTAGCTAACACTCCCCAATTAAAAATTGGTCCCCACAGAAGCAAAGCAAAGACTCTCTAAGGTAGTGAAAGATACAAGCAGGTATCAAATGCCTTTGTACCATCTGGTCCTTCAGGGTTTATACCTATTTCTGGAGACACAAATGATTATCCATTGCAAGAAAGAGAATCTCCCTCTGGTCAATGCTGCAGTGTGGAAAGCAATCCCTATGTAGGAGATTGTGACCAAAAAAGATGTTGATGTGCAAGTTGATCAGGAGGCATACCTGAAAGAGGAAATGGGAGGGGGGAGGGGAGATGTTAAGATCTGTATGAGGATCAGAAAATAAAAGTTTCTGATACCCTTAAAAATAGACAAGATCTGGGGCAGCTAGGTGGCACAGTGGATAGACCACTGGCCCTGGATTTAGGAGGACCTGAGTTCAAATCCGGCCTCAGACGCTTGACACTTACTAGCTGTGTGACCCTGGGCAAGTCACTTAACCCCAATTGCCTCATCCAAAAAAAAAAAGTAGACAAGATCTTATAGACCAACAGATGATGCCAGAAGTCCGTGGGGCCTTGTTTGGTACTAATGGCAACAGGAAATTTTTGGACTAAGCCTCTGATGAGGTGGGATCTATCCATCTGCTGTATTGATGAGCTATAAGTTTCTAAAATGGAAGAAAACCATTGATGTCCCTCCTTTTTGATGTTCTGACACTGTTCTATGTTCTTCAGTTAAATAATCTATGTGTAGAATGCCATCAGCCTAAACGTTAATTTTGTGAGAGGATATATGGACTTAAACTGTCAAAAAGTAACCTGAAAAAAAAGAAAAAAAAAGTAACCTGATTCATCCTGAAGTGACTACGTTCTAAGCTCCCCTGCATTCTAGGGAGAAGGGAAATACATATCAGTTGCATTGTTTTCACTGAGAATCTTTTTTCTGTGATCTGCCTTAGATTAGAGTAAACTGTGCAGGGTATATTATAACCTCTTTGTACTTGATTTTTATAGGTTACTTTAACAGGCATAAGGAGCATGCATTTATATTAGCATTAATAGTAGAAGCTTTCATCAGTTATATTTGATTCAAAAAACCAAGCTATTAATATGTTTTATTTATTAAAATAAAAATATGTGAATAAATAAATAACAAATAAAATTATGTCACCTTAAGGGCCTATTTAATCTTCATGTATTTTGGTGAGGTCCAACTACTCTGTTTGACTTTATCTTCTTATTATTCCCATTTTACAGATGTGCAAGTTGTCTCAGAATGGTAAAGTGACTTATAGAAAGTCCATCACATATGGAGGATGTCTTCTAGGGAAAATACAGACTATCTACATATACAAATATAACCCAGTGGTTCACAAAGTGTGGTCCTTGGAGTCCCTGAGAGATCAAGGACTCAAATCCAGATCCTCAAACTTCAAGTCCAATTAAAAGATTGCAACACCTTAGCCTAGAAATCCTTTTTAGCATACAACTACTAGAATTTAAATGGAATAGAATATTAATAGTAACTCAAAACATTACTATTACAACCATCTGGCATGCAAAACACTAAGGCAAATTAATGTTTGTCCTCCTAAAGATGATAAGTATCCCAGCAGCCTGAAGGAATTAATAAATCCTCATTTACAAGGTAGTAGTTTAAAATGTTTCTTTAAGAATAGCCCTAGGGAAGGAGAAATAAAAGATATTCCTACTTAATGTGCAAACATCTTTATCTAGAACAAGATCGGGGGTTGTTTTGTTTTTCCCATGGTATATATGTTATAACTATAGAAATAGCATCTTCTACTTATACAAAACCAATCATCTGAGAATTCCAATTTAGTTAATCATAATATTCCTCTAAATATGTTCCTTTTCATAAATAAAGGCAATGAGAAAGGCAACATGATCTAGTGAGTAAAGGGCTAGCCTTGGAATAAGGAAAACTGGGTTCAAGATCTGCCTTATCTTTGGCAGGTCACCTGATCTTAGGTTTCCAGGGAATTCTTTAAAGCTATAAATTGCAACCACTTGCCAATTTTAATCAGTAGGTGTAGTTTCCACACCAGTAAAATTAAGGTCTGTACCACCCTAATTCCCAAGGGAAATTCAGTTAGTCAACAAGCATTTACTAAATACTTACCATGCTCTGAGCACTGTGCTAAGCCAAAGATAAACAGTGCCTGCCTTCAAGGAGCATACATTCCACTAGAGAAGACATTTAAATAACTATGTACATAGAAATAAATACAGAGTGAATGGAAGGAAATCTCAGAGGAAAGACATGAGGTGAGGAGAGAGGGGACAGAGAAAAGTTTCCTCTAAAAGATGGATTGGGAGCTGAGTCTGGAAGCTGAAAAGCAGGTGTGAAAGGTACAGGATTTAAGTAAGTAAGGTCAGCCAGGGAAAATAGGAGAAGAAATATAATAAATGAGGAATAACAAGGAAGCTGGTTTATAAGAGTGCGTGTAGGGAAGTAAATTTTGTCTGTGTCTGTGTCTGTGTCTGTGTGTGTTTAGAATTTTTATTTTCCAAATTACATGTAAAAATAAATTTTGATATCAATATTTTAAATCTTTGTGTTCCAACTTCTCTTCCTCCCTCCCTTTCCACCTCCCACCCCCAAGAACTCGAACTATTCAATATAAATTATACATGAGTAGTCATGGAAAATATCTCCACATTAGCCAGGTTGTAAGAGAAAACAGACAAAAACAAAATTTCAGATTGAGGAACTATCAAAAAAAATTATGCTTCAATCTGTTTTCAGATACCATCAGTTCTTTCTCTGTAGATGGATTACAATTTTCATAAGTCCTTTAGAGTTATATTGGATCACTGCATTATTGAAAATAGCCATGTCCTTTCCAGCAGATCATCTTACATTATTGCTGTTATTTTGTATACAGTACATTTCACTCTGCTTCAGTTCGTGTAGGTCTTTCCAGGTTTTTCTGATAGCATCCTGTTCATTATAACTCATATAGTACCTTAAAATTGACAAAGAATTTTCTTCACAGTAGTCCAGTAAAGTAGGTACCATACATTTTGCCATTATAATCAATCATAACTATTTCCCTCCATCCTATTCCCTTCCCATGATATTTACTCAATTTTCTATCTTCTTTTACCCTATTCCTCCTCAAAAGTGTTTTGCTTCTGACTGCCCCCTACCCCTCTCTGCCCTCCCTTCTTTCACCCTTACCTCCTTATCTTCTTCCCCTCCTACTTTCCTGCAGGGTTAGATAGATTACTCCTCCCAGTTGGGTGTGTATGTTATTCCCTCCTTGAGCCAACTCCTATGAGATTAAGGTCTTTGAGCTAATTCTGTCTTCTAAATTTTCTTCCTCCCTCTCTCCTAAACCCTTCCTATGAAATCAAGCAATTCAATATGTCATACATGTGCAATTATGCAGAACATCTGCATCTTCCTTGAAAGTGTTTTGCTTTTTTCTTCTCCCTCCCCCAATCTGCCCTTCCTTCCTTCCCCTCTCCCCCCCTTACTTCCTTCCCCTCCCACTTTCCCTCAATGCAAAATATATTGCTATACCCACTTGAGTATGTATGTTATTCCCTCTTTGAGCCAATTCTGATGATAGTAAGGTTCACTCACTCCCCAACTCCTTTACCCTCTTCCCCTCCCCTCCATAAGCTTTTTCTTGCTTCTTTTATGTGATCTACTTTTCCCCAGTCTACTTCTCCCTTTCTCTTTCTTCCAATGCATTCCTCTTACTCCTTAACTTTATTTTAAAGATGTCATCATGGGTTAGCTAGGTGACACAGTAGACAAAGCACCAGCCCTGGATCCAAGAGGCCCTGAGCCCAAATCTGGCCCCAGATATAAGCCATCCCACCCTGCCTGCCCCACAAAAAAAAAAAAAACCAAGGATAAACAAAAAATAAATGCTTTACAGATATCATCTCTTCTTATTCAGTTCAGACCTGTGTCCTCTGTTTAAGTGTATTCCTTTCAGCTGCCCTAATATTCAGAAAGTTCTTATGAGTTGGAAGTATTATCTTCCCATATAGGAATATAAACAGTTTAATCTTTTAATATCCCTCATGATTTCTTTTCCCTGTTTACCTTTTTATGCCTCTCTAGGGTCTTGGATTTGAAAGTCAAATTTTCTATTCAGTTCCAGTCTTTTCATAACAAATGCCTAAAAGTCCTCTTTTTCATTGAAGTCCCATTTTTCCCCTGAAAGATTATACACAGTTTTGCTGGGTATGTGATTTTTGGCTGTAGTCCCAGTTCCTTTGCCCTCCAGAATATCATATTCCATGCCCTCTGGTCCTTTAATGTGGATTTTGTTTTATCCTTATTGAAGCTCCATAGTATTTGAATTCCTTTTTTCTAGCTGTTTGCATTATTTTCTCCATGACCTGGGGGCTCTGGAATTTGGCTATAATATTCCTGGAGGTTTTCCTTTTGGGATCTCTTTCAGGAAGTGATTGGTAGATTCTTTCAATTTCTTCTATTTTGCCTTCTTCTTCTAGAATATCTGGGCAATTTTCCCTGATGATCTCTTGGAAGATGCTGTCTAAACTCTTACTTTGGTCATGGTTTTCAGGTAGTTCAATGATTTTCAAATTATCTCTCCTGCATCTGTTTTCCAGATCAACAGTTTTACCAAGAAGATATTTCATATTGCCCTCTATTTTTTTATTTAGTTGGATTTGCTATACTGTGTCTTGGTTTCTCACAAAGTCACTAGCTTCCATTTGTTCAATCCTAATTCATAAGCAATTATTTTCTTCAGAGAGCTTTTCTATCTCCTTTCCCATTTGGCTTTTCAAGCTGTTGACTTTATTCTCATGACTTTGCTGCATCGCTCTCATTTCTCTTTCCATTCTTTCCTCCCTCTCTCTACATCTCCCTTCTATCTCTCCTACTTTCTCTTCAAAATCCCTTTTGAGCACTTCCATGGCCTGAGACCAATTCATATTTTTCTTGGAAGCTTTGGATGTAGGGGTCCTGAGGTTGTTATCCTCTTCTGAGGGTTCACCTCAATCTTCACTGTTGCTAAAGAAGCTTTCTATAGTTCTCAACTTTCTTTGATTGCTCATGTTGCTATCTTTTAATTGACTTTTAGCTCCCTCTTACTGTGGGGTGCTACTTCCAAGCTACACTTAGAGGGTCCCAGGTGTTTCGGTTTGAGGGAGAACAGGTTTTTCTCTTGCTTTGCCTGTTTTCTGGTCCAAAGGTAACCTCAAGCCAACTTGCTAGTCAACCAACCAGCAGAGTGCTGTGGTGGTTTTTAGCTTCAGTGAGCCTGTGCCCCTCCCCCACCTGGGCCTCCCGATGCTCAAGATTTATTCCTGGTTCCTTGCTGGGGTGGGATAGCCCAATTCATCCTTAGTTCCTACAGACACCCCTGTATTTTCCACCTCTCCAGCTAGCCATTCAGCCCTCTCACCCAACTGTAAGCTTAATTCCAGAAGACGTTGGTGCTGCAGCTGTTTTGGAGGCTCTGGGTTAGGTTCCTCTGGTGCAGTGTGCTTGGGGTCTGTGTCAGCGTGATCATGGGATTGTACTCTTCTTGCATCCCAGCACAACCCCCTCTAAGCTGTCTTTGGCTGGAAAATAATCTCAGCCTGTCTTGTTGTGGGTTTTGCTGCTCCTGGGGTTGCTTTATGGATGTTTTGGGGGTAATTGTGTTAGGAGCTCTATACTTTAAATGTCTTTCCTCCACCATCTTGGCTCTTCCCCCATGCTGTTTCAGGGAAGTAAAATTTTTAAAAGACTGCAAAGCTAGGAAGAAGTCAGGTTTTAAAATAGTCAGTCAATAAACATGTATTAATTGCCTACTATATACCAGGCACTATGCTAAATTCTACAGATAAAAAGGAAGGCAAAAGACAGTCCTTTCATACAAGAAGGTCACAACTGATTGAGGGAAAACAATACATAAAAAGAAGCTGTAAAGGGGAAGAGGAGAACATAAGGAATGAGACACAATGAGGCCCACAGGAGTGCAGCTGCATGAGAAATTATTAGATGGTTGCCTTGGGAGTCCTCCTTAAATGTATGGTCCAAAAGGAACTCTCCCCTGTCCACTCTCAATCCTCCCCAATCAGAGGAAGGAAGGGTGACTAAGGGGATTTAAATGCCAAACAGAAGGCTTCGTATTTGATCCTTGATCTAATAGAGAGCCATGGAGTTCATTGAGCACATAGGTGACATGGGTTTTAGGAAAATTACTTTGGGAGCTGAATGGAAGATGCATTGGAGTGGGGAGAGACTCATGGCAGGCCAGACTCACCAACAGGCTATTCAGTGTATTGAAATCAAATCCTAATAAAGTCTTTTTTATCTCCAGTTGCTGCACTAGTGAAGCCATAAACTGTGCCCTAGCTCTTACAGTTGGTCCATTTCTTTTGGCTTATTTTCATGACAGCTGTGACTCACCATGTAATCTAGTTTGGCTATGGTGATCAGTATTGATCAAAGACATAGAAAAACATGAATGGCTTGGCTGTGCTAGTACAATTGACCCTCAGTGGAAAGAAACAGCTATAGCTTTCTAATGGTGCTAGTAAATGCTATTTGGTTTCATGCTCCAGAGGACTGCATTTCCAGTTGAAGGCAACTATTTATTTCTGCTAGATGTAGGTCTCCTGAGGAATTGCTTTTATCTTCAGAGACTCAAAATGGTGCCAACATTCCTTCTGCAATTAAGCATAAAGAAAAATGTCATTTCATCACATCTTTTGCCACTTTAGTCCTATACAGTCCTAGCCTAAAAGAGCATTTCTAAAATTCCTCAGAGGCAGTGATACTAAGTATCTTGTGAAATGAATATTTCTCTTCAAAGATAATTTCTACATAGGATGTGACTACTTATAATAACATTGTAGAGTCCTAGTTGCTTGAACACCTTGGATGAATTTGATTTTTAAGGAATACACACTGTCCATCTGTTCATATACCCTTCCAACTGTAGGAAGTCCATCACACAGCAATCAAATCTAATTGGTTAACATCATTCAAATCTAATTAGTTAACATGATTGGAGGTGGGTTATATTAAAATGAAATCCAGGGATGACATCAGAGAAAGAATTAAGGACCCCCACTTAAACTGATTAGGGAAAAATATAGGTGTGGTTTAATCTCATCAGTAACCCCTTGGCTTATATAGACAAAAGGAGCTGTCTCCACCAAAGATTCCTTGACCAGCTTGGGTCTGTTTTGACCCAGATGAATCTTACTTTCAAGAAGAACTTAGACCTTGAGTGGGAGAGGAAGAAAGAACTAAGAAAGAAAGGGAGATCTCTAGGTACTCCAAGATATTGATTATTAATAATAATTTCTCACAGATCCCTCCTCACCTTGTTCCCCTAGGAACATCATGATTTAATTCATGTGTAGGTTTCTGCAGAAAAAAACAAAAGGACCCTTCGCTCCCAAACAAGCACTCAGGACAACAATGTAAATGAAATACAGTATAGCCTCTATTTCACCACACTGAAAATTTGAAACATGAATAACTCACAAAAGCCTGTAAATAATGATAACAACATCTAGATTTTCATATATACAATGACAAAGACTGTTAAGGGTCAGTGATGTCATCACTGTGGGTCTTCCTTCCATTGATACAGATCCTAATATTTCTATAGCTTAGTAATTAATTGAATCAACAAATGCTAAGAACCTACTATTGGCCAGGTACCATGCTAAGCTCTGGAGATACAAATATGAAAAGAAACAATCACTGCCCATCAGAGTTAGCACTCTTCTGGGGAGACAAAAACATGTACACAATTATTATACTATGTTATGGATATGGAAATGTTATGGATATTATTGTTTCATTCCATAAATTAAAAATAAAATAAATAATCTTTATCAAATTCTATATAAAAGAAATGCAATGTAATTTCAGAGTAGACAGAAAACAAATAACTAAGTGAATCAGGAAATGCCTTTTGTAGGAGGTATCATATGAGCCAAGCCTTAAAAGGAAGTAGGGATTCCAGGAGATGGAGGGAGTAGAGGGATAGCATTCCATGTATGAACTCTGTCTCCATATCTCTGCACAGAGGCAGGAGAAACAATCTAGGAGAGTTGCAAATAGAACAGTTTGGCTGAATGGTGTTCAAAGGGGGGAAGTGATATAACATCAGACTGGAAAGTGTTGACTTTGGAATCAGGAAGGCCTAAGTTCAAATATTAACTGAGAAATGTACTATGTGATCATAGTCAAGTCAATTACGGTCTCAGAGACTCAGTTTCCTCATCTGTAAATGAAGGAGTTGTTCTCAATGGCCCCAAAGGTCACTTCTAGCTATGAATCTATGACCTTGTGAAAGATAGATTGGAGCTACATTGTAAAGAATTTCAAATATGAAACAAACGAGCTAATCTTATGTTCTAGCAGTAATAAGAACATGAAGCTTATTCATTAGGACAATGATATACTCAGACCTATGCTTTACAAATATCAATTTGGTAGCTATTAAGAGGATATATTAGACTGGAGATGAGATTAGAGACAAAGAGACCAGCTAGGAGGCTATTACAACAACCTAGACCAAGAGGTGGTAAAGGTTTCAATTAGAGTGGTAGTCATATAAGTGAAGAAAAGGGAATAGATGCAATATTTATTGTGAAGATAGAATTGATAAGACTTGGCAACTGATTGAATATAGGGTCAGAGGGACAATGAAGAGTCAAGGATGACTAGGTGGTTGTAAGCCTTTGTAACTGAGAAGATAGATAGCGTTGCCTACAATGGAAATAGGGATATTATGAGGAGGGTGTATAATTTAAGATTCTAAATGTGGATTCTAATCTGTTCCCCCAGTTTTGGGGGAAACTGACTAAAATCACTGATAAAACGAGTTTAGGTTTTTAAGGGTTTATTGGAAAATAGAAAGAAAAAGATTGAGAACAGAATTCCAACAGCCTGGCATTCCTATCTTTCCTCAAATTTCCTGTGAAGTCCTCTGCCACCACCACCACCAAGTCAGGAACCCAAAAGCACGAGAGCTCTCCGCACAGGCTCCCTCTTCTCCTTCCTGTCTCCTCCCAGAAAATAGGAGGCTCCTCAAGTTGATTGGCTGGTAGCCTTGATAGACAGCACCCATGAGCAAACGTCATTTCCTGACGCCAAGGAAAAGCTCTGAGGCATTTTCCTCATGGTGGAGCTTTCCCACAGCAAGTCTCCAGTAGGTGGCATCATTCCAATCATTACAAGCGGTAGGTTTAGAAGAAAAGATTATGAGTTTTATTTTAGATATGTTGGGTGTGAGATACTTATGGGATATATAAGTGTTTATGGTGATGTTGTTTGGGGGGACTTGCAACCTGGTTTTGGGGCTAGCTCACCCAAAGAATTGGAGGCTCATCACGAATCTTGTAAAGTCAAAATAGATTGATTAGGAGAGGAATATATGACTGGGAACAGATCACCTTGGTGACTGTCCCACTAGAGTAAGAGAAGACATGGTCTTTTGTATCTTTACAAAACAAAGGGGAAAGAAGGGTATTACAAAGAACTGGGAGGGAAATGCAACAACTGGGAGGAAATTTTGGAATAATGAGGCACTACTAAGATATACAGCACCCATTCATATCTTGCATATCATCTTGCAGACCTTGGTATTATTTATCAGCATACTGGAGTTATATCCTGCCACACCTCATACCAAAAAGAGCTGTTTTTCCCTTGGCTTTGGGGGGTTGGAATTTTTAGGTTTCTTGGGGTCCCACTGTATTCCCACAACAATGTGAGATAGATGCCTAGAAGAAAGGTAGCAGGTGAATATATAGATTTGGGAGTCACTCTTTTTTTTTTTCCAATCTCAAAAGTATTATATTATTCTCCAGTTAATGTATGAAGTGTAAAAAGGGTTAACAGAAAAACCTAAGACCCAATCTTTAATTCAGATATTAGCTTTAAAAGGGAGTCAGACCCCAGTTAATGGATAACTTATGCTAGGTTCTCTTACCCACAGAAATCAGTACCCATAATGGGTCAGGTCAAATAGCAATAATACATAAAACAGGGCTATAGAAATTCTCATGAAAAATTGAGATATTTTTAAATTAGCCATGGGAATCAGAAAGAGACATGCACAGAAAAGGCCAAATTTGTCCCTCAATTCACCTTATGATGTGTAAACCCCCAAACATACCTCCACAGAAAAAGGTACCTGCCTTGGAGGTTGGCTTAGGACCCCAGGAACTCCAAATTAGAATAAGCCCTTCCTTATACCTCCCCAAGGTGGAGATTATTATAATGAGACTGATAATCAATTTATCCATACTATAAATATAACCTTCTTCCACTATTCAAGAGATACCTTTCTACTATTCTGGTTCTCTCCCTGTGGTCATTCACAGTATTGCAATAAAACTTGGGAAACTGAGTCACTGAGTCTTGTAATTCTTTTGGGATGACTCGTGATCAATTTGACCCCAAATTCCATCCCACATCACAGTTACATGTAAGGATAGCTTTTAACATCTGTTTTTATAAGATTTTGAGATTCAAATTTTTCTCCCTCCCTCCCTTCCTTCCCTTTTCCCAAAGACAGAAAGCAATCTGATATGTTATATATATATATATATATATGTATATATATATATGTATATATATATACATAAAATCACATTAATTTCTGCATCAGTCATGTTATGAAAGAAGAATCAGAACAAAAGGGGAAAACCTCAAAAAAGAAAACAAAACAAAAAAAAGTAGAAACAGTATGGTTCAATCTGTATTCAGTTCCCACAGTTCTTTTTTCTGGATGTACAGAGCATTTTCCATCATGAGTTCTTTGGAATTGTCTTGGATTACTGTATTGCTGAGAACTACTATGTACAATATTCTGGTTCTGCTCACTTCACTCAGAATAATTCCACTTTAGTTTTTCCAGGTTTTTTCTAAAATCTACCTGCTTATCATTTCTTATAGCACAATAGTATTCCATTACATTCATATACCACAACTTGTTCAGCCATTCCCCAAATGATGGGCATCCCCTCAATTTCCAATTCTTTGCCACCATAAAGACACCTGCTATAAATATTTTTGTACACATAGGTCCACCAATTCATAAGATGTATAGGCAATCAGCCAGCAAAGGACACTAAGAAGTGGCAAACAGGTAGAAGGAAAACCAGGAAAGACCTTCATCCTGGAACACAAGAAGAAATATACAGGAGGATAACATAATCAAAAGTGTCAATCTACAAAAATCAGGAATGTTGAAGGCCAAGAAAAGGCCATTGAAACTTTGTTGTTGTAATAGTTGTGTAATTCAGAAATCATTGGTGACCCTGAAGTGCACAATTTAAGGTGCTTTTCCAGAGTTTCTGGGTCCAAAAATATGCATTAGCTTTGGCCAGTCTGGTCATAGGATGATAGCCTGAGACCTGGAAGAGACATTAGGTGTCATTTAATTCAACCTCTCATTTTACATGGGCAGCTAGGTAGTGCAGTGGATAGAAGGCTAGGCTTGGGGTCAGGAAGACTCATTTTTCTGAGTTCAAATCTGGCCTCAGATACTTACTAGCTGTGTGACCCTGGACAAGTCACATAACCCTGTTTCCCCCAGTTCCTTCTCTGTAAAATGAGCTGGAAAAGGAAATGGCAAACCACTCTAGTATCTTTGCCAGGAAAACAAATGTGGTCACAGAGAGTCAAACATTACTGAAATGACTAAACCACAATAATTCATTTTAGAGATAAATAAACTGAGACCCGGAAAGATTAAATTGCTTTCTCAAGGTCATATAAGTAGTATTTGGCAGAGATAATATTTGACCTCAGGTCCTCTGATTCCAAATGTTATGTTGTTCAGTCATTCAGTCATGTCCAACTGACTATTCATGACCCTGTGGACTATAGTATACCATGACCTTCTTTCTATCCTTTTCTCTCTCGTAAAGTCTATCCAAGTTCATGTTCATTATTTCCATGATTCAATCAATCTATCCATCTCATCCTTTGCTGTATCCTTTTCCCTTTGCCTTCAATCTTGCCCAGAATCAGGGTCTTTCCAAGTGAGTTCTGTCTTCTCATTACGTGAGAAGTGTCTTTCAATATCATGACTTCAGTGATCTTTGAGCCCAAGAATATAAAACCTGACTGCTTCCATTTCTTTTGCCAGGAAGTCATGAGACCAAGGTGTTAGTTTTGCTATTGTTGTTAAGCTTCAAGCAGCTTTCACACTTTCCTCTTTTACCAATAGCAAGAAGCTTCTTAATTTTTCTTTACTTTCTGCCATTGGAGTGGCATATCTAAAATTGCTGTTTCTCCTAGCAACCTTAATTCTAGTTTTTGATTCATCCAGCCTGGAATTTAACATGATGAGTTCTGCACAAAAATAAATAAATAAGGTGACAATGTATAGCCTTGTTGTACTCCTTTTCCAATCTTAAACCAATCAGTTGTTCAATGTTCAGTTCTAACTGTTGCTTCTTGGCCCACGTGCAGGATCCTCAGGAGACAAGTAAGATGATCCGGTACTCCTATTTCTTTGAAGACTTGCCACATTTTGTGATCCACACAGTCAAGGGCTCTAGTGTAGTCAATGAAGCAGAAGTAGATGTTTTTCTGAAACTCCCTTGCTTTCTCCACAATCCAGCAAGTGTTGTTAATTTGGTCTCTAGTTCCTCTGCCTCTTCAAAAACCAGCCTGCTTTTCTGTTAATTCTCAGTTCACATATTGCTGAAACCTAGCTTGCAGAATCTTAAGCATAACCTTGTTGGCATGTGAAATGAGTGCAATTGTTCAGTAATTGAAACATTCCTTGACCTTGACCTTCTTTAGATTGGAATGTAAATTGGTCTTTTCCAATCCAGCCACCACTGTAGTGTTTTCCAAATTTGTTGGCATATTAAGTGCAGCATTTTAACAGAATTTTAAATAGCTCAGCTGAAATTCCATCACTTCTAATAGCCTTATTGTTAGCAATGTTTCCTAAGGTCCATTTGACTTCATTCTTCAGGATATCTGGCTCTAGATTACTAACTACATCATCATGGTTATCAGTGATGTTATTCCCAATACATTCTTCTTTTAACTACGCCAAATGGCTTCTCCAAATTTAGGAAGATTAGTCCTATGACAGTCTATCACCAGGTCTACAACTCTAATCTTCTCAAGCTTGGTAGGATCTGCAAAAACTAGAACTCAATTGAGATGGGGAAGGAGATAAGCATTTATATAGTACCTACTAAGTGCTGGGCACTGTACTAAACATTTTTACAAATATCATCTCATTTGATTATAGATGAGTATAAACCTTAATGATCCAGGGTCACCTTTGCTATACCACTAGAACAAAGGGTCCATGAACTTGTTTTTCAACAGTTTGCTAATTATCTATTAATATAATCCGTTTCCTTTTAATTCTACATATTTTATTTTATGTATTGAAAAACATTATTCTGTCACAAGATTGTCAAAGGGGTCGATGATACTAAAAAGGTGAAGAACTCCTACTCTGAGTCATTATTATCATCATTAACATTTATAAAGTGTTTTAAGGTTTGCAAAGTGCATTACATATAATATCTCATTTGATAATATTTGAATAAGACTTTGGTGGAGAATAAGAAAATTGACCTGTTTAAAATTTTTCTTTCAAATAGGCAACCAGAGAACTACAGAATGATGATTGCATATGATGAGCAATGAAAACAATTTCCAGCACTCTCCTAAAACTCAAACGCACTGCAATGTCGCCCTCTGCTGCCCCTCTTTTTAATTTGCACTAAATCTGTTCCATTAACTCCAGCAGTGTCTCAGTGCCCTTCCAGGCCCTGTTGCAGTTGGAGAGATTTAAGGACTCACAGACTTAAATCACAAACAAATGGTTTGTCATTTCCAGGATTTTTTTTAAAATTGAAATGATGGCGTCATTTGATCCTGGTTAGTGTCGCTCTGAACATACCGTTTGCAATACACAGACCACAGCAAATCCCTGAGAGAGCACTGTTTGCTTAAGAACAGGTTTGCATGGTTTGTTTTGTAACATAAGTAAATATTTCCAAATGAAGAATCCCCTCATAGGAATGTAGAATGCTTACCAGAATGGCAGCAACCCATCCCAGGCTCTAACTAAAAAATTCCATGTTACTTAGAGAGAAAACATTTTCTTCTTTGTTCCTGATGAAGTGATCACACCAGCTTTCCTGGAAGGAATCTTCAAAGGAGCCTAGAAATTTTATTCTAAAACCTGGATTCCAATCTTAGCTCAGATGCATCAGCTCAGGCAAGTCACTTCACTTCTTGGAAGCCAATTATTTAAAGCTGGCTTTACATAACCTGTTGGGGAAAAATGAGGAGGGGGCTTTGCTCCAGATCTGGATTCATCCAAGGGAGCCCTGATCCCAAAGAGAGAGGCCATGCTTTTCTCAATCTCTGTTTCATTAACTCTGGAGATATCTCTAAAAACAAAGCTTGGGTATAATTCATGCCTCTCTAAAAAGTGGGAGACAGTTTCCTTCTCAAAAAGCCACTGGATGGGGCAGCTAGGTGGCACAGTGGATAGAGTACTGGCCCTGGAGTCAGGAGGACCTGAGTTCAAATTCAGCCTCAGACACTTAACACTTACTAGCTGTGTGACCCTAAGGCAAGTCATTTAACCCCAATTGTCTTACCAAAAAGAAAAGAAACAAAAAGCTACTGGATGTACAATATAAGTATTAAGTATAGAATGGCTTTATTTTCTCATCCAAAGAAAATGCTTAAGATACAAAATAAACATGAATTAACTATCTTTGTGGTCCCCTTCTCCCTAAATGAGTTCCTCTAGGAACCTCTATTTTTAGGAAGGATCACAGCAGCCGTCCTTTATTTATCTCCCCAGTGGGCTTTGGACTCTCCAACTTCATCATCAAGCCCCCCCAAATGGGTATTTCCTTCCACCCACCTTCATCTCCCCCACAGCTTTCCAGCTCCCTTTATATGCTCTCTTCCCACATTAGAATGTAAGCTTCTTGAGGGCACGGAGTTCCTTTCTGCTTGTATTTGTACCCCCAGTGCTAAGCACAGTGTCTGGTATTTAGTGAATGCTTAAAGTTTGTTTACCCAACTTGTTGACTTGAATAACAAACACAGAAATATAAAAAATAATAATAACCCATCACATTCATTATTGGAGGGTGGGGAGAGGTATCTGGAGAGAGACAACTTTGTGAGACTGCTGAACAGATAATTAAGATATTTCATGTTCACCTAATATGATCCAGGGTCTCCTGGATCTCCTAGCCAGCTCAGGTTTTCTTTTTGGTCTTTGATCTGAGAAACAATGCGACTTTAAGTTCTGCAATGCTTTCTATAATGTCTTGTCTCTGAAGCTGGACACCTGTTTCTCCTTATGTGTATAAAGACTGTGTTTTCTTCATAAAATTTTTAACTTCGAGTACTAGTCTCTCTTCAAGGATTGTTAAGGAAATAATATGGCTTGCTGTGAAATATATACATGCATATACACATTTATGCATAGCTATCAATTAATAAATAAGGCCTAGTTAGGATATTTGCCCATTGGAAATTTATTACTGTTTTCCTATGGGGTCTAAGTTAGCTTTTCACAGGTAGTACCCCTGCGGGAAATAAAAACACAAGAACCTCGATGAGGACTTTGATTCAGAGAACAAACTGAGACTATTCTCCAGGCATTTGCCAGATAACTGGCATGTATCCCATAAGTGTTAATTATCCCTTTGCTTTTTACTTTCACCCATACAATCAGCTGATAAGGTCTCTCCCTCTTTGCCAAAAAATAACTTCATGGATAAGATGTCCATCTGGGCCAAAGGGCACCATATACTACCCAGCATCATAGGTAAGACCTTCCAGATCTCTCACTAACTAACTTTGAGGAAATCAGTAATGATTCATTTTTACATTCTCAGTCAATTACGGCATTCAAAGATACCAAAGCATAAAATCTGGAAGTTGACGTATTAGATAACATCTTGCTGCAACAATCATCATACTGGAATACCATCTCCACGCCTGCCAATCCCCCTACTCCGAAAAAAAGAACTATCTCCATGACTATTATAAATTGAAAGCAACTACATGGCCCAGTGGATAGCATTGAACTTGGAGTCAGAAAAACCTGAGTTCAAATCCCACCTCAGACACTTCCTAGCTGTGTGACCCTGGGCAAATTATTCAACCTCAGTTTCTTCATCTGTAAAATGGTAATAATAATAGCACCTACCTCACAGCGGTGCTGGGAGAATCATATGAGATAACATATGTAATATGCTTTGCAAACCTTTAAGTGACATATAAATGCTAGCTGTTATTATTATTGCATCAAAACTCTGACATTTCCTATACAAAAAGAGAAAGCTGGGGAGTCATTATTAGAAATGTATAACTTATTTTGAATTGCTTGAGTTCTTGTGGGTGGGGGGCAGGAATGGAGGGGGGGAAAGAAATTGGAACACAAAGTTTTTTTTTAAATGATGTTAAAATTTTGTTTTTACATATATTTTGGAAAATAAAATTCTATTCAAAAAAAAGAAAAAGAAATGCCACAACATCACCCAATCCAGATACAGATTTGGAGGACCATAATATCTCACCCCTATTTTCAAGTGGCCTGTAAAAAAATAATTTTAAAAATCCTTTAATGAATCTCCCTTGAACATCTGGTGCATAGGTTTCATTTTCCTCTTTCTAGTAAAATACAGTATCACCATTTGGAGAGGTATTTGCCACCAAATGAATGAAATTAAATGAATGGGAGAAACTGACCAGGTCTCTTCACCTTTTAAGCTCCTCCAAATTTAAAGAACCCTCATTCTTTTTGTTGTTGGGTTTTTTTGTTTTTTGTTTTGGACTGGGCAATGGGGGTTAAGTGACTTGCCCAGGGTCACACAGCTAGTAAGTGTCAAGTGTCTGAGGCCGGATTTGAACTCAGCTACTCTTGAATCCAGGGCCAGCACTTTAACCACAGCACCATCTAGCTGCCCCCAAGAACCCTCATTCTAATTGCTCCTAAACTTATCTAGCAGTGATTCCACAATCACAAAGGTGGCTTCCCCAAGGGGGAGACTTATCCATTGCACTGCAGGTATGTTGAACCCTATGATTTCCCAGAATATCAACAATTGTTGTTGTTGATTAGTTGTTTGGAGAGATAAGGGGCCCTAATTTAGGTAGTAATGCTTTTTCTCCTCCAGAAATAGGCAGCAATTACGAGAAAATAGAAGACCAGTACTTGACTCAGAAACTCTTGCCCTCTCAAACTCACTGAGTTATCATCAAAACTCAAAATATTCATTTCTCAGAATCACTGATCATTGGCCTTCACTTAAGGAATAGAATAGAAAACCACCAAGCCTGAGACAAGGACAAAAGCTTGTATGGGTAAGTATAGGTAAGCTCATGTTCTCACTGCCCTGTGTCCTTATAACCACTATTGATTTTGTGGAGTGGGGGAGATGGAAAGAAACACTAGATGCATTCCAAATGAGAGCAGTTTCTCTTTGGTTCCTCTCATAGAGAATAGGCCACACTTACTGGATCAGTTACCATTCATCTTCAACATCACCTTACAGTCACAATAAACAGCTGCTGCATCATTGATCGAGAGGCCAGAGCATATTTCCCACCAGATTGCATGTCTAGCTCCATAGAAAAAGTCTCAGTCCTGGAAATTTGGAGGTTCCACATTAAATATACAATGAGAGAATTGGACAAAGTTGATCTCTAAGCTATCTTCCATATCGCAAATTCTATGATAAAAGATAATGATCATTGGAATTTTCATGTATTTATGATATTCTTATAGAATGTCCGAACACCCTCAACACTAGAACTGAGTACTCACCACCTCCAGATTCAGTATGGGGTATTTGGGGTATTTGTAATTATGCAAACACAGCATGAGCCCTCCATTCTACTGCATAGTCTCTTGGTTTGGGGGGTTTTTTGGTGAGGCAATTGGAGCTAAGTGACTTGCCCAAGGTCACACAGCTAGTAAACTTCAAGTATCTGAGGCTGGATTTGAACTCAGGTCCTCCTGACTCCAGGGCCAGTGCTCTAGCCACTCCACCACCTAGATGCCCCATCCAAGTCTTGGTTTTGGTTTTGGTTTTGGGTGCATAGTCTCTTATAGACCTGGTAGGACCCTTAAATGAAATCTCTTGTATAAGCTTGATTAAGGAAGCAGAGGCCAACTCTGCAAATCATGGGTTGGCAAACTATGGCCAGAATGTAAAAATCTAGGTTTTTACATTTTTTAAATAAAATTTTATTGTATTTTAAAATGAAGAAACCATTCTTCAGTCAAGGGCTGTAGAAAAACAAGCAGTTGGTGAAATTGGGCCTTCAGGTCATAGTCTGACACCCCAATATAGATTATAGAATGCTGGATTTGGGCTCAGACAAGGCTTTAATCCTGTCTCTGATACTGCAAGAATGACTACAGGCTAGGCACTTAACTTCTCAATACTCTATGTTGTAGAACACTTGGCTGTGTAAATTGGTAGAGTTTTCTATAACAACAAAATCAGGGCTTCTGCCCACCTACAGAAGTTTTATGGGCATAACAGAAACACTGGGCCCAAGGCTGTTTTTTTCTTGCCCATCCCCGGCACCAGTAGTGATAGTAGGCTTACATCTGCAAAGTCCTTCGGAAATCTGAAGGATATGTGTGTGTGTTACTATTACTCATTTGTTCCTTTATGTATATCTTTTTAGAAGCCTCTTCAATAAAACCTTTTAAGCTCTAGAATCTCGCAGCAGGGGGAATGCTATTCAGAACTCTCAAAGCTTAAATACTTTGTTTAAAACACTTGTGTTCTCTTTGATCACAAGTGGCATTTGCTGCATGGAACATTTCTAAAATAACCCACCCATTTCTCCACTGCATCCACCAGAATAGTATGACAGCCTTCACTTGACCATTTAAATAAGTTACAGAGTAGCAATATATTCTATGTCACTGACCTCCAACCTTGAAATCTCTAGGAACAAGAAAATGACAGTCAAAAGTGAATCCAAGAAGTAGAAGAAAATCTATATTAAATCCTGGTTTATAACTCCCAATTTACCAACCTTTATATAAGATTTCCAATATAGGACATAATTCAGAAATTACTTCAGTCACAGAGGAATCATAAGACTAAGATATTGTATGTGTCACCATGTGAAAGGCTTAATAGTAAAACCAGGCCCATTCTAGACATTATAAAGAGGTGAAAAATAAAATTAAAATGCTGGGACAAGATGGATGAGTGTTTTAAGCAAAAATAAGATTATAAATTAGAGCTAGAAAGGTTCTTGTAGGTCACCTAGTCCAAGCATGTCATTTTACAGTTAAGGGAAACTGAGGCCATGAGAGGGTAAGTGATTTTCCCAAGGTCACACAGGTAGAAGCGGCAGAGCTAAGGTTAGAATATAATGAGGAACAGAAAAATCATCATCCTAATCCTGATTATCCTCTCTATTCTTAAGAACAAGTAATGAGATTAAAGGTAAGAATAATGTCTTCTTATTCAACTCAGTTCAGAAAAGCTATCTATTAAACACCCACTAAGCAAGGCTAGCTAGGTGGCACAATGAATATAGTGCTGAATCTGAAATCAGGAAGACCTGAGCTGAAATCTAGCCTTAGACACTTACTAGCTGTATGACCCTGGGAAAATCACTTAATTGGCTTGCCTCAGTTTCCTCATCTGTAAAATGAACTGAAGAAGGAAATGGCAAACCACTCCAGAATCTTTGCCAAAAAACAAACAAAAGGAGTCATGAAGAGTCAGACATGCCTGAAATGACTGAACATCAAAAAGTGCAAGGCATGACTCTAGGTGCAACAGAGAATACAGACAGAAATAAAACACAATCCCTTTCCTTGAAGAGTTTTCCATTCTAGTAGGACACACAAATCACTCCAATTCAAGTAGAATATGATAAATGTCACAAGAGAGGAGAGCAGTTAGAGCAAGGGAGGCTCATAGGAGAGAGAGCGAGAACCGATATCTAATGAGAAGATCCATAAAAGCTTCATAAAGATACTTTGCCTTGAAAACTAAATGTTTGCTAGAGCTTGCTTCAGCGATATCTACACTAAAATTAATACTTTCTAAATTGTGTCATTAACTAGAAGTTGGTGTTGTTGAATTAAAAGAGATAACATTTGAGCTACATCTTGAGAACCAGAGGTTACATGAAGACAGAAACAGCTCTTATCTGAATTCAGTATCTCCCTCAAACAATTAAGGCAAGGTTGTTTCCTGTAGGTATCTAATAAATATCTGTTGAATGAATGTTTAAGAGAAAAAATGACTGTACAGGTAGGGTTTTGACATAAGGAGCAAGGGGAAAACATTCCAGCATGAGCATAGCCAGAGAAGAGTATTTAGTGTAGAGTAAGGTAAGGCTACAATGCAGCTTGATGAAAATGCAGGTGAAAGTAGAAGACACAGTTGAAAATGTATGTTGGAGCTATACTATGGAGCTATACTCAAACTATACTATATGGAGCTATACTCAAACCTCCTATAGCATCCTTTTTCCCCTCCCTCTCCACATCTGACTGACTTCCTATTTGATTTAAAGAGACAGAGAAAAACAGACACTGAGACAGGCAAGAGAGAGAATATTATGACAGAGTATAGTATAATATGTTTATTATAAATATTATACTATACTGTCATATACTATATATATATATATATATCCTTTTCTCCCATACATGTAATATTGACAGATTATGTTTTACTAAGGAATATTTACTTCAGTCTGTATAATAAATATATGAACTCACCCTCCCAACACTTAATCTCCACCTACTCCCCACCACATACTCTGGGGAAGGGGAAAAGATTAGGTTCATGGATTAGATCAGTTCCTATACACTACAGTCCCAAGTACAAGTACAAACCCACCTTGGGCACATTGGCTTCTCAGGGCTTCCCTTCCAGCCTGAGTCATCCTGCTTGGGTTACTGGTTTCAAAGTAACCATTCTAATTTCCAGATCCAGTATGAATCGTCACCTACATCAAGAAACTGAGGACAAACAGAACAAGACAAACGCTGCAGGTTCATTTGTTGGAATTACAGGGTAATCAGGAAAGCGGGAGAAGGAAACTGTTCCCTTTTCCCCCCTCAGTGGTTCAGTTCATGGCACTCACAGTAAGAGTTAAATTTTACCCCCTCATGACACAGAGAAAGAAGGAGTGCCAAGGAAAGTGAATGAAACTCTCCCAGTTTGCCAGTTTTAAAGGCTCAGCCTATTCTAGTTATACTGACAATCAAAGGAGGTTATTCCCACCTGAGTGATAGGAGAACACAGGGTGTTTCCTCCCAGAAGCAGGGTGTCTCCTTGTTAGGAGATCTAAGCATATGCAAAGCAAGCTCCCATTACATACACACATGGTCATATTCAAATACGTGCCAATATTCCTCTTCTCCTCTATTCTACACCTCAAAAAAAAAATTATCTTCCATCCAGCCCTCTTACTTTTTTCCCAAATTATGAGGAAAAGGCGGTGCTTGTTCTTGCCGAGATCAGTCCTTCTCATTGTACCCTTAACCATATCACCTCCTGTCTACTCCAACAGCTTGGCCTCTCAATCATCTTTCCCTCACACTAATCTTTCCCTATATCCTGCCTCATTGCCTACAAATATGTGCAGGGCTTTTATCCTATTACTCGCCTTCTCCTTCACATATGAACTCCTAGGAAAGGCTATCCATACTCATTGCTTATACGGCCTCTCCCATGCATCCCCTTGCAGTCTGGCTTCTGACTTCACCCCACAAATTAATATTCTTTATCTAAGGTTGACATGTAGTCCTAATTATCAAATCTAATTACATATTTTCATTTCTTTCAATCTTCTTGATGCAAAGTATTTGAAACCGTCATCTGCCTCCTCCTCTTGGAATACTCTCTTTCCTTTTCTTAACACTGCTCTTTCCTGGTTCTCCTCCTACATGTCTGACAGCTCCTTCTCTGTCTCCTTTGCTGGATCATCATCCATGTTTCCATCCCCTAGGTGTTCCCCAATCCCTTGTTCTGGGCTCCTTTCCTTTGTTTCTCAAAACCATTCTGTTGGTGATCCTCTCAGCTCCCATCGATTCAGTTATCATATCTATGCAGCTGTTTCTGTCACTTTACTGAGCTCCAATTCCATATCACCATAGACATCTCAAACTCATTCTATCTAAAGCAAAACTCATAATCTACTCTCTACCTCCCAACTCATCCCTCCTTCAATTTCCCCTATTTCTGCTGAGGGTACTATCAGTATTCCAGAGTCAACCTCAGCATTATCCTAGATTCTTCACTTTCTCTCACACCCCATATTCAATCAGTTGCCAACTGCTATTGATCCTTTATCTACAATATCCCTTGTATCTCTCTGTCTTCTCTACTCACATGATCACCATACTAATTCAGGCTCTCATCACCTCTTTTTTTTTTAACTTGTTTTTTTAGGGCAATGAAGGTTAAGTGCCTTGCCCAGGGTCACACAGCTAATCTCATGACCTCTTAATGGACTATTACAACAACCTCCTAATTAGATTTCTGGCTGTGAGTCTGCCCCCCTCTTCAATCTGTCCTTCAAACAAATAACCATCCACCTTCCTGATTAAGGAACTTAATTTACTTACTCCCCATTGTCTATAGGATCAAAACAAATGTCTCAGCCTAGCAGTTAAAACTTCACAATCTGACTCTAGCCTACCTTTCAAGGCTTATTGTACGTTATTCTCCTTTACTCATTCTCTGTCCAAGACAAATAGGTCTTCTAGCTATTCTTTGAACTTGGCATTCCATCTCCAGCATACATGCTTTTGCAGTCTACACCCTGCCCCCTTTGCCTGTAATGTAGTTCCTCCTTATTTCTGTCTGTCAGAATCCCTAGCTTCCTTCAAGGTTCAGTTTAGGTACCATTATGAAGTCTTTTCTGAGACCCCTAGTTGTTAGTATATTTCCCCTTTCTCCTCTTCAAATTTTCAAATACATACTTCCCTTTTTTTTACAGTGTTTTATCCTCCCACAGCTCCAGTAAAATGCAATTTGTCTTTATATTTCCATTCCCTAGTACTGTGCCTTACTCATCATAGGTGTTTAATAAAAACTTATTGGATTAGAGTACCTAATTGAGGAGTTTGGATGTTATTGGGCAGGCAATGTGGAGCTAGTGAAAGTTTTTTAATCACATAATCAGAACTGTGATTTAGGAAGATTCGTTTTGTAGCACTGTGTAGTCTGGATTAGAAATGGAAAGACTGGAGATGGAGACCAGTGATAATTGGCAATGGTAACCACAAAAACTCAGCTAAGAGGTAATGTTTCAATTCTTCAGGAACCTACAGTTTTATCCATGTAAATTCTTCAGTTGTAACCCCCCTATAATTTAGTAGCTATCCTTTAGGAGTCAGTGTAGCAAAAAAATCATCACCATATAGCCAACCAGGTGAAGAACTTCTCCAAATTAACAGCAACTGGACTTAACCTCAGATGACACTAGTATAGTCTATCACTGGACCCACACTACTTGAGGACCTGATGTAGATTGTACTCTACTGGCATTTCCAGTTGATTCTGGAATAATGATAGTACCCTCAGCAGGATCACAGGGTTGCCTACATGACATGAACATATACATGTATTGGAATATTATTTTAGTGGAGAAAGATATAAGAGCATGAACCAGGGTATGTAGCATTAAGAATGAAAGAGGAAAAGGGGTTGAAAGAAATGTGAAGGAAGAAAACTCTATAAGACTTGGTAATCTAATCTATAAAAGTAGATGGAGGAATAAGGATGAGAAAGAAGTGAAAGACTACTCCAAGGTTTTGAGTCTAAATAACAGTGAAAGAGTGCTACAATTACATAAAATATAGCAGTTAGGAGAAGAATCTAGAGGGAAGATGATGAGTATGGGAGAGCTGTCCAAGAGAAAGATAATAAAAGATGATTAGAGCACAATTTATCTTTTATTTTCTTTCTCTTGGGAAAATAGAGGTGAAAAAGTAGGAAAAAATAAATTTGGGAGTAATACACATATAAGTGATAAGCAAAGCCACTTGAGTGAATGAGATCAGCAAGAGACAGAAAATAGGAAAAGGAAAGTGGTGCTAAGCCCAGAGCATGGGGAAGTATCCATATTAGAGGGGCAAGAGTAGGGAGAAGAGCTAGAAAGGAGATACAAATGGCCCAGTTACAGACAGGAAGAAATCCAGAAGAGTTCTCTGTCATGGAAACCCAGGAAGCTTACTTCTCCCCCTATCCCACATACATCACTGACTCCAAGATTTCTTCTCCCTAGTCTGGAAACCTTGGAAGCAGAGCAGCCAAGTCTAGAGCTATTCCCATCCACAGAAGGTTATTCAGCATTTTCTACCCTGAAGTACTTAGAGTGGTTATTCTACCTTTTATTACTCTAGGAACAGACACCCAAGAGGGACACAAGACCTTGAAAGGGATTTTAGAAACCCTCTAATCCAATTCCTTCAATTTATAAACTAGGAAACTGGGTCCCAGAAAGGTTTATTAACCTTGTGTTTATTCAAGACTGATCACCAATCATATTATAGATTTGGTTCAATATATTAGAAAGCATGAAACAAGAATGAAAAGATTTTTTAATATTTCCATAGAAAGGAGGCTAGATTTGGAGTCAGAGAACTTGGGTTTAAATCCTGGATCTTATACTTACTGCCTATGTGACTTGGGGCAAGATACTTAGCTTCTCTGAACCTCAGTTTCCTCAGTTGTAAAACCAGAGGATTAATCTATATGGCCTAAAAGATCTGTGATACTATGAAATACATTTTCAGATATAAATTCCTATACTATCAAATTTCATTCATTCCTATGTGTTAGCACTTGTTGAATTAGAATTAGATTAGATTGAGGAGTTTGGTCTTGGTTTGATAGGCAATATGGCATTGGTGAAAATTTTTTAGTTCCATGATTAGATGTGTCATTTAGGAAGATTTGTTTTGCAGCACTACATAGTCCATCCAAATCTAAAATCATTTCTTTCTGACTAGTCTTCAGATCAAATCTGTACAAAAACACAGTTTGGGACTTATAGCCAATTATACACAAACATGCTCATCTATACCTGAACAAGATACCTAGCGCCCTTCAAGCACAGGACTACTGTTAACAGAGTTATACCTGGCTGAAGGAGAAAAGATGGCCCCAGACACCATTCTGTACAGGATTCCTTTCGGCTCCCATGGTTTCTGTAGGGCTGGAAAGCTATAACCATTGAAAAGACCCCATGTTTTCTATTATTGAAATCATCCTGAATCTCCCTCTTCCTCTCTGAGGTGTCAAAATAACATAGATGACAAGCCAGGCAGGCTGAGAAGAAGCCCAATCACCCCCTGGGCCATGCTGTAGCATGAACAGTGTGTCCTGGAAGCAGCAATACACTTTAAGAAGGAGTAAAAAGCCAAGAAATAGTAAGCCAGGATGAGTAGGCAGAGAAAGCAGAAGACCATCGAAAACTTCTTTGGGGGAAAGGTAGACCACAATACATTCTCAGAAGAAGATAATAAAAGGGTCAAAGCTCCAACATCCAAAGCTTCCAAGAAAAATTTGAACTGGTCTCAGGCCATGGAAGCTCTCAAAAGGGACTCTGAAGAGAAAGTAGGAGAGATAGAACGAAGATGTAGAGAAAGAGAGGAAGGAATGGAAAGAGAAATGAGAGCAATGCAGGAGAGTCATGGGAAAAAAATCAACAGTTTGAAAAGCCAAATGGAAAAGGAGATTAAAAGACTGTCTGCTGAAAATAATTGCCTAAGAATTAGGATTGAACAAATGGAAGCTAGTGACCTTATGAGAAACCAAGACACAGTAAAGCAAATCCAACTGAATGAAAAAATAGAGGGCAATGTGAAATATCTCCTTGGAAAAACAGCTGACCTAGAAAATAAATCTAGGAGAGATCATTTGAAAATCATTGGACTACCTGAAAACCATGACCAAAATAAGAGCTTAAACACCATCCTCCAAGAGATTGTGAGGGGAAATTGCCCTGATATTCTAGAAGCAGAAGCTAAAATAGAAATTGAAAGAATCCACCGATCACCTCCTGAAAGAGATCCCAAAAGGAAAACCTCCAGGAATATTATAGCCAAATTCCAGAACTTCCAGGTCAAGGAGAAAATATTGCAAGCAGCTAGAAAAAAGGAATTCAAATACTGTGGAGCTCCAATTAGGATAAAGCAAGATCTAGCAGCTTCTACATTAAAGGACCAGAGGGCATGGAATATGATATTCCAGAGGGCAAAGGAACTGGGACTACAGCCAAAAATCACGTACCCAGCAAAACTAAGCATCATCTTTCAGAGGAAAACATGGAATTTCAATGAGAAAAAAGATTTTCAGGCATTTGTTATGAAAAGACCTGAACTGAATAGAAAATTTGAGTTTCAAATACAAGACCCTGGAGAAGCATAAAAAGATAAACGGGAAAAAGACTTCATGAGGGATATTAAAATATCAAACTGTTTATATTCCTACATGGGAAGATAATACTTTTAACTCATAAGAACTGTCTTAGTAAGGAATTAACAGAGGACACAGGTCTGAACTGAATATGAAGGGATGATATCTGTAAAGCATTAATGTTTTGTTCTTTGTGGGGTATCTTATGTCTGGGGCCAGATTTGGGCTTGGGGCCTCCTGGGTCCAGGGCTGGTGCATTGTCCACTGTGCCACCTAACACATAATGACATCTTTAAAATAGGGTTGAGGTATAGGAGAAATAGACTGGGGGAGGGGGAAGGGGAGAGATGGTCTGGGAGAGGTTGTTCACAAGAAGGAAACAAGAAAAAAGCTTATAGAGGGGAGGGGAAGAGAGGGAAGGAATTGGGGAGTGAGTGAACCTTAATATCATCAGAATTGAATCAAAGAGGGAATAACATACATACTCAAGTGTATATAGTAATATATTTTTGCCCTGAGGGAGGGGAGGGAGATAAAGGGTGTGGTAAAAAGTTTTAACAGTCAGTTAGATAATGGAGAGACGCCAGTTTTTTTTAGGACCACCCTTTTGGGGAGGAGACCAACAGCATGAGCTACGCACACCAGTCCGCCTGTGACGCACGCCAGATTGCCTGCTGAGCACTCGACTTACGGGGTGCGAGCTTAAAAGGCAAGGAGAGAACGGAAGTGGGGCCTTTTTTCCTGCTCCGCTGGTCTCCTGGCTGCGCTGCACAGACAGACGCGGACTGGAGTTTGACTCGGCCCGGCTCTCGGTTAACAGCACGCTCTTGACTCGGTCTCTCTCCCCAAAGGTGGCCTTGGGTTTTGGTGAGTTTTATACAGAATATAGACTAAGCCTAGACTTAAGACAATTTGTATTGTATTTCTACTTTCCTATCCTTCTAATCAACATCACCTTGTGACTACCATACAATAGAAGGTCTATCTAGAAAACCAGAAGCTTCTTCCATTTACTAGTCTGGGAGATAAATTAAGGGAAAGGTTAAGTAGGGTAGATTTATGATCTAATATCCAATTTTAATCTCACAAGGGGGTGGGGAAAGAGGGGAAGGAGGGAAGGGCAGATTGGGGGACAGAGCAGTAAAAAGCAAAATACTTTTGAGGAAGGTAAAGATGTTCTGCATAACTGCACAAGTATGACATATTGAATTGCTTGATTTCATAGGGAGTGTTGAGGAGAGAGGGAGGAAGAAAATTTGGAACACAGAATTAGCTCAAAGACCTTAACCTCATCAGAGTGGGCTCATGGAGGGAATAACATTCACAGTCAGTTGGGAGGAGTAATCTATTTAACCCTACAGGAAAGTATGAGGGGAAGAGGATAAGGAAGGAAGGGTGAAAAAAAAGGGAGTGCAGAGTAGGGGAGGGGACAGTCAGAAGTAAAACACTTTTGAGGAGGAATAGTTTAAAAGAAGATAGAAAATAGAGTAAATATCATGGGAAGGGAATAGGATGGAGGGAAATAGTTATGATGATTGAATATAATGGCAAAATGTACGGTACCTACTTTGCTGGGCTAATATGAAGAAAATTCTTTGTCAAGTTTAAGTACTTTATTTAGGTTATGATGAACAGGATACTATCAGAAAAACCTGGAAAGACCTACATGAACTGAAGCAGAGTGAAATGTACCGTATACAAAATAACAGCAATAGTGTGAGATGATCTGCTGAGAAGCATGTGGTTATTTTCAGGAAGACAATGATCCAATATAACCCTGAAGGACTTATGAAAATGGCAACCCATCTACAGAGAAAGAAGTGATAGTATCTGAAAATATATGGAAATACATTTTTTTTTCTTTTTTCTTTTTTTTTGGTGATGCAGATGGGGTTGAGTGGTTTGCCGAGGGTCATACAGCTATTGGGGTGTTGAGTGTCTGAGGCCAGATTTGAGCTCAGGTGCTCCTGGATCCAGGGCTGGTGCTCTGTCCACTGTACCACCTAGCTGCCCCTGGAAACACATTCAAAAAAACCTTTTTTTTCCTCTTTGTCAATTCCTCAATCTGAAGTTTTGGAGGGTTTTTTTGACTGTTTTCTCTCACAACCTAGCTAATATGGGAATGTTTTCCATGACCACTCATGTATAACTTATTTTGAAATGCTTGAGTTCTAGTGGGGGGGGGGGGAACAGAGGAGGAAGAGAAGTTGGAATGCAATTTTTTTTTAATTGATGCTAAAATTTGTTTTTACATATATTTTGGAAAATAAAATTCTATTCAATAAAAAAAGAAATTTAAAAAAATAACATAGATGTCCTATGTGCCAATTCACATTGTGTTTCAGTGATTTCTGGAAAGCTTTCTTATGTAAATTTCACAAAAAGTTGCCCTCTACTGATTTGCCATTCAGCGGCACTTTTTAGCTATACCATGTTAAAAGGGAAAAAAATAATTACAACAGCTTACTTATAAATGTTGATGTTTTGAATTCACACATCAAAGAAAAATTTGAATCACTTTTAGAAATCATCTTCGATGGAAACATTTTCCACTAAAATAACCACTATTTAATATGTAAATCTTTGCATGACTGGTATTATAAACTGTTCTATATATAAATTTTTAAAATAATAGTTTTAAGCTTCTGTATCCAGGAGTTTTGCATGGTGGCTGCTGTATCCAGAGAAATAACACTAGTCCATATCAGTTATCACGGTTTAAGAGAGTGCTCTGCCACTAACCAGGGGAGCAAATTCTTTTATTAGACTGGGTCCTCAGTTTCCTCATCTTTAAGATAAAGGGATGATCTAGATAACCTCTAAGTTCCCTTCAAATTCCAATTTTCTATGATTTCAATAAATCATTAGTAACTTGAGCATCCATATTAATTGGAATAAGCAAGAAAAAAGACAACATTCTCCCCAAAATGACACTGACCTCGTTAAGAACAAACAAAATGGGTAGGCATGTGTGTGTGTTATATGTGCCACTAAACTGGTATTGTTTTCAAATTCGTAATGTTTTCCACCCAGGCCAGATTCCAGAGGCACTAAAAGAGACCATGATGTTTTCAATTATATGAGTATAATATAATGTACGTGGACAGACTCATGTTTACTTCAAGTGGCTTATTATATATGTGGGATAGGGGGAGAAGTAAGCTTCCTAGGTTTCCATGACAGAAAACTCTCCTGGATTTCTTCCTGTCTATAACTGGGCCATTTGTATCTCCTTTATAGCTCCTCTCCCTACTCTTGTCCCTCTAATATAAATATTTCCCCATGCTCTGTCCTTGGCACCACTTTCCTTTTGCTACTTTCTGTCTCTTGCTGATCTCATTCACTCAAGTGGCTTTGCTTATCACCTTTATGTGTATTGCCCCCAAATTTATTTTTTCTGCTTTTCCGCCTCTATTTTTTCCAAAGGATAATCTTACTTCAGACACTTACTAGCTGTTGATATCTCACTGCCCCCCCACCCCCCAAAAAAAACAAAACAAAAAAACAGAAGACAACCCTTTGATGCCTTGGGAAGAGATCTGCATAGATTCAGAGGATTATAAGATGACTGAGAGTTGGAAGTGACCTTTCAGACCATCTGGTCCGACCTTCTCATTTTTAGGGATAAAGAAAGAATTCCAAAGAGGTTAAATGCCTTTCACAGGGTCACACAAATAATGTATCATAATAATTTAAACCTGGGTCCTTTGACTCTAAATGCTGAGCTCTTTCCAATATATCAAACTGAGGTTTTTGTGCCTCTTCCAGCCTCTCCCTCCCAAAAAAAATCTTCACCTGGTAAACAGCTTTTTTTGTGATGAGGTTATCCAAATTTATTTAGCTGATCCTTGGATTAGTATGGTCTAGTGGAAGGAGTTATGAATTAAAAATCAGAACCAGATGACCTCTAAGGTCTCTTCTAGGTCTATATGTAGAATTTCCAGGGCGGAGCCAAGATAGTGGAAGAAAGGCAGTAAGCTCTCAGAATTCACAATACAATCACTCCAAAAAACCTCCAAATAATGCCATAGGAAAATTCCTGGAGTAGCAGAACCCACAAAAGAATGGCCGAAATAATTTTCCAGCCAAAGAAGGCTTAGAAGGTTGGCAGAAGGCAGCCGCTGTGCCAGGGCAGGAGTGGAGCCCAACCCCAAGGTCATGCTGACACAGATCTAGTCCCAGGCAGGCTGAACCAGAGAAAGAGACCCCCAGAGCCTCTGAATCAGCTGCAGTGTAGTCTTCTGGAACTAAGCTCACCGTCTAGTGAAAGGACTGAGAGGTTGGCCAGGGGAAGACTACAAGGGTCTCTGCTGGTGCTGAGGCAGAACTTGGGTGTTTCACCTCTGCTGGGAAGCAGGAAGTAGGCTTGACTGGCAGTTTTCCAGGTGTGGGAGGGGCACAGGCTTGTCAGAGCTAACAACCACAGTACACAAAGTTTTACTGCCTATTTAATTAGCAAGTTAGCCTGGGGTTATCTATGGACCAGAGAACAGGCCAGGTAAGTGAAGAACCTGCCCCTTCTTAAATTGTACCACCTGGGACCCCCTCAAGCTTGGAATAGTGCAGCCTGGAAACATTTTGCTACTTTAAGAAGAAGTTAAAAGTCAAGTAAAAGACAGGCAAGATGAGCAGACAGAGAAAGATGGAGAACATTAAATGTTTCTTTAGTGACAAGGTATATTGAAGTGCACACTCAGAAGATGATAGCAACATCAGGGCTTCTACATCCAAAGCTTCTAAGAAAAATATGAATTGGTCTTGGGCCATAGAGGCACTCATAAAGGACTTTGAAGATAAAGTAAGAGAGGTAGAGGAAAAAATGGAAAGAGAAATGAGAGTGATGCAGGAGGGTCATAAAAAAAAATCAACAGCTTAAAAAGCCAAATTTGCCAAATGGAAAAGGAGGTACAAAAGCTCTCTGAAGAAAATCACTGCTTAAAAATTAGGAATGAGCAAATAGAAGCTAATGACTTTAGGTCTATATGTATAATCTTATGATTCAATGACAACTATGCATCCTATGACTTATCACTAGACTTGTACCTAAAGACTTCTCCATTCATTAAGGAATGCCCAAGCAAGTTCCTTTCTGACAAAGCCTATCTCCATGCCATAATGAGGCATCAGGAAAAGAAATTAGTAGAGACTAAGTAGCAGAAGAGACTAAAATAGTAGTAGAGACTAAGACTTAGTAGATAGAGTCATGGACTGTTCCTGTGTTTTCACTGATATCAGGAACTCCCAGATGAGGGGAACACCCCCTTCCAATGTAGGTTGGCACCTTCTCCGCAACTTATGATCTGTTTGGGCCAAATTTAGTATGGGGAGAGTTAATTGGGCAGCTCTTGGGAATATTGGGTTCAGAAAATAATGAGAAGGGGCAGCTAGGTGGCGCAGTGGATAGAGCACCAGCCCTGGATTCAGGAGGACCTGAGTTCAAATCCTGCCTCAGATACTTGACACTTACTAGCTGTGTGACCCTGAGCAAGTCACTTAACCCTAATTGCCTCACCAAAAAAAAAGAGAAAAGAAAAGAGAGACCTCTAGGTCCAGAGTTTCCCCTTCTCCAAACTGCTTCTTTTTCAGTTATGACTTCCAGAATGATAAGAAAGGAAATTAACAGCCTCTTTTCCACAAACAAATCAGGTTTTATTAATGGGAACAAAATTTACAACACAAGAGGAGTTAATAAAGCCAGGGACAATGAGAAAGGGATAGAGAAAGGGAAAAATATGACCCTCTTCCCAGATGGTTAGAATCTAAATCTCTAGGGTAAAAAAAAGGACCCCAGTTACCTTGAATAAGCTCTGCTTCCTCAGCTACTCAGAACAGCTTGGGAATGGCAAAAACTAACTCAAATCCTAAACTTGTTTCCAGCTCAGCTGTCTTAACAAGCCAGCCTCAGCTTCAATAACACAAACACCACCACCTGGAATCTGTAATTCTAATAAGAATCAGCTTTGCAGTCTCTCCTGGTTATGTCAGAAGATCAAAACACCACCAGCTCCAATCCCTCTCCCTCTCCCTCTCCCTCTCCCTCTCCCTCTCCCTCTCCCTCTCCCTCTCCCTCTCCCTCTCCCTCTCCCTCTCCCTCTCCCTCTCCCTCTCCCTCTCCCTCTCCCTCTCCCTCTCCCTCTCCCTCTCCCTCTCCCTCTCCCTCTCCCTCTCCTTCTCCTTCCCCATCCGTCTCTGAGTACCTCTCCCCCTTCCTGCCTCTCTCACAGGAAGGGTGGTTCTATAACCAGGCTGAATCTCTAATTGGCTGTCCCTATTATAATTTGGCCAGGCCCATGTGGGCATGGAGGAACTCCTATGTGGGGCTTAGGTACTTTAGTTCAATACTTTGATTCAATAAATGTTCTTTGTGTTGTTTGTTCTATAACCTCTTAAAGTACACACCCATCTTCTCTTCGGCTTTTAAAACTTGCATCTTTTCAGTCTAACCATGATGAAGCAAAGATGTGGTCATAAAAACTCCAAATCACAATTAATTCCTTACAGATCTTAGGGAGCTTCCTATAACACTGAAAAGTTAAGGAGCCAGCATGTGTCAGAGGTAGGTCTTGAACCCAAGGTTTCCAGGTTTCAGGTCAAGTACTTTATCCACAATACCATACTGCCTCTCTAGTGGAGACTAATTCTAACTATGATCATTTCATATACTCCCACATTGTGCTGCATAAACATATAGAAGACAGAGCCCTTTGGTTCTGGCATTATTTTCTTTATTGAGGGGTGGGGAGGTTTCCCAATATCTAACACAATGCCTGGTCCATGGTAGGCTCTTAATAAATCTTTGTTGATTTAAGTTGAATTGAAAAAGGTTGAAAAAATATGTACTTAATCTCTGTTATGCTCATTATGTGATAAGACCAACAAAGAGATACTTTTATTAATATTCTTCTATACATACACACACATACAAGTAAATGCCTTTTAATACCCTCTGAATAATGAGCTTCCTCCTATTCTGTTCCAAATTAAGACCTCCAGCTTTGCTACTTTATTTGGGCAAACTCTATAAGTAATATTAGCTACTCTTTCTATTGTGCTACTATGATACTTAAGACAGAATAGTTATAGGACAATGTAAACAGTTTTTATAATTATTTTTATTTGTACAGAGGTCAAGTCCTTGAGATTTAGCAGTTCACTGCAGCTTCCCAACCAACGATTATTTCTGGGCAACTCTATTATTTGTGGTTGAAATGGCCACATTACATTAACTTCTAAATAAATGGGAATGACTTGCCTGTTTTGACAGGTCATTATGTGTATGCTATGAACAATATATGGTACTAAGTAACGAAGTGTGAACCAAAAAAAATCACATCATGAAAATCAATGAAAAAGGCACAAAAATACTTAATATCAGCAGTGGCAGGAGACACAAGAGCACAAGGTCGCCAGTCAAGACATTTAAATATTTCTCTCTATTATCAACAATATAAGACTATAATTTGTATATGAAAGGCAGCTTGGCTTATTATAGAGAGGTGGCTTGAAAGTCAGGAAGATTCGGGCTTAAATCCTGCCTCTGAGAATTACTAGCTGTGTGATCCTGAGAAAGGCACCTAACTTCTAGAGCTCTAGACATCTCTAAGACTCAATTATAGAGGTGCCAACCTTCATTAACAGAAAGAGTTCTCTCCCCTGCACCCCCTGCTCGGGCATTAAACTATAAAAATGAAGTCACAGGTCCCCTCCCCATCCTCCATATTACTGATTTTACCCCGGAGCTAAGAGGTTCATTAATTCTAAAAATATTTTTGAGTACCAACAATGCAGTATGTGTAAACCCATTTTATAGATAACTATTAAAACAGATTGCAATTTCCTTCTTTAACATTTTGAAAAATCTCTAAAGACTTTAGTGTACAGAGATACTGCCACCATAGAAGCAGATTATAATACCTGCATGCCTTAATAGTTACATGAATTCCATGGATGGGGAGAAAAATATCACCTGGAAGCTATCCCTCTGTTGAAGAGCCTCTCTGAGGTTAACTGAAGTGATCTTCACACAGCAGTCCATGGATGAACCATTACTTGAAGCCTTTCCAATATAGTAGCCCAGCTCTTCTAGAATAATCTGTAAGAATCCAGGGTTACTAGGGCAGCTAGGTGGTGCAGTGAATAAAGCACTGGCCCTGGAATCAGGAGGACCTGAGTTCAAATCCATCCTCAGACAGTTGACACTTACTAGCTGTGTGACCCTGGGCAAGTCACTTAACCCTCATTGCCCCATCAAAAAAAAAAAAAAAAGAATCCAGGGTTACCTCTGGGACATCAGGAAGCATCAGAGCAGGACTTTAGTATTACTATAGGAATGGGGATAAATAGGAATTCGATCTGTGATCTCATAGATATAGGAAATTCCCAGATAGAGAAACTCCCTCTAGCAACACAAACTGGCACCTTCTCTGCAGCTTATTGTCTTAGTGAGATTCCTAGAGCACTGAGAACTGAAGTGACTTTTCCAAGGTCACACAGCCAGGTCACAGTGTCAGAGATAATACTTGAACCAAGATCTTCTTGATTCTGACATCCAATGCTTTATCCACTATGCCTTGATACCTCTATTGTTAAAAATATTTTTATAAAAATTAGTCATAATTATACAGGTTCTATGGCCAAAAGCAACAGAAAGCACTATAGTTCAGAGGGAAAACATGTCATCCTTCTAAAGTTCTATGACAGCCTAGTCCCCATGTACATGAGAGAAGAATAGGACTGAACAAAAGACATAACTTGAACTTTCACTGCAAAAATGTCCTTGAAGTAAGGGAGGTCTCCTTGGAAGCCATATTAATTCTCTCAGAGAGAATTCTGACCAAGGAGCAGCTTGACAATTTTGGATGCATATATGTTGAAAATAAAAGGACACCTGGATGCTAAGCTGGATTCATACGTGGCTCAGACAGACCCTGAGATGAATAATTGAGGTCAACTTTTCTGTTAGAGACTATTCCTCAAGCTCATAACATCTGTATGTTATATACAGACCCAGAGCTAACAAATAAGAAGACCTGACAAATTCTGGAAGGATCTATCATAATAGGTTGTGGACTTTATTGAACCACCAGTTTATCCATTTTGGGTATTCCTCTCCTTTTTGATATTAAGTTGGATGGAATGTTTTGGGTTTTTAAAATTGGTTTTATATAATTTGTATAACTCCATTTAGGGGACTAGCATCATTTCTAGAAATTACTTGAGTGACTTGAAAGAGTTAATACAAATTTCAAAAGGATGTCACCACCTCCTAAATATCATCACTTCAACAAGAGTTCCCAGCATCTGGTGGCACAATAGATGAAGCATTGGCCCTAGAGTTGGGAAGACCTGATTTCCAATCCTAGCTTTGTAACCCTGAGCAAGTCACTTAACCTATCTGTCCCTTAGTTTTCTCTTCAGTAAATTGGAGATAATAGCACCCACCTCCCAGAGTTGTGAGAATCAAATGAATTGACCTTTGTAAAGCATTTTGCAAACCTTAAAACCCAATACAGGGGGCAGCTAGGTGGCGCAGTGGATAGAGCACCGGCCCTGGAGTCAGGAGGACCTGAGTTCAAATCCAGCTTCAGACACTTAACACTTACCAGCTGTGTGACCCTGGGCAAGTCACTTAACCCCAATTGCCTCACTAAAAAAAAAAAAACCAATACAAATTATTGTTGTTGTTGTTAATTACTCTCAGCATTTGCTTGGTGCTGAGCATGATTTGATATGTCATTTCCAGTATCATGGAGCTTGCCTGCCAAGGCAAAACTAAAGCAGGGCTTTAAGCAATAACTGGGCTTGTTCCCCTTCTATTAGAGGCCAGTATTGACCTTCTAAATTCATCCTTTTACTTTAGTGTGACAGAATTGTGGAGCATTCTCAGATCTGCCCTTCCTGATTCCAGCTAACCTAGTGAGAACTTTGGAATTGCCTCCAGCCATGTAATGATCTATTACTGAAGGGACTTTAAGGTTTTAGTATCATGTGGTAAGTCCTTACTTGTCTCCTGAGGAACATGTATGTGGGCCAAGAAGCAACAGTTAGAACCGAACACGGAACAACTGATTGGTTTAAGATTGGGGGGCGGGGGCAGCTAGGTGGCACAGTGGATAGAGCACCAGCCCTGGAGTCAGGAGTACCTGAATTCAAATCCGGCCTCAGACACTTAACACTAGCTGTGTGACCCTGGGCAAGTCACTTAACCCCAATTGCCTCACTTAAAAAACAAAACAAAAGATTGTGAGGGGCAGCTAGGTGGAACATTGGATAAAACCCCGGTCCTGGATTCAGGAGTACCTGAGTTCAAATCTGGCCTCAGATACTTGACACTTACTAGCTATGTGACCCTGGGCAAATCACTTAACCCCAATTGCCTCACCAAAACAAACAAAAAAAGATTGTGAAAAGAGTGTAACAAGGCTATCTATTGTCACCTTATTTATTTAACTTTAGGTTAAGTACATCATGTGAAATGTCAGGCTGGATGAATCAAAAGTTGAATTAAGGCTGCTGTGAGAAATAGCAACATCTCAGACATAGAGACAATACCACTCTAATGGCAGAAAGAGAAGAGAAATTTAAAAGCCTCTTGATGAGGATAGAAGAGTAGAGGGTAAAAACCAGCTTGAAACAACATAAAAAAACAACAAGAAGATCTTGGCAACTGGCCCCATCACTTCCTAGCAGATAAAGGAAGAAGAAATGGAAGCAGTATCAGATTTTATATTGTTGATCTCAAAGATCACTGTAGGGGGCAGCTAGATGGCACAGTGGCTAGAGCACCAGCCCTGGAGTCAAGAGGACCTGAGTTCAAATCCGGCCTCAGACACTCAACACTTACTGGCTGTGTGACCCTGGGCAAGTCACTTAACCCCAATTGCCTCACACACAAAAAAAATATATCGCTGTAGATGATAAATGCAGCTATGAAATTAAAACATACTTGTTCCTCAGAAGGAAATCTATGGCAAATCTGGGCAGCATACTAAAAAGCAGAGACATCATCTTGCTGACAAAGGTCCATATAGTCAAAGCTATGGTTTTTCTAGTAGCAATGTATGCCTGTGAGAGTTAGACTATAAGGAAAGCCGATCACTGCATAATGGATGCTTTCAAAGTATGGTGATGAAGAAGTGTTTTGATAGTCCCTTGGCTAGCAAAGAGATCAAATCAGTCAATACTTAAAGAAATTACTTCCTGCTATTCACTGGAAGGTCAAATACTGAAGCTGAAATTTAAATACTTTGGCCACATAATAAGAAGATAGAACTCATTGGAAAAGATCCTGATGTTGAAAAAAGATTGAAGACAAAAGGAAAAGGGGTGGCAGCGAATGAGATAGATAGATAGCCTCATGGAAACAACAAACATGAACTTGGAAAGACTTTAAGAGATTGTGGAGAGGGGCAGCTAGGTGACGCAGTGGATAGAGCACCAGTCCTGGATTCAAGAGGACCGGAGTTCAAATCCAACATCAGACACTTGATACTTACTAGCTGTGTGACCCTGGGCAAGTTACTTAACCCTCATTGCCCTGCAAGAGAGAGAGACAGAGAGACAGACAGACAGAGGCAGACAGACAGATAGACAGAGACAGAGAGATTCTGGAGAAAAGAAGGACAGAAGGACCTGTTGTGCTATGGTTCATGGGATCACAAAAAGTCAAACATGACCAGATGACTAAACAGCAACAATAGTAAACCCTGATCTTCCCAGTCTCATAACATCAGCAGAAGGGAAGGGACTACATCTGTAAAAAGAAGAGATTATTCCCAGTTCAGGCTCTCTTGGCTGTGACCTTCAAGGTAACATGATGTCATTCCAGTGAGAAATGGCAAGGACAAGACACATCTCTACCATGTATCATGGAGATTCCACCATCTTGGCAACTAATGCCAAGGCCACAACTAACCAAGTTTGCACATAGATCCCTGGAAGTCCCTGGCTTTTTAGTTTCTTTTTGGAAGTTACTATATCAAATAAAATAGCAGCTGGAAAGATAGCAACTAACTGGAAAATAGCTACTGATCAGACAGTGACAAGCAGAGGTGAAATATGAAAGGCTTGCCTACTCTTTAGAGTTTGAGAGAGGAGAGAGCCCCTAGGTGGCTCAGTGGATAGAGCACTGGGACTAGAATCAAGAAGACCTGAGTTCAAATATGGCTTCAGACACCTAATAGTTGTGTGACCCTCAGTGAGTCACTTAAACTCTGCTTGCCTCAGTTTCCTCATCTGTAAAATGAGGATAATTATAGCACCTATCTCCCAGAATTGTTGCGAGGATCAAATGAGATAATTGTAAAGTTCCTGGTGTATAATAAGAGCTATACAAATGTTAGTTATTATTCTTTGTCTGCTTTACACTTGACCAATACCTATTGCTTGAGAGGCAGAAATTCCTCAGAGCCCAAGCAAGAAAGAAAATCTGAATAGGTCTGTAGAGCCCATGATTAAGGGTACTACTTCTAAGAGCCCAGCCAATAAGTGGTTTAAATAGATTGGATAGCAAAGAAGAGGCTCAACCCAGCTAGTGATTTTTGGTTCAGGCTGTTCTCTAAGAAGACCAAAAAGATCAAGGCCTACAGCCCAGAACTGTGATTTGTCCTGTACACACTCATGTGCCTCCCTGTTAGGTTTATGTAAATTTGTACCTACTCTTCCCCACAGATGTTTTATGTTTTGGGGAAAGCATATGACCCACATTTATGAGTAAACTGTTACAATTTGATTATTCTTTTTTGGCAGCATGTGTAGCAAATGTTTATTGGTTAAAAGTTAATATTATCATCTTGGTTTGATTTATTACAATGGGAAGCACACCAGTTGGGACTTGAGATTTAGAGGTGTAGTAGTAGGCATATAGTTTCTCCACAATAGGGTTACCTCTAGGACTATTAGATTAATGTGTGGCATCATGGTTACATTCATCTGAGAAAATCCCCTATCTGCCAGTGTGAATGCAACTTGGTGTGATCAAAGGAAACTCAGAAAAAGAGAAAGTGAAGGGAGATGCTCAAGATATCCACATTGGCCATGCCCATGCTACACAGCTTTCTTTAAAGCTCATCTCAGGTGTCACCACCTGCAAAATAACTTTCCTGAGCCCCAGGTTGTTAATGTTCTTTCCCTTCTAAAGTTATTTGGCACATGCTATTCCCACCAACCTACCCCCCCATCCCCCTCTGCCCCACCCCCACTAATAGAATGTAAGCCCCTTTAAGGGAACTCTTTTGCTTTTTTACTTTATATCCCTTATTCCTATCCCCTTGCCTTGTATGTAGTAGGCACTTAATAAATGTTTATGGAATTGGATTGAACTGTGTCGCTGTATGTGACTATAGACTTGCCAAAAGAAGTGTCTCAGTCCCACATCATTATAGGGACAGTCTCATGGGCCAGAGTCTATTAAACTAGTGGGGCAATCCAAGAGAAAATTGAAGTTGAATAAATACTTGAGAAACTAATTAATTAATGGAGATATTGCTTTCAGATGATATGCAGCCAATGGCTATAATCTTTTTTTTTTTGGTGGGGTAATGAGGGTTAAGTGACTTGCCCAGGGTCACACAGCTAGTAAGTGTCAAATGTCTAAGGCCAGATTTGAACTCAGGTCCTCCTGAATCCAGGACCAGTGCTTTATCCACTGTGCCACCTAGCTGCCCCAGCTATAATCATTTTAATGGATTGAGTGAAGTGCCAACCAATAGTGTGCTTGAGCAATGGGCATCAAAAAAAGAAAATGAAGAGGGGAATAATAATGGTAACAATTTGCTACAGTTGACATTTAAATTTTGAGGGTGTATTTAAATTTTTGGATCAGTTTAAATACTGACATATCTCTTTCTTCAATGTGTTCAAAAGAGTGTCATGAATTTCTACCACAAAAGTCCCTTGTTCTATTATCAAAATACAATAGTCAAAAAAGGCACACAGCATCATCACTAATAATTATTTTGCTTTGAAAATTTTCCCTTCTACTCATCAAACTAGTTTCCTCTTTCATGTGAGGATGACAACCCAGCCATGCACAATCTGTCTGCTTATTGATCTCAGTAATGATTATATCCATTCAGCATAAAGCATAAACCTGAAAAATAGTGGATTCAATATTTTTAGCTATCTTGATAACTGAATTAATAAACCTATCATGGTAGAAGCCTTCCTGTAAACTTACTCTGTGCTGCCACCTTCTTAATTCAGCTCCTCCATAACTGACCTTTCAACTACCTTCAGTCCAAGGGCATGCTGGAACCAGCTCTAACATGATAGAAGCAATTGCTAAATTTTCTGGAGAACCCAGTTGTTGAACATTTACTAGCATATCCCTGTATTGCTTGATAAATATTGCTTGAGCTCAGCAGGAATATAGCAGAAGGCTCAAAAAATGAAGTCATCATCAGAATGGAAACCTGGCAACTGTAGGCTAATAATAAGAATGATAGTTGGCATTTATGTAGTACTTTAAGGCCTGTAAAGTACTTTATTTCCATTATCTCATCTAGACTCACAAAACCCCTGCCTCAGTGCCACAAATCATAAGCTCCTGGTGGTCAGTGGCTCAACTTTCCCTTATGAAGTAAAATTCATGAGGTCTACCTTTCAGACAATTATGAACAACTGTTCTTATTTCATCTTCTCATAGTCTCCAAATTATTTGGTTTACCACTTTTTTAGCTTTAACCTCTCAACCTCTAAAAATAATAAAATACCATTGAGCCAACCTAACGCCCTCCAGCATCAATTATTTTCTGACTTCAAAAAGGTCCTCTCAGTACATTTATTTGAGGGACAATTCTCTATCTGGTCCCATTCATAGTCTGTATCTCTCCCTCCTCATTTTGACTGATAAACTTTCTCCACAAGTTGATTCCATTCTTTTTCTTTCACCAAAGCGATTTTTTTGTCCCTCTTCTCCAAACAAACTGTTCATATATAAAAGGAGTGATACCTTACATAAGTTTATGGTGAATCATTACCATTTTCTCTCTTCTCAGGCTTTCTGGAAATGAGCATCCTATTCATGCCAGCATTTCCCACTGAGGTTTGGGGTATCTCCATTTTGTCTCCAACTTCCCTTTTGTTCTGTCTTTCCCTTGGGGGTAGTTGGGTTAGATTATTCAAATTACCCAAGGATACTTCTTTAAAAAAAACCACACATTTTTATTTAAAGTTTTGAGTTTCAAATTCTATTTCTTCTTCCCCTCCCCATCTCCCTGAGGTGTTAAGCAAACAGATCCAAGGTTACTTCTTAAAACATCTAGAAAAGGGGAAGGAGATAGCACCAGCTCTAACCAGCACCATGATAAGGTAAGGAGGAAGGAATCTATACTCCCTGCTACCCTAGCTTCCTGTACATTAACATAGCTAAAATCACCCAAATGTCTTCAGCTCTAAAATCTACCTCTGCTTTCACCCTAAAGTTGAGCCTCCACACTTGCATCAATAGAAGCGATAAAAGGGATTATTCATGAAGTAAAAATAAAACTACTAAGAATATATATACCTGTGCAGGCAAGAACTTACTCAAAATACTCCCAAATTATCCACACAAGGTCTATTTCTTTTTTTAAATTAATTTTGGGGGCAGCTAGGTGGCACAGTGGATAAAGCACTGGCCCTGGATTCAGGAGGACCTGCATTCAAATTCAGAGTCACACACTTGACACGTACTAGCTGTGTGACCCTGGGCAAGTCACTTAACCCTCATCCCCCCCCAAAAAAAAAGTTTTTATTGGTTTTTCTATTTCACACATCACTGTGGTATGCCATGTATCCCTCCCTTTTCCCTCCCCAGAGAGCCATTCCATATAACAAATAGTTTTTTTGGAGAGGAAAAATAATAAATGCAACTGATAAATACATTGAAAAGGTTAAAAAAAAATGCATGCAATATGTAACACCTATGGACCTCACACCTCCACAAAGGGGTAGGTTGGGGGTTTCCTCTCATATCTCATCATTCAAATCCTTTATAATTTTGTTACATTAACTTTTGAATTTTTGGTGTTTTGTTCTTTCCATATAAATTGTTGTAGTTACTGTGTATATTGTTTTCTTGGTTCTGCTCACGTCACACTGCATTAGCTCATATAGACTTTTCAATGCTTCCATCCAGTGATCAGGTTTCTGGCAGTCTCTGCTAAACAGAATACAGGTACAAATGAAGATAGCTTTCCCAAAGTCCATGGTACTATGAGAGAGTAGAGTCACCCCTAAACCAAAGGAACATAGAGAAGGAAAAACAACATTTAAATTAAACTAAGTCTGTAGAATAAAGTGCTATGTGATGGGGAAGTTGTCAGAAGCTAGAACCCTGGGAAGTGACAGCTAATATCCGGGGAAAAAACAATAGAGAAGAAACACCATTCAGAAAACACTCTGGGACCATTTAGTGAAGGAGCAAATAACCCTATCCAGTTTAGCTGTTCCTAAGAGAGACACTGTTTTATTTAGCACAGTAGAGTAATAACTCCCTATTGTCCCAGGAGAAAATTAAAATTCCTTTGCCTGGCATTTAAGTTTCACAACAAATTGGCTTCAATCTACCACTCCAGTCCTTATTTCATGTTACTTTACTTTATAAACTATATTTCAGCCAAATATTTCCAGGCACTAGGACGATCTTAGTTTCTTTCTACTGTCTTCTCATTTCCATGCATTCACACAAGCTATCCCCTAAGCTATTAACAAAGAGGCACAATAGTCCCACCTAGCCAGCAGATTCAGGTCACATCTGAAGTACTTTGCTCACTTCTGGGCATTTTATTGGTATTTATAAGCTGCAAAGTCTCTAAAGAAGAGTTACCAGGATGGCGAAGATTCTTGAATTAATGCCCATGTAAGTATAAGAATTCTGGTATAAATCCTCTCCTGAATTAATGTAATCAGAAAAAGCTCAGACAGTTGGATTTAATCAATCAAAAGTATAAGCAAGGTACAAACAAGTTAATTAATTTAAGAAGAATGAAATAACAGCCATTGGATAATGATTGATGCCACACAGGAAATATCTCACTAAAATATATTTAATATTAAATATTCTTTACTTATATTATTAATGTTAATAATTAAATATCTTGCTTAAAGAATCAGACACATCTCTTGGCTAACATATAACAAAAGAGCAAACCAGTTCAGAATTGAAAGTTCCAACAACAAGCCAGATGGATGGTCAAGTCAAGAGTAAGGACTCCTGAGAAAGAATTGCCCTTACTGGGGGAGGACAGAGTATCCCTCCCAACCCCCAACCCAAATGACCAACTCATTACCTTGTGAAATTCCAATAAATAAATAAATAAATCCAAAGATCTAGAGTTCTATTGGATATCTGTAGCAGTGTCCCTGGAACAGCAGCGGTTGACCAGAGTATCTTCATCAACACCTGAAAGACACACTGAGAGCAAGCACAATGCAATAAACAATAAAGAAAGGCAGCTTCAGACTGCAAGGGTACAAGGGTACCCATCATGAGAACCCAACAGAGAGCTACATCTAAAGGAAACTTCATGAGGGTCACCCAAAGGGAGAAAAACACTTCTAGTATACAAGAGCTGTGTTTGCTGCTCAAAAGGAGTTATCCTTAGGCTTGTAAGGAATTAATTGTGATTTGGGGTTTCCATGACTACATCTTTACTTCATTATGGTCAGACTGAAAAGATGTAATCTTGAAAAGCCATGTAGCTTCAGAGTCAGGAAGTGACGTTTGCTTGTGGGTCCTGTCAATCAAAGGTGCCAGTCAATTAGCTTAGAGCTGTGTGTATGTGGATGGCCCTGTTTCCTGTTTCTGAGGGGGCTTCTGGGAGAAGGAAGGAAGGAAGGAAGGAAGGAAGGAAGGAAGGAAGGAAGGAAGGAAGGAAGGAAGGAAGGAAGGAAGGAAGGAAGGAAGGAAGGGCACTTTTCACCTGGGAGAGAGAGGTAGAGGAGCTGGTGGTGGACCTTCAGACCAAGCCAGGAGAGACTGCACAGTTGATTCTCCTTAGAACCACAGGTTCCAGGTGGTGGTGAATTTGTGTTGTTAAAGCGAGGCTGGCTCTTTGGGCCGGCTGAGCTAGAGGCAGGTTTAGGGTTTGAGTCAGTTTTTATTCGAGCCGAACTGTTTTAAAAGGCTTGGGAGGCAGAGTTTGTTCAAGGTGCCTGGGGGTCTTTTTACTCTAGAGATTTAGATTCTAACCATCTGGGAAGTGGGACACATTTTTCCCCTTTCTCTATCCCCTTTCTCATTGTCCCTTGTTCTATTAATTTCACTTGTGTTGTAAAGTTTGTTCCCATTAATAAAACCTGATTTGTTTGTGGAAGAGTCTCTTAATCTCCTTTCTTATCAGTCTGAGAGAAATAACTAAAGAAAAGACTGTGGAAGAGAGGAAACTCTGGACCTATAGGTCTCCCATTATTTTCTGAACCCCAGTATTACAGCGAGCCACCAAATTAACTCTTCCTATACTGAATTTGGCCCATACAGGCTAGATGTGCCCTCAAAATTTTAATCCACTCTCCCTGAGGTCTTTGTGTGTGCAAGGGGAGAGTGCACACCTGGTGTAAAGGGATGTTTTTACAACTGCCTTGTTTACATTTGCTTAGTAAATATCCTTTCAAAGCTAATTCATTCTGGTTGATAATCAATGGGAGACACATAGGTCATGAATGATATAAGAAGCTACAATCCATTAGGGATGACTCAAAAACCCTGAGGGGAATAAGTACTCACTTTCCTTCTAGGAACTAAGCTGGGCAATTTGAGTGGAACTTGAGGAAGCAGTCCTGGAGATTGTGTAACATAAGAATGGATTGAAGGAACCAATGATGCCTGCCTAGAGAAGTCTCAGTGTAGAGAAGATATTGCCTTCACACATTAGAAGGGCTCTTAACTTGTTCTGATTGGTCCCAGAGATAACTAGAATAAATTAATGAAAGCTGCAAAGGGGCTGGATAGAGGATCCTATGACTTCAACTTTGCCCTCTGCTACTACTTTGAATTTTTTGGATAATGCAGGTTCACTGGGAAAGGCCACTTGACTCTCTGAACAGTAAGTTTATTTTTCTTCCTGGAGGAAATCTAAGACCATTGAAAAGTACCATAAGGTCTTTATATGTCACTAGGACTGAATGTGGGACTTACTGGAATGTAGGAGATTGTCTCTCTAGCCAACCACAAGTTTATTTCCCTTCCATGAGGAGTCCAAGCCAATAGATTGGTACTATAAGGCTGGATACCTATAGAGGTCCCTGAGATGGAAGATGGAACTCACTGGAAAGGGTATAAGAATTATGTCAATTGTTTACATACATCTAGGAACAATTCATGGGCTCCTTTGTGTTATTTTGCATTTTCTGTGGGATGAAATAAAGGGAAGAAGGATGAATGGGGGGAAGGAAATAAACATTTATTTTTGGTGGTTGTGTTGTTGCAGTCCTATCAGCCTCTTCATGACCCCATTTTGGGTTTTCTTGGCAAAGATACTGGAATAGTTTGGGGCAAACAGGTGGTAAGTGGTTAGAACATCAGCCCTGAAGTCAGAAAGACCTTAGTTCAAATCTGCCCTCAGGTACTTACTAGCTGTCTGACCCTGGACATGTCACTTAACTCTGTTTGCCTCAGTTTCCTCATCTGTAAAAATATTTATTAGCCAGGAACTATATGAAGTGTTTAACAAATACAATCTCATTTGATCCTCACAACCACCCTATAAGGCTATCATCTTGCCCATTTAACAGTTGAGGAAACTGAGAAAATCAGAGTTTGAGTGACTTGCCCAGGATCACACAGTAAGTATCTGAGGTCAAATTTGAACTCAGATCTTCATGACTCCAGACCCAGAGCTACATAGTGCTATGACTCCACCTAGCTTCCCCTTAAAGTAACAATGCCTATCAGATTTACTATGGCTACCTGGGTAGCATGGTGGATAAAGCAGTGGCCCTAAAATCAGGAAGATGAGTTCAAAACTAGCTTTAGATATTTACTTACAGTGTAACCCTGGGAATGTCACCTAACCTCAGTCTGCCTCAGTTTGTTCAACTATAAAAATAGTAATAATAATAATAGCATCTACTTCCCAGGGTTGTTGTGAAGATAAAATGAGATAACATTTGTGAATCACTTTACATACCTTATAAGATTATGTAAAAGTCAAATGCTAGCTACTAACTTCACCTCTGTGAGTTCTTTGGTTTTATTTTCTTTTATTTTTCAGAATTAACAGTTGGTATGCAATCTCTGCGAGCTCTTTGGTATTTTCAGAGTTAACAGTTGTTGCATAATCTCTGTTGTTATAAAATAGTTTCATCCCTATTATCTCTGCAATGTCATCTAGGTGTATGGACACCTACTTACCTCCTGGTCAGACTCATTCTCTCCAATCTGCCTTCAGATTGCCCTCAGGTCTAGGTTTGCAGAGAAACACTACCACTGGAAAGTTACATTCAAATTCTCTCATGGTCCTATGGGTCACTAGGAGGAAATACATTCCCCCCTACTCCTGGGAGGTTCAGAGGGAAACAGACATGTGGGACAGGAATCACCATGTCAAAGGACCTTCTTCCAGGGGTGGAATTTTACAGATCTGTAAGGATCCACTGTTGTTTCACTGTATAGTTCTTGAAGACCTATTAAACTTTAAATTCTGTATTTGTGAGAATGCCTAAGAACCTTAGTAGGTAACTTCCTCCAGGAAAAACACAAGACAGAAGGAGTTTTTCTGTTTCTGTTCAGGGAGATTTAAAATTCTTCACAACTCCCACAGTTTCACAACACTCCAATTCAGTCTGGAGGCTGGCCAAACATTTTTCTCCTCTTCACTACATCCTTCTCTTAATAATTAACCTCCTTGTTATGGGATTTCTTCACAGCTTTTAGTCTCACAGTTGATTCTAATTAAACCCTCTCTAAAATTGGGAGGTATGTTTGATTTTGTGAAGCATTTTTTTTCTTTTTTCCTCTCAGGGAAAACTTGATTATCAGGCAGATTTTCCCAGGAATTCCCTGAAGCAACTTCAGATCCAAGTGCTTCTCATCAAATATTGACAGTAATTCCAGTCCCCAGAGGATTTGATTTTTTTCTAGTGATTCTCTCAAGCTTTCAGACGCACAGGTTGCTGTGTTACATGTTGGACAGAACCTTACTACCCTGCAAGGTATTTTCATCATAAAATAGAAGTCACAGTCTCATGGTACACCACTAACCATCAGGAAGCTTAAATAACTTTTGTGTAATTACTGCACTCAGTAAAATATAAACTTCCCGAGGACAGGACTATTTTGCTCTCTGTCTTTGTAACACCAGAGCCTGCACAGTGCCTGGTAAAGAATAAGTGCTTAATAAATGTGGAATCAAATTGAATTGAAGAGAGTACTGGCAGAAAGATGGTAGAATGGAATTTTTTTCCCTGTCACTAATTTTATGGGAGTCGTTTTGTTTCCTTGGGGGGGGGGGGTAATGAGGGTTAAGTGATTTGCCCAGGGTTACACAGGTAGTAAGTGTCAAGTTTCTTAGCCCGGATTTGAACTCAGGTCCTCCTGAATCCAGGGCTGGTGCTCTATCTACTGCACCATCTAGTTGTCTATCACTAATTTTGGAAGGAGAGGAAGGTGAACTGAGGCTGTGGTGTCACTAAGAAATGAACAGCTGAGGGAAAGAAATCCCTCTTGCCTCTTCCTAACCCCAGGGTCCCCAGTTCACTTGAGCTCCATGGCTACTCTAGCTAAGGTATGATCTCAGGGCTCCCTGAACCACATACATCCCCTTGGTTTAAAGTGAAGGTAGCAAGTAATGACTCAATCACAGCACACTAATAACTTTCTGTATGGAGTGGGAAGTAAATTGAACTGGCCAATGAGGGCCTGGTTCTGGATTCATACATAGGAGGGTCTCTCTGCCAACCCGCATCAGGGGTTTAGTGTGCTTGCTTCTAGACATGTATGATGATATAGAATGAAGGGTCCATACCTAAGTACCCTGTATGTTCAGGTATTCCACTAGTTGTTCCTGTGTGGTGAAGAAAATCCTTTTTATTGTGTGGTCAGCAGGAACTGAGTATACAACATTACTACTAACAGTCCAAATCAAACTCTCTCTTCCTTGGTGGTGATAGAATAAAAAACCTACAATAATCTTCCAGGTGGGAAAAGAGGTCTCACACCCTCACCACCCCACACCAGCCACTGTGTGGGTATGAATACATGGCACTATTGGTTTTCTGTTGTATTTTATTACTTTCCTGTTGTGAATGAGTGTAGGAGATGGAATGAACTAGGTTATAACCTTGTGAACTCTGAAAGATGGAAAGAGTCACCAGAAATCCAGGAAATGGAATTTCTATAAGAGCTTGCCATGAGGTGAACCTAGTAAGAAGTACAGTATGCAAGAGTGATCTAGGAGATCATCCCAGAAATGGATCAGCAAAGGAGTAACATATCCAACAACTACACCAAACAGAAGAAATCTTGATAGGGCAAATGTTTATTAACAAGCACTTTCATTTGAGCCCACTCTTTCCAGGAACCAAAGTGGTAGAGAAAAGAGTATGTCCTACTTTGAGGGGTAAGCGATGTGAAGTGTGTTTGTACCAAATAAATGCTATCACTCTACATCCAATTCACTCATGTAGGATACAGGGTATCCCAACAGTCAGTGTAATTTTAAGTCAACTGAACTGACTATGGAGATACCATGTATATGGGCAGAATTTAATGACCTACAAGCTCCAAAAATTCCTTTCTAAAAATCTAAATTATTAAACAAAGATCCAAAAGATTCAACACAGCTTGGTAATATTAGCCATAAGGTTAGTCACAGTATAAGTAATCCATTCTAAGAGATGGCATGCATATATGCAAAAGATAAGGGTTCTTCTTGAATTTCAGCAAGGGCCCTAAAAAGGAAGCCATTCATTTAAAAATGTAATTACTCACAGGTAAGCTGTATGCAGTCTTGGAAATTATAACATCTGTCACAAGGAAACATTCTCATATCAGAAGTTTTGATGATTAACATGGAATATTGAAAAAGTAGAATTGATAGAAAGAATTCATATTTACATAGTATAAAGGGCTCTTCTCATAACGATCTCCCAATGACACTGGTTTCTTTTCTAGTGCCGGTCATTCTTTTCTAGTACTGGCTAACATCCTCAGTTTTTCAGATAAGGAAATGGGCCCAGAACAGTTGTGTCACAAAAGTAATGACAGAGGCAGGATGTAAATCCAAGTCCCTTTGACTTCCAAATTCTCCCCAAAAATTCATTCCACTGTACCATGATATAATTCTGGGTAAGAGTCTTCTTATTCCTCAGCTATAAAATGATGATAATGATATTTGTGGGTACCAAGATCACTAAGGTAGTCAGGTAAATGAGCTACATGTTAAAAAATAAATGCCATTTTGTTAAGCTAGGTACCATACTAATACAAAATGCAAGTGTGTTACTGAACTCTCCTAAGATCCAGAACAGGCAAAAAGAAAACAATTCTGTCAGTCAACATACAACTATAATTAAGTTGGGCTGACTTTTTCACCGAGTTGACTGATTATTTTTTTACAAAATAACTAGTTATTTGGGTACTAGATAGTCACAGCCTCAAACCCTTAGTGACATCTAAATACTTGTGAGTGTCTCCCTTCACACAAATCCTTAGAGAAAGATTTAAGCGGTGGGAAGAATTTTTCATTTTTTTTCTCTCAGCCTTTCTTTATACAGGCAAAGTAAAATGGACTTACATAGACAGGCACCTAGGTAGCACAGTGGATAAAGCACCAGCCCTGAATTCAGGAGGACCTGAGTTCAAATATGACCTTGAACACCTGACACTTACTAGCTGTGTGACCCTGGGCAAGTGACTTAACCATCATTGCCCAACAAAACAAAACAAAAAACACAAAATGGAGTTATATAAATTATTTTAATAACTTAGAAAAACTCTCCTATTGAGGGGGGACAAAAGAAAACAAATAATTCCAGGCCTGAGAAGAACTATGAAGAGTGTTATCTGCTAATTTCACTGTATAATTTAGTAACATTAGCATAAACTGAAGCTTTTTCAGTTAGTTTTATAGATTTGAGTAAGCAAGACTATAAAAATAGAAGGTGATCAATACTACTCCATTCCGAAAACATCATTTCTGAACTTATATTTATACACATCTGGATAACAAATCAGACAAGTCAAGTAATGAGATTCCCTACTGAATAATTAAAACTAACTTTGCAATGAGTAATACTGTATTGGTGGGAATGAAGTAATGCATTTTTTTTAAATCTCTTAAAATTTGTGGGAAGGGAAAAGGTAAGTTTTAATATTTTGTAAATAAATGGGAAATATTCTTTAGCTAGAGATTTAAGAAATCCCATTAGGCCAATTAAATTAGCCCTCAGTAGTTCAGGATGATTCCAAGTAGATCAGATGGTAATAACCATAAGAGAAAGATGCTTATCTATTCAAAAGGTTCTTTCTTACAGTAAATCCCAGGGCTCAGCTTAAAGTCCTTTCCTGGTTCTTATTTATATGAAGCTATGGAGGAAGATGCTGAAATGTTTGGGACTCAAATGTCAAGTTGCTGATGTCATTAGTTCTCTTTTGTAATTTTCATTTGACTCAGATGGTGTGGTTTCTCAATTTTCCTTGTGACTGGCCAAGTTTAAAGAGCAAATTGGTTAGAATTCAACACCGACTAGACAGAAGGCAGTCAGAGGGAGATACTTGGAAAATGAAGCAGTAGCATAAGTTTTTCTTACTTACAGGAAATTTACTTACTAATTCAATTTATTCTCTATACCCCATGTTCAAGTTAAATATTCTACTTCCCCCTTCCACGTCTTCACATAGGTATTGTCTCCCCACCCCCACGTCATGCATAGAATTTTCTCCCTTCTTACCCCTGCCTCTTGTAGCTCCTACCACCTTTCATGGCTTAATTCAGATGACAACTCCATCAAGAGGCCTTTCCTGATTCTCCCCAGGTGTTAGTGACACCCTCCCAATCACTCTGTGTGAGTATAATGTTATAATATATCAGAGAATATTATGTTATTCATTCCTTTGTCAACATGTGAAACATGATTATGGTAGAATGTAAGATCTTTAAGACAAATTCACTTTGTATCACAATAGGCATTTAATGGATTCTTATTTATTGTTTCTTGCTAAAAGCATTCATTCATTCGACATCCATTTATTGAGGATATTTACAAAGGCAATGAGCAAGGCACTGAGGTAAAAACTGATTTGAAATGAATTGGATCTAGATACAGGGCCTTGATTTATATAAAAAGGGGGTAGTGAAGTAATATGTCTGTCAGTAAGATATATTCTTCTGTGGATATCCATGAATGGGAGGGGAAGGTGAAGAATATTTGTGAGTGACTCTGGGCCCTTAACTTCTCAGTACTCTGGACAACTCTTAGTTGCAGAGGAAATGCTGACCTACATAGGTAGAAAGCTCTCTATATGAAATCATATATTCTTATTTCTATTACAGGATCACAAGACAGAGTTGGAAGGGACATATGAGGTCATCTAGGCCAAACCCTTCATTTTACAGAGAGGTTAAGTGAGAGGCAAGAGGGAGTAGGGAAAAACATAATGAGGCATCAATAAGACCTGGTCCTAGCTGGGACACTTACTATATATATGACCCTGGAAAGACACTTAATGTACCCCACTCATCTGTAAAATGGGGATAATAACACCACCTCATCTACAGGCTTGTTGCGAGAATCAAATGACATAATATAGATAAAGCATTTTGCAAACCTTAAAATGTTTTGTAAATGTGAGGTATTATAAAGCAGTTTTCCCAGAGTCCATTCCCTATTTAAAGGCACTTCCACTGCTGCCCATAAATATGCTTACCTCTTTCCCATCTTCAAATGACATTTGCCTGACCTTTCTATCCCCTCAGACTGTTGTCCTTTATCTTAGGATCACAGAATCTGGAACTTTGGTTTTGGAAGGGGCCAAACCATGGCCAAAAAGAATGCCTACTATAACACACATGGCAAGATGGCTTTCAATCTCTGCTTGAAGATATCCAGAAAGGAAAACCAACACCTCCTAAGGGGCTCCTTCCACTCACAGACGGGTCTAACAGGAAAATTTGCCTTTTTGCAAGTTACACCCCCTTACTACTGATTCTGCCTTCTTGAGCCAAGCAGAACAAGTCTAGAATCTCTTCCAAATTACAGGTCTTCAAATAACTCAACGCAGCAACATTCCCCTGAGTCTTCTCCTCTTTAGACTATCCACAGCTTCTCCTTTATTGAATACTCCAAACCCTTCATCAGTGCTAATGAATCTCCTCTGGAAACCCTTTAGCTTACTGGGCTTGAAATCAGGAAGACTTATTTTCATGATTTAAAATCCAGCTTTAGACACATCTTAACTGTGGAACTGTGAGCAAGTCACTTACCCTTTTTTGATTCTATTTCCTCAACAGTAAAATGAGCTAGAGAAGAAAATGGCAAAACACTCCAGTATCTTTATCAAGAAAACCCAAGATGAGGTTACAAAGAGGTTACATGACTGGAAAAAAACTGAACAAACAAAAAATATCAATGTTTTCTTCAGACTGTGGTGTCCAGAACTGAACATAATACCCTAGATGTGGTCCAAACATGTGCAGAGAGGCTATCAGCTTGTTCCTTCCTCTCACTGCCAAACTTCTAGAAAGAATCATCTGTACTCCATAATATTATCATCATTATTGACTCATTTATGAACTACTTGGCATTTGGCTTCTGGCCCTACCACTCAACTAAAAATGCTCTCTTTAAGGTGATTAAGGATGTTTTAACTGCTAAGTTTTATTTTTGATCCTTATCCTCCTTTCTTTTACTGTAGCTTTTCATTCTACTGATCACCCTTGATTCCTGGACACTTTCTCATCCCTTGAATTCCATCACTACTATCTCCAAATTCTCTTTCTTGATTAATCACCTGTCAATCTTCTTTGTTGGATCATTATCTATCTCCTATACCATTAAGGAATGTTTCTATACCCTTAACAGTGTTACCTAGAGCTGCCCTGGGCCCTTTTCTCTTCTCTTTCTACATGAGATTTCTTAAACATTTCACCAGTTTCCATGGGTTCAATTATAACCTCTATGAGGATAACTCACAAATGTTTGGATACAGATCTAGTCTCTCTCCCATATCATCAAACACCTTTCAAATAGTTGCACCTGGATATTCCAAGGGCATCTCAAACTCAAACTATGCAAAGTAGAACTCATTATCTTTCCTTTGAGTTAGCTTTCTTCTAAACTCTATCATTAAAAGTTCTACCATTACCTTGGTCATCTTTGATCCTTTTCTTTTCATCCCCTTTCATATGCAATAAGTTTCCAAGTCTTATTGATTATACCCTAAAACATCTCTTGCAACTACTGCCTTCTCTCCACTTAACCTCTACTCTAATTCGAGCCTTTATGACTGCTTAACTCTACCATTGCAATAGCCTCCTATTTGGTAAATCTGTTTCTACTCTCCTTTTTCCCAACCTTCCTCTACAGAATTAGCAAATTATTCTTGCCAAGGCACAGGTCTTCCCCTGATCAAAACCTTCAATGGCAATTCAATGCTTTAAAATAAAATACAAATACCTTAATCTGACACTTATGGCTCTCTATATTTAGCTTCCAGAATCTACCTTTGCAGTCTTATTTCATGCTATTTCCTATAACATAGTTTATATTCCATCCAAACCAGATCACTTATTCACTTCTTAAATTTGACATTCTTGCCCCAGCCTCTATGCATTTGTACATGTAATTCCTCATACCTGGAATTATCTTTCACCCCATCAATGTTTCTCTCATCTCAGGTGTCACTTCTTTCATGTAACCTTTCTTCGTCCTCTCAATTATTAGTGCTCCCTCTACACTCATTATTTTACTTTGGAAAGGTTTCATCCCTTTCATGTTTTGCTCTTTCAGATGAAGCATTTTGGTGCTGATTTAAGTGTGCCTTGAAAGTTCACTTGTCTAGGGCATAGATCAGCTATGATCTATGTTTCTAAGAGAAATAATTAAGTTCTGAGACCTTTTTTTCATTTTGAGTATTATGTTATATACTGAAAAGAGATCTAGACATTAGGATTATGTATCTGATTATACACAAATATAGAAAATTTGTTTATTAAACCACAAACTAAGGTGGGATCATTCTCAGAAAAAAAAATAGTATGAAACCAGAAAAGTAAAAAGAGAGGCATGATGAAATTTCAGCACTATTATCCACTAAGTCTAAAGCTAGAGGAGATGAATGAGATGGATGCTGCAGTTATTATTGAGAAGTAAGTCCAGCTAAGAAGAGGAATAGCTTGAAAGCAGAAAATTAGAGAAATACCAGCAGATAGATAAGTTTGGTTGAGGTGTCATGCCCAGGGAGTTGTTAGCCAAGCAGGGTGGATCAACTTAACTCAGCAATGGAAGCATGTGATCAACACCAAAGCTAACCAAGTTCATCAAGGCACTTTTATGGACAATTCCTAAGAAAGAGGACACCTGAGTTTACAATTCCCAGAGTTGTGGGTTACATTAAGCACACGTTTTTGTTTTTGTTTTTTAATTCATGTGCCTCCTTAGCAGTTTTCTGTTTGCCCTCCCCAAAAGAAATTGATACTACAGATTACCTGCTATCTAGGGGAGGGGGGGAGGGGACAGAGAAAAATTTGAGATTGGAAATCTTATAAAAACGAATGTTGAAAACTATCTCAGGGGCAGCTAGGTGGTGCAGTGGATAAAGCACCAGCCCTGGATTTAGGAGGCCCTGAGTTCAAATCCAGCCTCAGACACTTGACACTTACTAGCTGTGTGATCCTGGGCAAGGCACTTAACCTTCATTGCCCTGCCCCCCCCCAAAGAAAAAAGAAAACTATCTCTACATGTAACTGGAAAATAAAAGATGCTTTTATTCAAAAAAAAAGAAAAAGAAACTGATACTAAGTGCATTGGCTGGAGAATGTGACCTTCGTTTATGTGTGGATTAAAATGTATTTATTAGGGGCAGCTAGGTGGCACAGTGGATAGAGCACTGGCCCTGGATTCAGGAGGACCTGAGTTCAAATCCAGCCTCAGACACTTAACACTTACTAGTTGTGTGACCCTGGGCAAGTCACTTAACCCCAATTTCCCAGCAAAAACAAAAAATGTATTTATTATTTTTGTATTTATTTTTCTAAATGAGAACATTACTTTTTATCATTTTATTTTTCACATTAAAAGCACTGTTATGTTTAAGATTTTAAAATGTCATCATTGTGTAAGGCTGGTTCATGGAAATGGAAATGTATCATTAGAAGATAAAGAGCTAGAGTGGTAAATAAACAGATTTTCCCCACAGGGTTACCTCTAGGACCCTGAGAAAATTTGAGTGTAAATTCCTGGTGTTCCTTCTCTAGAACTCTACACTTGCAAGTATGAAGGCAAGTGGAAGTGACTAAGCCAGCACAGAGAGTGAATGTGTGACCAAAGATTGATGCGAAAGGTGTGAGGTGCTGTAATATAACTATTTATGTACATTCTGTATTCCCCAATTAGAATGTAATCTCCTCAAAGGTAGAGGACATTTCATTTTTGTCTTTGTATGCCCAGCACCTAGCATAGATTCCTTATACACCGATACTTACTAAACATTTTTAATTGAATTGAATTGATTCTAACTGAGCTCTTCAGGAACAAGAGATTGGGAGTTTTAAAAGATGGCTAGGGAGAGAAATATGCCATTCTGGAGCATGAAGAATGTGGTTAGGGGCAGCTAGGTGGTGCAGTGGATAGAGCACTGGCCCCGGAGTCAGGAGTACCTGGGTTCAAATCCAGCCTCAGACACTTAACACTTACTAGCTGTGTGACCATGTGCAAGTCACTTAACCCCAATTGCCTCACTAAAAAAAAAAAAAAATGTGGTTAGAAGACACACCTGGTGTATCAATGCAAGCCATTAGACAGTCTATCTATGCTTGAGTCTTGAAGGCAAAAAGACTAGGCCAGAAGTAGAACCTGGAGGTTGAAGAGGGATGAAATAAGGGGAACCTCAGGAGTTCCAAAGATTAAAAATACCTATGTTGAAGTTTGGATTAAGATACTCATGGTTGGATATTGCAGAAAATTACCTCAAATTATTATCTTTGGCTAAAGGTTTCTGATGCCTGTACTAGGTATTAAGACAAGAAAAGTAGATCATAATTCTTTTTCATTACATTTCATGAACATTTTATTTCTATCTCCAGACATAGATTCAATTTTCAGAATTGAAGGACTTCATTGAAGCCAAATCTAGAACCATTAGTAGATACTGGTATATTCTTTTCAAGTAGTCAGTGACTATGAAAAATAAGTCCAATTGAACTCTGTCCTCTCAGACTGAATATGGGTAATTCAAGGAAAGCTAACTAATGCCAATATACATGTAAATTATATGATACTAACAAGATGTAATTAAGTTCTGAATTTTTTTAAAACTTCTGATAAAGTTGGAATAGGATTATATTCACTTTTCTGTGTCCTAGCATATGGCCTATTTTGGTAAAGATAGCAAGTATTGCTGAGAAATACATGTTTTTAATATTACCATTCAGTAAATCCCATGTCTTTCAATTCTAAGTTCTCAGTGCCCTATTTTTTTTTGTTAGTTTTTGTTTTTGTTTTTTGAGTCAATTAGGGTTAAGTGACTTGCCCAGGGTCACACAGCTAGTACGTGTCAAGTGTCTGAGTCTGGATTTGAACTCAGGTCCTCCTGACTCCAGGGCTAGTGCTCTAACCACCGTACCACCTAGCTGCCCCCAATTCTAAGTTCTCAAAGAGTTTGTTCAGTTCAATATTTCTCCTTTTATCTTTGTTATATTTCTTGAGTTGTGAGAGAACAATAAAGTCTTATACAATTATGTATTCTCACAATTCAGTTTTAGTAGTGGCATTGCTCTATATTATCTTTAAGTATGATGTAGTTTCCCTGTTTATCTCTTGACATTAATTTTTTCCCCTAAACTAAAAATATTATCTCATCTCCTACTTCTTTGGAATCATCGAATGCATAGTAAATTTTGTTTCATTTTCTCATTTTCATTTTTCAGGTGCTTTTATTCTTAGATGTGTTCCTTATATGAGGCAAATTTGGGGGTTTTGCTTTTCTTTCTTTTTTTCAAGGCAATGAAGGTTAAGTGACTTGCCCAGGGTCACACAACTAGTAAGTGTCAAGTGTCTGAGGCCGGATTTGATCTCAGGTCCTCCTGAATCCAGAGCCAGTGCTTTATCCACTGCACCACCTAGCTGCCCCCAGTTTTGCTTTTTTTAAAAATATTTATTTAGTATTTCTCCCCCATTATATGTAAAAACAATTTTTAACATTCATTTTTAAAATTTTGAGTTTCAAATTCTCTCCCTCCATCCCCAATCCCCTCAATGAGAAGGCAAGCAATTTGATATAGGTCATACATATGTACTCAATCTAAACATATTTCCATATTAGTAATGTTGTAAAAGAAAATATACACTGGGAAAAAAACACAAGAAAAATCAAGAAAGTTTTAAAAAATAGTATTGTTTGATCTGTATTCAGACACCACCATTTTTCTCTGAGGATGGATAGCATTTTTCATTATAAGTGCTACAGAGTGGTCTTGGGTCATTGTATTGGTGAGAAGAGCTAAATTTGTCACAGTTTATCATCTTACAATGTTGCTATTATTGTTTATAATGTTATCCCGGTTCTACTCATTTCACTTTGCATCAGTTTATGTAAGTCTTTCCAGACTTTTCTGAGAGCATCCTGCTCATCATTTCTTATAGAACAATAGTATTCCATCACAATCATATACCACAACTTGTTCAGCCATTCCCCAACTGATGGGCATCCCTCAATTTCCAATTCTTTGCCACCAGAAAATAACTGCTATAAATATTTTGTACATCTTTTTCCTTTTCCTCTTTGTTTTTTATCTCTTTCAGGATATAGACCTAGTAGTGGTATTTCTGGGTCAAAGGGTATGCATGATTTTATAACCCTTTGGCATAGTTCCAAATGACTCTACGCAATGGTTGAGTCTTTTCACAACTCCACCAACAGAATATTAATGTCTCAATCTTTCCACAGCCCCCAACATTTTCCTTTTCTGTCCTATTAGCCAATCTAATAGGCATGAGGTAATATTTTAGAATTATTTTAATTTGCATTTCTCTAATCATATGTTTCATTTTTCATATGGCTATAGATAGCTTTGAGTACTTCATCTGAAAACTGTTTATCTTTTTGAAGGGGGAAAAAATCAGCATAACTGATCAATAAATTGGAAAAGGTACCACATTCATGGACCTCCTGTCTTTATAAAGGACTGGATGAGAGTGTCATTCCATTTCTCTTCTATGGAGCAATTCTTTTTCATTTTTATTTTGTAACATTTGCTTTTGATTGATTGATGTTTGTTGTTTCCACTTACATTGTTCTAGCACTGGCAAACAGTAAGCACTTGCCAGTTGATTGATTGACTTCTGTTAAAATTGCTAGTTGATGTATTGATTGATTGTATTGTGTGTTTTTTTTTCTGGGCTCTGCTTGCTTCAGATCTTCTACATCAGCTCATGTGAATCTTCCCATGCTTCTCTAAATTCATAATGATCATTGATCAATTAGGAAATGGCTCTTGTTTTTTATAAATTTGACGCAGTTCTCTATATATCAGAGAAACTGGCTCCAAATTATTTTCACTGTTATAATTGCTAATAATATTTCCCTCCATCCTATTTCCCCTGTTCATTCTATTCTCTCTTTTTTCACCCTGTCCTTCCTCAAAAGTGTTTTGCTTCTGACTCCTACCTCCCCCAATCTGCCCTCCCTTCTATCAGCACTACACTCCTTCTTTTATTCCCTTTCTCTCCTAATTTCCTGTGGGGTAAGATAGATTTCTATACCCAATTGAGTGTTTATGTTATTCCCTTTTTGAATCAATTCTGATGAGAGTAAGGTTCAAATGTTCCCCACCATCTCCCCCATATTCCCCTCCAATGTAAAAGCTTTTTTGGCCTCTTTTTTGTAAGAAACCCCTTTCCCTTTCTTCCAATGCATTCCTCTTTCTTACCCCTTAATTTTAATTTTCTAGATATCATCCCATTATATTCAATTTACACCTGTTCCCTCTGTCAATTCATACTCTAAGTGCCCTAATAATGAGAATTTTCTTATGAGTTACAAGTATCATCTTCCCATGTAGGAATTCGAACAGTTTTACCTTATTAATTGTTTTGTGGTTTCTTTTTCCTGTTTACCATTTGATGTTTCTCTTGAATCTTATATTTGAAAGTCAAATTTTCCATTTGACTCTGATCTTTTCATAAGGAATGCTTGAAAGTCCAATATTTCATTGAATACCCATTTTTTCCCCTAAAGGATTACACTTTGCTGAGTAGGTGATTCTTTGTTGTAATCCTTTGCCCTCTGGAATATCATATTCCACTTCTAGTCAGAACCACTAGAGCTGGCTTCTGGAAACAGCAGTATGTTCTTCAATCTTCCTCCACTCAGCATCTAATGTTCCTTAGATGAAAGTTTGTGAGGTAAAAGTTCATAATGTAAAAGTTCCTGAGACTGTGAGGTGACAGTCTATGAAGTAAAAATTCTTGAGGCTTTGAGTAAGGTAAAATTTGAGGTGAAACTTCTTGAGACCTTGAGTGAGATGAAAGTTGAGGTGAAATTTCTTGAGGCCTAGTCTGCTTTCTAACAGAGGTGCCCTAGGTTGATCTTTGTTAATTCAGTGTAGTAGGCCTGGAGGTGTCTGTACTTCATTCAGGCCAAACCTCAGCCCTGAAGTCTTCTCAAGTTGTCCTAGAAAGACAACTGCTTTAGTCCTTTATTTTTGCTGCTATACATTCATTTTGTGGAGATTCTCTGTCTCTTTGTGGAGAAAATCTGGACACCTTGAAACTTTCTGACCTACTCCACCATCTTCCTAGAATCCCTATATGTACCTCTTTTTCCATTTGACCAATTATACTCTTTAAGCAGTTCTTTTATTCAATGCAATTTTGTGCCTCTTTTAATATTTGGCCAATTCTGCTTTTTAGGGAGTACTCTGAAATTTTGTATACATTTTTCCATTTGGCCAATTCTGCTTTTCAAAGATTTCTTCTCCTCATTGGATTTTTGTACCTCTTTTACCATTCGGCATATTCTGTTTGATAAGTTATTTTCTTCCATATCTTTTGTGCCTCTTTCACCAAGCTGTTGACTATTTTTTCATTATTTTCTTGCATCACTCTCATTTCTCTTCCCAATTTTTCTTCTACCTCTTTTACTTGATTTGAAAAGTCCTTTTTGAAGTTTTCCATGGACTAAGAGCAATTCATATTTAACTTTGAGGCTTTGGATGTAGGACTTTTGACTTTGTTGTCTTCTGAGTATATGTTTTCATCTTCCTTATGTGGTAAAAATTATTTGTGGTAAAGATTAATATCAAAAGTTTTAGCTGAATCATTTGAGAGACTGTGCATGCTACTGAAGCAGCTTTTGAAGGACCTCCCCTTTTTGGGGAGGAAAACGTGAGGAACTTCCAGAATGCCAACTCAAAAGTGACAGCGGGAACGTAAGTTTGCTCTCTCTGGTGGTTGACTTAGCCATGGGGCACACAGGGAGTTCAGGCTGGTGGTATCTGGGGACCTGGCAAAGCACGTGTTTCATGATCTGTTTTGGTGACTGCTGAGTTACTGAAGACTGACTGGGTTGGTGAGTTAATGATGGAAAACCCTAAGCTTAGTGTTAAGACTATCTATCTGCATCTCTACTTCCTTATTTCCCTAATTGGTTTCACCTTTGTGGTCTAATTAATTCCCAAGCAATAAAACCTGATCCCTCACAGATTAAAACTCAGAGGCTCCTTTTTTATTGGCCTGGGAGGTATATATAAAAGGGAAAGTTTAAAGGGGGAGATTAATGCTCCATATATCCAATTTTGACTCTCACACTTATCACTATAGTAACTTTCTATAGTCAGAAGTTTTTCTGTGGTTTTCTCATTTTCTAGCCAATTTCTTGACTTTTAAATGTGCTAAAGGGGGGCTCTGCTTCCAGGATAGAAGGCATAGCGTCTTAAGCTTCAGGAGTTTTATACAGCTTATTTCAGAGATAATTCCAGGGACCTGTAAGTTTTCAGTTCATCCAAAGTGTTATTATCTAAGGGGAATTGTGTGTACTACTCTTCTTGCCCGTGTTCTGTTCTCTGAGTGACCACAAGAACTCTTTTCTACCCTGGAACTGTGACCAGGGTCCCCACTACTCCACAGCCTTGAATTCTTGTGTGTTAGTGCCCCTCCTCACCCTGAGACTGCCACTCAGGACTGTGTCCCTGACCCAAGTATGAGCAAAGCAAGAGAGTGACAGCAGTGACAACAAAGAGACCCCTGTAATTTCCTTCTAATCAGTTGTTCAATTGCATTACCATCTGTGGGCTGAGACCTCTGGAAGCCACAGCAGCCATAGTTGCTGCTGTTATTGCTGCTGGTGCTTCTACTGCTGCTGATTCAGTTGTTCCTGTGACATTTAAAATCTAGTGTGTGGTCACCTGACCTGACCCCAGTGTAGGGGAGAAATTAGTTAAGATTTACTGATAAATCTGGCAACAGTTTAGGCTTTTAAGCATTTATTAAAGAGTAAAGATAACACATGGGGTACAGCCTATCTCCTTTCCTCTCTCTCTCTCTCTCTCTCTCTCTCTCTCTCTCTCTCTCTCTCTCTCTCTCTCTCTCTCTCCCCCCCCCCCACCAACCTGAAGTTCCAGAATGAAAAGAAAATGATCCTCAGCAGCTTCTCCCAGAAGCCCCCTGTGAACAGGAAGCAGGGTCATACACACACACACACACACACACACACACACACACACACCTCCAAGCTAATTGGCTGGTAGCACTGATTAACATGACTTACAGGTGGTTCTATAGTTGTAACTTCCGGATGCCAGGCAACTTCCAGAGGCCAAGTCAAATGCTTTCTCCTCAGGGTGGAGCTGCCCTGGTTCTCACAATGTCTTTCTCAGCAAGGTGGTGGTGCTCTGATTCTCACATTCCCAAGGCCTTTTCCTGGTTTTCTGGGACCAGGTCTATACTGGCATGATCTGCACTGGACAGTGGTCCTCTCATCCAGGTACAATAGGATTTTCCGCCAACCTTCTAAGTTATCTATGTCTGAAAAATTATTTTACCCATCCTTTTGTGGGCTCTGCTGCTCCAGAATTTGTTTGGGGGCATTATTTAAAGGTGTTCAGAGGGGTTCAAGAGAGAGCTCAGGTGAGTCCCTGATTTTTCTCTTCCATCATGGCTTCATCTTCTTGGGATTTTGCTTTTTATCCTTTCTACAACTCTCTTTCATTTTACTGTACTATTAATTAATGTATAGGACTATAATTATTAGACTTGTGTTTTCCTCCATTTGCTTCTTTTGCAATAATTTTATTCCTTTCATTTTTCACCTTGGCACACTTTCCCTGAACTTAGTTTTACTTACCTTCCTTTGATGTTGTTCTATTCCCACAGGTTCTCTCATCATTCTAATTTACATGCCTTCCACCAAGTTCCTTAAATTTACTTAAACTATTTGTTTTTTGATTTAGTTATCTATTAATTCATTTATTTTATCTATCTACATATCTAGCTATTTCTCCCTTTTATTTGATCCTTCTCTCTCTCTGCTCAGGTAAGCATGTTATTCAAAATCTTCTCTCTCTTCCCTTAAACTGCTTATAAGGTTTAAGTAACATTCTTTTCCAGCATGCTTATCCATAAAATTTTTCTTTACTTTGCTCTTCTTACTTCTCTCCCCATATGATCTATTATGAATTCTATCCTTCAATTTATGAGCTATATTCTTATTTGTGCCTTACTTATTCTTTGTATTTCCTTCAAGTGGGTAGAGCTTCTAGAATACAAAATTTGAAATCTCTCCTCTATCCTATTTCTATAGTATTGTATTTATAGATCTTACCCCATCTTCTCATTTGTGTGTCTCACTAATTCAAATAATGTAAGAGTTAAAAGGGATTTCAGAGGAATAATCCATACTTTAACAGGAATCTTCTTTATAGTTTTTCCATAAAGCATCATTTAGCCTCTGCTTGAGGGAAACCTATAAGGCAGTTCATCCTACTTTAGGTCTGCTCTAATTATTAGAAATTTTTTCCCTTATGCCAAATCTACATTGGTTTTTTGGAAACTTTTACTTATTGGTCCTAAATCTGTTCTATGTCAAGTAAATCATCATCGTCGTCGTCGTCATCATCATCTCCTCTTCCATATGAAGGCAACTAAATAATGAAAAACAGCTCTCATACCCCACTCATTTCTAAGATTTTTCTTTTCCAGGCTAAATAGCCTCAGTTCATTCATCCAAATCTCATATATCATGGTTTTTAGTCCTGTCATGTAATTGTTGGATACACTCTAGCATTTCCACGTGGCAAGCAGAAGTAAAAACAATATTCCAGATGCAACCTGACCACTCACCCTGTTAATAACAAAAACATATTTAATAATCAATATGTCAAAGACCCATGATTTCAATAGTAAGAGAACTCCCCCTACCAAAACAACTCATATCAGGTCCATAAATTACAATCTTAGAGAGTTATCTAGGGGGCAGCTAGATGGCGCAGTGGATAAAGCACCAGCCTTGAATTCAGGAGGACTTGAGTCCAAATCTGGTCTCAGACACTTGACACTTACTAGTTGTGGGACCCTGGGCAAGTCACTTAACCATCATTGCCCCCACCCCCAAAAAATTTAAAAAATAAAAAAATGACTTGCCTTTAATCACACAAACAGGAAGTGTCACAGGTAGGATTTGAACCCAAAATTTTCTATCCCATACTCTATCCTACATCTTTTAAGCTGGACACTATGCTTTTCTTAATACAGCCCAAGATCTTCAGGTTTTTATGCCTTTTGGACAAGAGGTGTCCATTGAACAGCAATCAAATCTAATTGGTTAAATTTGGGGGTGGGGTGGGGGCAATGAGGGTTAAGTGACTTGCCCAGGGTCACACAGCTAGTAAGTGTCAAGTATCTGAGGCCATATTTGAACTCAGGTCCTCCTGAATCCAAAGCCAGTGCTTTATCAACTATACCACCTAGCTGCCCCTAATTGGTTAAATTAATTTAGAGGTAGGCTATATTAAAATGAAGGGTTAAACCAGACCACCTCCAGCCATAGACTATCAATTAAAAGAATGCATACCCTTTTCAAATGGGTGGGCTGAGTGAGACATCCCCCCTGCACCTCCCCCACCATGCACCCCAGGAGACGCCTTCCTATCTAGACAAAAGGTCTGTCTCCACCCAAGTTTTGAGTAAAACACAATGAGTTTTTTCACCCTAGATTAAATTCCTTGTCAGGTTGGATAGACTTGACCAAGATTGAGAATTGTCAATTTAATCTTATCAAGAAGGGCTTTGGAGTGGGGGAAGTCAGGACCTTGAAAGAAGGAGCACTGAATTTCCTCAAGATACTGATTATAAATAATCACTTCTCACATATCATAGTAGCAATCCTTATAAGCATCATCACCTACAAATTTTATAAGCATGCCATCTATTCTTTCATCCAAGTCATTAATTTTTTAAAATTGAACAGCACAGAATAAAGGATATCTACCTTATGTAATACACTAAAAACATCTCCACATTGACATGACTCCATTTTAGAAACAAGTCACTCATCCTGATGGAGGAGGATAAAAGGGTTAACAGATAACCTTTCAATAGTAGCTATCAATAGTACCTAAAAAGGTTTAACAGAGAAACTTAGGTTTATGTTCTTACAGTAACCAAGAGGGTTCAGTCCCTATCAACCCTTACTATCAACAGAGACAATAACTAGGAACCATTGACCATTAATATTCCTAGATGACAGAATGCCTATAAACCAGATCTTAAGTAAATAGATAGCATCAACACAGAGACCCTCTGAGACCGACAAGTTTAAGCATGTCCTTAGGAACATGCACAGAAAAGGCCAAATTTGTCCTTAAGTTCATGTTATGACATATAAGCCCCCAAAACACACCTCCAAGGAAAAAGGTACCCACCTCAGGGGTTGACTTAAGCCCTTTGGGTGCTCTCCCTGTGGTCACTCACAGTATTGCACTAAAACTTAGGAAGCTGAGTCACTGAGTCTTGTAATTCTTTGAGATGCCTCACAATCAATCTGATCAATTAAACCCACCTCCCACATCAATCCAATTAAAACCACTCCACCTCTCATCTGTAAGGACAGCATGAGAAACTATCACATATATTGCTGAAATCTAGATGTACTATGATTACATTTCCTGATCTACCTGTGGGGGGGGGGGAGAAGTTAATTATCTCTGATTCTTGATCAAATTAAGTTGGTCCTTAAAAATCACCACATCCCTTTCAAAATGTCCACTAAATATACCTTTAGTGACTATATTCAGGAATTTGTAGGGAATAATTCAAGCTCATAAACCTATAGCTTAAAGGATTCACCCACTTCTCCTTTTTGAAAATTGGAACATATGCCTGTTTCAAGTCCCCTTACCTCTCTTTCATTTTCCATAATCTTTTGAAGATTAGTAATAGCAGTTTAACAGTGACTTCTTTCAGTATTCCAGGATATAATTCATCCAGTCATGGCTAACTGGCCTCATTGAGAATGTCTTGGTATTCTCTTACTGTTTCCTCCACTATTTTGGATTATTATAAAGTGAACTGAAATTGAGGTCTGACTTCATCATTCAACTAAAACTGCTCCCCCCAAATTTATCAATGATCTCTTAATTGCCATATCTAATGAGTGGCCTTTTCTCAATCTTTATCCTGGGAAAGAAGACCTGGTGCTCCTTCTCAATCTCTTTTGCTGGATCTTCATCCATGCCACACCTACTAACTGTGGATTTTCCCCTAGGCACTGTCCTTGGCTCTCTTTTCTCTTTATATTCTTTCATTTAGTGATTTCATCAGCTTTCATGTGTTCAATTATCATCTCTATGCAGATGAGATCCATATACATATATGTGTGTATACACATACATTATAGAGAGAAAAAATAATTTAACTATCTTAAAGGTAGATAGAGCCATCCCTAGTCTCTCTTCAGAGATACAATCTGAAATCACCACCTACCTTTTAGACATTTCAAATGTCCAAAGAAGAACTCATCTTCCCCAAGCCTGCCTCTTTTCCAAACTTTCCTATTAGTTTCAAGTATGCCATTATCATTCTAGTCCCCGGGTTCACAACCTCAGCGTCATCCTTGACTCCTCAGTCTCTCACCCCACATATCCAATCAGTTACCAAAATTTGTGGTTTCTACCTCCTCATATATTATACATATCCCCTTCCCATCACTGAGATAATCATATCACTAGTTGAGGCTATCATCACTTCTCATCTGGAATATTACAATAATGTAATTTATCTTCTTGCCTAAAGTCTCCCTACTCTAATCCATTCTATATGCAGCTGTTTTTGGTTTTTGGTTTTTCCCTAAAGCACATATATGGCTGTCACACCTTCTATTCAATAAGTTCCATTCTCTCCCTATTCCTTCTAGGATCAAATATAAACAATTTTGCTTGGCATTTAAACTTCACAACCTAACACCTTTTTATCTTTCTGATCTTCTTACATGTATCTTCCCTTTATTCACTCCACAGTCCAACCATGTTGATCTACTTGTTCCTCACATACAACATTCCATGTCTCTCCATGGCTGTCCCCATTGCCTAAAAAGCTCTCTTTTCAGCTATGATTCTTGGAATGCCTGATTCCCTTCAACACTCAGCTCAAATACCATTCTCTTCTAGAGGCTTCTCCCAATAGCCTCAGCTACTTTCTCTTTACTGCTACCTTGCATCTACTCTAAGAATCTTTTATATAACTATTTATATATGTGTTCACTCTTCCATTAGAATGGAGTTTCCTCATTTTGGAAAGCAATTAATTATGCAAATGAAGTAAGTAAAATGTCCATAAACCTTTGACCCATAGATTCCATTACTAGGCTTTTATTCCAAGGAGACCATTGATAAGAAGAAAATCCCCATATACACCAAAATATTTATAGTAACACTTTTTGTGGTAGTAAAAAATGGAAACAAAGTAGATACCATCGATTACAGAATGGCTAAAAAAATACAGCATATATAAGAATATAATGGAATATTTCTGTGCTATAAGAAATGATACATTATGAATTCAGAGAAGCATGGAAAAATTCACATGACTTCATGTGAAGATCTGAAGCAAGCAGAGCCAAGAAAACAAAACATACAATTAATACAACCAATCCATCAACTAGCAAATTTAACATAGTCAATCAACTGGCAAGTCCTTACTATCTGCCAGTGTCACAACAATGTAAATGGAAAGAACAAACAAAATAATCAAAAGCAAAGTTGCAAAAGAAAAAAGAAAAAGAATGGCTCCAAAGAAGAAAAAAATGAGTTGACACTCCCATCCAGTCCTCCATAAAGGTCCATGAATGTGGTAACTTTTTCAATTTATTGATCAGTTATGCTGATTTTTTCCTTCTTCTTTTTCTTTAATTTTCTTTTTTTGCCTTCAGAAATGTTATTTGTTAAATAAGGTGGCTCTCTAGGAGGGATGAAAGGGAGATATACTTGGAAAATTTAGGGTGATATTAAAAAAAGATATCAATAAAATTATTTTTAAAGAAATAATGGCAGGGCAGGAACCATTTTCACTTTTTCTTTGTATTCCCAGAGCTTATCATAGTTCCTGCCACATAATAAGCACTTGGTAAATGCTTGATCAATTGCCTGATGCTGCCACTAACAAATTGCCACTAACCTTGGACAAATTGCCTAACTTCCCTAGAATTAGTTTTCCACATCTATAAATGAGGCATTTAAACAAGATCTTGAGGTTCCTTCCAGCTCTATGGCCTTGTACATTCTATTTGGAAAAAAACAAACATTAATTTGAAAAGAATTATGAATATTTGAGTGCTCTGGGTTTTGAAGAAAACGAGCAGCTTGAATATGTATAAACTTAATACTGTATATACCATTTGGTGCCACAAGGTGTCACTTGCATGCAAGAATATTCATAAATCATAGAACCAGGATTTTTTAAGTAATGTTATGACCAACAAATACTGTATATTTCTCTTCACTCATCTACATGATTAACCTGTTCCTACTTTTAACTGTCCTGTAGCCCTCTTGGAGGCACTTCTATGAAAAACTTATAAAGATAATACATTATATATTATATTATATATTATAATGATGATGTAATCCCTTTTTTAGTTCAAGATTTAATCAGTCAACACATATTTGTTACGTACCTATTACTATATGCCAGACACTCTATTAGATTCTAGGGATACAAAGACAAAAACAATGAGAATAATCCTTGTCCTCAAGCAGTTTAAATTCTATGTATATACATACACATATGTTATTTCCTCAATAGCATACATTCCCTCTGAAACATATGTCAAATCAAGTCCTTCCAAATGAAGGATTCTTGATTTAAGATTTCATATCATTATAGTTCCTTATACAAGCCCAAACTCCCTATTTTTAAAAATTGAGCCACATGGGTAGGCTCATTTCAAATACCGCCTTCAAAAAGAAAACCTTTTCTTCTCTTTCCTAAATACCCACTTGCTAAGACTTTATCCTTCTTCAAATTATAAACTATTTATATATATATGTATGTATGTATGTGTGTGTGTGTGTGTGTGTGTGTGTGTGTGTGTGTGTGTGTGTATATATATAGTCCCCCCTCTGGTGCTATTTTCCACAGATTCACTCATTTGAGGGCTGAGTCCCCAGATTGTCAGTAGCCTTTAGAAAGGGTATTTAAAAAGCAAATATAGTAAAGACAATTGCTACAGAAACATCTCCACAAACCACATATAAGGTCTCTGAGGAGAGTCAGATCAAGCTTAGAGAGCATTTATGGTCAAAAGGTAAACCCAACGTTCTGAATAACTGTAAGTCCTTTTCTCCCTTTATGGAAGCCTCATGATGCTCCCCTTAGGCCCTGCTTTCAGCTGTGCCCAATGTCCCTGTCTAGTCCTGAAACTGCCTTTCCTCAGTGTATCAGTGTATTCAGTGTATCTCCTAACTCCTGGGACAGATGGCACTGCCAGTCATTGCTGCCCTAGGGATACAAATGCCAATGGATAATCCAGATCTTTTGACCTTTCAAAGTTCACAAATCATCACCTGGTCAATGTGATGAAGAGGAGAGAAAAGAGAGAAAAAATCCCCCATCCAAGGCAATTCTCTCTCAGAAAGCCAAGCCTCTACCTCATTTCCCTATCACCAGCGCCAAACCATTTCTGAGTGTACCACATACCCTACATCTCTCCTTTATATGTTATCTAGCCCCATGCCCAACTCCTCACTACAATATAAATTCCTTAAGGGCTGAGAGTGTCTTGCTTACTTGTCTCCCCAGTGTTGACCACTGTACCTGGCAGATAATAATTACTTAATAAATGCTCTATGTATTATATACTTCCCTTTCTAACCATAGCACCTGGGAAGAGCCAGCTTGAGATCAATAGTTACATATAGCAGTTGAATAAATATTTTTATTCTTTTTTTTGTTGGTGGGGCAATGAGGATTGTGACATGCCCAGGGTCACACAGCTAGTGTCAAGTGTCTGAGGTCACATTTGAACTCAGGTCCTCCTGAATCCAGGGCTGGTGCTTTATCCACTGCACCACCTAGCTGCCCCGAATAAACATTTTTAAGTAAATTTAAATGGGTTCAAATACCAATCCTATCATACATGTGTGCTCTCAGGCAAATTACTTAACTGGGCTTCTGTTTCCTCACTTGAAGGAGTTAGGCTAGGTGTTCTGAGGTTTCTTTGAGCTCTAGAGCTACATGGCTGAGGGTCTACTTGGTTTTGATTCCATGAATATCAGGCTTCTCCCAGCATAAGCACATCACCCGAAAACTTCTAATCATGGAGATTGTTTCAGCTGTGGTACTCAACTCATCCTAAGAACTCACAGTTGCCTCTCCCTCTGATTAAAAGGCAGGAAGGGAGGAGCAAAAAACTCCTCCCAAAGCCTTTTTTCACACAGGGCTCAGAATTTCCAGTCATTTCTTCATTTCCTGCCAGTTGCTCTGCTTATTTGTGACTCCATGAACATCAAGCCCTTGAACCAATGTACCCCCTGCCACCCCACTCTCTTTTCAGCATCCTTTTGTGTACTGTTTTCTCCATTAGACTGCAATCTCCTTGAGGGCAAAGGTTGTTTTTTTTTCTTATTTGCATTTCCAGTCCTTAACACGGTCCCTGGCACACAGTAGGTGGTTAATAAATGTTTATCAACAAAACCTGACAAAATGGATTTACTTATAGCTAAAGGAAGAGGTATGGGAGGGGGAGGGGAGAAATTCAGACACAGAAAATAAGAATGAGAATGAAAAATGATTCCTGATCTTTAGTCCTATATCTCTTGCTTTTTAGACATTTTCATCTATGTATTACCTTAACTACAACCTGTCTAAAACTAAACTCTCATAATCATCTTAATTCCTCTCTGTCTCATATATCCAGTCACTAAATCCTATAAATTATTTCAAAAATTTTCTTGGATTTATCACTTTTTTTAACCATTTCAATCATCAGTCCCTTAATACAGATCTTTATCTCCTCATAGAGGCATTATTGAATTAACTTCCAGACTGTCTTTCCTGATTCTAGTCTCTGTACCTCCAGGATGGTGTATTTGAAGTGGATAGCACTAGATTTTAATGTCATAAAATGTCATTATTTCCCATTTCTTCATTTATAAAATATGGTAGTTAAACAGGATGTTCTATAAGGTTCTTCCCAACTCCAAATCCTATTATTCCATTAAGTTCATTCTATATACCTTCTCCAGCCTAATATTCATTTGATAGTGATTTTATTGTAACCCCACAACCAAAATCCATTGTCATGGAACTCTCTCCTTGTTGGTAGAGATCAATGTCTAGTACCTAGGTCAAGGGCAAATTTGACAAGAACCAGAAAGAGGAGAGCACTTCAATTCTCTTCAAGTTTCAAGTCATTTCCACATGTTCCTCAAGCTTCTGTGAGTTGTTGTTCAAGTCTCTTTGGACATCAGAGAAGATGGAAGATGTCAATCCCAATTCAGGTTGCTGAAGGAAAAGACTCTCGGAAGAAGCTGACATGGGATGAGTTGTCAATCTCCATCATGATAGTTTCTTCCATCTTCTCTACTAAAGCCAGAAGCTCCTGTAAAGATTCAAATGATGACTCAGAAAAGCTGAAGGAAAACTTGGTAGCAACTCAAAGCTTGAATAAAACTGAAGGGCTCTTCTTCCCATTCTTCCAACTCCACTCTGCCTTTCACATTGACCTCCACCAATAAGGAAGGAGTCCCATTTTAATGGGCTTTGGGCTCAGGGTTACATTATCATATAGCTCCTCTTCTCAGAAATTTTCAGTGATTCCCACTCTATCTACCCAATGTTACCTTCCACAATTTACCAACACAAATCCTTAGATTTAATCAGGCCATTGTTCTCACTTTCCTCCACATTCTCTGCACTCATTTCTGTGTCTCTGTTTTTGATCCTTCTCTTTTCCTTTCCTGCATAACCCATGGTTCAGGATTCCAAACTGTAGGATTACATAAACATGATTCAATGTTTATTATTAAATTATTAATGAAGTATCTAATTTTGCCTCCTACTCAGAGTTTTTTCTGGTAACAGAAAAGTATAGTTCAAGTCTAATTCTCCACAAATGTGGGCAAAACACCTCTATTTGCTGTGCAAACACTCAAGCTAACAATATTAGATACATGGTAAACTTTATTGCACCCCTTTCAAAAAAAAAGTCTCACAATAACCAATAGGGCAGCTAGGTGGCTCAGTGGATAAAAGCACTGGCCCTGAATGCAGGAGGACCTGAGTCCAAATTTGACCTCACGACACTTGACACTTACTAGCTGTGTTACCCTGGGCAAGTCACTTAACCCTCATTGCTCCACCAAAAAAAAAATCAATATAATTCTCCTTCACTGTCCATTGGGTCCACTTTTCACTTGAGAAACCTACATAGTTTTAGAATACTACTTTTAAAGGGTTGGACAGTCCTCAGAAAGGAAATGAACTTGGGGTTGCCCCAACATTCCAATGAGTTCTACCTTCATCATAGAGAACTATGCAATCCTTCATTCATATTAAATAATTATAGTTCTTTAATTTTACTCTAAACACTTTGACCTGTAATTCTTTCCCCTCTTCATTTTTTGTCTATATAAAACCTAGTCACCTTTCCAAGTCTAGTTCAAATCCCATCCTTTCCTAAAGCATTTCCAGGCTAGCCCAATGTTGTCTTCTCTCCCTTAACTTAGTGATATGTACTTATCAATATTTCAAGCTTTTGTATTATCTAATTGTTACTTCCATGTTGGTCTATTTTGTCCAATTACCCCTCAGGAGCTAGGTCTCCTGCTTTTCTTTTTCTTTTTTTTTAAATCATTACAGTGTCTGCACAGTGCCAAGGTCATAAGAGTCACTTGTGGATTGACTGAAGATTGATTGAATTCAGGAACATCTGGCCATTGGAAACTAAAAAGAAAAACCATAATTGGTGGAATAAAATTGAAAAACCATTTACAAGGAAGGATTGAAGAACTGAAGAAGGACTAATCCTATTGATTGACATGTTTAAAACTCATCTTTAAGTTATTTAGGAAAACAGTCCAGGAAATTCTAATTTTAAATAGATTAGTGGAAAAGAACATAAATCTTTTATTTACTGACTCATTTATTGCTTCTCAAATACATAAAGATTTCTTTAAAAACACACATCTTTAAAAGTTCAATTTAAACCTAAATTTTGAAAACATTTTAGACAAGACTTATTTACAACTATCAAATCAAAAATTTTGTTGAAGTTATTTAAGTCCAAAACAAAGACATTATAAATGAGCTACTGCATGTTAGAACTTAGAGTTTAAATAATATATCATCATCAGTCTAGAGGATCATCTTGGAAAAAAATACTTACATTATGAAAGAAAATGTTGAAAGCATTATGTTCCAGTAATAAACCATACTCCAAATGAAACTGATTAGAACCATATTTTTCCATTCCTTTAATTTATATTTTTTAAATAAAATAGAGGGGAGCAAATTTACAGTGCAAATCTTAAGGTTAATTAAGGTTAATATAAATTGCAAGACATACTTTGTGTGGAAAGGAACTCATAGTTAAATGTGATACTTGGTGCTTTGAATTAATTTTTATAACTAGTTTAATTCTGTCTATTCTTTACAGTATACAATCTTTTATTTCTCCTTGCTGCTATGTGTGAAGTAGTAAATACTCTCTTAAATAAGCAGTTAGGTGTTTCAGTAGCTGAGAAACATACCCAAAAAAGTTATTGAAAGTTTATCAAAAGTATTCAGATTTCTTATTAGAAAATTAAAATATTCCTTCTTTCCTCCCTCCCTTACCTGTACCCCAATTATTGATTTAAATCACATTCTCTTGACCAGGCATCTTCAAAGTAGAGTTAATGGCCACATGAGAAGCCATTCCATCATCCTAAGAAGTGTGATCATCCAATTAGAAAGTAGGAAAATAGGTCACATCCACTCTACAACCCAACCACATTTACCCTTCATTTATTATCTACCAACATTCTCTCCACCCCCTTCCACCACTGTGCAAGCTCCCAACTTCCTCCTTTATGAACAATGTCAGGCCTAAGATAGCCCAGAACAATGACTAAAAGTTGACGTTTTTAAATGCACTGAAGTCTGGGGCAGCTAGGTGGCACAGTGGATAAAGCACCAGCCCTGGATTCAGGAGGACCTGAGTTCAAACTCGGCCTCAGACACTTGACACTTACTAGCTGTGTGACCCTGGACAAGTCACTTAACTCTCATTGCCCTGAAAAAAAAAATGCACTGAAGCACTCATGAACAATTTTTTTCAAAAACAATAAAAGTGACTAATAGCAAGACAGCAAAAGAATTTTGTTGTTTGGTCATTTATCAGTCAGGTCCAATTCTTCATGAGCCCTTTCAGGGTTTTTTTGGCAAACTGCAGTGGTTTGCCATTTCCTTCTCCAGCTCATTTTAAAGATGAGAAAACTGAGGCAAACAAGGTTAAGTGACATACCCAGGGTCACACAGATAGTGTCCAAGGCCAGATTTGAATTATGCCAGGCTCAACATGCTACCCACTGTGCCACCTAGCTGTCCCGATTTGAAAGAATAAAACTTCTACATGTAGAGTGTATGCATTTAGAAGCTATCTATATAAAAAGACCACAAAGTTTGAATATGACATGGATAGATATCTGATATTGGGTCTGTCCCACTCCACTCCATGGGAGATTGAATTTTTTTCCCCTGTGGGAAACAGGAGGAATGCCATATCTGCGTGTTTCACCTATCTCCAAGAAGGGGATTAAGCTAAAATTATATCTAACTACCACATCTCATATATTGACATTCTAGGTGTTAACAATATTTTGGAGAGACCAGGATCAACACCACATTCTATGATTATGCTTAATGGGAGGGTAGCATTTAGCTTACATTCACCAGCCAGTTTAGTTTTCTTCCAGGAAATATCTCTTACACAAAAGACCATCACAAATAGCAAATAAGCCCTTTTTTTAAAATCGAAGTAGGCAAGAAATAGAAAATCAGAGAAATTATACAGATTAATATAGATTATAGAATACATCAGTGTACTACCCTCTCTGCCCCCATTTTGGGCAATATTTTCCTAAAATATTATTTGTATTAATATTTTAGTGAGGTAAAATGTTTTTTCTCCTTAATAAACAAAGTAAAATATTTTAAAATATTGTTTTCTGGGGCAGCTAGGTGGCACAGTGGCTAAAGCACCAGCTCTGGATTCAGGAGGACCTGAGTTCAAATACGGCCTCAGACGCTTGACACTTACTAGATGTGTCACCTAACCCTCATTGCCCTGCCAAACCCCCCCTCCAAAAAAAAAATTATTATTTTCTTCAACTTTATCTCAATTTTTTAAATTTCCATTTTTATGTATGTTAATATACAAGATATATAAACCACTTTCCATTTTTATTTTCAATAACTTTTTTCAATAATTCAGGGTTACATGTTTTTATTTTTATACCTCACCTTTTTCTCATTATCATTCATCTTTTTTTAATTATAAATTCTACTCTGATGAGTTTCTTGGTCTGACAGTACACAGATAAGCTGATAACTCCCATGTCAATAATAAGTCTTTTCTCCATTCTGGTTAAAATTCAGTCAATTACATTCTTTTATTTATAATTTGGTGTCATCTACATTCAGCACATACCAATTTTTATTTTAATGAAAATGTTCATGATGTGGAAACATCAGGTTTCTCTATCTTCTAAAAGTCTTTGGCTTCTTTCATTTCTTTCTCTGGATCACACTTTCTTATTTATTTCTTCACACCCTCACTTTCCCCCTATTTCTTTTTTCTTTTTTTTTTGTTGTTGTTGTTGTTGGGCTTTTTTTGGGGGGGGTGTTTTGTTTTGTTTTGTTGAGGCAATTGGGGTTAAGTGACTTGCCCATGGTCACACATCTATTAATTGTTAAGTGTCTGAGGCCAGATTTGAACTCAGGTCCTTCTGAATCCAGGGCCAGTGCTCTATCCACTGTGCCACCTAGCTGACCCTTCCCCCTATTTCTGTGGTTGATTACAACCTAGTGAGTCACAAGAGGTTAGGAAGGTGAGTCACCCAGGGTCCAGGAATAGATACCATTATAGTTTTTGCATCTGATCCAACATTAAGGCCCATAGGAGGGAGAAGAGACCTTTCAACTAGGACCAGGCCCAACTACTGATGGTACTGTTTTTGGATATAAATTTACTGGGGTCAATGGTATGCAGAAACTATGCTAAGTCTAAGCACACTCTTCCCAGAAATTGATTGATAATGGGGAGAGTATGCTACTTATTAATTGGGAGGAAATACCTGTAACAATGTAGAGGTAGCTAGGTAGCACTGGGCCTGGGCCTGGGCCTGGGAACTAGGTCAGAAACACCGTAATTCACATCCATCTTCAGATACTAGCTGTGTGACCATGGGCAAGTCACTTAACCTCAGTTTGCCTATGTACAGAGTATTTAGCATATGGTACCTGGCAAGCAGTCAGTGCTTTATAAATGTTTATTCCCTTCCCCTTCTCTACCTCTGTGCCTGCTATATCTTTAGAGTAAATACTCCTTTGTAAAAGTTCATGGATATAAATAGCTGGGATGTAATTGGAGTGCTAGTCATGGGAGGCCAACAATAGAGCAATACACCAGAATAGCTGCTTTTGTCAATAGCATTAGAGAAAGACACCTTCTGATCTTTCAAAGGTATCTGTAGAACCCTAGGGGAAGAGGTAACCAGCCTTGCTCTTAGAGTGAGACCACATAATGTCATTGGACTACATTATGATGATGTCTATATACAATGAGGAGATAAAAGTTTAAGAGAAAAACAAAAGGATGCCTTTCTCAGTTTTACAATCTTTTCTGTAATAGGTTTAGCAATATATGAACACTTTTTCTAAAAGGTACATTAGCTCTCTTGCTTCCCAGAGGTAAATTTTATGATACTTCATCATCATCAAGCACTGTCCCTGAAGTCAAGAAAATCTGAGTTCAAATTCAGCCTCAGATACTGACTAGCTGTATAACCCTGGGTAAGTCATTTAGCCTCCCTGTTTGCCTCAGTTTCCCCATCTATAAAACGAGGGTAATAATAGCACCTATCTCCTAGGGTTGTTATGAAGATTAAATGAAAACTACCATTTACACATGGTGTCCCAAAAGTCTTAGTGTCATTTTAAGTTCCTAAAGCTTAAGATTTGTAAAGCAGTTTACAGATAATTTGATCCTATTTGATTTATGTGATGATAAAGAAACAATAGCTATTTTGCTATAACTTCACCTAAAGAATTGTCCCTACAGCTTATAAAGAGTATTTGCTCCTTAGAAAATCATTCAATCTTCATATAGTACATATGAGGTAAATAATGTTTTTCTCTAAATAAGATTCAAATTACTCCTTCTTAAGAAAATAAAACTCTATTATCTCTAAAAGTATTAAAAATTTAGTTAAGTTTCTTAAACTGTCTATACAGGCATATTTTCTAAATTTTATCCTTAAAGACCAAAAAGAGGCACACATCTGGTAGTTTGGGTTGGCAAAACACTCCCAGAGATGAGACAAAATGTAAGTACAACACAGTAAGACAATGTGCCAAGCCTAGCAAAGGAAACCAAAGAAAATAAGACTAGTCTAGAAAATAGATTAATTTCCCATAAAGGCAATAGCAAATCTTCAAAACTCCATACAAAAGATATCCTTTATCTGATGTTCGTCCTGAAAAGTAACCACATATGTCCATTTTTTCCAGTTTTAAGCACAAGGACATTTAGATTATTAAATTATCATTAGAGTAATGGAACACATGGGAAAAGCTCTAAGTACATTTTAAACAACCTATTATTCCTAGTTTTCAAAGTATTTTTCAATAACATATGACAAATCTCAAATTCCAATACTTATATTATTTTTCTAAAATTATACTTGGTAATTAAAGTCCTTTGCAATCTGTCTCTAGCCTATATTTTCTGGCTGATTACACATGATTACATTTCTGTCATGAATTCCACATTCCATCCAAACTGGACTTGGTATTCCCCATACAATAGTGGGTTCTCAGAGTTTTTGGTTTCAGGAACCTTTTATATTTTTAATTGTATTTTTATTTATTTTCTTAAGTATTTACCAATTACATCTTTCCCATGATTTAAAAACATTTTTTCCTTATTCTTAACTTTATTTTTAGTGCCTAATTCTTTCCCACTCACTCCTCCCCTACCTACTGAGGCTAGCATATGATATCCATTATGCATGTGAAATCATGCAAAACATATCACTTTTACACTCTTAGAAATTATTGAAGACCTCAAAAAGATTTGTTTATGTGAACTATGTTTATGTTTACCACATCAGAAATGAAAATCATAGAATTATTATGAATGGAGTTTTAATGTGATGGAAGTTTTCATGTGAAATGGAAGCAATTCAGTTTCCTGGCATGATTTCACAGGCATACAACAATGAAGTCAGCACAACAGCTCTCTAGTCCTTCAGTTTGGTAGACAATCTAATACCTCCTCTCTCTCACAATTTCTTTCTGAGCCTCCCAAACACTGAACTAACTCTGGCAAGAGGGGCGTCAACCTTATCATCTATGTGGACATCCCTGGAAAGTATACTGCCAAGGTAAGTGAACTTATCTACAATGTTCAAAATTTCTCCATTTGCTATAACTATAGTTATAGTTCCATATATAGATGGTACGATGCTGGCTGGTGAAGAACCTCTGTTTTCTTGGTGTTGATTGTCAGGTCAAAATTAGCACAAATAGCAGAGAATAGATCCATATTCTGTTACATTTCAACTTCAGAGGCTGCATTGAGTAAACAATCATCTTTGAACCAACTCTTCCTCCACTTTAGTTGACCTGACCAATGCCTTTGAAACTGTCAGTCATGGGGGCAGCTAGATGGATAAAGCACTAGCCCTCGATTCAGGAGGACCTGAGTTCAAATCTGACCTCAGATACTTGACACTTACTAGCTGTGTGACCTTGGGCAAGTCACTTAACCCTCATTGCCCCATTAAAAAAGAAAAGAAAAGAAACTGTCAGTCAAGAGGGTTTGTGAAAATTGTGGTGAAAATTGGTTACCCAGAGAAGTTCATCATGGTTTCGTGACGGTATATTTGAAGGATGATGCTCTTAGCCTTTCCTGATCATCAATGGAATGAATAAGTTATGTGCTTGCTCCCATGCTTTTTAGAATGATTTTTTGTGGGGGGGGGGGGCGCAAGGCAATGAGGGTTAAGTGACTTGCCCAGGGGTCACACATCTAGTAAATGTCAAATGTCTGAGGCCATATTTGAACTCAGGTCCTCCTGAATCCAGGGCTGGTGCTTTATCCACTGCACCACCTAGTTGCCCCAGCATGATATTTTCTATGATGTTGTCATACCTTCAACAAGAACAAAAACTGTTCCCCCAACAAAACACTCCATCTCTCAACTCTGGGCATTTTCTCTGGCTGTCACCCATGCCTGGAACATTCTCCCTTCTTCACTTAGACTACTGACCTTCCTGGGGTTCTTCAAGTCCCAAATAAAATCATGTATTTTACTGAAAGCATTCCTAGTGTCTTCCTTCTGTTAATTAATTCCTATTTATCTTATATTTATCTTGATTTGTATAGGTAATTTTTGTATTAGATTGTGAGCCCCATGAAGGTAGGGACTGTTTTTTGTATCCCTAGTGTTTAGCACAGAGACAGACACATAGTAGGAGCTTAATAAATAAATAGATTGATCAATACTCATATGCCAAAAATTTACAAATAAATAATTAAATGAAGTAGGAGAGACTGAGATAATCTGTAACTTCCCCTCTAGCTATACCAATCTATAACTCTTTGTAAATTCCAGATATATAGGTTAACAGTAGTCAGGGTAAGTATATCATCTCATATCATATTTTAGCTCACTAGCCAGCCCCTCAGCTTTCAAGGGTAATAAAGTACAGAATAAGGGCCTAAAATCGGTTGCTGTGGAGCCCTATCCAACAGCTTATAAATTTGAGGCTCTTTAACCTAAATAGAGGGGTTGGGTGTTGACTCATCTCATTTATGTGACTTAACATAAAAGCTAGCCATTTTAGTTTGCTCTGCTGCAGCTTCCTGCAAGAAATCTGCCTCCTTATTGCTAGCTCCAATGGAGTATTGTGAGAATTCATATCCTATTCCAGCTCTGGCTGGGCTTCCAAATTGTCTCAAGTAGTAATCTTTCTTCTGATCATAAAGAGCAGAAGGAGCAATCTATTTTCTTCCTAGTTTACTTAAGACCTTACCCTTACATTCTAAAACAATTCAACAGACATTCATTTAGGCATCTATTTTTACAAAGTGTGATAAGCTGAGATAATAACAAAAGCCAAACATACACAAAAACCACAACCCTTCACGGGGCTCATTTTCTCCTGGGGAAGGGTATGGCTTTTTTTTTTTTTCCCCAGTGAGGCAATTGGGGTTAAATGACTTGCCCAGGGTCACACAGCTAGTAAGTGTTAAGTGTCTGAGGCTGGATTTGAACTCGGGTATTCCTGACTCCAGGGCCAGTGCTCTATCCACTGTGCCACCTAGCTGCCCCAGGGTATGACATATAAACAGATGAGTGAATATAACATAATTTGAGGAAGGTAAGAACACTAGGAATGGGAAGATCAGGATCGGATTTGTATGGGTTGTTCCTGAGCAGAGACTTGAAGAAAGCTGAGGATTCTAAGAGCCAGAGATATAGAGCATGTTTCAGGCTGGCCTATGCAAAAGCAAGTATAAAGGACATGGGATGCTGAATTAGAGGAGTAGCTAGGGCAACTAAGAGTCCATGAAGGGAGAAAGAAATATGAAACACTGAAAAGGCACAGGTAGGCAAAAGCAAGATTGTCATTAAACACCAGGCAGAAAAGTTGGCATTTTGTTTAGGCAAATAGGTGGTGCAGTGCATAGAGCGGGATTCTGCTTCAGACAGTTGTTCAGTTGAGTTCAACTCTTTGTGACCCCTTTTGGGGTTTTCTTGGCAAAGATACTGAAGTGGTTTACCCTTTCCTTCTCTAACTCATTTTACAGAGGAGGAAACTGAGGCAAACAGGGTCACACAGCCTGATGTTGGATTTGAACTCAGGAAGATGAGTCTTCTTGACTCAAGCCTAGCACTTAATCCACTAAACCACCTAGCTGCCCCAGTTCAGACACTTACTGTGTAATCTTGGGCTAGTTAATTAATTAGTCTGCCTCAGTTCTACATCTGTAAAATGGGGAAAATAAAAGTTGTAAGTATAAAATGAGATAATATTTCATTTGTATAAAGTGTTTTGAATAATGTCTGGCACATATAAATGCTGGCTATCATCATCACCGTCATTACCACCACCATCACCACACTACCATCACCATCATCCTGGGTTCAAGATTTCTCCTCTGAATCTTGCTATCTGTATGACCTGCCACTTAACTTAACTGGGCCTCAATTTTCTCATCTGTTAAATAAGGGTTGGACTAGATGACCTCTGAGTTCCCTTCTACATCTAAGATCCTTGAGCAGAGGCATATGATCTTTCTCTTGAATTCTCAAGATGCTCATCTGAAGGAGGAAACCCAAGATGAACTCAACTTCCCTTCCAGTCCTACAATGTACAAAACTTTGAAAATTCAAGACATATAGGTAAAGAATAGACTAAGAACATCACAGTTTAGTTCTCTGCTTAGGATAATTAAGTATAGAGAGCTCCCTGGAAGATCTGATTTTATTAATGGAAATAGCATTTAAAATGAAGTTTACCATCTGCTTTGCTGCTGCACCCTAAGGAAATCTTTAAAATGTGTTATCTCCCGGATTAGAAGTAGAGCTCCTTGAGTTCAGAGATTATTTTTTCTATTTATATTCCCAGAATTTAGCACAGTGCTTTGCATATGGTTAAGCATTTAATGAATTCGTCACTCATTCATTCATTCGTTCATTCATTCATTTATTGTCAAGACTTGGCAACTAAGACCTACCTACAAGACCTGGATTTTGAATTCTGCCTTAATAGTTCTATCAGTAAGAGTGCCCCTTAGCCTCAGTTTCCCCTTGTCATTTAATCACTCTGCAACTGCTTATCTCTGTAAAATAGACATAATAGTAGCACCTACTTCGCAGGATTACTGTGAGGCTCAAACCGGTTCATATATGTGAGAGCACTTTGCAAAACCTAAAGTGTTATGTAAATGTCCACCATTATTATTGCTTATTGTAAAGAATGTACAATCCTCCCCTTAGAATGTGAGTTCTTTGAGGGAAGGGGCTGTTTTTTGTTGTTGTTAATTTTGTTCGTTTTGCCTTTCTTAGTATCCTCAACCGCACCTCGGTGCCAGGTGGAGAAAGTGTTTAATAAATGCTTGTTGATTGATTGATAGATCGATTTGCTCGAAAGGGTTTACTCTCCTATGGTTCTGCTACCTTGCAATCCACTCCTGGAAGTGCAGTGCTCAGGAAGTAGCTGGAGGGGGCTTTCTTTAAGCCTGATGGAATCAGGGAGGCAAAGGCGTGACTGGGTTGCTTTTATTTAATTACTGAGGTGGGCTCAGAATTGGGAATACAAGCCAACTGCGGCCTAGAGAAAGCCGGCGGAGGGCAAGGTACGGGTAGGGCCCCGGGACGGAAAAGGTGAGGCACGGAGAAAGTGGAGGGCGCCCAGCCTCGGGCCGTCTGCCTTCCCGCCCTCTCCCGTGCTCTGATCCCGCATCCAGTCCGGTGCCCGCCCCCGGCTCCTCCCCTTCCGCCGCCGCCGCAGAGAAGCGGAGCTGGGCCGGGCCGAGTCGGAAGCGCCAACACCGGAACAGGCCGCCGGCCAGTCTGGTGGCTGGGAGGGAGGGAGCTGAGTGCGTTCGGCGGGGCCGGGCAGGGCTGGGCCGGGGGGAGCCGCCGGCTCACTCGCTGTGGATCGTCCTGCCAAGGCCGGAGCTGGCGGCGCCGTCATGAGGCCAAGCGCCCCAGCCGCCGCCGCCGCCACTGGGGCAGGTAGGGAGCGGGCGGGCAGGAGGCGGAGGGTGTGGCGGGGGCCCGGCCCGGCCTAGCCTCCGCGCTGGGCCCGACCGGGCCCTTGGCGCCTGTGCGGCCACTCGCTGGCGCTTGGGGCGATGATCTTCTCTACTGGGCTCCGGAGGCGCCGGGGAGGGGGTTGGAGGCGGGGAGATCCACTTCCACTCGCTCCCTCCGCCCTGACCCCTGCGAGGGTGGGGGCGGGCTGGGGTCGAGAGGCCCCTGTCTCGCCTCGGCGTCCTTTGGGGAGCGTGGGTCCCTCCGCCCCCCGGGCTCCTGCCGCGGCCGGGCTCCTGCTCAGCTTCCCGGTTACAGGTATTTTCCGGAGACCTGGCACGGATTTTGTACCTGTCGATGGCCCGGCTCCTTCCCGACCGCTGGAGTCTCCCTGCCCGAGGCCCCCCCCCCCCCCCCCCCCCCCCCCCGGCCTAATGCCAGAGTTTGTTTTTAAAAGATGGTCACTTGTGCCGCACTTGTGTGTGGAGTGATGTAGGCTACGCAGGAGATCCATCCCCAGGTCTAAGGGGGCAGTTATCCAAAGACACTTGGGATCCAGGATCCTGGTACTGGTAGGGACCTCCCGGGCTAGTTAGGCCAAATCCCGAATTTTACGAATTAGGAACCCACGGCCCTTGGAGGTTGTGGCTTGTCCGTGAGCACACTAGCACAAAGCATCCGCATTCGGACGTGTATCTAAAGCCAGAACCAGTGGCCTTTCCGCTGTCGTACTAATTGGAAATGATTGGGCCCAGACACTTACCTTTAGGTAAATTACGTATGAATCATCTCACTAAACTGCCCAAGTAGTAGGAACTAGCACAGAAGGCGCAGCATAAATGCGAGTGAACTACTCAACCCAGTCAGTTGCCTAAGGGAACCTTTTTTTTTTTTAGTGAGGCAATTGGGGTTAAGTGACTTGCCCAGGGTCACACAGCTAGTAAGTGTTAAGTGTCTGAGGCTGGACCTGAACTCAGGTACTCCTGACTCCAGGGCCGGTGCTCTATCCACTTCGCCACCTAGCTGCCCCCGGGAACCTTTTTATTATTTTTCTTGTATATGCAGCTAGCTTACTGTGAAAGTCTCTTGCAAGGTTTACCAAATTAGTATGAGTCACAAAGTACCACCTTGAATAAGCAGGAAACAAAATCAAATATCGAGTCAGGTGACCTATAGGACCCTTGTGAAGAATCACAGAAGTAAATAGGAGGGTAATTAATTAAGTTTGTTGCTTGATTAGGTTGATTTCTTGACCATATCATTCGGTGGCCTCCATAGATAGGAAGAAATGAGGGTTAGGTGCTTTTGAGAAATAATAAAGTGTTATCAGCCTGCATAGTTATATCACTCAAAGTGATTTTTAAAGTTGCTAAAATTCACCCTATCTTATTAGTTTATTTCAAGTTGAATTTTAAAGTTATCAATTTTGCCTGTATTTAAAATAAAATTCAGTCTCACAAATTTTTGACTCTGTGGTCAGCCTTTCATCTTACCTTAGAAGTTGGTTAAATAACAGGATTAAAGAGTTCTATTTTCAGGTTTTCTCAGGAGCACTAATTAGCTATATGGCAGAAAATTATAAGACTGGATTTTGAATCAAAAGGCCTGTGTTTGAATCCTTGGTTATGCTCTTTATTTCCTGTGTGACATAGGCAAGTCAGAGCCTCAGTTTCTTCATTTCTAAAATCGATAGACAAGTATTTATTAAGCACCTACCACTGTATACCTCCAGCATACCTCTCAGGGTTGTTGTGAGGATCAAATGAGATGGTCATTTCCTAGATTGCTTAGCACCGTGCCTGACACATAGTAGGCATATAATAAGTGCTTTGCCTCCCCATTCCCTTGTGCTGGCAGTACAGAGTTAAAATAATTCTCCTTAAGAATCTTATAGCCCATTGTGAGTAAAGAGGCAGCTTCTTTTCAGCTTCCTTCTAACTCTAAACCCAGAGCCACAAACTGTACCCTTAACTCAGTAAGCTAAGTGATATTGATGGTCACATGGAACCAAGGAAAAAAACTTGTATGGATTAATAACTAACATAGCTCTTTAAAGTTAACTCTCATTTGATAAACATGAGAACCCTGTGAGGTAGGTGCTATTACTATCCCCATTTTATAGATGAGAAAACTGGAGCCTAAAAAGGTTAAATTTTGTGAAATTTTTAGGCTCACACAGCTAGTAAGTAAATAAAATTTGAACCCAGGTCTTCACAGACACCAGGTCCAGTGTACTGTTATGAAACCTAGCTGCCACAAGGGAGTAGCAAAGTATATCCCCTTGGAGGGGGGGAGACTTTATCCTAAAAGTTGAGTAAAATTTATAGAATTTTTTATCTTAGTATGCATTAATAGTGTTTAATGAATATTGAAATTGATATCTAAGAGGCCAGGGGGAGCCAGGGGCTAACTAGAGGATCAACTAACCCATAAGAGAGTATAAAAAAGGTTTTACTTCTTTGAGAGTAGAAGAAGGTCGTGTTTAATAATCTATTCAGTTATTTTTTTCCAGATAATGAAGTGTTTGGAAATTATGAGTGTTTAATGATACAATATGCAAACTAAATGTGTCTACCCAGTGTTAATTTTACTTTTCAGAAATGATTTTATATAGAAGTTCTAGAAAGTGCTTTTTTTAGTATTCATACAGGATGCTTAAAATATGAAGATGAAAGTAATTTGCCAAGTTAGCCAGTGAATACTTTGTTTCACTTCCTTGACCAATTTATATTAATAAAGTGTTTTTTATAAACTTCAACAGTACTTTGAAATTGTTCTTGGACATGATTGTCACCACACTTCAACGCACATAAATTGTTTTCTTCTCCTTTTGGATAATTTTTTAATACTACAATGGTAAGTTGCATCTTTTCAGGTAAGAGACAACCCCCTACCTCCCCCCCCCTTAAAGAAATTCCCTCCACTAAGCAGACCAACAGAGGATTGTCTGGGGCATCAAGAGCTTAAATTGACTTGTCTAGAGTCTCACAGCCACTCTGTTTCATAAGTGAGGACTTAAGCCCAAGTGTTCATACACAGAGACCAGGTTTCTATCCACAACTCAAAGTGAATGGGGGGGGGGGGCGGGCAATGAGGGTTAAGTCACTTGCCCAGGGTCACACAGCTGGTTAAGTGTCAAGTGTCAGGTCCTCCTGAACCCAGGGCAGCTGCTTAATCCACTGTGCCACCTAGCTGCCCCAAAAATGAATTTTAAAGCAACTAGATGACACAGGAAACTAGGCACTGGACCTAGAATCCGGAAGACCTGAATTTAAATCTTGCCTTGAGATACTACCTATGTAATCTGGACAAGTCATTTAACCTGTCTGCCTCAGTTTCATTATCTATAATATAGAGATCATAATAGCATTTACCTTGTTGTGAGGATAAAATCAGTAACAATTAAGTGACTACTATATGCTAGACACTGTGCTAATTGCCGGGGATAGAAAAAGTGTCAAAAGACAATCTCTCCCCTCAAGTAGCTCACAAGGGGAGAGACAACAAGCAAACAAATATGTACAAACAAGCTATATACAGGATAAATAGGAAATGATTAAAAGAGTTGGAAAAAAGCTTCCTGAAGAAAGCAAATTTTTAGTTAGGACTTCGGGGAAGGCAGAGATGAGGAGAAAGCATTCCATACATGGAGGACAGTTAGAGAATGCCCAGTACTGAGAGATAAAGTGTCTTCTGCATGGAAGAACCAGGAGACTAGTGTCATTGAATCAAAGAGTACATGGTAGGGAGTAAGGTGTAAAAAGACTAGAAAGATAGGAAGGGGCTAGGTTATGTTGTATTTGATCCTGGAGGTGGTAGGAAGCCACTGGAATTTATTTTGTAGGGGTAACGTGATCAGATCTACATTTTAGGACAAACATTTTCATGGCTGAATGGAAGATGGATTGGAGGGGGAGGAACTTGAGGCAGGCTGACCCTCCAATAAATTATTGCAGTAATGAAGATGTGAGGTGATAAGGGCCTCCACTAAAGTAGTAACAGTGTCAGAGGAGAGAAGGGGGCATGTTGGAGAGATGTTATAAAGATGAAATCAGTAGGCCTTGGCAGCAGATTGGAAAAGGGGGGGTGGGGGGAATGTGAGAGTTAGTGAGGAATCCAGGATGACTCTTAGTTGGTGAGCCTGAGGGACTGGGAGAATGCTCTTGTCCTCTACACTAATAGGGAAGATGGGGAATGGGACTAGAGTTTATAGAGAAAGATAATGAGTTCTGTTTGGGACCTGGAGAGTTTAAGATGTCTACTGGACACGGAGTTCAAGATTTCTGAAAGGCATTTGAAGTTTGGGGGAGGATAGGCAGATTTTCAAATCATCAGCATAGAGATAGTAATTAAATCCATGGGAGCTGTTGAGATCCAAGTGAAGTAGTGTAGAGGAAAAAGAAAAGAGAACCCAGGACAGAATCCTAGGAATACCTTTGGTTAGAGAGCGTGATCTGGAGAAGGATCCCAGCAAAGGAGACTTGAGAAGGAGTGGTCAGTTAAGTAGGAGGAGAACTGAGAATGAGTGGAGTCTTGAAAACCTAGAGAGAGTCTCAGGGAGAAAAGAGTGATCTGCAGTGTCAGAGGCTTCAGAGGTCAAAAAGAATGAGGATTGAGAAAAGGCTAATGGATTTGACAACTAAGATCATTGGTAACTTTGGAGAGAGCAGTTGTGGTGGGATGATGAGATTGGAATTCGGAGAAGTGACTGAGAGAAGAGAAGGCAGAAGTAAATAGTCAACAGGCTTTTTCAAGGAGGTTGCCCACAAAGACCAGAGATGAGGGTGAAGGGATCAAGTGAGGGATTTTTGAAAATAGGGAAGACATAGGCAAGTTTGTAGGCAGTAGGGAATGAGCCAGTACAGGCTGAAGTGATAGAGTGTGGTTGACAGAGGGGGCAGTCTTTGGGGGAGACAACATGGAATGGGATCATTTATGCAGGTGGGAAGACATAGGCAAGTTTGTAGGCAGTAGGGAATGAGCCAGTACAGGCTGAAGTGATGGAGTGTGGTTGACAGAGGGGGCAGTCTTTGGGGGAGACAACATGGAATGGGATCATTTATGCAGGTGGAGGAGTGGGCTTTGTTAAAGAGTAAGGCTGCCTCCTGTGAGACAAGGATTAAATTCTTGACAAGTTATCCTAGTGATAGAAGCTGGAGATAGGGAACTCTTGGGAAATGACCTCAGTTTAATTGGGGGAGGGGAGATGGGTAAAGTATGAGGTAAAGTTCTCAGCTGAGAGGAAGCAGGGTTGGGGGGAATCATAGAAAGTTTGAGGAGGTATGAAAATGCAGTTATTTGTAAAGTACTTCACAAACCTTAAAGCACCCTATTGAAATGCTAGCTATTATTATATTAAGATAGAGGCAGGCAGCTGGATGGTTCAATGGATAGCGCACTGGGCCTGGAATCAAGGGGACTTGAGTTCATATGTGACTTCAGACACTCACTAGCTGTGCGACCCAGGGCAAGTCCTTTTTGCCTTAATCCACTGGAGAAGGAAACTGCAAATTTAAGCTTTGACAAGAAAATCCCATAGACAGTGTGGAGTCTTGAAGAATTGCATATGACTGAATAACTTTTGGGGGAATTTAGAAATAAATGATTTCATGTAAAATTTTCTGTAGATAAGGACCTCAATTCATATTATTAATTACTCTTGGTAACCATTTTTTAAAAATGCCTTTCAAAGTCATGTTTGCTTTCAAAGTATTTGAGATTTTTTTACAGTTAGTTGTTTGATAATGCGTACTCCTATCTATGAATGTTACCTTTTGGTTATAGCCCAAATTACAATAAAAAGAAAATATGGAATATCACTAGGGTTCAGAAACATTGCATGGGTTTCCCTAGAATGGGAGAATTTGATTCTGTCATAGAGGGAGGGTCAGCAGATAGTTAAGGTTTTTTTCTCCATGTAACTTCAGAAAATGGGTTACAGTAACCTACACAGCTGAAGATAATCTGACTCATAAAAATTTTTTAAATGAAATTAGCACATATTTTAGTGCCTAGGAATGAGGTCTTTGGACCTAAATCTGTAATTTGTTCTCTTTGAATATGAATTAAGGATTACTATATTTTAAAATATTTTTGCTTTACCTATTATTATGGGGCTGAAAAGAGAAAACGTTTATGAGACTTTGTTAAGCCAGTTATGAAGACACATACTTGTCTTTCCCTCCTTTCTTGTATTCAAATAAAAGGTAACTCCTTAGAAAAAATTTGGAGAGTGGTCATCAAATCATATTCTGTAACAACAGCCTTAGGTGTTGATGGTGATCAACAAATACGTCTTTTTATGGGTAGTTTCTTTTATCCTTGGCGGCACTCACTGACATGTTTTGATTCATTCCTAGAACAAGTAACGTGATTTTAAGATAAATGTAAGATTGAATATTTTTTTCATTTGTGCCTTTCTGTCTGACTAGAATAGGTATTTGAGGAGGGTACGGATAAAGTTGAATTGGATAAAAGTCTTGAATCACCAGGGGTAAAAAGGAACGAATATTAGATTAAGTAGTCTTTCACTCAAATACTTATTGCATTGTTTATTATTAAAATAATATTCACAAGCAGATTTTTTTCAAATCATTTTACAGCAACAAGCTTTAGAATTAGCTTTGGATCGTGCAGAGGTAAGAAATAACTATTGAAATTTTGTTATTTAAATAATTTAGCTTCAAGTGAATTATGTTGGTTCATTTTCCTTCCTTTTTTTTTTAAAAAGTTTTTATGGATGTATTTTGTTGGGTTTTTTTACGTTACTACGATTTCCTTCAAAATCTCTTTTCTTCCCCCTCTCAGAGAGTCATCCCATATAACATATAAAAATAAGCATAACTGTGGATTTCCCACCTCTCCAAGGAAGTGGAGTGGGTAATGTTTTCTCATAACTCCTCTTTCAAGTCATCCTTGTTTTGTTTTTGTTTTTGTTTTTGTTTTTGGCAGGGCAATGAGGGTTAAGTGAATTGCCCAGGGTCACACAGATAGTATGTGTCAAGTGTCTGAGGCTGGATTTGAACTCAGGTCCTCCTGAATCCAGGGCTGGTGCTTTATCCACTATGCCACCTAGGTGCCCTCCATCCTTGTTTTTTAATTATGCAACACTCACTCTTGATTTTTTTTAATTACTTTTTTCATTTACAGTGTTATAGTCATTTTTTTTTCTTGGCTCTGCTTACTTCCCTCTGCATCAGTTCATGTAGATCTTTCCATGCTTCTGTCTTCATCACATACATAATTTCTTAACAGCACAGTAACATCTCATTACATTTATATGCCACGATTTGTTTGACCATTTCCCACTCACTGGCCATCTACTTTGTTTCCAAATCTTCACTATCACTAAAAGTGCTGCTATAAATATTTTTATGAATATGGGAACTTTCTAATTGTCCTTGGCCTTTTTGTAGTATAAGCCAAATAAAGTAATCTCTGGGTCAGAAGGCATGAACATTTTAGTCACTTATATAATTCTAAATTGCTTCAAAGTGGTTATACTGCTTACTTAGTAGTTTCACCAACCATGTACTTGTATGCCTATCTTCCCACAAACCCTCCAATATTTACTATTCCCATCTTTTGTCATCTGACAATTTGTAGGGTGTTAACATAATACCTCAGGGTTGTTTTGATTTGTATTTTATTGGTGTTTTGGAGTATTCTTTCATATGTTTGTTAATAGTTTGCAGTTCATCTTTGGAGAAACATCTGTTCATATCTATCTACTTAATTGCTGGCTTTTGGTATCTAGAGAGAGAATAACAACAGATATTGATAGATAATGCATCTGTAATACAATAGTTCAATACAGATAGATACCTGTTCATTGTTGTTATATCTTGGATACAAAACCCTTCTCAGAGAAATTTGATACAGTAGGTGTATTAATTTTGTGGTGCAGAAGCTTTTTACATAATCAACACTATTTTATCTTTTATAATTGCTTCTATCCCTTGTTTGGCTAAGAATGCATCTCTTAACCATAACTGAAAGGTTTATGTATGATCTGTGTTGGAGTCATTTTCAAGTAGGTATGTTTTTTGGGGAAAATTTAGGATATAGTTAGAATCTAGACATGATATAATTAAAGACCTATTGTGGAAGGAAACTTTCAAACAAGGACATTGAAAGCTTATTAAGATAGGTTTTACAGTAGTCATAATATAAGTCTTCTATTTATTTGGGTTTCCTAATCATGTACCTTTTATATACTACACCCCCACTGATTTGTGGAATTAATTGGATTAAGCAATTATGAGGAGAAAATAAGGGAAATTAAGAAGAATGTTAGCAATTGAATGTCTTAATTTCAAAATGAATAAATCATAAATATTCTAATAAAACTCACGAAAGTTAGACAACTTCCTGCAATGAGACAGATGATAACTGGAAGTTATGGAGTCTTTTTTACATCATATCTTTATAAAATAATTTTGTTGCCAGTTGCTCTTGTCATTTAAGTTTTAGTGACAGTGTTATATTGTAACAATAGGGTTTTTTAATAGGCATTATTTAACATATATCAGAAATTTGCACGTATTAGTTAAATCACTGAAATATATTTGTAATCTTACATGATTGTTTCAATCATAAAACAAAAGAAAGCAGTGTTTTCATAGACTTCTTTTTTTCAGTATGTCATTGAAAGTGCCCGTCAGAGACCTCCTAAACGGAAATATTTATCTAGTGGAAGGTGTGTACACTTAAACATTTTTATAGTACAGTTTACTTAACATCAGATATTTATAATCATTATCATGGCTACATTACTTTTATATATTCTTTTTATTTAAGGAAATCTGTATTTCAGAAGCTATATGACTTATATATAGAAGAATGTGAGAAAGAGCCTGAGATAAAGGTAAGTAGAATTTTTCTTCATTTGGTATTTATCATACCTATTGAAATTCAAGGGAAGTAGTTAATTAGGAGGAGTAGGATTATATGAGTAATGACCTTTTAATTTTTAACTTTCTTAGGAGGTACCCTTCCTTCTGAATGTAAACATAGTATTTTCAAGGTAGATTTCAACCCAGTTGTATAGAGTATTTTAAAGACCTTTTCATCTTGGCCCTAAAATACTTTGGGCTAATGACAAACATGAGGAAGGTTGTATTTCTAGGATTATGGAAGCATATAGCAGAAAAGTAAGAACTAAAAACCACAGGATTTACCAAAGGTAAATAAATTAATTATTGATCATCTTAAAAGTGAGCAAATAGTCAGAAAGCTTTAACTTTTTTTAAAAGATAGACTTAAGGGGAAGCTAGGTGGCACAGTGGATAAAGCCACCTGGATTCAGGAGGACCTGAGTTCAAATCCAGCCTCAGACACTTGACACTTACTAGCTGTGTGACCCCGGGCAAGTCACTTAACCCTCATTGCCCCGCAAAAAAAAAAAAGAAAAGAAAAGATATACTTAAAATATAGGCACTAGAAACAGTTAATCCACCTCGTAGGTAATCTAGCTAGATGTGTTTGGGGCCAGATTCCCTGGGCCTATGCTTTTCTAAAACTATTTAGAGACTTTGTAGGAATCAGCTTCCTTTCTTGAGAAGATATTTGTTGAACTCTGTTCCATGCTCAGGTATTAGAAATTCCTTCTGTGTTGCAATGGCTTTTTTTTTTAATTAGATGCATAGAAGTTAATAATGGAGAGGTTTTATTTCCCAGAGGTTTTACTAAGAAATTTGAGATAGTTAAAATGAATAACTGTTTCTTTAAAAAAAGTCTTCCTTGTTTTTTTTAAATTATCAGGATTTTAAAGAAAGCTTTTTATTTGATAAAGAATGACAGTATACCAAGAATAATTCTCCTGTGTTTTTAGCTAAAATTCTAACAGAAATTTGATAGTTGATCATTTTGTAGTTGAAAATAGTCATCTCAAACACATTTTTGACCTAGATTAATACATCTCATAAGCATAATCATCTAATAAATAATTACATTGGTTTTGCTATTGAATTCGTGTTCATCTCTAAGATGAAATACTGATAACAATTTAAAATGTCTTCTGCAACTGTTTTTTAAAATGAGGATGAAGACCAATTTGATTCTCAATGACTCTGAAGAGTAAAAAAATAATATAAAATGTATAGAAAGTATTTTGTATAATTTTTTTGGGGAAAGAAAAAAATAACAATGAACCAAAACCCCAGGATATATATTTATGTATTTTGGGATATTTTTCATATAGTGAATTTCAGTAGAAAATAAATGTCTTCACAATAGTACTAATTTCCATTTGATTTATACTGACCCAAGTTCTCTTTGAAGAACATGTTAAGTTTATTGAAAGTGATCCTGAGGAGTGCCTCTACTTATACTATGCCTTGTAGAGTTAGTTACTCCAGGAATCATTTATTTAACTAACTGCTAAATGTTCCAATAAGTAATCTTGGATTCATTTTTCCAGAAAAGTGATTTATGAGTCATATAGTTTTAATGATTATTTTCACGAGCTCTCTCTCCTTTTAAAGCAGAAGCTGAGACGAAATGTGAACTTGCTAGAGAAGCTTGTAATGCAAGAAACACTCTCCTGTCTGGTAGTCAACCTATACCCAGGAAATGAGGGCTATTCTCTGATGCTCAGGGGAAAGAATGGTTCAGGTAAATGCTATATGTACAAATCACTTGGCTTTTAACTTTCATTACTAGACCCATACTCTGAGTCTTCTAGTTCAGTATGACCTGCCAGCGCTTATGCCTTACTAAGTGTAGCTTTTGAAAACCCAGGTTCATCTCCACATCTCTAGGACTAGTTAAGGAATTTACATGAATTTAGACTTTTTTTGAATGTAGGTCATAGATTACATAATAAATTGTAGTGAGGCAAATACTATGGTTTGGGTTATTTTTAGAACATATGTAGGAATTCTGCCCCAAAAGTTTTCATTTTGTATTGGTTTCAAATTACTTTTGCAGTTGTGATATCAAGAGAATTCTGTTATGAGTGACCATTTTGTAGATGAAATATAAAGGAATCAACATAATTGAAGTTTGATCATGATGCAGTTCAGGGAACTATCAGCTCCTTTGTTTGACTGGAATTTTCTTCTGTTTAACTCAGTAAATGTTAAGTGCTCTTATGTAAGATACAGACCATGGTCCCAGCGAGCATAAAAGCCATTGAGATTATTGATTATAATTTGGTAATTGCTTATAATTTATATTGTGCTTTATTTTTATAATTTTCTTGAACTGGTATTGATTATGACAGAATTGATCTTGCACCTGTTGGTCAGATATTTCCTAATATGCTTATCTTTTTTTCCTTGCCTCATACATTTGTGTAGTGTATCAGTTAATATGGTGGGTCCTAGAGGTCCCTCATTATTTTCTGAACCCCAATATTACAGCGAGCCACCCAATTAACTCTCCCCATATTAAATTTGGCCCCTACAGTTACCACCTCTCCTTTACCATCCCAATAGAGGAACTCATAACACTTTATTCTATACCACCCCACCCCACCTCCTCTAATCCATATATTATATGAGTTTAATTTTTCTTATGGATATATCTGATTATGCCATTCCACTTCAGAATTGTTCAGTAACACCCTGTGGCCAGCAAAGTAAATTCTTCTGCCAGGCATTTAAGGCTCTCTACAGTCTTTTGCCACTCTGCTTTTTAAGCGTTATGTCTTATTGCTGATTTTCTCCATTATTCACAATACTCTACTGAAATTCTGTTCTTTTCTAGTATTCTCATTCCAGCTCCTCGTTCCCACTAACACCTCACCCCCCAAAAAAGCCAACAACAACATTGGAACTCTTTCCATGGCTTTCTTTATATGGTTTCACGGGCCTTTGTTAGGCTGTCCTTTTCTCTTGTCCTATTGAATCTCTTCCCATCCTTTAAGCATAACCCAAATGCCACTTTTTTTCCAGTCACTTTGGTTTTTGACAATGTTCCATCTCCCATGGCACTTTATCTTGCAACTTTCTGGTGGACCTAGTGTGTAATACATTGTATTTCATCGATATTTATTTTTACTTTATTCTCTTATTACACTTTAAGCCCTGAGAGAGCAGAGAACACATCTAATCTAAACATCATGTCCTCCATTATGTAGCATAGTGTTGACTGAACCTTTTGGTAATGTGCTATATTATGAATTCATTAAACTTAGGTAACATGGAGCTTTAGAATCCTTTTAAATAATAGCTCTTACGTGTCTGCTATGTTCCCTTTGGAGAAGGAGCATCATTTTATGTGAAAATCTACTTGCCCTTTATTTTATCCACAAGTTCTACTTTGTCATTTAAATTCAGATTCTGAACCATTCGCCTGCCTTATGAAGAAGGAGAACTGCTTGAATACTTGGATGCTGAAGAATTACCACCTATTTTGGTTGATCTCCTGGAAAAATCTCAGGTGAAAAGTATTTCCTCTTTAAGTTGCCTTTTTATTAGTCACATGTTTCCTTTGGTGAGATACTCCATTTAATGTCTAACAACTAACTGCTGGTAGAAAGTGGAAGGAGTCACCAAAACTTAGCAATGGAAAATTGATTTGTTTATCTGGAAAGTTTTCACCTTCAGGGGAAAAGGCTGAATATTGTTGACAGTAGATTGCTCTTTGCTGAATCTAACTTAAATAGGCTGAGTCATGTGCATCCTATTAAAATAACTGTCACATGTACCTCACCTGTCAGGAAAAAAAATTACTGATGTTCCTAGAATGAGCATGACTTCATTTTTGGTGACATGCATTTGAATAAACTTAAATTCTGTTATCTGTGACATCTGCTTAACTCTTATGATAATCAGTTTTCCTCTTTTATTAAGCTCTGAATATTCTTGATTCACTTTTTAAGAAAGTTGAAGTTACTCTCCTCCAAAATATTTTGTCTTAAACAGGTTAATATTTTTCATTGTGGGTGTGTCATAGCAGAAATACGTGACTACAGACAATCTGGGAATATGAAATCTCCAGGTTACCAAAGTAGGCATATTCTCTTACGTCCAACAATGCAGGTGAGCATTTTTCATTTAAGTTCTTAAATCGTAGGCTATTGTTTTAACTGCAGGTTAGCGTTTTAATTGCATAATTTATTCCTGTGCTCATATGTTTATATAGATGTACTATTTACTTTTTTTCTAGACTTTAATCTGTGATGTTCATTCTATAACAAGTGATAACCATAAATGGACACAAGTAAGTTCAGCAGTTTTTTTTCTAATCGATCACATACTTAAGGCACAAAATAAAAATTGTTATCATCAAAAGTATGAAATTAATTGACATTTGTTTTTGAAGATCAAGAAACAAAATTCCTCCCCACATTTCATGTCTTAAACTGTCAAAGATTCTCTTTTGGGTTTAATTATCTTGGACACATTTGACTTATCTTCCCCCTCTTGCATAGTCTTTAAATTAAAGATTTAATTATAGAATATAAAATTCCTTGACTGACCTCATGATAATCCTGGTCTTAGAGTATTTCAAGTAGAAGCCAAGTCCTAAGAATAGTCATTTATTTTTCAAACCTTAGAGCTCAGTCAGTCCATTTCCTTCTTTTACTCTACCCTTTATCCCATTCAGGAAATCCCTCAATAATTTATCCCACTGTAAACAGAATAACCACTCAGTCTAAGTAATTTTTGTTTGTTGTTTGTTTTCGGGGCAATGAGGGTTAAGTGATTTGCCCAGGGTCACACAGCTAGTAAGTGTCAAGTATCTGAGACCAGATTTCAACTCAGGTCTTCCCGAATCTAGGGCCAGTGCTTTATTCACTGCGCCACCTAGCTGCCCCCTAGTCTAAGTAATTTAAATGACTCTATGACATGATTACAAAAGAATCAGTAGCCATTACATTAATAGACATTTGTGGGGCAGCTAGGTGGCGCAGTGGATAGAGCACCGGCCCTGGAGTCAGAGTACCTGAGTTCAAATCCAGCCTCAGACACTTAACACTTACTAGGCTGTGTGACCCTGGGCAAGTCACTTAACCCCAATTGCCTCTCTCTCCACACACACACACACACCAAAAAAAAAGACATTTGGACATTTCTCCCCGGGAGGAACAATAACTTTCCTGTTCATTTTACAGTTTATTAGAAAATAATAACTGCATAAACAAATTATGCTTATTTTCTGCAAAAGTATTTACTTAGCCATATTATTCATTAGTATTAATATGTCATTTCTGAATTTAGAATTTTTTAATCATGGGACTTTTAAAATGCAGGATTCAGTTCTAATAAAAGATTCAATAAAAACGTGTTTTACTTAATGGAAGTGAAAACATGTATATATCCATGCACACATATGCATATACATATACACCTATACACATACATATATACGTGTGTGTGTGTGAGAGAGAGAGAGAGAGAGAACAAAGCCAAGTATTTCAGTTATACAAGACAGTTCTAGTTAGCTTTGTTCTGGTAAAAATCCTTAGGCACTGGCCAAATTGCCAAATTTACATTCTAAAGCAATTCTTTTTCCTGGGCCTATCTCTTAACTGTAAAGAAAACAGAATGATCTGTCATCATTGTGCATTTTAATATGAGCTGTTTTTAAAAATCGTACAAATTATTGTATTATCAATAGGAGTCTTATGCTGCCAAATCCTTAAAGTCTTACGTATTGAAATACTGAAATTAAGTATTTTATTTCACTCACAAACGTGTATGAAGGTACAAGGAGTGTTTAAGTCTATATTTATCATTTCAGAGTTGTGAAATATCTTAAATGTGCTATAAGTATGCATGTCTATATTTCAGGAAGACAAACTTCTCCTTGAGAGCCAGCTTATCTTAGCCACAGCAGAACCATTGTGTCTTGATCCGTCTATAGCAGTGACCTGTACTGCAAACAGATTGCTCTATAATAAACAGAAGATGAATACGAGACCAATGAAACGGTAATCATCTTTTTTCTAGGATTATATATAGGTTTAAGGAGATTCTGCAATAACTAGTGGTTCTAACTTTTTTGCCAGAGATCTTTGCTGTATGGATAGTGGTTTTTCCCCACTATGAGGCTATTGGGCTTATATGTATTTAATTAAAATTTTCTCCAAGTTTCCCAGAGTTCTAAGTAATTTGAAAGCCCACCAGAGAAAAAACTGAAATGTAAAATGGATAAGAAGAGTCTACATATGAACCATAATTCTAGTTTTTTTACTTCTTGTATAAACTCGTATCCATTTAAATTTTTTTTTTTTTTAATATGGAACACTTCATGAATTTGCATGTCATCCTTGCGCAGGGGCCATGCTAATCTTCTCTGTATCGTTCCAGTTTTAGTATATGTGCTGCCGAAGCGAGCACTTCCATTTAAATTTTAAAGTGGTCAGTGCTTTAAAAATTATATTTGATAAACTCAGTTTTTCTTCAGGAATTGTGGAAAATGTGGTCACTTAGTAAGCCAAACAGTTTACTAAATTATCCTTTTTAAAAAAAAAATTAAATTACACTATCCTAATTAATGTTTTAGCTATATATTTTGCACATGCCATCAAACTGATAGTGTCATTTACTTTGCATAATAAGTTTTCTCACACAGAAATAGTTGTCTTTGCTGGCCTCTTTAGCACTAATTCAGATAGGACATGGCTTGAAAAAACCTGATGCAAACCAGAACACAGCTTAAAGGTGTCAGCCTTTTAATATACAGGAACAGTAATTTTCTTTAATAAATCTGTTGTAATGGGTAAAACTAAATGCGAGCTGGCTCACCAAAACTGTAATGGGTAAAACTAAATGTGTGTGGCACCTGTCCCCAGGGTGGAGAAAGCTAACTAGGACAACAGTTTAACAAAGAGAGAACAAGTGTCTCTGAAAGAATAGGAAAAGCCTAACTATCCCCCAGGAGCAATCAGAGCTCCACCTCCCATGAGGTTCCAACCACCAACTGATAAAACGAACAGCCTTCCACACTGCTTCAAGGTGATTGGTTGAGAATGGTCTCATATTGATGTGAGGTAACTTCAGAACACTGGACCTTAGAAAGGTCAACCCATGCTCTCTCGGCAGGGGGCTCCTGATAATAATATTCCTCACACTTATCTAAAGTTTAAATCTGTTATCTAAAGTTTAACTTACTGAACTATATTAATTAGGGAAGATTTAATGTAGTTATTAATGAAGGCAATTATTATAAATGCTACCCTTGGAAATAATAAATAAAGTAGGAAAGTACCTTATCTTGTGTTGGAATTCATGAGTTTTTTTTTCTTTTGTTTCCTTAATTTAAATCAACCTTTAAAATGGTTGCTTATTTAGCATATTATCCTTCACTAAAGATATTACATCTAGTTTTATAAAGTGGTGTTTTGAAAATATCCTATTTAAAATATGCTTGGAATGAGCCACTTTCCTGTCCACAAGAAGTCCTTAAGAATGAATGGGCACTTCATTTAGTATATGGGTTGCCTTAGTAAAGAATCATATGTGTGAAGAGCCTCCTCTACAATAATGAGGCCTGGAAACCTTCAAAGAAACTGTATGAGTCTCAAAAGCGGAAGGCCAGACTCTTTTAGTGGTTTTCTTGATGACCCAAAAAAGTAACTGACTTTTTTCAACAACTCCTCAACCAAGGATGGCTTCTGTTCTGATTAATCTTGTTGAGATTAACATCTGTCTAGTGATTTAGTGGCAGGAGTTTGGGTCCCAGCACTGACATTTATTAGTTGTCTGTTTCTAGGAAAAATCGCTTAGTCTTTTCTTAGTCTAGTACCACAACCAGAGTTGTGAGGATCAAAGGAATAGAAAGAGCTTTGGAAAACCTTAAAGATCAATATAAATGTTATTACTGACATTGTCAGATTTGAGGCCTTATGCCCCTGGGTACCAACATTAATTTGCTTAGCAAAAATATGTGAATTGTTCTTTTTGAAAACATTTCCTACAGACTTTTTTTTAAACATTAAATATATTCTAATGCTGTTGGAGAGAATGAGAAACTGCTTCTGAATAACACCTTTTTTCTGCTTTGAGGCGTTATGCCAGCTACCATTATTTATAGTATTTTAATTTTTAATAGATGAGTTCCTGGAAATATTCATAGATACCTTTTGTAATTCATTCAAAACGTTAGTGCTTCCTACATGCTACCATATATCCATTAAAGATTTCTTTCATATCACTTTTTATTTTGAATCTTAAATATTTTAGATGTTTCAAGAGATACTCTAGGTCTTCCCAGAATCGGCAGCAGGATGTGTCCCACTCTACAGCTCCCCCACAGCTAAGATTGCTTGATTACTTGCAGAAAAAGAAAAAGAGAGAAAAACAGCCCAGCAGTAGAACCTCAAAATTTCTAAGCAGGAAATGTAAGCACATTTTCTTTTAAAAATTAATATTTATTGCTCAAATAAAAACCTTGCTTTGCTCTAGTTTCCAGGATACTTACATTGTTATTTAATTTTTAGTGTGTGGATATGTGGAAACAGAACCCCTGTTATTTGACTATACCTTCAGAAGTGGATGTAAGTTACTTAACTTATTTCTACCAAAATGCATATGTTTAGCTAATGCTGATGGTGAATAGGAATGGGGTTGGAGAATTTTGAAGGAACTTTATATGTGTATGGTAACAGCCTTTAAAAGTAACTCCTTATTTAAAATGCTATTCTTTATGTACTCTATGTTGTGAAGTAGTGAATGAAAGAGCTCAAGATATGAAAAGACTGTAAACTCTTTTTGTAGGATAAGAGTAATCAAATAACTTCCGAAATAGGCTGAATACAAATGGAATCCCTACTCTTTAAACTGATACAGTTTTTCACAATCATAACATATATGTGTCCTCTTCCTCTCAACTTGATTACACTCTAAAATTGGCAATTTTGGGGTGATCAAGGTTAAGAGCTTTGTTACCTATGAACCATAAGTGAATGGAAGAAGATTACTTAAGTTAAAGTAATACTATTAAACCTCCTTACCACTACTTGGTTTTCTCTTCTAAAATGATAGGATTTAGAATTGGAAGGAGCTAGCCTACTTATTTTACAGATAAAACTGAAACTTGGGACTTAGTAAATTCCCTAAGGTCACATCTGTAGTAAAGAGCAAGATCCAAGACTCCAGATATAGTGTTCTTTCCATTATACTACCTGGTCTCTTTTCCTAATATGCTCTATTATAAAACTACAAAGAAATAGGTTGAAGATAGTAGCAGAGTAGATTTTATCTTTGTTTGCTTCTCTGGAAACTAATTCTGCAAAAATCTATTTTATAAATACTGGAGACAAAATTAAGCTTGAAAGTTACATAGGTCTCAAAAATTATATATTTATGGAGTTTGAGTTTAATGTTAGGCAAATTTTAAGTCTTTACCTTATAAGGTGAATACAGTGGCAGAGAGAGAGAGATCATTAAAACTTTCAGTGGTAAGAATTTGAAGTAGGGATTATTTTAAAGGCAAATCACTTTTCCAGAATACATAGGGAAGTTCTAAACACTTTTCAACTGTGTTTGTAAAGTTGAATGTTATTTCATTCATCTTAAATAGCTTCTTCAAAACTAATATACTTATTTTTAAAAATTCTTCTGTATAATTGTAGCCAAGGATTACTGAACTTCTTAAGCTCTTTTTCCTTCTTCCAGACTTTTATTCATTGCTCTACAATCCTGTGTTTTGTTGGTTTGACGTTTTAGGTGGAAAAGTATGCTAAAGTGGAAAAGTCTATCAAATCTGATGACTCACAGCCAACTGTCCTGGCCAGCACATGTGAGTAATTGAAACCTCTGCCAATCTCAGTTCTAGTATTTAGTGAAGATGTTCTGAAACAATTTATGAAATATTGAGTTATCTTTTTAAACATAATTGAAAAAATTTGGTTTGTAAGGTGTCATGAACTCCCAGAAAAAAAAAAATTATATTCTCCTTCATAACTTATAGATAAACTTTTTGAAACCAGATGTTAAATGTTGATTTTGGGGTTTTCTTTAAAAACTATAGGTGTGGGGGCAGCTAGTGGCACAGTGGATGAAGCACCGGCCCTGAATTAAGGAGTACCTGAGTTCAAATCCGGCCTCAGACACTTGACACTTACTAGCTGTCTGACCCTGGGCAAGTCACTTAATCCCCATTGCCTCGCCAAAAAAAAAAAATTTATAGGTGTAATTATTGCTATTTGGTTTTTATTCTAAAATTTATGATGTTCGTGTCTTCTAGAATTGCACTTGGAAAAAAAAAGTTCATTGTTATTAGAGTCTTATTCCTTGAAGTTGTGCGTTAATAGAGCTTTTTTAGTGGGAAGTTTTCAGATTAATTAGGTCATCCCAAGAAATTGAAATGTGAAGGATCTTTTTCTGTGTAGTAGAGCAAAAATTATAAATAATAAAAAGTAAGGTTGTCTTGAAAGGATATGTCTTAATATTATTTAGTATTTGCATTGTATTTGTCCATTATGTATATCTATGATATTTCTGTCAACCTGGGTTCATAGAATTAAAAGTTCCATTGTTCCAAAGTTTCCAAGTGATGAATAATATGAAAAATACTTTCAAGATATTTACATTGTTAGGTAAAGACTAAAAAGCCATGTGCCATAGGAGCCATTTGCCTATCAGACATTGGGGCAGGGTGGCGTTTTGGGGTGCACTAAAATAATGTTAGGAAATTGTTTTAGGCCTATATGGATAGTCCAGGATTTGTTTAGAGCAGTTCTGCCCTCATTCACTTGTTTCCCTATTTTACTATTCATTTGGATTGCTACCTTTGTAAGAACATTATTTGTGATATTTTGTCTTTTTAGGAGATAAAAGAAGATTATGTATTTGAATGTGAAGTTGGTAATCAGTTTCAGAAAACAAAGCTAACCATTTTTCAGTCACTTGGCAATCCACTTTACTATGGTAAAATACAGACTTATAGAAGTGATGAAGAAACTGAGCGCCCGATGTCACCAACCCAGTAAGTTTTGTTTAAATACACATGGATTTAAGATCAGCTGATTATGTGGTGAACATTTCTTAAGCTCTTACTATTTATAAAATTCCTAATGGAATTTTGACAAATAAAGAAAATTTAATTTTTTGTTTGAAATAAGATGAAAATTTAGTTATATCTTTTGAGGTTGTTTTGAGGTTTTGGGGTTTTTTTTTGTGGTGAGGCAATTGGGGTTAAGTGACTTGCCCAGGGTCATATAGCTAGTAAGTTGTCAAGTGTCTGAGGTTGGATTTGAACTCAGGTCCTCCTGACTCCAGGGCCGGTGCTCTATCCACTGTGCCACATAGCTGCCCCTTTATTAAATCTTAAAAATTAAGAGTTGGTAAAAGACAAGAGAGGTCATTTATTTCCTATCCTTTTGTTTAGTTAAACGTAACACGCATTTATTAAATATCTGTCATACATAGAGCTTACTTACAGGTACTGAGGGAGATAAAATTGGAGTTTGCATTCAGGTAAAGGAGATAAGACATATAAGTGAATAATGCACAGTGAGACATGCAGTTCTATTAAAGAGATACCAAAATCAGGTGCTGTTGCTTTAAGTGTCAGGGTGAAAGGTTATTGCCTGAAGAGAGAATGGGGGGGGGCAGCTAGATGGCACAATGGATAAAGTACCGGCTTTGGATTCAGGAGGTACCTGAGTTCAAATCCGACCTCAGACACTTGATACTTACTTGCTAGCTGTGTGACCCTGGGCAAGTCATTTAACCCCCATTGCCCCACCAAAAAAAAACACACACAAAAACAAAACAACAACAGCAAAAAAAAGGAGTGGGGGGAGGAGGAGAGTGTGTGGTGAAAAAGAGTAGCATTCCAGATGTAGAGGACAGTGTGCGTGTAGAGGATTACAAGGCTTATTTGGACACAGAATATGCAGTTTAAGTGAATTATGGAAGACCCGGAGAGAGAATTTTGGATGATAACTGGAAAGGTAAAGTAGAACCAAATTATAAAGGCTTTGAATGCCATTCAGCAAAGTTTGAGCATTACTAAATAGAGCAGAGGAGTGACCTCCATAAAAAAGCTTATTATGGTAGTCATATGAAGAATCTTTCATATTGGAGAGGATGGAACTAGGAAGACACACAAGGAAATTATTTCAGTCCTTCAGAAGAGTGTCAGTTGAGGATCGAGACTGAGGTGGTGGCAGTGGAGAATAAAGAGGGAACAGTTGTAGGAGATAATAAGAGGTAAAATCAGTAACTAGTTATTTGGGAGGGTAAGGGATAAGAAAAGGTAGAGAGAGTACCAGGATTTTTGAAAAAGAGACCAAGTACATAATGGTGGCTCTGATAGGACAAGTAGAGCCAAAATAAGCCCCATTTAGACGTTTCTCCCTGGGAGAACTTGTGGGACATAAAAATAAGATTTGAATATGGAGTTCCGAAGAAAAAATTAAGGGTTGGTGCTATAGATTTGGAGAGTCATAATATATATATATATAGTATAGAAGTGATCATTTAAGCCATGAGATCAAATGAGTTTGCCAAAGGAGAGAGTGATCATGCAAGAGGTCCGGAGAGACAAAACCCTGGGCAAGTAGCCATCATATAAGGAGGAGGAACAAAAGAAGAATACTGAGAATTACCAAGGAACAGTAACAGAGAATAAGGTGTATCTGAGTCTTAGAATCCAACAGAGGAAAAAATTTCCAATAATAGAAAAAGATCAACAGTGTCAAAATGATACAGAGAATTCCAAGAGGAGAAGAATTAAGAGAAAGATGATTCGATTTGACAATTTCGGAGGAAGCCTTTGAAAAAATAGGTTCAGGAATACCAACTTTTCCTGTGCAGACTTTATATTACAAAGGATTGAGGAGAGTATGTAGTGAGAAAAAGAACGCCTGGCATGAGGTATAGGGAATTTAAAGAAAGTAGCAATTGTCATTGTTCATTGTTGTTGTCCTTTGTACTCAAAAAGGACCAAAATGGCAATCAGTCTGTCAGGTCAGGAAATTGGAGCACATTTGTAAGCAGATGGGAAGGAAGAGTAGAGAAAAGGAAAGATTGGAATGCAGGAGGTAGAGGGGATACTACTAATGCAGGATCTGAAAGCAGTCAGGAGGGAAGCCCATTTCTAAAGGTCTCAGTCTTCTGAAGTAGGTGCAGAAGTCATCTGATAAAAAGGATTAGCGTTTGGGTTGCATTTTAGAACCTTTAAAAAGGGGGTGGGAGTGGGGGGCAAGCTTTGAAACTGTCACTGTAGGTAATAATATAATAATGGGTATTTATAGAGTGCTTTACTGTACATTATCTCATTTGATCCTTATAGCAACCTTTGAAGTAGGTACTAAAAGTAGGAAATGAGATAGGGTAAGAGTAAGGAGTAGAGTAGAAGAACAGAGCTGAAAGAGACTCCAGAATAGCTCAGCCCTGCAACTGAAGCATAAATCCTCTCTACAATATTACAGCATTACTAACTCATCATCTCCTAGAGTAGAATATTCCATTTATTTGCCAACTTTAGTATAAGGAATTTTCTTTATATATCCAGCCTCAATCTACCTCACCCAACTGTTTCTAGTTCTGTCCTTGGGGCCCACAAATAAATATATTCCTTCTTCCTCATGACAGCCCTTCAGATATTTAACTATAGTTACTACATCTCTGTTAAGCCACCCCTAGATCTCTCAGCTGATTCTTCTGGTAGCAAACATTTGAATCCCTTCACCTTCCTGTTTGCCTCCTTCAGGATGCACTCCAGCTTCTTAATGTCCTTCAAAAACAAAAATATTAACCCAAATCCTCAATTCATAAGTACCAAGAGGAAGTCATAGCTTAAGTTTTTTAATATTGGGTTAAATGTTAAGTTGGGCCTTTCCTTGCCTATTTACAATATAATATTTAGGGAGAAAGGATATGAGTCCAGAAAGACTTCCTAGAGTCAAAGATTTTCTGGTGTCCCCCAGTACTTATTTTTTTAATTTGTTAAAGCTAGAAGGGATCTTGAAGATCAATGAATATAATGGCCCACCACCACTTTACACTTGAGAAAACTGATGTATGACATTATTTGTCCATAGTGTTTATGGGCATTTGCTTGTTTTCTGCCCTTCAGTATTAGACTATCCAGCTTTCTAGGGCTGGACGTTTATACAGTGAGGGCAGTAAATTAAGCCCTGAGGTGGAAAATAAATCAAGTTAAGATTAGATTCAGCACTGTGCTTTCTCTGGTTCAAAGTACCAGGTTAAGTAATGGGGACTCATACAAAAACTACCTGCCCTCAAGGAGCTCACAGTTGACTTAGGGAAGTTTTAATTGGGAAGGAAAAGAAAGTAAGATTATGCTGCATTAGATAACAATTTTTCTATTGGTAAAGCATCACCTGAAGTCTCTCCCTTAAGGTTTCTGATCTCTTAAGATCTTTCTCTCTGATGGCAATCTTATTTTTGAATCTGCAACCCCATACACCACTCTCTTCCTAAGCCTTTCTTCTCCTGTTTCATCACCAGTGTTCTGGTTTCACTTCTTAAGCAGAAATAAGGATCTAGAAGAAATAATGTACCATAAATTTGTAAACAGATGAAATCACCTCAGTTAAATGTTTTTTTCTCCTAGGCAATGAATTCAAATGGTAGGGCTTACCCAAAAATGTGTGTTGAGGAGAGTGGGAGCATCATAAGGTCATGGAGATGCAGTCTCCAAAGAAATAGCTAGTTGAAACATTACAGCATAGGTATAACAGCAAATGAAATGAGTTAAGAAGATAGACTTGGAGGAGAAAATGAGTGCAGTATTGGATAAAGAGAGGGAATTTTAAAAAGCAACAGAACGAAGGGCTCATGTGATTATAAAACATTGTGACATTTCTTTTGGAAGTTACATGCCACGTGTTATGACAATATAAATCAGCAACTAGAGTTTGCCAACCAATTAAAGAGGTTTACCTGGCTAAACAAGATAGAGCACTTTACCCCCAATTCAGGAAATTTCACTGCATGTACTATTGAGAGTCTAAATTCCTTAAACATGATTTTCAGTACTTGACTTTAGATAAATAGTACATTAGATAGCAAATAGTAAATGTAAACCCTGTTTTATATTATCCTGGTAATTTTTTAAATCATGGTATGTGTAGAATTATATTTTCTACCATAGATTTGTTGAAGTTTAGTTCTGGAGCTGAAGATTTCCATAGCTATCTATCCTACTGCTGCAGGAAATGACTTATATTTGAATTTTTCTCTAATACCTCAGGTTCCTTATTGGATCAAAGACTGACGCTGAAAGGGTAAAACATTTAGATCTTGTTTCTGCTTGTTTGTGTTTGAAGAAAAAGCACAGAATCAATTCAAAGGGAATAAATCTACATGGTACAGTACAAGTGTACTACCAATCAGAAATGAAAAAACCTAGATTCTTTCTGGCCCCTATTCTGTTATTAGCTAGTTTTATGATTTAAGCAGTCAACTCACCTCTCTGGGCTTCAGTTTCCTCATTTATAAAATGAGAGTGTTAAATTAGATGAAGTCTGTGGTCCTTTACTGGTCTAAAATTAGTGATTTTACAAATGCCTAAAATGTGATCTTTTTCTTTTTAGCCAGTGAATGGACAGTGCTAAGTGAGGCTGCAGTAGAAAAAGTGGTTTTCAGTCATTTTAGCTAACAAGTAATTTTAGCTGGATAAAAGATTGGTTAAAATATATATATATATATAGATATATATATAGATATATATTATATATATATATGTAAGAAATGTGCTTTTGATAGCTTTTGGTTAAACTAAAAAATAGATTCTAAAGCCATTTATAGGATATAAAGAGCAGATGTTTACATTTATCAGTAATGTGAAATTTAGTTGGTGTAAACTGATTGTTTAATCAGATATACACTGTTATTTTTTGATGAATGTGGAAACTTGGTTATATACCATTTACAAAATGCAGAAAAACTGAAAAAATGGAGTGATTCTGTCAAATTAAGCCTGCTCATAGAATAACATTTTCATGGGATTTTTGTAATCCATTCAATACATCTCTAATGTGTTCATTTTGAAGCAATAGCAATAAATTCTGTTTTCATATATATATTTCAGAATAATTAATCAGTACCAGGAGTTGATTCAGAATGAAGCTGAAGTGTCCAGTCAAGATGTCCCACTCAAGTGGATCTGGCAATCTTAGTCAACTTTCTCCAGGAAAAGAAATGGAAGTAAGATTGATCACTGTTATTTTCTTATTAATAATCCAAACAGAACAGTGAAAATGATTCTTTTCTTTTTAAAAAGGTTAGGTTTCTTTTGCCACTTCACGTTTAGAATAATTCATAGATCTTGATCTCAACTAAGCTATAACTCTTACCATCCTTTAATTTTTGGTTCCCCATTAATAGAGTGATCTTAGAACTGCTTAAGGGTTCTCGTTTTGGTTAAAATTGATAGTATCACTATCAAGAGTTAAAAGAACAGCCTAACCTGTTGTCAAATTTTAAGATTCCTTTAATATTCCACATAAATCTTTATGTCTCTAATGCCTAAGTGCTTTGTAAATGATTGGTTAAACTTTTCATCGTAGCATAGAAGTTCTTAGTATATTACTGTATTTTCTATTAATATTTTCCACTTTTAGCCTTAGTGAACCATCTATAATAGTGGGGAATATTCTGGTCATTATTTGCTATATTTGGTAACTTTTATATTTGTGAAGCAAATTTCCCTAGTGCCACATATCTTTGTACTAATATAGTGGTATTTATATTAGAACATAAGTAATTTTCAATAAAATCTTATTTGATTAGCCACTGTCAATGCAGCTTTTGATTAATAATGCTATGTTTCATTATATTACAGCAACTTAAGCAAAAAGCGTGTCAACTCCATATTGTATTCCAAAATTTCCTCATTATGAAACACTTCCTTAGGTCATGTGATTGTTAAAAGGCTATTTGTGTTTTTTAAGGAGTTAAGCATGGTGTAATAGAAAGAATTGCTGGATTTTTGAATTAGAAGACCTCTCTGTTCTCATTTTAGATCTGCTATTAACAGCAGGATGTGTCATTTTGGCCAAGTCACTTCACCTCTCTGAGCATCATTTCCCTCTAAAAAATGAGGAATTCAGGGTAGAGCAGAGATTATAACCTTTTTAATCTCATGAACCCCTTTGGCAGTCTGGTGTGAAGCATTTAAAGGAGAAAGAAAAAAAGCAAAGTCCCACTCAGGGCCTTTTAGCTTTTGGACTGGCAGAATCAAGACTAAACTCAAAAAGGAGTGACCCCACTGTGGCCATCAGTGTTGTGGGTCAGACTTGAATTCTGCTAGTCTTGCAATCATTAAAAATGATGTATTTAAATGGCATAAATAAAATAACAGTATTACAAAGGAAACCAATTATATTGAAATACAGTTATCGACCAGCCAGATGGCGGAGTAGAAGGAAGTAGTACAGCGAGCTGTCCCCCACAACTACTCCACAAAGATCTAGAAAACGCATCAGACCAAGTCCTGATCGGAAATTCAAGAAAAAATCACAGTGAGTCACTTTTCTAGCCCAGATAGTCATAGGGAAACTGGTAGAGAGAGGTCTGTGGAAAGAGGGTTGGAGGTAGAGGGGAGAAATTAGGGGGTAGGATTACTGGGGAGGGGGAAAAAGGGAGGAGACAGGGTTCTAACCAGAGGCACCGACCCCTATGGAGCCTTCCAACAAGGGGTCTACATGTAGCTTTGTACCAGGGATGAAAGATTTGGCACAGAAATGCCTGACCTTATGCAGGAATATAACAGGCAACTGTAATCACTACCCCGTGTTGTGTTATAGATCCAGTTTAGACTACATAAGGGAATCTGTCTAGGTGAGGCTTGGATCAAGGCAAAGGGCAGTTAAGGGCCCTAGACTGAGAACTAAGCAAGTATAGAAGCAAACACTAGCTGTGTGTCTCTCGGTCTGGGAGTTTGCTTAGATCTTCAGATCCAGCTCCCAGCTCAGTCTGAAGTTTGTAGCAGAATAACCAGGGCAGGAAGCACAGACCGAAAGGGAAACCCGCTGTCACTCTGAACCTGCAGAGTTCCATCTAGTGGCCAAATCCAATAGCAATATACTGCAGCCCTGCCAGCCAGGTAAGCCAACAGTTGAGTCACTCAGACCCAAATTTTAGAAATGTTCAGCTCAGACCTGGAGGGCAGAGATTAGATTTCAACATGAATCAGATGGTTTTGGATACATCAAAGCTTGCAGTTTCCCAGCCTTGGCTGTCCCTATATACACCAAGAAAAGAAGCAGGAAACAAAAAAAACAGGGCAAAGTCTGGCCCCAAGCCATTCTTCCAGAACAGCTTTACCCTAATGCATAGAGCTTTATCTTAATACAAGTCCTAAGGAAGTCTGGAATGAGCAAACAATAAAAGAACAAACCATAAAAGGGGTATTAAGGGACAAAGCACCCTCAAGACACAGCCCCAGAAGAGAATGAGTCCCAAACATCTAATAAGAAAAGACTTAAAAACACTGTTTGGGCACAAGCTCAAATGGAATTTCTGGGTGAGTTGAAGAAGAGTTTAAAAAGAGCTAATGTGGGGGCAGCTAGGTGGCACAGTGGATAGAGCACCGGCCCTGGAGTCAGGAGTACCGGAGTTCAAATCCAGCCTCAGACACTTAACACTTACTAGCTGTGTGGACCCTGGGTAAGTCACTTAACCCCAATTGCCTCACTAAAAAAAAAAAAAGAGCTAATGTGACTTTATAAGTGAAATAAGGGTGTTAGAGGAAACAGTTGGGGGAAAGAAACAAGACATGAAGGGTCATTGGGCTCCTTTCAAATTAATATGGGTCAAATAGAATGACTTCATGAAAAAACAAAAAATAGTAAAATAAAAAGACTGGGGGAAAAATAGAAGAAAGTATAAGGTATCGCATGTTTTAAAAAATGCAGCTGATCTGAAAAACAGATCAGGGAGAGAGAATTTAAGAATTATTGTACCACCTGAAAGCCTTTATAGTTCATCATAGTTCAGGAAATCATAGAAGAAAACCACCCTGACCTCTTAGAACCAGAGTGCAAAGTAAAAATTAAAAAAAAAAATTCCACCAATCACTTCCTGAAAGAAACCTCAAGACAAAAATTGTCATGAACATTATAGTCAAAATTCACAATTTCCTGGGTCAAATAAAAAAATACCACAAGCCAGCCAGAAAGAAAAAAAAGCAATTAAATTTGGAGGACCCATTGTCAGGATCAAACGATATAGCAGCCAACCAATTTAAAGATCAGAGTTTAGAATATTCCAGAAGATAGAGGCTTATAAACAAGAAGCAAGTATAATCCTACAGGAGGAAAATGGACCGTTAGTGAAATAAAGGACTTCCAAGTATTTCCTGATGAAAAGATCAAAGCAAAGTAGAAACTTTGAAATACAAATTCTGGAGTCAAGAAGAACAGTTGAGAAGCATAAACAGTCCTAGAGAACTAAAGAATAACTGTGCCCTCATAACCTGTCATCAGTAGGGGCCACAGAGCAAGTCTAATCAAACAGAGGGCCTGGGAGTTGATTTGGATGTTTTTCTGATCATACAAGAAGAATGGAAAGGTAGAGGAAGAGTGATGAGAATTATCTCACATACCAGGGTATTACAGAGGATGAGGAAAGAGGATGGGTTTGGCTACTCTTGAATCTTGCTTTCCTTTGAACTGGTTAATGGAGGGAATAATATACACAGAATTCAGGACAGAAGTATGTTTACTAGGGAAACAGGAAAGGTGGAATACGAGGGAGGGTTTAGTCCTAACCAAAAGAAACTTAATGAAGGAGCAGAGCAGATGGATCACAAAGGAGTTGAAAAGGAAAGTAAGAAAATATATACCACCCATGAGTGGGACCTCTGGGAGGAGGCAAGAGGCAAGAAGAGCAGAAGCTAACCACGATTTCAGAGGGCTCATGATGAAACATCTTAACCATGTCTGACAGATTTAGGCATGATCTTTTGGACACAGTTGTGAGAGTTTGTTTTTTGAACTGATGCATATTTGTTACAAAGATTTTGTTTTTCTTTTTCAGTGAGGGGGAGAAGGTGGATTTTCATTATTTGTAAAAAACAAAAAAAACCCTTAATTCAAAAAAAAAAATGCAGATGTCAGAGTACACACACACACACGCACACACACACACACACACACACACACACACACGCACGCGTGCATGTGCACGCACATCGCACATTAAAACCCTGGACTAGAAGACTTTAAAAGACTTTTTCCTAACTATTCTGTGATAATCCTCCTTTGTACAAGGACATGAACAATAATCGCTTTTATTTCTGCCCTTTGGCTGGTTTCCTGGTATCACTTCAGGTACAGTGGTGTTGACATTGAGTAGAATAGGATTGCAAAAGGTACAGTATAATTGAGTTTAGATACTATGATCCCATTCTCTTTTTCCCAGGAGGGTGACACAGAGAGTATGTCTTTTTGAGGGTGGACCAAAAAAAAAGACAAAAACACCTGCCTTTGGCTCATGTTGGCCTGGCAGCCTCTTCTAACCATATCAGTTCAGTTTTTTAAAGTATTTTCAAAGCAAAGGCAAACTGATATTCTAAAGATAGAATTGCATCCCTCTGTGGGACCAGGATTACATTCAGATGAATATAGTGAGCTTTCCTTTCATTTTCTCTGCCTGTTATGGGGTAGCCCATAAATCTCATACAAACCAAAGACCTCACAAATCAAATAAGACTGACTTTGTGGTATTTCTAGATCACAATCCTTGAAATTGTAGTATCTATAATACTGAATCTCTTATGTAGGTGGTTTCACTTGAGAATTGAGTGATTTTTAATGTGTTCTACAGTTCCTATATTTTGGGTAATAATCTTAGTCTTGATAAATATGTCTTAAATAATTGTTCTTCTTCACAGCCCGAGAGTTTATTGATTCAACCATCAGTGTTGGGAAAGGGAGTAAAACATCGGCCTCCACCCATTAAACTTCCTTCAAGTTCAGGAAGTAGCTCTTCAGGTAAAGCAGTCCTTCCATTTCCTCTTTATTTTTATGTCTTGGTTTTATTTCTCTTTTGGGGCATAATCTTGGATGACAACTGATTAACTGTAATGGTGATAAAGACATGCTCTATCATCTGTCAAAAACTCTTTTGACTTGCATTTCTAGCTTTACAGAATTTAAAATCTCTCTTGTGATGGTTCAAAATAATAATGTGAATGTCTTCTTTTTCAGGTCATATTTTTAGTCCACAGCAATCAGGCAGCCATCATAAGTCCCCAACTCCTCCCCCCACTTCTAAGCCACCTGGTCCTTTCTCGGAAACCTTCCTGGATCTTAGTCAAGTTAGCATGCTTTCTCCAGCTGCTCTGTCACCTGCCAGCTCATCACAAGTGGAGTCACAACCTAAATTCTCCATTAAATATTCATAGGCTTTTGCATTAGTGCATTGCAAGACAACTTCTTGGCCAGTGGAACGATAAAACTTAAAATGTACAGTGGGCCCCTCAATTGTATCAGTTTGCAAAGCTGAAGGCAGGTCTCTTGTTGACTGTATGTACTTTTATGTTTATTGTATTGTATGTTTTTCTGTATCTATGTATGCACCCTTGTGTATACGTTTCTAATAGATTTGCCATTCGTGTTTACCTTTTTCCTTAAAAAAAAAAAATTAACCTGGTATTAACGTGACAGTGAGATTTCCAAAGTGTTCTTGATACAGTGTACCTTGGACCACTTTGCATTTTACATAAGTTATATAGCAGATTTGATAAAAATGTCTTAGGGGGTATAGCAGATATATCTTGTGTATGTAAACAATCTGTTTAGTCCTAAGGTGGTGATGCAATAAATTAAAAGGCTGATTTTTTCAAACATTCCTATACTGTTTTATAAATCATTGTCGATTATTAAACTGTGATAATGATTGTAAAGCACTATATTGAAGATGTTAAAATATGATTTTTTTCCAACTGAGTGATCTCAAAGGTTTTAGATATCAGTGACATGATTATTAGAATTCTAGCTCAATGTTGAACTAAATTCTTCAAAATAAAAATGAATCTTAAGACATTATAGAAACAGATTTGTCCAAAGAAACTCCATTCCAGTTTTTACATTTTTAAATAGACTATGTATACCGAACCTTTTAGTACATGGCACAGTGGTAGAGTGTGGTTCTCTGCATTAGTTATAAGCATCTTCATCCTGATAGCTCAAAAGTGTAAATTTTTCTGCCTTCTTGTTGTGCACAAAGATAAAACAAAAATCTTTGAATAAATTCTCTAAGTCTTCTTCACACCTTTCTTATGTTGGGGGTATGGATTATGTTACTCTACTGCACACGGTTGTTACTAGAAGTAAGGTTGGGTGACAGCTTCTGGACATTCACATTTCTTTCCTTTCTTTCTGCAGGACATGAAAGCTAAAAAAGAAACACCTCAAGAGCTTTTGGTTTTGCTTTTTTTTTTTTGTTTTCTTTTTTTAAATTGATAAACTGTGCGTACTGCATTCCAACAGATTTTCTATACATTCTACATTTAAAGAGAAATACACAGTTACTGTTAAAGATACAGTATTGTCACCTTTAAAATGATTTGCTTTATTACTGGCGTTTATGATTTGGGTGAACTTATGTTGGAAATTAATATTTATTCATATATATATAGTACATATATAGAGGTGCCCATATTTTTTGTTTATTGGCCAAATTAATTTATTAATATCTGTTATCAGTTTGATTCTGATTTATCAGATTACTGTATAAATTTATATAAGTAGTTTAAAAGTTAAATCAATTCTAAATGGATTAATTATAAAAAATTAATTTGGGTTGCTTCCGAACTTTAGTAAAAAAGAAAAACAGAATATAGGAATTTTAACTTTTAAATGGATGAGAGGAAAAAGTACCCATTTGTATTAGCATTGTATAGTAAAACTGCCACTAATGGACTTTTTAGGTGATATACTGCATCCTTAATTGTGATTGAGTGTAGTGACACTCTTGGTATACATATGTAGAAAATTAACACTGCAGTTTACTGCTTTTAAAAAAAAAACTGGAACACATTGTCAGTGCTAAGTAAGATATCCATTAACCTTATTTTAAAAAGGACTGGCCTTTTATAACAAACTAGCAACTTTGTTATTTTTCTCAATGAGCAGGATCTGGAACTCCTAAGCCATCTAACTCCTACACCAACCCCTTCATCGACCCCCACACCCTCCTGATGCTCAGAGCTCAACTCCTATTACCCCTTGTGCCACCCCTACTCCCCAAGATTCAGGCTTCACCCCTCAGCCCACTTTACCCCGTATGCTCCAGCAGCAAATGTCTCTGAGCAGGCAATGCTAGTAATGACCAATCCTCTTTCCCCATGGTAACATCTATAACTACAGGAACCACGTCCACGCCAAGTCATGGCAACCCTGCTGGACTTAACTTCATCAATGTAGTGGGCTCTGTATGGTAAGTTTGCTTTGCTGCCATGTTTCTCATTAATTTACATAAGTCATAACCCTTACACATAATTTTGAGAAAGATTCAGTGCCGCAAGAAAAATAGATGGTTTATAAATTTTCTAGCCTGAAGTTTACTGGACATACTTGTAAAATTAAGAATAATTCCACATGAGCCAAATGTTAAAAATTGTTTTAGTTTAACACTTGCAAAATTATGCATGCTTAATTTTTTGAAAAGATAACAGCTACAGACAGCTAGGTGGTGCAGTGGATAAAGCACTGGCCTTGGATTCAGGAGTACCTGAGTTCAAATCCAGCCTCAGACACTTGACACTTACTAGCTGTGTGACCCTGGGCAAGTCACTTAACCCTCATTGCTGCTCCAAAAAAAAAAAAAAAAAGATAACAGCTCCAAGTAGTATATTGTAGCTATCCTTGTACCATAATATCATCTCACTTTTTATTCCTATCCTTTATACTCATAAATAATAGTGAAATCTTACAGTAAATTTTTTGTTTTACTTTCTTTTGTTTCGGGGGGGGGGGCGGGGGGGGGGGGTGAGGCAATGGGGGTTAAGTGACTTGCCCAAGGTCACACAGCTAGTGAGTGTTAGGTGTCTGAGGTCGGACTTTGAACTCAGGTCCTCCTGACTCCAGAGCTGGTGCACTATCTACTGCGCCCACCTAGCTCCCCTGAACATAGTCTTTTTAAATTTTTTCCCATGTTACACTCTTTTAGGAATCTTTTTATTGTTTACAATACATAGTTTTAATAGCCTACAGTCAGTATAAAGCATGAAAATAATGAGATAAAGAAGTTTATGCATAAGAAAGAGAAAGGAAACACACACAGAGTTTGATATCAGTTTTTTGCATGCCAACTACGTAATTTTTTTCCAGAAGAGCTTTAACCACTTCTAGAATTCATTTTCTCAAGAGCTTTTGGGGGGGGGGGGCATTTGGGGTTAAGTGACTTGCCGAGGGTCACACAGCTAGTAAGTGTCAAGTGTCTGAGGCCGAATTTGAACTCAGGTTCTCCTGACTCCAGCTGGTGCTCTATCCACTGCGCCAACCTAGCTGCCCCTAGAGCTTATTAATAGATTTACATTTCCTAAAGAAAACTGAAAACATATACCAAAAAAAACTAAACCATTGCTAAAGCCATGATATCATGAATAGGTGTCTGGATCAAAGAAGGAACAAATGTCCTGCTGAAATTTGGGGGGGTTTTGTTGCATTTCACAGTTTTTGAGAGAGACAAATTGAATGAGTAGACTTATCCTAGTCATTATCACTAATTATTGCATGCTTGTCCAAATGTTTGCTGAGCTGTCATAGGAACAAATTTGTTCTGCTTTGGATTTAACCGACTTTTCCCTTCACCTGACTGTGAGCACAGCATTGAGTGAGCAGTTCAAAATCCATGCTCGGATGTAATACTGGTGCCATAACCCCTGCAGGGTTTAAATTTGAGTGGCATTTTACCCTCAGGAGGTCTGGTACCAGGTGCATTGCCAGCTGCGATGCAGTCAGCCTCTCAGTCAGGTTAGTATATTTAAAAATAAAGTAATCTTGAAGACTGTTTTTGTTGTCAAAACAGTATCAACTTGAATGTGGAAAATACAAGCCTTTAACTTCACTACAATACACGTATCCCTACTATGACCCATTGAGGGCTTTGGGTTATTTCTCACAAAACTGAAAATACATTAAACAATTTTGTAAATGCCATCAAGACAGTGTTTCCCTGTAGCATTTTTAATCTGTAAATTATTTTAACCTAATATGCCTTCTAACCGCCATACTAATAGTGCATTTTGGTAGGATCTTTTGCTACTCTCATAGTGGGTGAGTCCATATGACCTCTGAGTTCTCTTCCAGCTCAATTCTGTGATCCTTTCATATGTGTTTCCTGTACATTGATAAAGAACCTTTAAAAATAGTCTTAGAATACTTAATAAAACTACTATTGTTCAGATATAAGCTAGGAATAAATTCAAATTGCTTTTAATGAAACAGTTTTTCATATCAGTTACAAGAATGAGAAAGCAAACAGTAGAACTTTAACTCAGTTTAAATTGTTAAATGTTTTCCTCGACTCTAGAAGATTAATTAAAATGTGTATAAATGTTTTCAGGTTGTTGGTTTTGCTTCTTATAAAGAATTTTTAAGAGCCTTGTTATTTATTTGGAATTTTGCATAAAGAATATTACATGAATCCATTTTATTTTTTTGTTTGTTTTTGGTGAGGCAATTGGGGTTAGGTGGGACTTGCCCAGGTCACACAGCTAGTAAGGGTGCAAAGGTCCTGAGGCTGGATTTGAACTCAGGTCCTCCAGTAATCCATGGCCAGTACTCCTATCCACTGCGCCCCTAGTTGCCCTCCATTTAATATTTTTAACAGAATTGTATATTCTCAGGTGTATAGTACCAACGTTCTTTGAGACCCCTATGGTTGAATATCATACATGTCCTTTTTCAACCTTTATTAGACTTCATAGGTTATATGGCCAGTTGCTATTGAGAATAATGCATCAATTGAATTTTCCATCAGTGTCCTTGACTAGAATACTTATGAGGTCATACCTTCATTTCCGGGGATTCAAAGCCTTTCTAGGAACTAAATCGATATAAAATAGTTATGAGTCCTGTGTGGGCACTGAATCCCTACATTCTCTTCATATTAACCTTGATATGGTTAAGATGATATACAGAAGACCCCATGTGTCACAGGCATGCTAGTGTACATAAGAACCACTGCTCCAGACATACTAAGTCTTTGTCAGGAGACAGAAACATGTAGTCCATCCTATCCCCCCATCCTCACCCCAACAAATTACAGTTGTTCCTTCATTCATGAGTGAAATAACCTCCTTCTTTTGGATTCCCTATAGAATTTATTTGTAAGATATGCACTTATCAAGAATGACAGTAAAGTACCTTTCTGGTATGATTTCTCTGATTTCATGCTCCTTTATGCTTTATTAAGGCCACATAATACATGTGCTGCACTTTTAAGAAATATCATAGGGGCAGCTAGGTGGCGCAGTGGATAGAGCACTGGCCTTGGAATCAGGAGTACCTGAGTTCAAATCTGGCCTCAGACATTTGACACTTAATAATTGTGTGACCCTGGGCAAGTCACTTAACCCTCATTGCCCTGAAAAAACAAAAAAAGAAAACAAACCAAAAAAACGGAAGTAGAGCATGAAGTGTAAATTCCACCAGTGTCTTCCTTAAAGAAACTCCAAACCAAAGAATAGCCTAAATCATGAGTTCCCACACCCAAGAAAAAAAAAGGCGCAGCTAGGTGGTACAGTAATAGAGCCACCAGCCCTGGATTCAGGAGGACCTAGTTCAAATCCGGCCTCACACACTTAACAATTACTAGCTGTGTGACCTTGGCAAGTCACTTAACCCCTGTCGCCCCACCAAAAAAAATGTTCATTTATGGTGTCTTTTTCCCAGTTGTATACCTTATGTCTATGGTCTACAGATATTTTTCAGTATGTTTGCATAAAGGATTTGAAATACATAAGCGGTCATCAAGCATTTATTAAACTATTTGTTAACGTAGCCAGGTATTCTTCTATGTACTGGGGGAGGCTTAGAAAGGCAGGCAAAAACGTGATCTCTGCCTTCAAGGTGCTCATGATATTGGGAGACAACACAGAAATAACTCTGAATGTACAAGATAGATATGGAATGTAGATGGAAGGTAACCAACAACTCAAAAATCATGACTGCAGTTATAGTCATGCTGCCTGCATAACACTATGCTAGTTTTCGGTCAAGAATGATTCATTAAGAAGTTCCTTATCTATAATAAAGGTTTTGTTTTGTCAAAGATCCCCAACCCAATCATATTATTTTTAAATCATTTTTATTAATGTCTAATGTAAGATGTTGAACAAAATACAAACCAAACTAAAATAACCACAATTTGTTGATAATATTTTTTAAAATAATGTTCATGCATAAGTACTTGAATTACAAGACTATTTTAATCTAACATTGTGTTGATTCCTTTTGTAATTTAAAAACTTTTTTTTTTTTGTCAGGTGTCCCCTTTGGTTTAAAAAATACTTCAGGTCTCAGGCCCTTAAATCTACTCCAGGTAAATAATGAGATATAATTTGGCTTTTGTTCAGAGTGTGTGTGTGTGTGTGTGTGTGTGTGTGTGTGTGTGTGTGTGTGTGTCTGTGTGTGTGTGTGTGTGTTGTTTTTTCGATGTGGTAACTCATATTGATTATTTTCAGCTTCCAATACCAGCCTTTAAAAATGAGGGACTTTTCAGGAGTATGTATGAGAGTCTACAAACATTGCCAGGAAGCTAAGAAGGCACAGTCCAACACTGTGTCCCCATTCTCCACTGGTCTGGGCACCTCTGAAGGCAAAGGGCTAACCTAGTCCTGGAAGGGAAGAGGGAGAAAATGTAGTTCTACCCTGGGATATATAGACTTCAACTCTGGATTTGTCGGTTACTAAGCATTATTCATTAGCATATAATATTAAATACTGATTTTAATAAACTTCATTATAAACTTGATAATCATCATAACATGAACAAAGAAGTTCAGAAAATGTCAAACCGTGAATCCCATTATATGTAGGTTTGGTTTTTTTAAATATATGTTATTTTTAACATGGTGGAGAGACCCACATTAACTTGGTTTTTCTGTATCTCCATCTGAATCCTTCTCTGGTCCCTAATTTTTTTGTTTTTTTAAGTTTCATGGATATTCTTTTATTCTGTAGCCTTTTAGAGCAAAGTTTTAGACTTACTGTGTGTTGAAGAGGCATATAGTGACAGTGTCTATAAAGTCAACTAGATATAAACCCCCCCAAAATAACATGCTTGTATATACATTGGGGAAAAAAGTGTTAGCTATCATTAGTCTTTTCTGTCCACCCTAGAAGTACTGATAGTCACTATAGTCAGAATCCTCTTTAGGTAGGAAATGACCCTTTTTAATGCAAGTATGAAGGGACATAACTAATACCCACTTTACCATTATTTAATATATCAGGCTTTTACAAAACAGTTTGTTGTGTTTCAGGGGATATGATTTAACCTATTTAACCTGTTAAGTCCATATAAGGTTCCATAGAGAATTTGTTATGATCCAGCCGCCAGCATCTTTCTAACTGTATCTGGCCAGTCTGAGTTGACAGGAAACTGTCCTAAACAGAAAGCTTGAGAAATGTTAAGCTCTATTTTCTTTTAAAACTTTTTATTGGATTAAATAAAATTGATAATTTTTAAAATTAGTTCAGAGCAGTGTAATAATCTCTATGTAAATGGTTATTTTACTTCCACAGAGTTTTTTGTTAATAGAGCAAGTCATAGTTGTCAGATTATCAGCTAAACCTCTCGAGTAGTTAAGTAAGTTACCCCTTCACCTTCCTTTCTTCCTCCCCTTCCTTGCATTTGATAGCGCATAAAAGGAAAATGGCTTTGTGCATGTACGATCAAAAGGACAACACTAATACACTAAAGAAAGAGGTTTGTTTAGAGATTTCAATAAAGTACAGTAAAGAAAAGATACTGCTTAAGGAACAGCAGAGGGAGCAGACCTTTGATGGGCAGGTGACTGTTTAAAACCCATTTGAGTGTGTGGAAGGGTTAAAAGCCAGTGACAACAGGATCAAGAAGAGAGAAGTTAAATTTGTCATCCATATCTGCACTCATCCAAGGAGGTCTGTGTTAGACCTTTGTTCTGACATTTTAGATAACTCCCTTAATTCCAGAATAGCTACAGCTTTCTTTGAAAGACCTTTATGCTTCAGATTGGAGCTTATTTTGATAAAGCAAAATTGGTTCAGTTTATCTTGATTGCTACAGATATGTCATCTGTCACTGAGAACAAGGGAGTTTCAAACAGGTTCTTTCTTTCTGAGCTTATACTTGGTTAGCTTGGAAATTTGGGACAGTAATATGAGGATAATTCCTACTTTCCTTGATTTAATAAAAAAGCGAGAAAAGGAACTAAAGCTCCATTCTTAATACTAATTGTTTAAAGTGGTAAAACCAGTCAGGGAAGAACTGAGTGTAAGCTTAATTTATCAATTCATACTCTTTCTCTAAGCCCTTTTTTCCTTTGTCCTTTTTTGGTTGGGGTGGTGGTGGTGATGATGATAGTAGGTACATTTCACATCTACATAATCCTTTAGTTACTAATATTTTGCATGTGTGAGCATATTTGGTCTTCTTGTATTGCTGCTCTTAGAAACCAAGCTTCAAGTGATTCCCCTCAGGGAGAGAGCTGAGACTTAAAAGTCTTCTCAAGTCCAGTGCTTTTTCCATATTTGCATGCTCTCTCTAATTTAAGAATCCTCTTGTGTTCTACCAAGTGCAGGAGCCAGGTAGCATGGCATAGTGAATGAGCAAGCCAGCCTTGGAGCCAGGAAAACTTTTGGCATATGCTAGTTGTGTGACCCTGGGGCAAGCCACTTATCCACTTCATCTGAGAAACTCTTAGAATTTATAAGTTGCAGAAAAGGTACTAGCCTGCATTGGTAAAGGAGGTTTCTTATCCAGGATCTTCCTATACCAATGAAATCACAGATCCAGTACTATCCCTTCCTGCTGCCGAAGGGGTCACAGAATAAAAATAATTTATGTATGAACCATCATAGGAATTGTTTGTTTAGGCTGTAGGCAAATACACAAGATCCTCAAAAGCATCTACAGATTAAAATTCTAATCTACAACAGGTTAGCTATTAGTTCCCAATTACAGTTAGAAAAAAACTTTGTAATTTTTTTACCATGTATTTGGTACATATCTTTATGTGATCCTTTTTTTTTTTTTAAATGAGCAGATCTTGAGCTAGATGGTGTGGGACAGCTAGGTTGCGCAGTGGATAGAGCACGGACCCTGGATTCAGGAAGACCTGAGTTCAAATCCTGCCTCAGACACTTGACAGTTACTAGCTGTTTGACCCTGGGCAAGTCACTTAACCCTGATTTCCCCGCCCACCCCCAAAAATAAATAATAGATCTTTTCGCATATAAAGCAAGATTCCAAAATATGAAGTGCTACAGGTACTGCATAATGTAATGTAAAGCCAAACTTGAAGACAGGAAAACCTAGGTTGAAATCCTGGCTCTTAGTGGATTTGGGCAAATTACTTAATCTCTCAGTAGCCTAGGTGAATCTGCATTGGTAGAGGGAGTTTCCTCACCAGGGAGATATCCACAATTATGACTTTTTTTTTAATTGGACAAAGAAAGTTCCTAAAACAAAATGTGGGTAACAAATGGCCTTTAGCTTTTCATCTATTTTGGAATTTCCCTCTAGGACTTACCAGAAGCTAAGTTTTGCTTTGGTAAAGTTCAATCAGGGCAGCTAGTGCGCAGTGGATAGAGCACCGGCCCTGGAGTCAGGAGGACCTGAGTTCAAATCTGGCTCAGACACTTAACACTTACTAGCTGTGTGACCCTGGGCAAGTCACTTAACCCCAATTGCCTCACTAAAAATAAATAAATAAATAAAATAAATAAATAAGTTCAAGTCAGTTGGGGGAAGGGGAGGAGGCTCTTTATAGACTTGTCTGATTTTTTTCAAATGCTCAGCCATTACTTTCTAGGATGGCATTGTGTTTAAGATGGAAGGTGAACTTAAAAATTAAACTGGAAATAACAAAAGACCTTACCCTGAGGTACTTGGGTGGTAATTTATCATTTGTAAAAATAAAATATCTGTTTATAAAAAGAACATGCAAATTTGCCTTTTAATTGTTTTAAATCTTAAAAATTATTGCCTCCATTCTGGACAATGAACCAGCCACCAGGAACCCAGAATTCCCTTTCCCTTCTCACCCTTAGACTCCTTCCCCTTCCTGGTGGTAATGGGCTGCTCATGTGAGGCAGACATCCTCATGATGAGACATGATGTCTGTTAGTGCAGTTATACCCTTAGTACTTATATCCTGCTCTCCCATTGCTGAACTCTTTTGTGTGTTGCCTTCTTCTGTTAGACTGTGAGTTCCTTGAGAACAGGGATTCTTCTTTTTCTCATTGTATCCCCAGTGCTTGGCAAAATAGTAAGTGCTTAATAAATGACTTTTCATTTTTAAAAACTGTCCAGACAGCTTGTCAGGGGTGTGTTGTTCATATTTTGATACAGTAGATTGAGCATGACTGGCTTCAGAACATTTTTGAGATTTCCAGTGTCTCCATGGCTTTGAGCATGCCATTCAACCCCCCTGAGCCTCAGTTTCCTCACCTAAGAAACCAGAAGGTGGGACTAGATGCCTTCTGAGGCCCCTTCCAATTCTAAATCTAAGATCCAATGATGCAGATAGCAAAAATCACTTTAACATTACATGAGAACAATGTGAATTTAGCCAATTAACAATTTTTTAATTCCTCAACAGCTTCCAGGTGGTTCACTCATTTTCAATCCACTCCAGCAGCAGCAGCAACAGCAACAGCAGCTCTCTCCCTTTTCTCCACAGCAACAGTCTCAGCCCCCCACAACTTCTAGTCCTCAGCGGCCAGGAGAACAGGTATATGCCCTCTTTGCTCTTGTGTAAAACCAAGATTTATTGTACTTAAAAACAATGACAGTGTCTAGATTAAATCATAAAGTACTATGCAATCATAGTGCGACATGCCCTGTAAAATAGACTGGGGAAGGAAAATGTTCGTCTTAAACATGCATTGTTCCCACACTGGTCATGTCTAAAAAGATGTTTATCTCTGCATTTTAAGTTTATCACCTCACTGGCAGATGATGTGGCATGTTTCATCTTCAGTCTTTTGGAATTGTGGTTTATCCTTGTGTTAATCAGAATTCTAGAAGTCTTTCAGAATTGTTTTTTGTTTTGTTACTGTTGTCATATAAATTGTTCTTTGACTTCTGCTTGCTTTCCTTTACTTCAATTCATAGAGGTCTTCTCCCCTTTCTTCTGAATCTGTCCTTTTTGTCATTTCTCATGGCACAATAATCATTTCATTCGTATATCACACTTTGTTTAGCTATTCCCTAATAGGAAAATAGCCCTTTAGTTTACAATTTTTTGGCTTCCAAAGTACTGCTATGAATATTTTTTGTATATGTAGGTCCTTTTCCTCTTTATTTGATCTCTTTGGGAGATGTCTGTTAGTGGTATAAATGGGTCAGAGGGTAAGCACAGTAACTTTGGGGGCATAATTCTAATCTACTTTTCAGAATGACCCAACCAATTCACAGCTCCACCAACTGTGCACTAAGGTACCTTTTTCTCTCAACAGTTTGTCATTTTCTTCTTTTGTCATCTGCCAGTCATGTGAACCTCAAAGTTAATCTTTTCATTTGGTTATTGATAGTTTGGATTTTTTCCTTTGAAAACTGCTTTTTCTTATCCTTTGACTATCTATTGGGGAATGCTACTTTCTCACTTTCACTTTTGTACCCATGCTAAATCTCTCTTAAACTACATTGATAAGTACTTCTTCCATATACACGTGTCCAAAAGATTATTGGTACATTATTAAAATATAAAGTGTAAGGAATTTGTTGGGGCTGCTGGATTAATGCAACAGGCAAAAGTCAATAAGTATTTATTAGGTACCTATTAAATACCAAAAGTGCTAGCCAAAACCAAAAAAATAAAATAGTATCTGCCCTCAAACTACATACTATCAAGGGAAACAAATGAATAAATATAAAATGTATTCAAAGAATGAAATCACAGATATGCATGTGTCATACCACTTTCCCCAGACATAGCTCAGGAGTGCATGCATTTTCCTGACATGATCATCGATATTCATGCAGATTCTAAGATCTAAACCTAGGCTTGTCCTGGGTGGGCCAAAAGTCACTAAAGGGCTCTGATGTTACAACTGTGAAAATTGTTTTTCTTTATTTTTCACCATTTACTAGATTTGATTTTTCACATACATAATGTGAAATCGTTTCCTATATATCCTGTTTATGATGCTATGGGTACTATAAATTAAAAAACACAAAAATAAAGGACCTATTAAATATTCCTGACTTTGGGCCCACCCTTTACTGAGTCTTTTATTGTTTCAGGTTGTTTCTGTCATGCTTGACTGTTTATGATCCCATTTGGTTTTTCTTGCAAAGATGCTGGAGTGGTTTGCCATTTTCTTCTCCAGTTCATTTTATAGATGAGGAATTGGAGGCAACAGGGCTAAATCACTTGCCAAGGTCACAGAGCTATTAAGTGAGGTCAGATTTGAACAAAGAAAGATGAGTCATTCAGACTGTAGACCTGGCACTCTGCCATGCCACCCTAGCTGCCCTAAGACTTATTAAGGACTTCTTGCAGATCAGACAGTGGAGGGTACTAAATAAAAGCATGCAAACAAGTCCCACTTTCAGAAGCTTATATGT